>NW_025814827.1:48803134-49504134 GCF_022079265.1 Lynx rufus
TTAGGCTCACCATTTTAGTGCTTCAAAATATGGACTCATGTTTATCTAAATGAACTGCATAGATCTATATTTTATTCTCATTACTAATTAGTTTGATTACTTCTCAGTATCTATGAGCTCTTCCATTAGACTATAATTTCTTTGAGGGCTGAGTCTTCAGTGTATTCCATTTTTAATACTTCATGTCCTATAAAGTGCCTAGTACTTTTTGTTAATTAATCAATTCAGAAAATATATTAAGAATCCAGTACGTACCAAGGAATTGTACCAGGGATATAAGATAAAAGTCCACTCTTGAAGACGTCATGTATCTTATAATTTAAAAATTTTTTTAAGCTTATTCATTTTTGAGGGACAGAGACAGAGTGTGAGTGAGGGACGGGCAGAGGGAGGGGGAGACCCAGAATCCGAAGCAGGCCCTAGGCTCTGAACTGTCAGCACAGAGACCGAATGGGGGTTGAATTCATAAACCGTGATATTATGACCTGAGCCGAAGTCTGACGCTTAATTAACTGAGCCCCCCAGCCCCCCAATTTGTATAAATTTTTACCGACACAATTTTATTTCAAATGTTTAAACATTTAACAAGATACTATGCATCAGACCCACAATGGTCAACGAATCTTTGACAAAGCAGGAAAGAATATCCAATGGAAAAAAAGACAATGTCTTCAACAAATGGTTTTGGAAACACTGGACAGTGACATGCAGAAGAATAAAACTGGACCACTTATTTTACACCATACACAAAAATAAATTCAAAATGGGTGACACACCTAAATGTGAGACAGGAAACCATCAAAATCCTACAGGAGAACACAGGCAGCAACCTCTTTGACCTTTGGCGGGAATAACTTCTCACTAGACTTAAGTACTTAACTTGACTTTTTATTGGTGTATCATTCTCATGTTCTCTATCATAAAATATAAAACCGTATTGTTTATTAATAAAATCTATCCCCCCTTTGATATTTAGCATATGCTTTATTGTAGGTCTTTCATGGTATCTCTCCATGTATTTATGTGTATGAAACCTAAAATTAAGGGGAGTTGTTATACGAACACTTGAAATGTGGACTCTCAACAAAACTTCCTCTTTCACTAACTCCCTTAGGAGGTAATAGAAAACAACATTATAAGAAGAGCAGTTTAAAACCTCACATTTGTTCATATTAGGACTTGCTTTGATGTGATACCTCTACATTTGGTTTTTTATGTAAATGAATACAATCCAGGGTTTGACGATATGCCTCTGGGTTTTCTTGATGCAAATTCATAGAATATTTAAGATGTTTAAAACCACACTTGTTACTTCACTAATTATTGGGACCATTTTTTGAAACCAAGTTAGCTATGAAATACACAAGTGTCTCCAAACTCTATATTTCAACGCTGAGAAAATCTGAGGCATGCTGTGAGCACCTTCATTTTACATGACTTCTTTGAAATGAACACTACAGGATTCTACTAAATAGGAATTGGGGAAAGAGTAGTTTAAAAATTATAGTGAGGGAAAGTCATGGAATTTGATACTACTACTTGTTAACTGCTCTAGGTGATTAGTGTGAAACTTAATTTGTGTTAATCAATGTGAGGTGAAGAGAGCACAAATTAATTTGACATGCAGATTTTGTGCTTTCGTAATGACGCTGAAAGTATTCAGGCCCATGAAAAACCAGCATATTCGCCACATGGGTCAGCGGATTATACCATGTCCTGCCTATAGCAACATTGTGCACATCTTCTTTAGGGCCGAATTGTGTAATATCTCTAATCTAGTCCTTTTTGTCTTCTTGATGATAAACTGATGAAGCAAACTGAGCCCTTGCCCTACAGCCATTACGATTAAGGACATCATACCACAGTGTGGGGTGAGGGAAACAACATAGTTATTCTTGAAATAAACTCTACAAAAAGTAATTGCATCTTGCCTAGCAATAGTCCTTAAATTAAATGAAACCTTGAGCCTTTTTTCATGACTTTCTGAGACTGTAGTGAAAATAAAGATATTCTTGACTTCCATAGTTCTGATGTCTGCAGATATAAGCATGTGATAAAACTGTTGCTTTTCCACTATAGACAGACTGTTACATTAGTAATTATGTGTGTGTGTTTCTGTTAAGAAAACATTACTGTGAACTGTCTTTCAAGCTCAGTGTTTTGAAATCTCTACTCCCTTACAAAATATTGCAGTGATTTTATTAATGTCTCTGACTCAGTTTTTCTCTTTCAGAAAAATAGAGCTAAAAATAATTTGCGAACAACAGACCTATCTAACATAATGCCTGCTCAGTGAACAACTATTTACCATAATAGCCCTTGAATATTTCTGTGTTTTTGACAAAGTCTCCTTTTGTTCCAGTATGATGACTTTTCAGTTAGAGGCACACTAAATTAATATGCTATAAAAAGTGATACTTTGACATTTTAATTTCAGGCAAAGACATACTCAATAATTTACTTGACAAAACAGTTCCTAGAAAAATTATAGAAAAATTTGAATTGTGTCCCATGTTTGGATGAACCCCAAATGTTTTTCTTTTGTATGCATGCCAATAAAAGGAATGAAGAGATAACATCTCTTTTACTCTTAAATCTCTTGTGCACATGAACAATTTCCATGTATTTCAAAGTGCTTTTATGATTGATTAGCTTTTCTATTTTGTTTTAAATGTACTAAATGGAGTTTGAACATGAGATAACCATGAGCCACAAAAAGGATGAAAAAATGGTAATGAAAGTGGTGCTGTAAAAGAATGCACCATCCAAAGAATAATTCTTTCTCCTATCTTTTCTACCACTATGACCAACTCTTTTCCTTCTCAAGAGTAGGAAACGTATATTACATTACTTTTATGTAAAACTGTATTCTTTTGGAAATTGTCTTTTCCTTATAAAACATGTTTTATTATCAATGGATATTTCTATTTGTGGGTTTTTTTTATTTGTGAATATATTTGTGTGTGTGTGTACACAATTTCTTAAACTTTTTATCTAATGAATTGAGACTCTTAAGCAAGGAAAGAGTGAATTTCCATTAGTCGTGGTAGAGAATTTTTTTTATTCCTTTTTATCTAGAGTCCATTTTGACAGTCTGAAACACTCTTTATAAAAGAATTTGTGCACATATTTCTTGCATGCCTTTTTCACATGGAACTATTTCTATGCATCATTTCTGATTGGCCAAACAGAAGGCAGAATACAATTTAAACATGTTTTAGGTGAATCTTTTGCTTTTTAAAGGCAGGATAGTTTATAAGAAGGCAAGAGGAAGCTTAAAATGAAAATCTGCATTCAGCCATCAAAGTTTGGAGCTCACACTTTGTGCTGTCTGGATGAGCACTTGTCCCTTCAGTTCAGCACCTCTTAACAGAAGCAGTCCAGACATCATCTCTTTGAATCAAATAGCTGTAAACATGTTGGAAAAGCCAATGATGCTGTGCCATGTTCCAATGTGATAAGATGCACCAGAGTTTAAAGATACAGGGTTATCTCTCTCCAGAAATGTTCTGTGAACTTGTTGGTATGACTTAAACATTGACACCCTCAGCTCTATAGTGCAAAATTCATCATTATATACAACACACATTTAGTTGGGCTCATTAATATCATTGCCATCGTGATTTATTTGCTCCTTGATGAAAATACTTAGAGATACATTATTGATGCTCAGGAGGTGCAATTGTTTGACTTTTAGACCTGGTAGGTTACTAAGCTTCCTTGGGATCTTTAATGTCTTGGTAAAGAATATAAGTGCATACAGCAAAGGAAACAATCAACAAAACTAAAAGGCAACCAACGGAATGGGAAAGATATTTGCAAATGACATATTGGACAAAGGGCTAGTATCCAAAATCTATAAAGAGCTCACCAAACTCCACACCCGAAAAGCAAATAATCCAGTGAAGAAATGGGCAGAAAACATGCATAGACACTTCTCTAAAGAAGACATCCGGATGGCCAACAGGCATATGAAAAGATGCTCAACATCGCTCCTCATCAGGGAAATACAAATCAAAACCACACTCAGATACCACCTCACGCCAGTCAGAGTGGCCAAAATGAACAAAACAGGAGACTATAGGTGCTGGAGGGGATGTGGAGAAACAGGAACCCTCTTGCACTGTTGGTGGGAATGCAAACTGGTGCAGCTGCTCTGGAAAACAGTGTGGAGGTTCCTCAAAAAATTAAAAATAGACCTACCCTATGACCCAGCAGTAGCACTGCTAGGAATTTACCCAAGGGATACAGGAGTACTGATGCATAGGGGCACTTGTACCCCAATGTTTATAGCAGCACTCTCAACAATAGCCAAATTATGGAAAGAGCCTAAATGTTCATCAACTGATGAATGGATAAAGAAATTGTGGTTTGTATACACAATGGAGTACTATGTGGCAATGAGAAAGAATGAAATATGGCCCTTTGTAGCAACATGGACGGAACTGGAGAGTGTGATGCTAAGTGAAATAAGCCATACAGAGAAAGACACATACCATATGTTTTCACTGTTATGTGGATCCTGAGAAACTTAACAGAAACCCATGGAGGAGGGGAAGGAAAAAAAAAGAAAAAGAAGTTAGAGTAGGAGAGAGACAAAGCATAAGAGACTCTTAAAAACGGAGAACAAACTGAGGGCTGATGGGGGGTGGGAGGGATTGGGGTGGGTGATGGATATTGAGGAGCATATCCCTGTTGGGATGAGCACTGGGTGATGTATGGAAACCAATTTGACAATAAATTTCATATATTAAAAAAAGAATATAAGTGCATAAAAGGGGAATGTAGATTATACCACAGTAATTTGAGGAGCATTTGAAAATACCTAAAATATTACGAGCATTCCTTATATGAGGAATGCAAAGTGAGTGTGTACTCATCCTCATATGAGATGGAAAGTGAGTGTGTACTTTTATCTAACTGTATCCTCACAAAAATGTTAAAAAGGTGTTAGTCCTTTTTGTGAATGAGAAAATGGGAGTTCACGATAATTAAGTTCAGTATCCTACTGCTAATGCATTGTGGAGCCAGCACCAAGTAGGTTATTTAAAATTTACTCCAGGGGTCTACCTGTGAACTAATATATAGTAGCACATCTTCTATGAATGAGATGCTCTGTTAAACTCTGCTGTCAGTGTTTCCCTTTTAATTCTCTCAGATGAAGGCCTTTTACTTTTGTAAACCCTTTCATCCAGTTTATTGCCCACAAGATTTATACCACCAATGAAATCTTAATTCCAACAATTCTTCAGAAATTGAAAAATAATTATTGAATACTCTTGCTGTGCCACTAGCCACTCTAGGTGATGAGGATGCATCAATAAATGACACAAACAAAATTCCAGTCCTGAAGAAAAAAGAAAATACTATGTATTAATAGGTACTGAAAACAATGAGTAGTGAGATAGGGAATAACTGAGTGCATGTAAGAAGTTAATTTCTAATCATATTCTCTTATTCTTGTGACTTTCTCCCTTCATTTCCATCCCTTTGATCACATCAGATTTTCATCTCCCAGATATTTTCACTTTCACATATTCTAGTTTCACTTATTATCCAGTAGTTTCTATAATTCAGTGTCAACCACTTTCTAGCTAGCTTTTTCATTTCCTCTATGATTTTTATTTTTATTTCTTTTTCCTTTGCTGCACTCACACCCAGCCTTGGGCTAACTAAGAACTTCTTTCTAGAGAAGAATTATACCAGGTTGATTGAGCCATTACAGTGTATTCTCTCTGTCTTTAATTAGGCCCTCAGCATTCCTCAGCCAACTATGGTCTTCAATTTGATTTTGATCAGTTCCTTGTTTCTTATTCCCATATAGCTGTGAACGTTACTGCTTTTCTCGTAATCCCTACTCCTGCTCCTCAAAGTAACTCATCATTTTCCTACTTCACTTTCAAAAAAAAGAGATGTAACATAAACTTTCTCAATGATGTGCTCTACCATCAATGGCATCTTCATTTTTGTCTAATTTCCTTTGTTCTGCCTGATCTGCAAATTTTAGATGAAGCATTGTCCTTCCTTCAAAATACTTATACTATAATAGCTCTGTGACCTTACCCTTCTCAGGCCTTTCACCATTCATTATGCAATTATTTTTCTAAGCAAGTACATATACCTGTGCACTCTCCAAAAATAAATAATAATGATAATGAAATCCTCAAAATGTATTCCCCTTTTATTTTGGTCTTTTTCCCTTCATTTTTCCTTCAAATTAAATGTAATTGGGAGGAGTGTTTGTTGAGTGACCTTAAGCCTGGGTCTATTAAGTACGCAAGCCAGATGCTTCTGTGGTCACTGTAGGGTGGAGTCTTTTAAGCTGACCTGAGACTTGGGGCTGTTGGCTAGCACCTGCCTCCCCTGGGCAATGTTGGAGGAAAACAGAGTAACCCTTGCTTTTTGGCTGAACCTTTTATAACCCCACCCCTTCTCCAGATAGCACACACTGCATGCCTTGAAACCTCACTAAACTAATGGGTATTCCTAAAATTCCAAGCTCATTTGTTTATAGATAACCACTTTATTTACGTTTATGACTACCTATAATTTTGCATAAAAATTATTGTTATGATACTTTTAGCTGTAACTTTTTTCATTTTTACAGCTATATAGTTTGAGATTACATACATATTTGAATATTTATTTACTAAATTTGCTGATGATGGATTTAGGATATCTCCTTTTTTCTGTTTCTTTTTTTTTTTTTTTTTTTTTGGTAATAGAAAAACCACTCAATTGTAAAGATTCTTGTTCATGAACACTCAAATATCTGCTTTCACTGTAGATTTTCAGTTGTTTAAAGGTAATCTGTCTTTCCCTTCAGCTATTTTCAAACTTTGCCACTGTCTTTGGTTTCTGTAGTTATATTAATCTTTGTCTAGGTATCTGTCTTGCTTGTATGTTTATCTCTCAGATCTACAAATTCATGTTTTTATTCCATTATGAAAAATTCTTAGTCATTTTTTTCTAAAAATGGTTCTTTTATCTCAGCCGTTTAGAACTTCTCATTCTGTTTTCTTGTTTGTTAATCTCACTTTAATTTGGTTAGTTTATAACTTAATGTTAGATTTTAGAAAATTTCTTCAGACTTATTTTTTACCTCATTGTTTCTATTTTTTAGTTATCTCCAATCTGCTCTTTCATTCAGCTATTTAGTTAAAAATTTTAAAGCAGTATTTTTAATGTCTAGATTTTTATTTTGCTTCTTTTGAAATTTCTAAAACTGAAGGGTGAACTTTCTTCATTTGTGAAAATTTATTTTAAAACTCTGATATAACTTTGTTTTCTCCTTTTATACTCTGCATCATAGGTGCCAGATAGAATTTCTGAAACTATCCTCTATGAGGCTCTATCTTTAATTTTTTTTTTTAGTTATGTTAACCATTTTGGGTTTTTCCATCTTGTTTTTCCAGAAACTTTCATTTAAATTTTCTAAGTTACTAATCTTTTTCAGTACCTAAGTACTAATCTTTTTATACCTAAGATATTTATTTTCAAGTTATTGTATATTTTTAGTTCTAAAGTTCATATTAAAAAAAAAAACTAGAGGACCCGAGGAAGATGGCGGCGTAGGAGGACGCTGGGCTCACCGCGCGTCCTGCTGATCACTTAGATTCCACCTACACCTGCCTAAATAACCCAGAAAACCGCCAGAGGATTAGCAGAACAGAGTCACCGGACCCAAGTGCAGACGAGAGGCCCACGGAAGAGGGTAGGAAGGGCGGCGAGGCGGTGCGCGCTCCACGGACTGGCGGGAGGGAGCCGGGGCGGAGGGGCGGCTCGCCGGCCAAGCAGAGCCCCCAAGTCCAGCTTGCAAAAGCGGAGGGGCCTGACGGACTGTGTTCCGACAGCAAGCGCGACTTAGCGTCTGGGAGGTCATAAGTTAACAGCTCTGCTCGGAAAGCGGGAAGGCTGGAGGACAAAGGGAGGGTGAGCTGCGGAGCCCCTGGACGACAGAGCTCAGTTTGGCGGGGAACAAAGGCGCTCGCCAGCGCCATCTCCCCCGCCCATCCCCCAGCCAAAATCCCAAAGGGAACCGGCTCCGGCCAGGGAAATTGCTCGCTCCGCGCGAACACCCAACTCTGTGCTTCTGCGGAGCCAAACCTCCGGCAGCGATCTGACTCCCTCCGGCTGCCACAGGGCCCCTCCTGAAGTGGATCACCTAAGGAGAAGCGAGCTAAGCCTGCCCCCCCTGCCGCCGTGCACCTTGCCTTCCCACCCCAGCTAATACGCCAGATCCCCAGCATCACAAGCCTGGCAGTGTGCAAGTAGCCCAGACGGGCCACACCACCCCACAGTGAATCCCGCCCCTAGGAGAGGGGAAGAGAAGGCACACACCAGTCTGACTGTGGCCCCAGCGGTGGGCTGGGGGCAGACATCAGGTCGGACTGCGGCCCCGCCCACCAACTCCAGTTATACACCACAGCACAGGGGAAGTGCCCTGCAGGCCCTCAACACACCAGGGACTATCCAAAATGACCAAGCGGAAGAATTCCCCTCAGAAGAATCTCCAGGAAATAACAACAGCTAATGAGCTGATCAAAAAGGATTTAAATAATATAACAGAAAGTGAATTTAGAATAATAGTCATAAAATTAATCGCTGGGCTGGAAAACAGCATACAGGACAGCAGAGAATCTCTTGCTACAGACATCAGGGGACTAATGAACAGTCACGAGGAGCTGAAAAACGCTTTAAAGGAAATGGAAAACAAAATGCAAACCACCACAGCTCGGATGGAAGAGGCAGAGGAGAGAATAGGTGAACTAGAAGATAAAGTTATGGAAAAAGAGGAAGCTGAGAAAAAGAGAGATAAAAAAATCCAGGAGTATGAGGGGAAAATTAGAGAACTAAGTGATACACTAAAAAGAAATAATATACGCATAATTGGTATCCCAGAGGAGGAAGAGAGAGGGAAAGGTGCTGAAGGGGTACTTGAAGAAATAATAGCTGAGAACTTCCCTGAACTGGGGAAGGAAAAAGGCATTGAAATCCAAGAGGCACAGAGAACTCCCTTCAGACGTAACTTGAATCGATCTTCTGCACGACATATCATAGTGAAACTGGCAAAATACAAGGATAAAGAGAAAATTCTGAAAGCAGCAAGGGGTAAACGTGCCCTCACATATAAAGGGAGACCTATAAGACTCGTGACTGATCTCTCTTTTGAAACTTGGCAGGCCAGAAAGAATTGGCACGAGATTTTCAGGGTGCTAGACAGCAAAAATATGCAGCCAAGAATCCTTTATCCAGCAAGTCTGTCATTTAGAATAGAAGGAGAGATAAAGGTCTTCCCAAACAAACAAAAACTGAAGGAATTTGTCACCACTAAACCAGCCCTACAAGAGATCCTAAGGGGGACCCTGTGAGACAAAGTACCAGAGACATCACTACAAGCATAAAACATACAGACATCACAATGACTCTAAACCCGTATCTTTCTATAATAACACTGAATGTAAATGGATTAAATGCGCCAACCAAAAGACATAGGGTATCAGAATGGATAAAAAAACAAGACCCATCTATTTGCTGTCTACAAGAGACTCATTTTAGACCTGAGGACACCTTTAGATTCAGAGTGAGGGGATGGAGAACTATTTATCATGCTACTGGAAGCCAGAAGAAAGCTGGAGTAGCCATACTTATATCAGACAAACTAGACTTTAAATTAAAGGCTGTAACAAGAGATGAAGAAGGACATTATATAATAGTTACAGGGTCTATCCATCAGGAAGAGCTAACAATTATAAATGTCTATGCGCCGAATACCGGAGCCCCCAAATATATAAAACAATTACTCATAAACAGAAGCAAACTTATTGATAAGAATGTGGTAATTGCTGGGGATTTTAACACCCCACTTACAGAAATGGATAGATCATCTAGACACACGGTCAATAAAGAAACAAGGGCCCTGAATGAGACACTGGATCAGATGGACTTGACAGATATATTTAGAACTCTGCATCCCAAAGCAACAGAATATACTTTCTTCTCGAGTGCACATGGAACATTCTCCAAGATAGATCATATACTGGGTCACAAAACAGCCCTTCATAAGTTTACAAGAATTGAAATTATACCATGCATACTTTCAGACCACAATGCTATGAAGCTTGAAGTCAACCACAGGAAAAAGTCTGGAAAACCTCCAAAAGCATGGAGGTTAAAGAACACCCTACTAACGAATGAGTGGGTCAACCAGGCAATTAGAGAAGAAATCAAAAAATATATGGAAACAAACGAAAATGAAAATACAACAATCCAAACGCTTTGGGACGCAGCGAAGGCAGTCCTGAGAGGAAAATACATTGCAATCCAGGCCTATCTCAAGAAACAAGAAAAATCCCAAATACAAAATCTAACAGCACACCTAAAGGAACTAGAAGCAGAACAGCAAAGGCAGCCTAAACCCAGCAGAAGAAGAGAAATAATAAAGATCAGAGCAGAAATAAACAATATAGAATCTAAAAAAACTGTAGAGCAGATCAACGAAACCAAGAGTTGGTTTTTTGAAAAAATAAACAAAATTGACAAACCTCTAGCCAGGCTTCTCAAAAAGAAAAGGGAGATGACCCAAATAGATAAACTCATGAATGAAAATGGAATTATTACAACCAATCCCTCAGAGATACAAACAATTATCAGGGAATACTATGAAAAATTATATGCCAACAAATTGGACAACCTGGAAGAAATGGACAAATTCCTGAACACCCACACTCTTCCAAAACTCAATCAGGAGGAAATAGAAAGCTTGAACAGACCCATAACCAGCGATGAAATTGAATCAGTCATCAAAAATCTCCCAACAAATAAGAGTCCAGGACCAGATGGCTTCCCAGGGGAGTTCTACCAGACGTTTAAAGCAGAGATAATACCTATCCTTCTCAAGCTATTCCAAGAAATAGAAAGGGAAGGAAAACTTCCAGACTCATTCTATGAAGCCAGTATTACTTTGATTCCTAAACCAGACAGAGACCCAGTAAAAAAAGAGAACTACAGGCCAATATCCCTGATGAATATGGATGCAAAAATTCTCAATAAGATACTAGCAAATCGAATTCAACAGCATATAAAAAGCATTGTTCACCATGATCAAGTGGGATTCATTCCTGGGATGCAGGGCTGGTTCAACATTCGCAAATCAATCAACGTGATACATCACATTAACAAAAAAAAAGAGAAGAACCATATGATCCTGTCAATCGATGCAGAAAAGGCCTTTGACAAAATCCAGCACCCTTTCTTAATAAAAACCCTGGAGAAAGTCGGGATAGAAGGAACATACTTAAAGATCATAAAAGCCATTTATGAAAAGCCCACAGCTAACATCATCCTCAACGGGG
Organism: Lynx rufus; assembly: GCF_022079265.1. Lineage (NCBI taxonomy): Eukaryota > Metazoa > Chordata > Mammalia > Carnivora > Felidae > Lynx > Lynx rufus. Next base: position 48,814,489 of record NW_025814827.1, read on the forward strand.
AAAAACTGAGAGCTTTTTCCCTGAGATCAGGAACACGACAGGGATGCCCACTCTCACCGTTGTTGTTTAACATAGTGCTGGAAGTGCTAGCATCAGCAATCAGACAACAAAAGGAAATCAAAGGCATCAAAATTGGCAAAGATGAAGTCAAGCTTTCGCTTTTTGCAGATGACATGATATTATACATGGAAAATCCGATAGACTCCACCAAAAGTCTGCTAGAACTGATACATGAATTCAGCAAAGTTGCAGGATACAAAATCAATGTACAGAAATCAGTTGCATTCTTATACACTAACAATGAAGCAACAGAAAGACAAATAAAGAAACTGATCCCATTCACAATTGCACCAAGAAGCATAAAATACCTAGGAATAAATCTAACCAAAGATGTAAAGGATCTGTATGCTGAAAACTATAGAAAGCTTATGAAGGTAATTGAAGAAGATTTAAAGAAATGGAAAGACATTCCCTGCTCATGGATTGGAAAAATAAATATTGTCAAAATGTCAATACTACCCAAAGCTATCTACACATTCAATGCAATCCCAATCAAAATTGCACCAGCATTCTTCTCGAAACTAGAACAAGCAATCCTAAAATTCATATGGAACCACAAAAGGCCCCGAATAGCCAAAGGAATTTTGAAGAAGAAGACCAAAGCAGGAGGCATCACAATCCCAGACTTCAGCCTCTACTACAAAGCTGTCATCATCAAGACAGCATGGTATTGGCACAAAAACAGACACATGGACCAATGGAATAGAATAGAAACCCCAGAACTAGACCCACAAACATATGGCCAACTCATCTTTGACAAAGCAGGAAAGAACATCCAATGGAAAAAAGACAGCCTCTTTAACAAATGGTGTTGGGAGAACTGGACAGCAACATGCAGAAGGTTGAAACTAGACCACTTTCTCACACCATTTACAAAAATAAACTCAAAATGGATAAAGGACCTAAATGTGAGACAGGAAACCATCAGAACCTTAGAGGAGAAAGCAGGAAAAGACCTCTCTGACCTCAGCCGTAGCAATCTCTTACTCGACACATCCCCAAAGGCAAGGGAATTAAAAGCAAAAGTGAATTACTGGGACCTTATGAAGATAAAAAGCTTCTGCACAGCAAAGGAAACAACCAACAAAACTAAAAGGCAACCAACGGAATGGGAAAAGATATTTACAAATGACATATCGGACAAAGGGCTAGTATCTAAAATCTATAAAGAGCTCACCAAACTCCACACCCGAAAAACAAATAACCCAGTGAGGAAATGGGCAGAAAACATGAATAGACACTTCTCTAAAGAAGACATCCAGATGGCCAACAGGCACATGAAAAGATGTTCAGCGTCGCTCCTTATCAGGGAAATACAAATCAAAACCACACTCAGGTATCACCTCACGCCAGTCAGAGTGGCCAAAATGAACCAATCAGGAGACTATAGATGCTGGAGAGGATGTGGAGAAACGGGAACCCTCTTGCACTGTTGGTGGGAATGCAAATTGGTGCAGCCGCTCTGGAAAGCAGTGTGGAGGTTCCTCAGAAAATTAAAAATAGACCTACCCTATGACCCAGCAATAGCACTGCTAGGAATCTACCCAAGGGATACAGGAGTACTGATGCATAGGGGCACTTGTACCCCAATGTTCATAGCAGCACTCTCAACAATAGCCAAATTATGGAAAGAGCCGAAATGTCCATCAACTGATGAATGGATAAAGAAATTGTGGTTTATATACACAATGGAATACTACGTGGCAATGAGAAAAAATGAAATATGGCCTTTTGTAGCAACGTGGATGGAACTGGAGAGTGTGATGCTAAGTGAAATAAGCCATACAGAGAAAGACAGATACCATATGGTTTCACTCTTATGTGGATCCTGAGAAACTTAACAGGAACCCATGGGGGAGGGGAAGGAAAAAAAAAAAAGGACGTTAGAGTGGGAGAGAGCCAAAGCATGAGAGACTGTTAAAAACTGAGAACAAACTGAGGGTTGATGGGGGGTGGGAGGGAGGGGCGGGTGGGTGATGGGTATTGAGGAGGGCACCTTTTGGGATGAGCACTGGGTGTTGTATGGAAACCAATTTGTCAATAAACTTCATATAAAAAAAAAAAATAAATAAAAAGACAAAAACATTGGAAAAAAAAAAAAAAAAAAAAAAAAAAAAAAAACTAGAGTATTATGAATTTAATGTTCTCTTTTATCTACTAGGTGTATTATTTACAGTTTATATTTTTGTTATTCTAATAACTATTTTCTCTGTTAGCTTTCTGATTATTGAGTTTGGTGCTCCTCTAATATTTTTTAGAACTTTGTTTGTATGCTCATCTTTGTTTTTGAGTTTTCTACTAGTTATTTTCTGATGCTCTGCTAGTTTCTCGAATCCTATTTTAATGAGCCATGGGTACTGGTAAGATATGCTACCATATACCAAATTTTGACTTCTGGGTATGAAACCGTATTACTCTTCTAGAGTCTTGCCACTGGCCTGTTCCATCAGTGCAAATTGCTATAGCTGTTGTTCCAGTGTCAAAATCAGGTGTTTCTGTTACCAGTAGTAGGTACAATGTTCAGAAAGGGGCCTAACCTACTCAGCTTATGGGCTTTCAAACTCTAGTCTTCTGATAGCATATTGTTTACTGGTATTTGACAGTTATTACAGAATTTTTTTATAAAAAAATACTATGTACTTTTGACACCAGAGTTAAGACTGTTACAGTTTTGCAATTGTTTTGCCATTAAAATGTTTTTCTTAATGTTTATTTTTGTGAGAGAGAGAGAGAGAGAGAGAGAGCGAGCGAGCATGAGTGGGGGAGGGACAGAGAATCATTTTACCGTTTTTAATCTGTTCTCTTTTTTGTGTTTTCATCACAATATTGCTAAGGAAAATTAAATAATCCTTTATTCTATAACATAATTGTTTTTTTTATTCTAAGGCCTCTTAAATTGTCTTCTAATTTCCAAAGCTTCTTTAGCACTCATTTTCTTTCTTTGACCCATGTGACTATTAAATTCTCCCTCCCCAATTCTTTTTTAGTTGGTTTTACTTTTACTTCTGACACAATTCTTTCTTTATCTCTTTCTCTCTGCTTTCTAGTAATTTTTCTTTTTATGTATTTTTTGAAATTTTAAAGGATGGACATGTTTTTAATGTATATAACTCAGTATGCTATGACGATAACCATACACCCATGAAATCATCACTACCATCAAGTCCATTGACATATCCATCAACTCCCAAAGCTTTCTCTTGCCCATTAGTATTAATTTTTTCTTTGCAAAACACTTAACATAAAGTCTACTCTGTTAGAATATTTTAAAGATAAAACATATTATTATTAGCTATATGCTGTATATTATGCAGATCTTTAGACTTATTTATTTGCATAACTGAAACTCTCCAAATCAAAAGGGGAGGCATAAAATTGTCTCTTTTTGTAGTTGACATGGTCACATATAGAAAATCCTAAGTATTCCACTAAAAAATCACACTGCTAAACGAATTCAAGAAAGTTACAGGATACATCAATATACAAAAATCAGATGCATTTTTTACATACTAAAAGTGAACGATCCAAAAAAGATGAGAAAACACTCTCATGATAATATCAAAAATAAAGTACATAGGAATACATTTAACCAAGGAAATGAAAGTTCTGTACACTAAAAGTTATAAAAGTATGATGAAAGAAATTGAAGAACCACAAATAATTAGAAGGGTACCCCATGTTGATGGATCGGAAGAACTAATATTGTTAAAATGTCCATACTACCTAAAGTAATTTGCAGACTCAAAGTAATCCCTATCAAAATCCCAATGGCATTTTTTTGAGATTAAGAGATTAAGAGAAAAAGTTAAATCTAAAATTCATGTGGAACCACAAAAGATCCTGAATAGACAAAGCAATCCTGAGCAAGAAAAACAGCTGGAGACATTACATTTCCTTATTTCAAATTATATCACAAAGCTATAGTAATGAAAACAGTATGGTATTGCCATAAAAGTTGACACACATAGCTCATTGGAACAGAATAGAAAGTCCAGAAATATACCAAGATATGTACAGTCAATTAATTTTTAACAAGGGCTCCAAAAATACAAAAAGGGGAAAGGATAATTTCTTCAATAAATAAGTTTGGAAAAATTGGATATCTACTTAAATAATGTTTGAGACATATCTTTTGCTATACACAAAAATCAACTCAAATTGGATTAAACACTTAAATGTAAGATCTGAAACCATAAAACTTCTAGGAGAAAACTTAGGGAAAAAGTTCCTTGACATTGATTTCAGCAATGATTTTTGGATGGTGCTAAAAGCACAGTAACAAGAAAAAAAAGTGAGACTATATCAAACTAAAAAGCCTCTGCACAACAAAGGAAGTAATCAACAAAATAAATAAGCATCTCCAAAAAGGAAGAGAATATTTGAAAACCATCTATATGCCAAGGAGTTTATATCTAAAATATAAAAGAAACTATTATAAATCAATGAAACAGAAAAACAACCTGATAAAAATTGGTCTAGAGACCTAAATAGATATTTCTCAAAGAAGACACACAAATAGCCAACAAGTGTGTGTATATATGCTCAACATCAGTAATCAAAATGCAAGTCAAAACCAAAACGAGTTACACTTCACACTTGTTAAGATGAGCATCAAAAAAAAAAAAAAACGATACAAGTGTTGGAAAGAATGTGGAGTAAAGGGGATGGATCCCGGTATATTGTTGATGAGAATGTCAGTTGGTATTGCCCTTATGAAAAATTGTATAGAGGGTTTTTTTTTTTCAAAATTAAAAAGTAAGACTATCATATGATTAGCAATCTCATTCCTGGATATATATCCAAAGAAAACGAAATTGGGACCCTGAAGAGGTATCTGCCTTCCCATGTCCATAGTAGGATGATTCACAATAGCCGAGATATGAAAACCTAAGTTTCCATCATGGGTGAATGGAAAGAAAATGTGGTATATACATATGAGGGAATATTATTCAGCCTTTAAAAAGAAGAAAATCGTAGGGGCACCTAGGTGGCTCAGTTAGTTAAGCATCTGACTCTTGATTTCAGTTCAGGTCATGATCTCACAGTTACGGAACCTGCTTAAGATTCTCTCTCTCTCTCTCTCTCTCTCTTTCTCTCTCCCACCTTCCCTCTCCCTCTTACTCTGCCCCTCCCCCGCTTATGCTTGCATGCTCTCTTTCTCTTACACTCTCTGTCTCTCGAAAGAAAGAAGAAAAGAAAGAAAGAAAGAAAGAAAGAAAGAAAGAAAGAAAGAAAGAAAGAAAGAAACAGAAAAGAAAAGAAAAAAGAAAAGAAAAGAAAAGAAAAGAAAAGAAAAGAAAAGAAAAGAAAAAGAAAAGAAACTCCTGCCATTTGCAACAACATTAATGGACCTGGAGGACATTATGGTAAGTGAAATAAGCCAGACACAGAGAGGCAGACACTGTATGATCTCACTTCTATGTGGAATCTAAAATGGTCAAACTCATAGAAGCAGAGAGTTGAATGGTGATTTCCAGGGTTTGAGGAAGGCAGAAATGGGGAGGTGATGGTCAATGCATACAAAGTGACATGACTCTTAAATCACCTAATTTTTTTCTCAGAAGTTTTTCTCACCAAATTTTTTCCATGTTAATAAATGATAAAAATCATCAGTCTTATTTCTCAATTGGTCATCATTGTTTCTCGTGCTCAACAATTACCCATGTGATTTGCTCAATGCATATGGATTACCACCTAAGCCTACATCTTAGTATCTAGTGTACCTCCAACTCAGTACATACTCTAGATTATTATCCATTAGCCCTGAGCATTTATTTTAAATATGTGATCGTTTAGAACTTTCCAATCTCTAAGCTTCTTTTCTCATTTTAGAATCTGAGATTGTGAGACTTCATCCATAAATGCTTAGAACAACAAAGTAACAGAAATAAAACAATAATAATATGTTGTTATTATAGTTAATGTCAGAGGAGTTCATGAGATCTGAGTTTTGTCTGTGGATAGAAACGGAATTAATGCATAGCACAGAAAATCTCCAAGTATTTCTGTTTTTCAGTTTCTGTAGTGGAAACTGCTTTTATAATATTTCAGGCATAAAACATCAGAATAAAGCCATGGTTATCAATAATAAATATTATTCTAGATAGCAAAGGCCATGCCATATTTTGAGCATATTTTAACTTTACCTGAAAGAAACAGTAACTGGGAGATACTGGTGTAACATAGGTGGTATTTTCCAGGCATCTTGGTTTGTGGCAAATTATGCCTCATAGATAGTACTGTTTTTTCATTCAAAATGCCATCCAGAATATTCATCACTAATGTTCATGTATTCCTTGCATACAATTCTTGCATCTGAGTAGAATACTCTAGGTGGGGTTTTCAGGAACAGAACATTTGCATTCTTTATATGAGGGACACTCTCATTTCATTTCTGAGTCTCTGTGGTTTTCTCTTCTCTCTCATTATAAACTGTTTGCAATTTTGGAGGCATTGAGCTATTCTGGTGTGGTGTGTAATTTGTTTTGTTCAGCGGTTTCTTATCATGCATAGATGAAATGCCTTTTTTATCACTCATTTAAATTATTGTTTTCCTCTGGTGATAGATTTTTGCAGCTTCTGTATTTACTTTATTACTTGTGGCTGAGGCATGTTTTCATACTGGGAACTGAGCAGAGGTTCGCGTTTAGTATTACTTCATCATCATTCAGCACTATGCTCTCAGCCATATCTCTACTCAAAGAAAGAGGGAAGGAGTCTATAGGTTAAACAGTTTCAGTGAAATAACTCCTGCCTTCCTCATAGCCTCAGCCTGCATTGCAAATGATGTTAGACTTTTACAACCTATATTAACATAGTCTATTTCCCATGCCCTATATTTCATATGGTTATGTTTTTGCCTTGAGCAGAAAGGGGAAAGTGATAAAATGACATGAGCAGTTTTCTTCCCATCCTTTCTTTCCAAACTCAAATATGGATGTAAAATTTTTATGGAATGTCAAACTTACCCTTGAAGATTTAAGTGAGTGAATAAACTATAGTCAAATTTCTCTAAATCTGTTGAGGCGCTTACATCGCTCAAAAAGAAAATGAAAACAAAACAAACACAAAAATGTACAGATGTGTCCTTAGTAGCGTATTTCCTATAATTTTCTGCATAGTTAATGCCAATGGACCCAAACTTCTTTATTCATTCATAAAGTTAAATAATTGGAAAATACTTTTAGTTGGTTTTAAATCCCATCCCCATTCTCCAGGAACCACTTGGAAATTCTCAGAGAAGATAAAAATCTATCCTGTTTGTTAAGATTCTCAGAGGAGAAACGTCCACTTATGTCTTTGTTAACTATCCTACATTGTTCACCTCTTACACTGTTTTCTAAGGCTTAAGTAAATTCCTGAAAATAATTTAGATCTACTTCATTTGTTGATTCAGAAGCAACTAACAATTATTTTAGCAAGTCACAGTGCTAGTCTCTGTAAAGCATGCATATTTTAATCAGACACTGGTCTTGCTGTTACAAAATGTTTTAGTTTTCTAGGTGAACCTGGTTGTCTCGGTCAATAGAGCATATGACATTTGATCTCAGGGTTGTGAATTCAAGCCCCACGTTGCTTAAAAATAAAATATTTAAAAAAATAAAATGGTTTAGCCTTCCAAAAGAGATGATAAGCTAGGTAATGAAACACCTGTGGAAAGTAATGACAAAAATATGCACATAGTGGTATTACTGTTCAGAAAAAATGTCCAGTTTCTTTTAGTTGGAGGGACATGGACTCTCTTGAGAAGAGCTGAGCTCAAGATGTGTTAATGTTTGAGGAAGAGTTGTATGAAACCCAGGGCATTGGGACACATTATTTAAGATTGTAGATGCTTGGGGCGCCTGGGTGGCGCAGTCGGTTAAGCGTCCGACTTCAGCCAGGTCACCATCTCGCGGTCCGTGAGTTCGAGCCCCGCGTCAGCCTCTGGGCTGATGGCTCGGAGCCTGGAGCCTGTTTCCGATTCTGTGTCTCCCTCTCTCTCTGCCCCTCCCCCGTTCATGCTCTGTCTCTCTCTGTCCCCCCAAAAAAAAAAATAAACGTTGAAAAAAAAATTTTTAAAAAAAGATTGTAGATGCCAGAAGAAAGAGCTTGGAGTTTATTCTTGCAGGAGCAGAGCAAAAGCTTGGTTGAACCCAAGTTCTGTCTTCTGGATTTGGGTCAGCTACAGAAACATCTCTAAGCCTCAGTTTCTCATCTATAAGATCATGATCGCGACATACAGATTTCAAATTTTTGTGAAGATAAAATGAGACAGAATGTACAGAGTGTTTACCATAATTCTTGGCACATGGAAGGTGCTCAGTAAAAAAAAAAAAAAAAGAAATCTGATCTAGATAATGATGACAATTATAATAATATTTTATTGTGTCAAGAGGACATGACCAAGAAATTTTGAGCAGTGCAGTGTGATTATAGTCCTCTTTCAAGAAAATTAATTTAAGAATGGTATATAAGTGTAACCAAACAATAGAGATATAGGAAGTAAGGAGATTTGTTTCATGAAAAATATTTTACACATTTTAAAAAATTTTTAATGTTGATTTATTTTTGAGAGAGCACGAGCAGAGGAAGGGCAGAGAGTGAGAGAGTGAGACACAGAATCTGAAGCAGGCTGCAGGCTCTGAGCGGTCAGCACAGAGCTCGATGCGGGGCTTGAACCCACAAACCACAAGATCATGACATGAGCCAAAGTTGAAGGCTTAACTGACTGAGCCACCCAGGCGCCCCTAGATAATTTTTTTAAAGGCTTGATTAAGGGTAGGGATAATAATGAAGAATGACTGTGGGGAAGATAATGGAGACACTATTGAGTGAAGGAGAAATTTTTTTCATTCTAAATACAGTGAAGTTTTATATATTAGTCTTTAATTCATTTTTTAAGAAGTCTGGTTCCTTTTGCTTACCACTTATATTTTACAAAGTATTTGGCACTCTTGTAACTCTAGAGATGTCTCTCTTGTGTTCTGCATTAAAGTAATTAAAACCTTCATCTCAATGAATTTCCATAAGGCTTTTCAAAGGTTGGCAGGTGGCAAGTAATAATCCTATCAATTAAATAATTGAATTTTACAAATTTTAATTTAGAACACATGTTAAATATAGTGTAAACACATCATTATAAATTGTAATTTTATTTTGCTTCCATTTCTTCAAGAAATAGTCACATCTAGCACCTGAATGGCAGGAAGAATTTGTCTGGAAAATTTCTCCGATGATAGAGGAGTATAGACTTGGATTTTGGTAAATGCATTTCATAGCAGTTGAGAATTTGCACTCAGGAACAAAAAGAACTGTGTTCAATTCAGAGACTGTTATTTACTGAATATGTGACCTTTTGCAAATTTCCTTTTTATCTAAGATTATTTATCTGTAAGTTAGAGGTAATGGAAGTACTCAACTCATAAGGTTATTGTGAAGATTAAGAAAATAAAATATATATTTATCACATTGCCTGGTATATAACATAATATTATTATAATTGCTACTATTACCATTAACATGAAGCTTCAGAAATGGCATATAATCTCCATTTGTTGTGCCTGAATTGTTCATGATCCCATTTTGCCCCATTTACTTCAGATCTTAACACCCAACCTATAACAGAGTGAGAAATAAGCTAGTTTTGTGTTATCAAGTTTGTTTCTAAAAGGCTCAACTTCGAGGCCATATGTTACCAGTTGTCAGGATCCAAGATCTGTTGAAGAATTGCTTAGATATCCAGAGTTCATTAATCAGATTTCTTCCATAACAGCTAGGAAAGGAGTTAGCCTCCAAATAATCTTGAAAACTATAGTAAAGAAATTTTTAAGACATGAGCTCAGCTAATTTTGCATTCAGCTCCTATTCTGTGTCTTGAGGGCATGTATGAAATCATTATTATTGTTTTGAAATATCTTGCTTTTTTTCCTTTTCTGACTGCTTAAGTCTTACTACTAGTTTGGTTTCTAGCTAATCTTCTCCCAAGAAATCTTGTTTCAAATGTTGTATGCAAATAATCAGAGATCTATAAGGCAGGAGGGACCCTCAAACAGATCTATATCTGAACAGTATGTGGCAGATGTCAGAAACTGCATAATTTCTTTTGGTGGTCTGCTCTTGTGCTTATCTTCCCTTATTTTCTGAAAGTTATATCTATCCTTGATCTCTCTGGCTGCACTTTAAACTGATTTAATCTTTTCTTTCCACTTTAGAGATCAAGAACATCTGGTTACCATCTCCTCCTCACTAATCCTTTACACATTTGAAAACTACTAATAAATTACCACCAAATTCTCTCTCTTGCAAGCTAAATTATATCAATTTCTTCAGTCTCATCATTACTCAAAAGACCAATTTGCCAGCTCTAAAATCATTTTTATGTCTTGTGCATCGCCTCTTGTTTACTTCTCCAAAGTCACTTAAAATTAGAATCTTAAAAAAAAGACACAGTTTTATAAAAATGATAGTCATCACTGATGAACACATAGAGAAATTATGCTTTTCAGAGTTTATGCTCTGGAAAAGTTTTAAATTGTGACCCCAAATGCTATATCAATTCCAAGATAATTCTTTCCAATACGGGCTTAAAAATATTCTCTACTTCTACTTGTCTTCCATCTCTAAATTCCATGAGCTTCAATCTATGCACAGTCTGTAGAATGAGCTACACACTTAGAGGAAAGACTACTTTTGCTGGAAATGTGAGATGCTTATATCAATGTATAAGTTTTATAATATTAAATCCCAGAGTATGAAGTAGAAAAGACCAGATATACACACTAGGTAGAAGTTTTAGCAAAAGAAAAAATACATATATACTTGTATCAAGAACAGAGGTGTTTATGAGTAAATCTCTCTCTGTTCTTCTGTCCCCCAAAGTCTCACCTGTAAGATTGCTCGTAAAAACCTGTGTTTTATATGTGTGGAATTCATCACAGTTTGGAATGTTCTGTTTCTTTGTGTGGCTAGCATCTAATCTTCCACCACACTCTAGACTCCATAAGAGCAGAGACCTTATCTATTTTTCTTGAAATTGCATCTCTGGTGTTTGGTATGTAGTAGACAATCTAGAAATATTTGTGGATTGCATAAATGCATCATGTGTTATTTGTTGATTATACCTGAAGAGATGAGCAATTGCTGCCCCCCTATTGAAGTCTGAAATCCCATTTTATTCTATTAAAATATAGGATTAAAACCAAAAATTGTCTAGGAGGAGATAATGTATCATGTCATTATTGAAAGTAACCCTGTTAAATTTATTGGCATATTCTTTTTTGAATTAATTCATTTTTAAATTTACATCCAATTTAGCTAACATATAGTGTAATAATGGTTTCAGGAGTAGAATTTAGTGATTCATCACATACATGTAACACCCAGTGCTCATCCCAGCAAGTGTCCTCGTTAATGCCCCTTGCCCATTTAGCCCATCCCTCCTTCCCAAACCCCTCCAGCAACGCTGAGTTTCTCCCTGTCCCTGTTTTTATATTATTTTTGCTTCCCTTCCCTTGTGTTCATCTGTTTTGTATCTTAAATTCCACATATGAGTGAAATCATATAATATTTGTCTTTCTCTGACTAATTTTGCTTAGCATAGTACCCTCTAGTTCCATCCACATAGTTGCAAATGACAAGATTTCTTTCTTTTTGATTGCCAAGTAATTTTGCATTTGTGTGTGTGTGTGTGTGTGTGTGTGTGTGTGTGTGTACACACCACATCTTCTTTATCCATTCATCAGTGGATGGACATTTGGGCTTTTTCCATACTTTGGCCATTGTCAGTAGTGCTGCTCTAAACATTGGGGTGCATGTGCCCCTTCAAAACAGCACACCTGTATCCTTAGGATAAATACCTAGTAGTGCAATTGCTGGGTCATAGGGTACTTCTATTTTTAATTGTTTGCAGAACCTCCATACTATTTTCCAGAGTGACTGCACCAGTTTGCATTCCTAACAGCAATGCAAAAGGATTCCCCTTTTTCCGCATCTTTGCCAACATCTGTTGTTGCCTGAATTGTTAATTTTAGCCATTCTGACAAGTGTGAAGTATTACCTTGTTGCAGTTTCAATTTGTATTTCCCTGATGATGAGTGATGTTGAACATTTTTTCATCTATCTTTTAGCCATCTGAATATCTTCTTTGGAAAAGTGTTTATTGACCTAGTCTTAAGAGGAAAGCAAAGACCTAAGAAAATGGGAGATAGGAGAAGTCAGTTTTGCTGAATGGAAGGTGAGCATAGGATTTGGGGAAGATGGGAAATCAGCAGTCCTTTACCACTTTAGCTGGAGTATATCGCAGGAAAACCTGGATAATAAGATAGGTCTTCTGTGAAATGTCTATTCTCTTTGGAATAAACGGTCTGCAGAGTTTTAGAGATGGGGAGACATAATAGGGCAGGTGAACACAGGGAAAATGAGTAAAGTAAATACTGTAAAAGTGAATGGCTTTTTATCAAAGAACTAATACCAGGACTTAAATTTTTTTTAATGTTTATTTATTTTTGACAGAGAGAGACAGAGACAGAGCTTGGGGGGGGGGGGAGGGGCAGAGAGAAAGGGAGACACAGAATCCAAAGCAGGCTCCAGGCTCTGAGCTGTCAGCACAGAGCCTGACATGGGACTCGAACTCACAGACCGCGAGATCATGACCTGAGCTGAAGTCCGACACTCAACCCACTGAGACACCCAGGCACCCCAATACCAGGACTTTAAAAATAACCCCTCTATAATAATTTCTTTCCTGACTGCAACTTTTCTATGATAAATATGCAAATACAACATTCTCAATTTGTATCAGTACAGGATAATTCTCTTCACTTTCTAATCATTTACAGGGAGCCTATGTGTCTTATCTCGTTTAGTTCTTATTTCTGCAGGCTAGAAATATAATTTCTAGCAATATTCTTATAGTAGCAGGAGCACACTATAACTATTTTTAATATGATATAAGAAATAGTAATAAAAGTAATCTAAATCTACTAGACTTTCTAGATTCCTAAATTTCATGCAACTCCAAAGAACTTACTATATAAAATATAAATTATTATTAAAATTTATATAATTATTTAAAGTATATATAATATAACAAAATATGTCATGGGAATGACATTTAAAATTACATAGTACTGGACAGAGAATTAGAAAATGAGTTTGGTCCAAGGTGTGTCACCGATGCCTTGTAACATGGAACTCATCTCTGGCCTTTCCTGTGTTTTAGTTTTCAAATCGGGAAACTGGTCTTACAAGTAATTCTTAAATTTTTTCAAGGCTGAAAAATGCATAACATTTAATATGCACTGTCCTTCAACACCTATGTAAAATGGTACCTGTTCGGATATGTAGATGGCTCCTTTCTTTCCCATTTCTACTGTCAGTACCCAAACGCAGGCTCTCATTACATTTCTGTGAGACTGCAGCATTGTTCTAGGTCCTTCCCCTTTCTCCTTCCATGACTGCCTCTCTTTGCTCCATATTGCTGCCAAACTGAGTTTAATGAAGTGGAAGTTCTCTGCCAAATTGCCTTGTTAAGGAACTTACAATAGTTCATTATTACCTATCACATTTGCATCTTATTTTTTCTTTGAAACTTTTGGACCGATCTTAAGCAGATACTGCATGTTGCTTTCCAAATATACATTCCCCCCTTATTCTTTCTTCTCTGATATGTAAGTATACCACTGTGGCCAGTTGAAAATAAAATAGAACATGATTTCCCAGATCCCTTGTACATGGAAGTGACCATGTGACATGATGTTGGATAAAAAGAGGTGAGTTTACTGGAAGCTTTCCAGAGTGGTAGGTTTCATTTTGCCCTTCATCTGCCTCGAGCACAGATACTCAGCTCACAATGCAGAAACTGTGTTGCAGCCAGCATGCTGAAGACTGGCAGAACAGAAAAAGAAAACAAGATCTGGAATCTAAAAGTGCCTTAAAGCTGCCATGCTATCCCTGAGCTGTCCACTTCCAGGTTCTTTGTTTTGCAGGGGAAATAATCAGTTCTACGGTTAAGCCACTGCAGTCAAGTCTCTGTTACATGCAACTGAACTTTATAATACACTGATACATGCTCTACTACGTCAGCCTTATTTTTCACTAGCTTCCTTAGCCCATCTTTCAGTTAGGCCATTGCAATTCCCTCCTATCTGTTTCCATGTTTTAGGTTATGTACTTTCATCCCTTACTAACCACTCTGAAGAAAGGTTCTTTCTATTGACATTAGCTCTTCCATATCTTAGACATTCTTCAAGTCCACTCAAGTCTCACCTTCTCCACGAAGCCTCCTCTCACAAACCGACCAAAACTTAAATTTCTTTTTTTTTTTAATGTTTTTATTTATTTTTGAGAGACAGAGAGAGAGAGAGAGAGAGAGAGAGAGCGCAAGCAGGGGAGGGGCAGAGAGAGAGGGAGACACAGAATCCGAAGCAGGCTCCAGGCTCCCAGCTGTCAGCACAGAGCCCGATGCAGGGCTTGAACCCACAAACTGTGAGATCATGACCAGAGCCAAAGTCGGATGCTTAACTGACTGAGGCACCCAGGCGCCCCAAAACTTGAATTTCTACAGCACATATGCTTTCCGCTGCACTGCACTAAACTGTCATTTGTTCTGTAATTTTGTTCACTTGCGTTAACACTTTAGAGTTTATATTCGTTAAGGGCTGGGCTATTCCTAAATTTATTACAATATATGTTCCTGAAAGACAGAGCCAAGTTTCACATCTGTTCACTACTTTCCTCTTCTTCTAGCACCACTGTGCATCACGAGTGCTCAAAAATATCCGTTGGGTATATGCATGTATATATACAGAGACTTAGGAGATTTTAAATGACTCAATGATTAATGATTAATTATATTCTAAATTTATCTTTTTAATCAAGAAATTCATCCTTTAGCAATATCCTTTATTGGGAGTGTTCTCACTCTGAAATGTTGTGTAGATAATTTAAAACAAAACAAAACCTGTGTGATTTTTCTCCAAACCAACTTCTTGTCATTGTATAAGAATTTTGTGGGGGAACGTTTATGAGGTTGAGAAAAACTTAACCTTTGTGTCTAGTTATTGCCAAAAGTCAGGAAGAATGTAATGCAAAAGCAATAAATTACACGTTTGTTCATACATCTATCCTCAGTCAATTACATATGAATAA
The DNA here is from genome assembly GCF_022079265.1 of Lynx rufus. Classification (NCBI taxonomy): domain Eukaryota; kingdom Metazoa; phylum Chordata; class Mammalia; order Carnivora; family Felidae; genus Lynx; species Lynx rufus. The sequence continues at coordinate 48,829,678 of NW_025814827.1, forward strand.
AGGGATACTTTGAAAACAACCCTTTGGAGTGAAATAGTTACAACTTAAAGATTTTCTGACAATCTTAAATCTTTTTAATAAAGAATCTTGTATATTATTTTAAAACTCTAATCACTCTCTCTCCTAGGTCTGGGTGAACAGATTGTGTTAGTATTAAAATCACAGCAGTCATTCTAACATAAAAATCACCAGGGGAAAAATAAAGATATGAATGCAATAGGATTTTTTCACACTCTGTAAAGTTTTCCTCTTGTTAAGCTTTAAAGATTTTCTAGTGTTTGCCCATATTAGCACTATTTCTAAAATATCTGACAGTTGTTAGACTGCGTACAATAAATGAAATAGTACTGAGGATAAAGAATGTGCCTACACTAGCCATTTGAAATGAAGTACTTTGGGGAAAGTGGAATTGCTCTCATTCTAAGGAAGCATTTACAGTCTACATAGGCACTTAGTGTTTTATATGCTTTGTATTATGCAAGTTTGGAATATGTTCTTTCCATTCAGTCTCTTAATTTTCTGAAGCACACTCCTGCTCTTGTTGGAAGAGAGTGCTCTGAAGTTCATGGAGATGCTAACATAAGGTTGCATCGCACTATATGGGCCTTCCCTCGTTGTCTGGGTAATTACCTGTGAATGCCAACTCAGGCATTCCTTTCCTGTACCCATCAGCTTCTGTACCTCATCTTTCATGTTTGTCCTGGCTTAGAACCAAACTACAAACTTTATACTGTTACAGTGTTAGCTTGACATTTGAACTTGTATCGTCCTGAAAAAAAAGTGCCTTTTGGGTTCTGTAGATGGGTAATGCAGGAGTAAAATATGAGAACGTTTTCTTGGCACAAACATTATTCCAAGGGAGGGTGGAGGTTACGATGAGGCATTATTGGCCTTCCCTCCTAGGACTGGCTATCTGTGGCACTTCTGTGGCTCCCTGGTTTCATGGTCTCTATGGAGACCAGATGGCAGATCTGTCTGGGGGAGCTTCATTGTTTTGTATAGCAGCTCTGATTGGTTGAAATACCTTTGCTTTGGAAAGCTGAAATGAATCACTCATCTATTATATCAGATTTTAAGTTTTATACAGCAATCTACTCCTCCATGTGTTTTAAAAAAGGGAACGTTTGTATTGATAACGTAAGAGTATGAATTTAAGGAATAAAGTAGTCTTTAATTAAATTTCCTAAATTTAAAGTACTCAAAAGTCCATATGATTTTACTCCTTACCTTGGCCTTTGGTGATGAGTAAGAGGTCATTACGAATCCATAGCACAGGATATTCACAGATCCTTACAGAATTAAGCAGATTTGGGTCATTAAGAAGTTCTGGCCATAGAACCCAGATTCAGATGGAAGACTCCAGTCCTTGAAGTGGCCCTGTTCAGATAATAAATCCTCCATCCCAGAAAGAGACTTGGTTGGTTGGTGGGTTACGAAATCAGATAATCAGGCACAAGAACTTAAAACACCAGAAGGGGATTTTTTTCAGCTGTGTGCCCAGAGCATAAAGTCAAGGTCAGATTAGGAGCCACAAGGCTTCAGTTTTGAAAGAGAGCTCAATAAATTCATCCATATATAAACATGACTGATTTGCGAGTACATAGTTGGGATCAACGTGCTGAGAGATTCAACAGCTAAAACTAAGGTTTGTATATATGTGTGTTTATGTCCCTGTCTGGGAATATTGCACATGTGTAGGCCTTTGAGTGCTTCTACTCCCTGTCAAATATGCAGCTCGGGTAGAGAGGTCTATTTTACAAGGGTATATACATTTTGCCTGTGACCTCTACTTGATAGCATAATATTTGGAAATAAACTTAATTTTTTGAAAATAAACCATTTGTGTTAAACTCGTAAGTTTTTCTCGGATTTTTAAGTGTGTATAAATCATTGTTATTATCTCTAAATGCTGGCTCTTAAGGTCAAATTCTGTCAGCAAAACAGCAACAGAGACAGAGTGCATGGTAAGTATAGCTGCACCCTAAAGCCGCACAAGTCTTTAATGCTTTCCTTTTGTACTTTTTGTTGAGGACCAATATTGAGGGAAAGCCTGGCTTTCTTTTGTCAGTTTCTATTTGTGTGCTAAACTTTGCTTTCTTATCTTTCCTAATTTACTAGCCACAATGAGTTTAGCTTACTTGCTGATGATTGTACAATTTTCTTACTTCCTATAATGTTATCTGTGGTAACAGGGATGATCATGAAGATATGAAAGTACTTTCTGTAATTTAAAAATAAAAACAAATTCTGTTAATTTAGGGCTTTGCAACTCTCCCAGCTTTCTTCTATTTTACTTCTCCCATATGCATGGCATACAGTGTCATCCACATTGGTTTAAAATTTTTAAGTGTTTGTTTTACTTATGAGACTCATCATTAAACTGTAAACATTTCAAGGGTAAAAAGTTAATGTATTTGATGTGAGTGGGATAAATAAGATTTTATCCACATACCTTGGTGTTTGAAAACCTAGACCTAACCCTCTCCAAAAGGAGTAAATAGTAGGGTCACCAAAAGATTCTAAGATAATTGAAGATAAAATAAACTGGTGCTACTTTCATTGTTCACTACTGTTTGATAATCACACTGTGTTTTGCTCAAATATTGGTCAAAAATCAATTATTCAGGGCAAATCCAAACGCCTTATTTTCTATATACATGCATAGGACACAGTCCTATGTACTGCAGTTCAATACCTGACTGTTGTCTTTAGACAATATAAGTTGTCTCTCTAAAAACTAACTAAAAACAATAATGAGTTGTAACTTTTGCTTTTCTAACAGATTAGCAAAAATAAAAAGAAAAGTTTTATGACACTTCTTTTTTAAAGTGGGGAGAAGTAGAAATAGGTATTCCAATTTAGTTTTGATCGGAGTATATGTTGGAACAATAATTTTTTTTTTAATTTTTTAAATGTTTCTTTATTTTTGAGAGAGGGAGACAGAGCATGAGTGGGGAGGGGTAGAAAGAGGGGAGACACAGAATCTGAAGCAGGCTCCAGGCTCTGAACTGTCAGCATAGAGCCTGACCTGGGGCTCAAACCCATGAACCATGAGATCATGACCTGAGCCGAAGTCGGACGCCTAACTGACTGAGCCACCCGGGCACCCCTATAGTATATTTATTTTTAAATGCTTATTTATTTTGAGAGAGAGAGAGAGAGAGAGGATCCCAAGCAGGCCCCATGCTCAACACATAGCCTGATGTGGGGCTGTGTCTTATGAACTGTGAGATCATGACCTGAGATGAAATCAAGAGTTGGACGCTTAACTGACTGAACCACCCAGGCACCCTTGGAACAATATTTTATTTTTTTTTTAATTTTTTTTTCAACGTTTATTTATTTTTGGGACAGAGAGAGACAGAGCGTGAACGGGGGAGGGGCAGAGAGAGAGGGAGACACAGAATCGGAAACAGGCTCCAGGCTCTGAGCCATCAGCCCAGAGCCTGACGCGGGGCTCGAACTCGCGGACCGCGAGATCGTGACCTGGCTGAAGTCGGACGCTTAACCGACTGCGCCACCCAGGCGCCCCTGGAACAATATTTTAAAATGCAATTTTCATCTGTAAAAATTTCTCAGATTTTATGATCCAGCAATCCTAAGAAGCTGTTCTACGAAAAGAGCATGACAAATAAAAATACAGAAAAATATATGCATCACAGCATTTGTTGCAATCTTGTGTTTAACAAAAATTGGAACCTGCCTCAATTGACTTCATTAGGAAAATGGTTGAGTAAAATATGATACACACATGAAATGTACTGTCTCAATCAAAATGAATTATTTGTAGACACAATAATCTGAAAATACATACATGAAAAGGTTTTAGCTTTAAAAAGCATCGAGGGGCACCTGGGTGGCTTGGGCATTTGAGCGTCCGACTTCAGCTCAGGTCATGATCTCGTGGTCCATGAGTTCAAGCCCCGCATCACGCTCTGTGCTGACAGCTCAGAGCCTGGAGCCCACTTCGGATTCTGTGTCTCCCTCTGTCTCTGTTCTTCCCCCGCTCACACTGTCTCTCTCTCCCTCAAAAATAAACATTAAAAAAATTTTTTAATTAAAAAAAAAAAACATCGAGAAATGTAGTTGGTTTACATTGTGTTAAAAATCTTTGGAAAAATATTTGTATATATATGTAAATATGCATATATCTGACTCCAATTATAAATACACAAGAAACATAAAATTTGGAGGCCAAGAGAGAAATACTGACTAACATATCAAAAACTTAGAAATGTTTCCTTTTGTGGAGAGACACCAAGGCAAATTTTACTTCTTTTACTTTAATGGGTAATTTTTACTTTTGGAGGCATTTTAGTATGTTAATATGTGTGTGGGGGAGTATATTTTTGAATAATAATAATAAAAATAATAAATCCTACCAATTCTGTACTATTTAAAAATGTAGATAAGACACCTGTTTTCAGCATTTTTATGAGTAAAATCAATTTTATGTGTAAAATGCATGGCATGTATTTGGCTTTCAAATTCACAAACTGCATTATTATGAAACTGTTGTTCCCAATTGTAGTTATGATGAGGACAATCTTATAATCATTTTGCTGTTCAAACAATTCACAATCATTATCAAATACCCACAGTACAAAATTCTTCTGTAATTCTTCAGATGATTATTAGAAGCTTCCCTCATTTTCCTTAGGACCTCACGAGTTTATAAGTATGATTCTGAGAGTGTGCTGAGTCTATCTGGAGAATAATCATATATCTGTTCTGACCTTTTGACCTCTTGATCCCCACTGGCAACCTTAGAATACACTTCTAAGAATGTCTGTTAACTGTTACAAATTCAGTTGACTTGAGCTATCCAGTTGGTAAGAATTATTTAGTGAAATTCCAAGGCTCGGTTTTTCTTAAATTTCATCTCTCCTACAACCTAAATGCTCACCAAATACTCAGTACATTCATTCAATCCATTATTCATACATCCTACATTTTGCCATTCATATCTTTATCCCTTGACCAAAGTATCCAGTCACCTCCCCACACCCATTTATTGCTTCCATTGAATTCATCAGTTGTGATTTTTTGGTCCTTTGAAAAAATATATTTATAATTTTTCATTCTCCCTAAGAATTAACTTCCGTGACAGCTAAGATAATGTCCATCTCATTCACCATTGCGTTCTCCACCTTTATTTAGCACCGTTCCTGATGTATGTGCAAGTGTATATTTGAGTGTGTACTGATATTTGGGTAAATATTGGGCAAACATTTTAAAATTCAATTAAATTTTTAATGTATTTCTTGAACACGTGTTTAAGACTTCTGAGATTTCTGTTTTTCCTGGACTTAGGTTTGGTACTGAAGATTCAAAATGTATATTAGATCCACCTAGAGTAGCACTCCAAATATGAGTGAGAAGTGGAATTATTGAAAGGTTCTGCCAATGTCAAAACTGAATATTTTACAGTCTAATCAAACTCATTACTTTTCCCCAAAAGTATTTGAGGTTTTTTTTATTCTCAGCCTGAGATGTAGTATAGAATGCTCAAAACCTAGGTCACAATTTTCTTTTGTCTTTGTTTTCTATCACTTATGAATATTATTTAGGAAACAGTGATACACTAAGTTAATTTCCTGCTCGAAGCAAAAACATCTATGAAAGATCTGTAAGTAATAAACACATAGAGCATATTAAAGAGAGCATAATAATTTTTTTATGTAAACCTCAAATCAGTTAATTACCTATCTCAAATGCTTGTTTTATGTTAAGGCTTCAAAAATGAAAGAGAATAAGTGTTAGAAGGTGACAAACTTAGAGGACTTTTCTTGTTTCTGAATTTTTTTTCTTTAAAATGATGGGCTTATGAGAAACCCTCTATAATTAGAGAAAAACTGACTTCTGTCTAGATTAAAGTCAATAAAACAGATTAAAAAGAAACCTTCCACATCTCCCAAATACTTTATTTGGGGGACATATCTTACATAGCCTAGAATTTTTTTTCTTTCCTTCCAAAGATACTGAACTGAAAAGGAAATAGATACCTACTGACTAATGCAGGAAGAATACCTTAGGCATACATTTCATGTGATAATTGCTTTTCTTCTGCATTTAGGAACTACAGGCAAAAGTGAGAGAAATGTAGCTGGTTTTATTACCCAGAGGGAAAGCAATCACTATGCTTGTCAGGTCTATGAACGTTCCTCCCATCCTGGGAAATCTTTGAAAAATAAAATCATGTTGGTGGCTATCTTTCAGTGCACTCAATTAAAGTTAAGTTGTTAGATTTTTCCCTAAGAAATGCCAGCTACTAGCATTACCAAGTGTCTGACCAGGTCACATGGAAAATAAACGTGTTCACGTTATACTATCTGCATTTGTCAGGGACTGAGCTAAAAAGAAAGACTGATGAGTATCTCATGGATATTCATTCTAGTTTTCCTTGGGGCAAATTATATTCATCCTGCAAACTCTTTGACCACAAACTGTTCTCTTCTGCTGCTTGACGTGCCTCTAAAGTATAGCACAATACAGAATTTTATAATTTAAAAGTGTAGATCAAATGCAACTGGTTTGTGCATGGGCTGGATGGAAATTTGAAGAAATCTGCTTCATCAAACATTCATAGAAAAAAGATACAGTGAGAGTGTTGAGACTGTAACTAAACCTCTGATGTTAGTTTCTGTGAAGGAGAGAGTGGTAGAGAGAATGAGTGAGATGGTAATTGGGTTTCTCAGATTGTTCTATTTGGGAAATGTCACATTTCAGAGATTCTGCTTCCTTTCTTTCCAGGATAGAAGGTTAGATTCAAGAAAGCTTTCGTGGGCATAGAGAGGGCAAATTGCCTCATCAGTCATCCACTCCATCTTCAACTACTCTAATAACTCTCATTCTAGTATTCAGGTGAGGCACAGACTCAAGGCCAAAGTCTACTCCTGAGTTATAGGAACAGTAGCATAGATTTTTTAGACCAGAGAATTCGGCAAAAATTGAAACAAAATCTAATGTTCTAGCTCAATATATGTTTTCAGAATGAGTTTGTCATGATACTTTCTGAATCCCAAATTCTCTGTTTGCCAACATTTGCCTTTTGTGATTGAATTATCTCTAATTTAGCCATTTGTACCATATGATATTGTTTCCAGTTATTTCAGAGAGCTATGAAAATTGCCAAAGCCATTCAAGGAACACTTCTGGTTTTTTTAAATGTTTATTTATTTATTTTGAGACAGAGAGAATGTATGAGCTGGGAGAAGGGCAGAGAGAGGGAAGAGAGAGGATCCCAATGCAGGGCTGGATCTCAGGAGCCTTGAGATAATGACCTGAGCGGAAATCAAGTCAGGCACTCAACCAACTGAACCACCCAGGTGCGCCCCCAACGGTCATTTCTTATAGGCTGAATAACTTTTTCTGCCCTGCCTCTAAATCTTTATCAAATGGGTGGTGACAATACCTGAAAATCATGACTTAGATTCTAATATTTTCTACTATAGATTTTGTTAAAGATGTCTATTTAATTCTTAGAGAGATGCAACTATGAATATTCTTTGATGATTTGTTAATTGAACTTTTACTTTACTAGAATTTCATCTCCATAGAAGGAGCTATCCTATCACTATTTTGTCCTCATGTTTGCAAAGGTCTTCCAGATGAAGAAATATCCACCATAATTAGTTTTACAATTATCCAAACTATAATTAGTTTTTTTACAACATTTTATATCATCTTGACTATATTTTAATTTTTTACAATATTTTTCTTATGTCAGGTTTTATATATATGAGAGACATAAAGAAGTTTGCACAAGTCACATCCTTGACATATCTGATTATATTAAACTCACTGCACAGTAGGTACAGTAGTGACCAAAACAGAGCAAGGATGAAAAGAAGGACAAGTTCTTCATTATTTTATTCTTTCCTCTCAAATTCTTTAATCGCAAAAAATTAAATACAAATTATGGTGATTTTAAGGCTTTGCTTATTATTCTTTGCTTATAAATTTCTTTACATTTTTGAAAATATATAATCGTAGAACTATAGAAAATTAAGGCTGAAATGGCAGCTACCAAATCTAGTGTTTTTTCATTCTGGAGGTGAACGTACCAAAACCGCCTGTGTTTACTTTAATTCTGCAGGTGTCAAATATGATTTCAAACACTCTTCAAATATACGTCTATTTGTGCATTAAATATATATAATTCTGTTTCAAACTTACAATGCACATATCTTTCTAATAATGTAGTATTTATTTGTTTGTTTTATGCTAAAGGCAATCTCCAAATGTTTCCATCATCTTTGTTAAATAGGGACATGATTTCAAATGGGAAAAGAGAGAGTGTGCGTAAGTAACTTGCCTTAAGAACGGTAATTGCTAATTTCCAGGTTACAGACTGGGCCTATATTACTTTTCAGGTAATATTTTATTGAAATATCATACAGAATGTCCTTTATAGTGTAACTACAGAAACAGACAGAAATCTGTTTAAGTAACCATCTCTGCATGCTGCCTGCTTGAAGTAGGGCCATTTGGGGTAACTGACTATATGAGGCAGTAAGAGCTGGAGAGAATATCTTACATTTCCACACAGGATTTATTTTGTGGATTGAGTTGTGCAAAAGAAGAGAAGCTGGTAAGCAACAGTACCAAAAATGCTTTGGAGTGTATTTTTGTTACTCTTTCAAGTATTTTTTTTCTGGACTATATCTTTAAAGAGTTTAAATCTGTATTTCATACCTGTGTTGCATAGACCAGGTAAAAACAGTATGTCAGAAAATATAAAGTGGATATAGGTGAAAAACAATGATATGATTGGGAAATACCCCTTTTATTGTAATACCATATCATGGAACTTTCCCTGAAGATTGATGTTTATAGTGAAAGTAGTTATTCTTTGTCAAGAGCCATGAAAAACTGAGATTTTAATTCTGTGGATACCTGCTCCGCATACCTGTAAAGGTGTTGGCAGTCATCATGGGTTTCTATCATCTGGATTAAAAAGAGTCTCTTTCTTTAGCAAGATTACTGCTCCTTCCCAGCTATACAGTTTCTATCTAGTACTGTGAAGTATTTCACTTACCAATTCCATTTTTTATATCCTATTTTACATAGATTTCTAGTTTACTCTCTATGAAAATTATATTGGTATATAAATATTCAACTGTATGAATTAAAGTGGAAAGGCTCACCAGCTTACTCAGGACTGTTTTTCTTTGAAAGAAACGCATAGCTCTGTCCTTGAGCACAGGCAATTGGACAGATTTGTTTGAGGTACTATATTATAGTTCTAGAGTGCCATATGAAAACAAAAAAGAAAAGTGAGTCACCATTGGTGAGTGGAATGAGAATATAGAAACTGGCCTAGTTTATAATTAGGGAAAAAGCAGAATATCATTTTAACTATCTTTTATGTTGGTAGGCCAGGGAACATACTCTTTAATTAGAAGAATATGAACTCTCTTATCTACAACATATTTTTAAAAATTTAAGCTACTTTATTAAAAACATTACTTTCCTATTTTTATATATTTCTGTGTATGTGGAGAACAAGTTGATATAGAACTACCAGCGTAAACACAAGATTTCAGGAATTTTGGAATGCCACTGTATTTTTGTCTTAAATCTTTCCTACAGATGATAACCACTTCTATTTCTTTTTGATAAAGTCACATGGCAAATTAATATAAGGAAATGCATAATAAAAGACTTATGCCAGCATCACACATCTAAGTCCTTTTTAATCCATGTAAAAGCAGACTTTCCTCCCTTTACTTTTAACAAGGTTAATTCATAGAAATCTCTATAGGACATTTCTCTTGATTGAGAAAGACTTGTAGCCCTTTAAATATTAGAGCTGTGCCGGAATGTCCATAAATAATTCCTACTCCCAGAAACCAGAGTGCTAGTAAATGTGCAGACACTGCAGATTTTTACTGTTTTCCCTGCTTGCATTCATATTACAACAAATGAGAATAGATTTCTAATATCCATTTCTATTACATGCATTAACTGAAGCTGTGGGGGTAAAATGAAAAATTTCCTATGATTTGAGACACAAGGAAAGCCCATATGCTTATGTGTGGGCAGAACATTCAGTATTTCTGCCTTTTTTTTTCTTGAGTAGCTTAAAATGTTCTAGTGTTTGCTAAAGGTTGCAGAGCATTCAAGCACCATTTTGTTAGTTTAATTGTAGCCCTTCCTGTTAATATTTTTGGAAGGATGAACCAGTTTCAATTAAAAGCCTGAAATGAGAGGAAAATTAAGCCAAATTGAAATGTACATGAACAAGTTTAGATTGTGTACTTCTTGGCATTATTTTCGTTCCAGTGGATAATTAACATGAAAATGCACTGTAAAATTGAGTTTTAAAGAAGTTGTCTTTCTATCCACAAGTGAAATTAAAATAAATCTGGTATTTAGGACAATATAATTTTTTTTATATATAAATGATTTGCCTATGTCTCAGTTGATTTCTTTACTATGGAGGAGTTTAAAGATGTAAGTTTCCATACCAGAAACTTTTTGGTGGAATATATACCTGTATATCCCCATTATTTGGTGGCACACATTATAAATAATTGCCAAAAAGGAATTAGATAATCAATGACAAAGTTATTATGCAGTCTCTGAAGACTTAAACTGATGGAATTCTGCTAGAGACATAAAAGTTGTTTCCCTGCTGTTCACATCTGTTGCATCCTGGAAAAAAAGAAAGAAAGAAAGAAAGAAAGAAAGAAAGAAAGAAAGAAAGAAAGAAAGAAAGAAAGAAAATGTTATGTAAAGAGCTGATGCTTGCATAGCTGACTCTTCCTGATTTGTGCTGATGGTAGCTGAAGCTTCAATCTTGGCATCTTCCACTGAACATTGTCATCAGCAAGGTGGGAACATATCCCTGAATTAAATTAGAATTCAATGTGAAAATCTGATTTGTTTGACAGAAATTCACTTTCTAGTCTAATCTGTAGAAATGCAACTGTTTTAAAAGTTACTACAACAATATTTGAAAATATTACTAAAGGTAATCTACCTGCAAAAAAAAAGAGTGATTTTTGAAAAGTTTCCTCAAAGAGAGGAAAAGAAATCATAAATACTGTATGAAAACTAAGACCTCAGTGAAGGTGAGGGAAAATCCTGCAGCCACAAAATCCCGATGAAAAGGACACAATTAAATGTTCTACAGACCTTGAGATTATAACCAGCTCTGACGCACACTATTTTTGTCCCTTTCCTTATCTCTTTTTTTCTCTTACTCTTCTTTTACATTTTAGAAAGATCCGTGCTATTCTTCTACTTCCTTAAAAATAAACATGGTTATTAGTTTCAGGAAATGCTAAAGGCATTTACATCTATTTCAATTAACACTTTATACTATGACTTAATGTCATATTATTTTCATTTTACAGATAAGGAAACTGAGATTGAAAGAGGTTAAATAAATTGCTTAAGTACTGCACTAACAGGTATAGAGCTGGGATACCAATCATAAGTCCCTGCCAAGATAGAACCTTAAAGCATCTGCTGTAGGAATGGAAAGGAGTAGGTAGCAGAGAAAGTCTTTGATAGAGTGTAGGCACCCTGCAAAGAGGAACATGAGAAAATAGTTCAGAATTACTCCATCTCTAGGGATTTCTGTAATAGGATAAGGAGCATTGAAGGAGGAGAAGTTTGGACAAACTGATAAATTAAGAATGAGAATTCTGTGGGACAGCCAAATTCTCACCTGAAGGTAATGGGAAATCCCTGACTTGAGATACAGACAAGAGAGTGAATAAAATTAGGTAGCATTTAGAACTGTGGAGGTAGATGAGATCATTCAGGAAAAATAAATAAATAAATAAATGGGTTAAGTAAAGAAGAAAAATACCCAGCAAGGATACTGAGAATAAATAGCAATAGTGTCAGGAAAAGAATCAGTGTCCTGGAAATTATGAAGTGAGAATTTAAAGTAAAAGGGAATAGTTACTAGGGTCACATGCCACAGAGAAGTTAAGTCAAAGAGTTAGAAAGAATTGAAAGTGGCTACATGATTTGAATATTACCAGCTTATTAGATAATTATTGGAGAGAAAAGTGACCCGGAAGGAGATTTTCAGCATAGAAGTAAATGAACATTAACTAACCACTTGAAAATAGTGAGACTGGGGTGTCTGTGTGGCTCAGTTGGTTGAGCCTCCGACTTTGGCCCAGGTCATGATCTCACGGTCTGTGAGTTCGAGCCCCACATCAGGATCTGTGCTGACAGCTCAGAGTCTGGAGCCTGCTTTGGATTCTGTGTCTCCCTCTCTCTCTCTCTGATCCCTCCCCGTTCATGCTCTGTCTCTCTGTCTCAAAAATAAATAAACATTAAAAAAAAAAATAGACTAACCTCTTAGCAAATGACATACAAAGATAAACACGAGGATGATAGATTGAATCTAACCATGATCTTTTAACAAGGTGCTGGCTATCAGCCAAAGAGGGGAAAAAGAAATAAAATTCATTGTTCTCTTTCACTTTATATTATGGCGATAGTCAAAAGAGAATTCTCTTCAATCATATTTTCCACCTCTACATGGATGCCTGTAAGAAGTATAAGAAAAAATAAATATGGTATTCTATGGCAAAATAAGTATTTAATTGTAATCATAGCTTATCATGCCCTATCTAAAAGTAATTTGAGAAAGCCAACAGAATTTTCTGTACTTTTCCATCTTATTAGTCTTCTCTGTAGTTTACTCCACTGTCTAAATAGTGTTTGGGAGGCACTCAAGATGAAACCTCTTTCACAACCTTTGGAACTCCCATAGTAAGAGTCTGCAAAAAGCATTAATGAACTTTTCTAATTTTTACTTCAAAGGGAATTACAGGAACTTTTAGGACCAGGGGGCACATGTAATATTTTAAGTTTTTATTTAAATTCTGGTAAGTTAACATACAGTGTAATATTAGTTTCAAGTGTGCAATACAGTGATTCAACACTTCTGCACGACCCCCAGTGCCTATCTCAGCAAGTGCACTCCTGAATCCTCATCACCTATTTTACCACCTCTTCTCTGGTAACCATCTGTAGTGAAGAGTATGTTTCTTGATTTGTCTCTGTCTCTTGATCTGTCTCTCTCTAAACTGGATCCAAACTGCCTAATTTATACTTGAGTCTATCACTTACTAGCTCTGTGACCCCGATCAACTTGCTAAATGTCTCTGTTTCTGTTTATTCATTCACATGCTTATTAAGGATAATATTAGTTTCTACACCATGTTGTCTTTATGATAAATTATTCAATTTATTGTTAACTCTTTGACAATGTTGATATTATTATAACTAAAATATTAATTGCTTTTGATTACTTTCACCAGTGTTTTATAATTTTCAGAGTATAGGTCTTTCACCTCTTTGATTAGGTTTATTCCTAGATATCTTATTCTTTTTGGTGCAATTGTAGATGGGATGGACTCCTTAATTTCTCTTTCTGATCTTCATGATTGGTGTATAGAAATGAGACAGATTTCTTTACATTGATTTTGCATCCTGCTACTTTACTGAATTCATTTATCAGTTCTGCCAGTTTTTTGGAGGAATCTTTTGGGTTTTCTATATCTACTATCTGCAAATAGTGAAAGTTTTACTTCTTCCTTGCTGATCTGGATTCCTTTTATTTCTTTCTGTTGCCTGATACCAAAACCATATAAACAGTCCCACAAAAAAAAAAAAAAAAAGAGAGAGAGAGAGAGAGAGAGAGAGAGAGAGAGAGAACTACAGGCCAATATCCCTGATGTATATGGATGAAATTCTCAATAAAATACTAGTAAACCAAATCCAATAATACATTAAAAAAATCATTCACCACAACCAAATGGGATTTATTCCTGGGTTGCAAGAGTAGTTCAATATTTGCAAATCAATCACTGTGATAAACCACATTGTAAAAGAAAGACCATGAACCATATGTTCGTTTCAATAGATGCAGAAAAAGCATTTGACCAAGTACCACATCATGATAAAAAACTTCAACAAAGAAGGGTTAGAGGGAACATACCTCAACATAATAAAGGTCATATATGAAAAACCCACAACTAATATCCTCAAGGGGGAAAAACTGAGAGCTTTCCCTCTATGGTCAGGAATAAAACAGATCCAGATATCCACTCCCACCATTGTTAATTAACATAGTACTGGAATTCCTAGCCACAACAATCAGGGAAGATGTATTTAAATAGTTTTATTTATACCTATTTCCTGAAGTGAAAAAAATGTCACTGGTGAGATAACCAGGAAAAGAAAAACACAAAAAAGCAAAGTTACCATTAGTATTGTGTTCACTCTCAAGCATCCTTGAAACCAAAAACAAACCTCAAATGCTAGATATAAATTTTGATTAAAGAAATGGTAATATATTTTACTATTTACTTTTTTCCCCTAAATAAGTATTTTATTAAGTGTAGTATTTGCAATGGACTCTTTTGTTTCCCATGTAGTTCTCTGACTCTCTGAGAAAGGGTATTTACAGGTAAATTTTTGCAACTTTGTACATATTAAAATATTTTTATTTTCCAGACACACTTAAATGATAAGTTGAGTCATCATAGAATTTTAGGTACATAGTACTTTCAGAAGTCATTTCTAGTGTGGTAGACGAATAATGCATTTTGGTTTCTCATGTTTTGCCTAAGACTTGATTTCTTTCTGTAGAATCTTTTAGAAGCTTCTCTTTATTACCCAGTTTTCAGACATTCCAGAATGATGTGCCTCGGGTGTGGGTCTATCTTCCTTGAACAGAACACTTGGTGGGCACTTTCAATCTGGACCTTACATCCTAGATTCTGGAATAATTAGCATTATGAATGTTAGTAATGTATTCCCTCACATCTTTTTTTCTTTTTCTTTTCTCCAGAAGCCCAGCTACGTGGTTGTTATTTATGCCCTTTGAGAAGGTTCTCTAATTTTTTGCTCTTTTCTCTCCTACAATTCATTTCTTTTTTAAATTTTTTTAATGTTTATTTATTTTTGAGACAGAGAGAGAGAGAGTGTGTGAGCAGGCAAGGAGCAGAGAGAGAGAGGGAGACACAGAAGCCGAAGCAGGCTCCAGGTTCTGAGCTGTCAGCACAGGGCCCAATGTGGGGCTCTAACTCATGAACCGTGAGATCATGACCTGAGCCGAAGTCTGATGCTTAACTGACTGAGCCACCCAGGCGCCCCATCCTACAATTCATTTCTGTGTCTCAGTGTTGTCATATCTAGGAGATATCTTCAGCATTTTCTTCTAATACTTACTATTGAATTTTTAGCCCTGCCACCAATATGTTAATGTCCAGAAGTTTCTTTTACATTTACTGAATGTGGAGCACCTGGGTGGCTCAGTTGGTTAAGCTTCCAGCTTCAGCTCAGGTCATGATCTCACGGTTCATGAGTTTTAGTCCTGCATCAGGCTCTGTGCTCATAGCCTGCTTCAGATTCTGTGTCTCCCTCTCTCTCTTCCCCTCCCCCACTCATGCTCTGCCTGTCTCATCTCTCAAAAATAAAAATAAACATTAAATTTTTAGAAATTCACTGAATGTCTCTTTGCCAAAGCACTCCTTTCTTGTTTCAGAATTCCTGTATGTTCTCTTATCCTTCTAATAGTTTTATTTTTATATTTTCTTTCCTCCCTAGGCAATGATTTTTGTCAAATGTTTTCTTTTTGCCTGTTTTGGTCCACATCTTTCATATTGGTATGTTTCCAATCTTTTTAATTATCCTTTATTGTTTGCTCAGATTTAAAACTGCAACACTAAAGTTTTTTTTAACCTAAAAAAAATTTTTTTTTGATGTTTATTTTTGAGAGAGACAGAATGCACATGGGTTGGGGCAGAGAGAGAGGGAGGCACAGAATCTGAAGCAGGCTGCAGGCTCCGAGCTGTCAGCACAGAGCCTGATGCAGGGCTTGAACTCACGAGCTGTGAGATCATGACCTGAGCCGAAGTCAGACGCTCAACCGACTGAGCCACCCAGGCACCCCAACACTAAAGCTTTTGAAAGCACTGAGCTTGTCAGTGGAAAGGGCAGATATGTGCTTTACTTCTTAAGGGGTGATCTAACTTGATATTTTAGTTGAGAATGTGCTATCATGGGCTCTCTTTTCTTTTCCTTTTTCTCCCTTCCTTCCTCTTTCTCTCTTTTCCTTTCTCCCTTTCCCTCCTTCTCCCTCCCTCTCCCTCTCCATTTCTGTGTGTCTGTCTGTCTCTCTCTCTCTCTATGTGTTTGCCTGTGTGTCTTGTCATAAGCTACTAAAACTCAAGCTACAATGATTCAAATGTTTCTTAGATAACAATTATCTGTCTCCTGTTTTGGTAATTAAAGGAACCCAATGAAGAAAGGGTACTGAGTGTACATCAGCACCCTTTCTGTGCATTCTCATGTTTTTCTTCAGTCTGAAGTATGGTGCCTAGTTTGCCTATAATGAGACTCCATTATTACTTATTCTGTTTAACTTTTTTATTCACAAAATAAATTTCCAGTTGTTTTCCAAAATATCGAAGGAGAAATCATCTTGTTAAACAAAGCAGAGGAAGGAATTGGATGCTAGAGTATTTCTTGGACAGGTTTTCAGTTAGGCCTCCTTAGTGTAGCCTTCTTGTCCTTCAAATCCAGGATTGCCCTGTGACTTTCCAGATCCTGTGGAAAAAAAAATTAAGTTAACTTTGAGTTGTCCCATTATGGATTTATGATTCAGATTTCTTCACTGTATTAGGCATTTCTACTCATTCATATGCTTTCCAGCTTCCACAGTTGTGATGCTAGTGTCTTTTTTCTCTTTCTTTTCACTTTTATGGGTTAATGACTGAAAAATTCACTTTGTTGTTGGTTTCGTAGAATTTCATTAGATAACAAAATAGACATATGTATATTCAGCCAACTATCCCTTCCTTAATTTCTGCTCATCTTCAGCTTTTCTTGAAATATATTGGAAAGATTATACTAAGCAACACCATTACGATGTCTGGCAGTGTTGATATTCAATACACATTTGCTAAATTAAGTAATACATGAAGAATGAATGAATAAAGAGAACTTGACTGTCTTTCGAGTGATATTGATGAGCAAATTAGTAAATATAATAGTAAATAGAAGCATTTGGGAACATATGTGGACTATTTGCCACTTGCAATTGAAGGTTAAAATTTGAAAGAACACGTATTTATGAGCAGTGAACAGATGGCTGTGGATATGAAGTTAAAAATAGGATTTTAAAATTCTTATTGCCAAAGACATTGGATCTTACAGTACTCAGAATAATGTGGTTAGCAAAACATTCCTATTCGACCAGGATAATTTTAAATGAAATAGCAGAGGAGGGAATTCTCAAAAACAAAAACAAAAACAAACCCACAAACTAGATTTTATAAAAGAAGGAGGTGTGTCATATTAATAATCATTGTAGAGAGAATGCATAGGACATACATATAGAGATAAAAGATATTGATATGTGGAGCTTCAGTAACTGTTTGCAAAAACTGCAAATAAAGTAAGGACCTGATACTTTAGTAATAAAGTGGCTAGTAGGTATATACCAAAAATTCAGTGGAATAGTATTCATAATTGGAATGTGGCTGTTACTTTTAGGAAACAATTCTAATCAAAGGAGCTGGAGGTAAGAAGTATATAGATGCAAAGTAATCCATAAACTAGGTGGGGGTAATGGTTCTCACCAAATATCCGATTTATATGCCAATTAGTGTCATTAGGCAAAATCGTATACTTGGTTCTGAGCAATGAATTATGGGCAGAAGTGATATGAACATGATTCTCTGGTTGATGTGCAATGAATTGGGACATTCCAGGTAATTGAGATCTTGGTCAGCCTGGGACCCTGAATGAGTACATGGAGCAGAAGACTCTTCCCACTACCAAGCCTACTTGAGCACCTATCGTGAACTAGAAATAAGCTATCCATGTTGTTTTTAAGAAGTTTATGTGCCCCATAGCCACCTTATCAAGGTAAATACATTAATGAATTTAGTGGTGATAGAGTGATGGAAAGCACACTTTAGCAAAATGTTAGCAAAGAAGGAAAACATAGATGTGAAATGAGAAAAACTTATCCACATTTTGACTGGAACTTTTATTCAGTTAAAACAAAAAGAATCGGTCCTTTTTTATTTGCCTGGATGAAAAGTTAAGAGTTTGAATATCTGTCTGCCATGGTGATGAACAATTTTTAAAGGGTAGTTAGGGCATGGAGCTCTATTATTGGCACAAAGTGATCATGATTAAAAAATACAAATAAAAATTAGGATGTGCCATCAAATATATGAACTTCAGAAAATATGTTAAAAACTATAGAAATCGTAGCCATTACACCATGGGTTGGAATAATAAAAAAGAGACACAGATTCAAGATTGGCAAATGTTTGTTTAAAAAAAAGTAAAAACCAAAAAGAAAATATTAAAATATCAAAGAAATACTAAAAGGAAAAACAAGCAGCTAAAAATATTACCGTAACTATGTAGATTGCTATTCTGTCAGTTCAGATTTTAAAAGAATGAGCAAGAAACATACCAGCAAGTTAAGAACACTGACTTAAACCTCTAAGGATATTGACAATGAGATTAGACCTAGAAGTAAGCCAAGGGTACCAGAAACAAAGAGCATTTTTAAGTTTGTTTTGATCATAAAAAAGAGAGACCCACAACTGAAGCAATGTTTGCAGAAAACGAAATTAAGTAGAATCAGTTGTATTTTTCTACATCAAGGATGGTCTTGAAATTGATTAATATAGTATATCATGCTTTAGTATAGAGGAATCATAGAGAATGGGGATAGAATAAAAAAAAAATGAGGGCACCTGTGTGGCTCACTCAGTTGAGCATCTGACTCTTGATTTCAACTTGGGTCATGATCCCAGGGTCATGAGATAGAACCCTGAGTCAGACTCCACACTGAGCGTGGAGCCTGCTTAAGATGCTCTCTCTCTCTCTCTCTCTCTCTCTCTCTCTCTCTTTCTCTCTCCCCCCTCCCCCACCCCCTCCCCTGCTTGCACACACTCTGTCTCCCTCTCTAAAATAAAAAAAATAAAAAAATAGAAAAGAAAATGAAGATAGGCTAAGATTGCAGTTTTCAAAAAAATGGATTCTTAGAATTATAAACCAAGTATAATGAGCATCTCCAGAAAAAAAAAAAAATAGAAAATGGAGTATTAAGCACAAGAATAATCATAAAGGAATATTAGGGTTGCTAGAACTAGCACCAGTTCCATAATATAACAAGTCTTGCTGAACTGATTTTACTTATTTATTTGGAGTATATTTCAGAAATTAGGAAAAATTTTAATATTTTAATATTCTCTTATGTATAGTGGCACAGTTTTTAAAACAAAAACGTTGATGAGTAGATGGGATTACATGGATTCTGATATCTTTGCCAAATATTAGTGAGAGAGTAAGAGACAGGTGTCTGTTGTCTCATTGTCCTATAGTGGACCTCTTCAAAAATTTTATCATGATTTTAATGAAACATAAAAAGCATGCTTATTGAATTTGATAATGATGCAGCTCAGAAGTCATTTTAATGATCTGAAATACTGAATCCTTTGAATAAATTTGGAATGACTAGGGTAAAGCCGAACGAGAAAAATTCCAAGATTTCTCAGATGACCCAAATTCAAATTTACAAATAGAAGCATATTGAGCATAGGAAGTAGGTTTTACTTCCACCCTACATGATCTGAGGAAGTTGTCCTTCCTCCAGTAAATATGTATAAACTTCCCACTATGTGCCAGGAGCTTAGTCTACTAAGGATCTGTCAAATATTGAAAAAGAGATCTTAAGCCTGGAAAAGGAAGAAAAAAGTTTAAAATATTTCAGAATCTGTAGTTCAGATAAGACATTATACTTTTCTCTTTAGTTCTAAGAGATAAGAACTAGTGGCCAAAAGCACAAGATATATTAGATACAAAGAAAGACTTTCTATTCATAGAAACTATTCATCAATAGACTGGGATGCCTGGTGAGATTAGGGTCCCACCTCTTTTTGATCAAACAGGCCTTGGAGTGCCTGGGTGGCTCAATAGGTTAAGCATAGGACTTCGGCTTAGTCATGATTCATGGTTTGTGGGTTTGAGCCCCACGTTGGGCTCTGCACTGATGGTGTGGAGCCTACTTGGGATTTTCTCTCTCCCTCTCTTTGCCTCTCTCTCTGCCTCTCTCTCTCCCTCAAAACAAATAAACTTAACATCAACAACAAAAGGTCACATTATGTGGTGTGAATGTTCATCTGATGTGGAAGATGCTGCTTGAGTTTCTCAAAGGATAATGTCTATTATCCTCCCAAGACTCTATAGTTAATATTATTCTTAGCAGGCAGGTACTAGAGTATATATAGTATTGATGCTTCTATTGCTTTAAAAATATTGGCTCATGTCTAGAAGAAAATTGAGGAGATAGGGTAATGGTGGATACATTAAATTTAAGTAACTTGGGTTTCACTTACAAGAATAGTAGAGCTGTTGTGAGAAATAAAGCAAGCAGTACATGTGTAGCTGAACTAATGCGAGTTCGCTCCTTGGTGAGTTACAGGTAGAGACTGCACCAGGTGGAGTTGTCACACCAAGGAAACTTTACTTGCAGCAGTTAAGGAGATCACAGCAATAACTTTTAAAGTCAGAACTCCTCAGGTGGGAGTAGGTGTGTTTCTTTTATTTAGGGTTAGGATGAATATTCACAAAGGGGAGCTTTGTCATCCATGTGAAGGTGGGCATGGGGTTGCACAGGCACACTTACAAAACATGCCTATGCATGCATCCTGTGTTATGGTAATGAAGCTTGTGCCCTCCTCGGGATGGAGACTAACATAGGTGGGGGCCTAAAATGACTTCTCTTTCTGGGGACCCCTGACTCTGCTTACACAGGAAGATTACAATTAGCATACTTTTATGCAACACTGGAAGTGTTATTGTCTCATTTTGTTATTACTGCAACATGTGCATTTAAAGAAAGACACATAAATTAGACTAGGCTGAAGATGCAGGGGTTTCAATTCTTTTATTTTCTTACAAAAACACTGCATCTCTAAATGAGAGTCTATTGGGACAGGAATAAGTTGCTTGTTTTAGTTAAGGGAAAAATCTGCTATAGGAAGGGAGTTAGATGTATGATTTTGATTCCCTGCAGGATGGAAAAGATATCATTAGTATTAAAAACCCATCAACACCCAGCATGTTATTGAGGTTGTGGTTGGAAATGCTAAGTGATGCTGACACACAAATGTTTTCAGGGTCATTTGCAGAAAGAGTGTAGAATCAGAACTATATACTTTTAGACTTGCTGAACAGAAAAAGGAATTTGAAAAACAAAATAGTTGAGTTTGCAGAGGAATAGTCCTATTTCAAGGTTACTGCTGGTTAAATGATTGACACCTACTCTACATCTTTCCCCTGTTAAATAACAAAAATTCAATTGAATATATTTTAAAGATCTAATTGGCTTTATGGAATGATTCATGAATCAGTCAGCATCCCCTTTAGCAAATGGAAAAGAGCTCAAGAGAGCTACCAAAAGGGAAAGGTTTTAAAAGGTGGGACAAAGAAGTCATAAACAACCAAACAAAAGGATAATTTTGGGCCAGATCCTTTTGGGGGACAAAAGGATCTTTTCAGATTACATTCCTGGGGAATGGTGAAATTGCAAGTAGGTTAGGTGTTAAACCTCAGTTTGGTGATATGGGTCTAACACCAGTGACTCCATTTTAGGCCTGTGGTTTTCTTTTTAACCTCCCATAAAGAGCACAGGAGAGACATGAAGTATGTTAGCTGTTTACTCTTTTAAAAGTTTAAGCAATTGATTCCATAGAGATTCTGGTTTAAAAGGTTAGAAAAACCTTACTACTCTAATTCTTAGTTCCCAGAGTGACCACTAGAAGATTAAGGTGAAAAAGAGCAATATTGAAAATGGAAGCCTGAAGTATCTGAGTAATAATTCCACTTTAATTAGACAGGTTTATATTTGAAACAGAAAATCCAATGGGAGAATCAATTACTCTACAACAGTTTATATTATTTTTAAGTTCATACATTTTAATTTTAACTCCTTTACAAAACATGCCAATAGTAATTTAATTAATTTAATCCTAGATCTTTTAAAGGGAAGCTTCTTGGATCAATATTTCCAATGCTTTGATTTAATATGTTAAAATCTTACCCTATAGTTCTCTTTGCAGTTTTCCAGCCCCTGTGAAGGAGGACAGAATTTGCCATGGCAAAGTGTCTCTCTGGCATAAGGAGTATTTTGAGCTGGCAATTTAAAAAAACAAAAACAAAAAAACAGCAGATATGGGAGCTGCTCTATAACCAAGTAGAAGTTGACCTTTTGTAAGAGACATTTACATTTATAAGGGAAATCTCCATTTGTAAGGGTGTGTCTTCCTATCTGTTCCAGAAAGAGGTAGATAACTAAGTCTCTAGAAATTCTTATCAATGGAGATGGCTTGGACTTAAATCTGTGTTAATAACCATACCTTTTTTTACTGTGCTTAGCCTGATAACCTCCCATAACTGGCTCCCAAACCCTCCAGATCTTCTTATATCTTTAGAGGGAGATGATATTTAAGGTAATGGCTTGGGTCATTTTGGAGAGTTACTCAGTTTTCCTGGGAGATGTCTCCCCCAGGCATACAAGAGGTTTACATCCTATTAAACTTGTATTCGTTTTTCTCCTGTTAATCTGCGTTTTATTACACGGTGGTCTTCGCCACGAACCTAGAAGAGGAGAGAAACAATTATAATTATCTTTCCTCCCTTACAACTGTCTTCAACTCTCCTTTTGTGCCTCATTCATGAAAAGAATAGGGACCCTAAATAGATTTTTGAGACTGCTAACTGCCAGTGCCATTCAATGGCGTGTATTACCGCAAAGTACAGGATCTTAACTTCCTTCCTTTTGTTCGTTTCTTTGGAGAGTAACAATAGCAAGTATTTGCCAAGTAATTTAATAAGTCTTTAAAGTCTGAAACTGAGGATTTTTCTCTGTTCTTAAGTTTCAAGGCATAAATACTACCTGTTTGACAGTCACAAACTTTACAATAAAAAGAAAAATGAAAGCTCTAAATAGCTCAGAAGTAAGTTCATCAGTATCAGCTTAGCTTCTCACTCTCCTTTTCTTTCGAAACTAAGCTAGTGGAACCATTATTGCCATAACTCAAACAGAAGAGAATGAAGGAAGTTGGAGGGAGAACCTAATATCTATATATCTATATATCTATAGATAAATTGATGGATAGATAGATGTATATATATATATATATATATACATGGATATATATATCCATCTATTTATCTATCTATCTATATAGATGGATATATATGTTTCTGTCTTCTGTTGTCTATGAAAGTGGATTTTTGTTATTGTTGTTTGCTCAATTGTTAATATGCATAGCAATCACCTAAAGGTTCTATTAAAATGTAGATTCTGAATCAGTAAATCTGGGCTGTAGGCCTGAGATTTTCATTTCTTTTCCTTTTTTTTTAATGTTTATTTATATTTGAGAGGAAGAGAGAGAGAGTGAGAGAGCGCAAACTTGAGTGGAGGAGGGGCAGAGAGAGGGAGAAAGAATCCAAAGCAGGCTCCAGCCTCCAAGCTGTGAGCTGTAAGCTGCCAGCACAAAGCCTGATGCAGGGTTTGAACCCACAAGTAGTGGGATCATGACCTGAGATGAAGTCGGACGCTTAACCGACTGAGCCACCCACACACCCTGAGATTTTCATTTCTAACTCACTTTCAGGTTATGGTGATATTGGCTGGGCTCAGATCACACTTTTAGTGACAAGGGTCTGCAATCTTAATTTCTTTATTCTTCTCTTGGTGTCATCCTAGCATTATTGTTTGAGTTGTTCTCATTTGAATCTTCTCAGAATTGGCCAGTATATTTAGGTATTTCTACATTAGATAGATGTATTTATCTTTTTGCAAAATTGATCTGTTTATTTACTAATTTACTTATTTTTTGAACCCTAATTGTGGTATTAATGGAGAGGGGTGGAGAGTATGATGCAAGACAATGGTAGATGAAGTTTGTAGGAAGCTCTGTAATGGAACCAACATGAGTTCACTCCTTGGTGAGGCAGAAATTACACCAGGTTGAGTTGTTGCATGAAGAAAACTTTATTTGCAGCAAATAAGGAGATCACGGGGAGTGGCTTCCAAAGCCATGACTCCCTGAGCAAGGGTGAAAGGATTCCTTTTATTTAGGGTTAGGTTGAATGATTAGATAGGGAAGCCTTGTCATCATATGTAGAGCTAGGCATAAGGTCTCTTATGTGTCTTAAGGAAACATGTGTATGTAAACATTGTATGTTATGTAAATGAGGCTTATGCTCCTCCTTCGGTGGAGATTTTGTGTTATAATGAGGTAAAGGTAGTTGTCTGTCATTCTAGAGGTCACTCCATAGTCCCTCTGCGCAGGTGTGAGACAGGGTTTTAGCTCAAACTAGTCTGAGTGCTCAGGGCCAGCTAGAGGTCTTGTCAGGGCAGTTGCTATTACTCCAGGAGTGGTTTCACTTTGCATTTGCCTGAATTAAGAGATAAGCTGGAAAGAAGAACCTAAGGGGAAAATATGGGACAAAGGTGTGTGAGTACAAGCAGGTGGGCTGTTAAGGTCAGGTCTTGGGGTCTAGCTGGTGACATCTGCACAGCAGAGTGCAGAAGGAGGGACACTGCTGAGTTTCATCTCTCTCCCTCTATATTTTGAGTACCAGATCAATATAAATAGCTCTGGCTTCCGTTTATTGAGCACCTTCTCTATTCCAGGTTCTAGGTTAACACTTTTAATAATATTTTTTAAAATATTTTTTAGCTTAAAAGTTATTATCCCTGCTTTATAGTTAAGGAAAGATCATTCACTTTATTTGAAAGATGGGGGTTAATGAGTCTGTTAAAAGTTAAGTGAATACTTCTCAACTCAGTTTCTGAGGCCGGTATTACCCTAATTCCAAAACTAGGTAGGAGAGTACAAAAAACAAAAAAGAAAATTATAAACTGATATCTCTCATAAAGCTAGATGTAAGGATCATTAACAAATATTAGCAAATCAATTCAGCAATATTGAGAAAAAAACCGTAACAACCAAGTGAAATTTATTCTAGGTATCTAAGACTGTTTCAACATATGAAAATCAATCAGTGTAATGTACCATATCAGTAGGATAAGGAAGAAAATCTCATGATCATATCAATTGATGCAGAAAAAGAATTTGACAAAAACTAATACCATTAATGATAAAAATGATCAGCTATCTAGAAAGAGAGGGAAACTTCCTCACCTTGATAAATATATCTACAGACAAAATCTATAGCTGTAATACTTAATGGTGAAAGACTGACTATCCCTCTAAGGTTGTGAAGATGGCAAGTATGTTGGGGCACCTGGGTGGCTCAGTCGGTTGAATGTCCTGCTTCAGCTTGGGTCATGATCTCATAGTTTGTGGGTTTGAGCCCTGTGTCAGGCTCTGTGCTGACAGCTCAGAGTCTGGAGTCTGCTTCAGATTCTGTGTCTCCTTCTCTCTCTGCCCCTCCTTCCCTCACACACTGTCTCACTCTGTCTTTCAAAAATAAATAAATGTAAAATAAATAAATAAAGATTTCAAGTATGTCCACTCTTACTCCTCTTATTCAACATAGTATTGCAAATTCTAGTCTATACAATAAGGGAAAAAAAGGTGGGGAGTGAGGGAGGGAATAAAATCACACAGACTGGAAAGGAAGTAATGCAACTATCTCTATTGGCAGATGACATGATTAGCTAGATAGAAAATATTGATTCTCCTAAAATAACTAGAATTAAGTGGGTTCAACAAGATTGCCAAATACAAGATCAACGTACACACACACATGCACACACAAGTAGACTTTCTATAAGTAAGAAAAACATTAAATCTACATCAAAAATGTAGTACCATTTAAAAATGCTCCAAAGAATATGAAATGCTTAGGTATAAATCTAACAAAACATATACAAGATCTCTATGCTGCAATTTATAAAATGTTGATGAAAAAAATAAAAGAAGATCTGAGTAAATGGAAAAATATGTCATGCTCATGGATTGGATGACTCAATATACATGTTGGGGAGAAAGAATTTTCTCTAACACTAAATGCCCCTCTAGCTGGACTAAGAATCAAATTGACATGAGATAGATGAACAGGAGAAAATAAAATTTAATAGCATATTTATGGGGAATCCACACAACTCGGCAATTCCAAAGACCATGAAACAACATTAAACTTACACTGAGCTAAAGAGAGGGGTAAGTTCTCCAATACAAAGGGGAGAAAGACCATTAGCAGAAAGGTGGAAGATATTTAGAAAACAAACTTTGCCCTATTATGCAGATAAGTTTCTTAGATAAAGAGGAAATCTCTGTTAATAGCTCTATTCCTAGTATAAGCAGGCAGTTGAGGGAAGGGTAAAGAGCTTCTCCTGAATCTGCTGAGATTTGATTGCTTTTAATTTGAAGTAATGTTCATGGTACAGTGTCCCAACCTGAGGCAGCCTGCCCTTGGCCCCTACAGAGGAAATAAAAATTTAATGAAATTTCTATTAAATTTCCAGCAACATTTTTGTCAACATAGATAAACATACTCTAAAATGTATATGTGAAAGGAAAGACCGTAGAATACCCAAAGCAATTTTGAAAAAGAAAAGTGAATTGGGAGAAATCATTCTTTCTGGTGTTAAGACTTACTATATCATTATAGTAGTTATAGTATATAGCATAGTGAAGTAGACACTGTAATACCATTACAGAGAAAGTTACACAGATCAATGGGAGAGAATAAAGTAACAAGAAATAAGTCCATATAAATATACGCAATTGATTTTTTTTTTTCAACGTTTATTTATTTTTGGGACAGAGAGAGACAGAGCATGAACGGGGGAGGGGCAGAGAGAGAGGGAGACACAGAATCGGAAACAGGCTCCAGGCTCTGAGCCATCAGCCCAGAGCCCGACGCGGGGCTCGAACTCCCGGACCGTGAGATCGTGACCTGGCCGAAGTCGGACGCCCAACCGACTGCGCCACCCAGGCGCCCCGATTTTTGACAAAGTTACAAAAGGAATTCAATGGAGGAAAAGTTGTGTTGGAGCAATTTTATATATAGGTAATAAAAAGAAAATCTCTACCTAAATCTCACACCTTAATAAAACATTAACTCAAAATAGATAACAGATTTAAATTTAAAATATAAAAGTATAAGAAATTATGAGGGGAAAAGGAGAGAATCTTCATGACCTAGGACTAAGTGAAGAGTTGTCAAACATGACACCAAAAACATACCAATAAAGAAATATTAATAAATTGGCTCTCATCAAATATAGAATATTTGCTGTGCTAATGATCCTATTAACAGGATGAAAAGAAAAATCAGAGACTGGGATATACTATCTGTAAATTACATATCCAAGAGAGGACTTTTATCTAGAATCATAAAGAACTCTCAAAAGTGAACATTTATTTATTTTTATTTTTTTAATTAAAAAATTTTTTTGGTTAATATTTATTTTTGAGAGAAGGAGAGACAGAACACAAGCAGGGTAGGGGCAGAGAGAGAGGGAGACACAGAATTGAAGCAGACTGCAGGCTCTGAACTGTCAGCACAGAGCCTGATGTGGGATTCAAACCCATGAACTGCAAGATCATGACCTGAGCTGATGTCAGACACTTAACCGACTGAGCCACCCAGGCGCCCCTCAAAAGTCAACCTTTAAAAAGCAATTAATCCAATTAGAGGATGGGCAAAAGATACATCAAATAAGCACAAGAAAATGTTACTCAGCATTGTTAGCTACTAGGGAAATGCAATTACAAGCACAATTTTAATCCAAAGACTAAAGTTTAAAAAAATACTAATATCAAATTCAAGTAAAGATGTGGCAAAAGTGTATCATTCATACATTGCTGGTGGGAATGTAGAATGGTACATATAGCTGGAAAAATGACAGTTTCTTTTAAAATTAAAGATGTATACTACATAAGACTCAACAGTTGCATTCTTGGGCATTTATCCCAGAGAAATGAAGACTTATAGTCACACAGAAACCTGTACACAAATGTTCATATCAGCTTCATTTGTAATAGACCAAAATGGGAATTACTCAAATATCCTTCATCAGATGAGTGGCTAAGCAATATATGATATACCTATGCCTTAGTAGACTACTCAACAGTTCAAAGGAACAATCTATTGATACATGTAGCAACTTGGATGAACCTCAAATAAATTATGATGAGTGAAAAAAATGCAACCTCAAATTCAATCTTTATATATATTATATATACATATATATGTATATATATATTATATAGGTTTATAAAAAATCTAGCCTGTATATGATTCATTTTATAATATTCTTGAAGTAATGAAATAATAGAGATGGAGAAAAGATTAACGGTAGGCAGAGATTATGAATGGAATGATGGGGGTGAGTGTGGCTATAAAGAGTAACACTAGGGAGACTTAATGGACGGTACCATGCTGCGTTTTGACTGTGGCAGTAGATACATGGACATATACATATCATAAAATTGCATAGAAATTCACACACATATACACATACAGATGAGTGCATGTATAACTGGTATGTGAATTGTACCAATTTCAATTGCCTGATTTTGATATTGTGCTTTGTTAACACAATATGTCTAAATTAGAGAAGACTGGATACCTGGTGAACTGGACCTCCCTTTACATTCCTCCACAACTTTCTGTGATCCAATAATTATTTCAAAATAAACATTAAAAAAAAAAAAGGTCAGCTGTTTAGTTAAAATCCTACTTAGCCTGAAGAATACACTACTGACTTTCTAGCCTCTCCAGAGCACGAGCTCTTATCCCTTGCTCCATACTGTCTTCTTCTGGCTTCTAACAAGTGACATTCTGAGGTGAAGGCAGGAAGACAATGCCAGGTTATAAAAGTTAATATCAGGTATAAGAATTCCATAGCTTCAGATATGTCCTGATGCACTATCAGGGAAGCCTTATTTTATGTGAAAAGTTGGATTGATAACCTCAGTAAAGCACCTATTCTCTTTTCTTTCCCAACTCACATTTTCTGTGCTCACTGAAGTCTAAATTGTGTTGAAATAGAATTCTAGGGGAAAACCTCCAATGAACCTATTTGCTATCTTCTCTCTTATGGCTTATACTCTACTCTCTTTTTAAAGTGCAGCACTATTTTTCTGATTCTGATTCTGATTTTAAGCAACCGCTATTATAGAGACCTTTCTCTGTCTTACCTTCAGTTATTTTGCATTCTAAAATGTTTAAAGTTAGTTCCTCCAACCTAAGTGAATTCTTTCCAAATTGCTAGTTCTGTTTGTTTGGTTTTGTGTGTGTGTGTGTGTGTGTGTGTGTGTGTGTGTGTGTGTGTGTGTGTGTTTTCCTTCTCTCTGTCTTAAGCATATAGAATCACATCTGCTTAACTCCGGGATTGTTGAGATTTCATGGGGATTTGGGGAGTAGGAGGCATCTTGGCAGGGAGATCATTATTACTTTTTGATCCGCCTCCGGTATGCATTCTGACAATTCCTCCCACACCTTCTACTAAAAGTTTTCTCCTCAGGCTAATTGACTGTTAATGGAAGATAAGTAAGGCATTTATACATCCGCAACTCTCAGTATACATGATTTATGTCACCCTCTTAAAAAACAAGATTTAAACAGCAGTCGCCTGGTTTTTTCTCTGCCACATCAGAAGCTGGGTTTGTGGGGTGAATCAGGAGACAGATTTTATTTTCTACTTGAGTTCTTTCAGGTCCAATAGTGAGCTGCTAAAGTTGAAGGTATAGGGATATAAGAAGGGCCAGTTTTTTATGTAACTAATATATATTTTGACATTATTTGAAAAATATTACATTTTCATTTGAAAGCAGTCTTAGCAACATAAATCTTTTATTTCTTTTTTGTGAAAATTGACTTGTGGATTGAGAGTTTGGTACGTTTGGAGTCTATAGGTATAGTATGTAATCTCTGAACTAGCCCTTGGCCTCTTCAACACAGCAACAATTTTAAAGTTAACAAATCCTACCATTTAGTTTTCCTGGCTAAATAAATAAAGATACAGTCATTTAAATAGCCTTCTTTCAGACTTGTTGTGGAAATAGGTAGTCATTATTGAAAAATGAAGTAGAATCTCTGGAATAGAATGTGTTCTGACTGTATTCTGTTCACAGTTCTCTCATCAATGGTGATTGTTACAAGATGGACTGAGAACTGAATGAATGACTCCCCGAGAGAAATACAGTCTATGCACAGTTGGCTGAGCCAGTTGTTTGAAAATAACATTTTGTGAAGTGCAAATGATTCAGTTAATTCTAGGAAGTGGGTCTGTTTTCCTATAAATTCTCTTGTAACTGGTTCTTCTCTTAAGTTACACTTTTACTGTTCAAACATTAATCGTCTCTTTCAATACTGTGCCCTTCCTGACTTCCCAAAATGCAGGTTTTAGTCTTCATTATCCCCAATTAACTCTCTCAAAATCAGATCTTACTATAATACCCTCTTTAAAAATATCTCCTTATGCTTCAGCATTGCTAACTATGCCATGGATTGCATCTTTACTTTGGATCACTCAAAGATTACTTGACAACATGTGAACTGTATGTGAAGTCAAAGGTAAATAATTGCACTTTTTCCATGAATGAAAAATTTACTTAAGGGCTAGTAAACTTTGTAAATATAAATATTGATTTATTATAGAATAGCATGAAATGCCACATGAATTTTATAATAAAATGTTGAAACCTCCAAGAAATGTCATGCTTGTAAAATCAATCTTCTTTGGATTTTGTGTTCAAACTCCGTATTATAGTATAGTATATAATTCTCTTAACATTTATACACCAACAAACACCGTATCCTGCAACTCCATACTTTTGACATTCTTACGAGATATCTCTGTGGACCTTAGTACTATTCCCAAAACCACTCATGCTTTTCATCTACCTCAATTTTTTCACGGTGTCTTCTATGCCTAGAATACCATTTTCCAGTTTCTCTGAATTGTGAATGCTATTCACCCTTAAAGTTTACAAACTCATTCAAATGACATAAATATAGTATTCCTTCCTCTGCATCTAAAAAAATTATTTCACATAAATCTATTCAAGCATACATTATATTATATCATGCTTATTTATGTATTTGTTACTTTTACCAATTATGAAAGCCTTGAAGTAATAATATGTCTTATTATTATTTTTCTTTCTGCGGAGTTTTATAATATGGCCACAAATCAAATACTTTGACACTTTTCCCTCCAAAAAGTAAGTTTAGATCCCCTTTCCTTGAGTGTGGGCTATAGTTTATGACCTTCTGACAAATAGAATGTAGTAGAAATCACAGAATAACTTCTAAGCCTAGATTATAATCAATACAAAGTAACTGGACATGGTTCATCATGCTGCCATGACAGAGATGTAAAATGTCTTTGGAACCAGTCAGTGGATAAAACTGGTAGGATTTTGAAAAGAAAAGTCATAGAAGTTGTTACAAGCCTTGAAGAAACTCTGTCTAGAAGAATGGTGACAGTTTAGGAAGCTCTGCAGGAGAGCTGAAAATAAATTTATCCATATCTTAGTAAAACCAGGAGGAAAGGAGGTCTTTGGTGTAGTAGGAAAAAGGTAAGCAACAACTATGCCTGCAAAAACATGCAGTGTAGAGAATGTACCTAATGACTTGGAAGATCTGGCTATGGAGCTTTCTGGACTAAATGTTGAAAAGGCCATCTGATTTCTTCTTGATGCTCATGGTAAAATGTGAGAATAGAGAGATGAACTGAATTATAAGCATTGTTAAACACAAAGGAGCAAGGATTTTATTGCTTTGAAATTTCTCAACCACTTCAGATAGCAAACACCACCAAGAAAACATGCTCTACAGATGAAATCAAAGCTGGGACTGTAAAATCTTTGTTAATACATCATAAAGCTCTAAGGTGATGCCTCAGAATGCTATTCAGTCAGGGGAAAAAGTGCTCTAAAAACTTTTAAGAGTATGCGTCACAGATCCTCTAACCCAAGAGATAGGGATGCTAAAAAGCTTAAGGATAATGCTCATTAGCTTAAGTATAAAGTAAAAAGGAATATATATTAAAGAGATTTGTCAACTTGACTTTTAGCACATTAAGATCAACAGAAGATCCAAACAGTTTTAAAAGAATTATATAGGTAGAAACAATGTCAGCTTGGACTGAAAGGGACGGTCTAAACTAGAGCTAGTTTTGCCATCGTAATTTTAAGCCTCAATGTTCTAGTGTGCATTGGATAAACTACCTAGTATGTTATAAAGTCATTTCTGTGCAACTATATGAAATTCACATTTTAAGGAATGAGATCTCCTACTAATAACCAGTGAGAAACTGACATCTCTAGTCAACAGATGTATGGTTGAGCCAAATTGGTAGCACATCTTTTAGTCCATTCAAGTCTTAAGCTGACTCAAACTCCAGCTACTGTCTTGACTCTAACCTCACGTGAGACCCCAAACCAGAACCCCTCGGTAAGTTACTCTTATATTTCTGACTCTCAGAAACACTGATATAATAAATATTTGTTGTTGTATGTCATTAAATTTGTGTTAATTTATTACACAGCAAGAGATAACTAATGCAATTCTTTTTTTTTTTTTTTCATCTACTATACAGTTTGGTGTGTGGTTGTCACTTCATTAGTATTTACTGGAAAAGAAAAGGAGAAGATGAAGACATTGTTGGTGGAATACAAAATAGAAAAAGTGTGATAAGAAATCATGATATTGAAATTACTTTAAAATTCTCTCAGTGAAAATTTTGATCATGATTTATGTTAAAAATCATTTGGCTTTAAATGTAAAAATGTTTGAATTTACATGGATAAATCAAGACAAAGGTGGTGGGCACTGATATTTATTAACTTTTTTCTGCACATCAGATAGATAGGCACTCGATTATGATCTTCATTAAAATTTGTCACTTAATCTTACCAAAAATTCTGGGAGTTAGGTATTATCCCCAACTTATATTTGAGGAATCAGTCTGAATGATATGAAATAATGTGTCCATATTGATAATTCTAGGAAGTGCAGAGGCTGAATCTGATCCCTCTTCTTTCTGATTCCAATTTTTCTAATGTTTTTGCTATACTATGAAACATATTATTAAAGATGTTAAACTAGGGGTGCCTGGGTGGCTCAGTTGGTTGAGCGTCCAACTTCGGCTCAGGTCATGATCTCGCAGTCCATGGTTTGAGCCCTGTGTCAGGCTCTGTGCTGACCACTCAGAGCCTGGAGCCTGTTTCGGATTCTGTGTCTCCCTCTCTCTCTGACCCTCCCTGTTCATGCTCTGTCTCTCTCTGTCTCAAAAATAAATAAACGTTAAAAAAATTTTATTAAAAAAAGATGCTAAACTATAGTAATTTAGCCTATTGGTTCTAGTATAGCAGGGGATATTTTCTTTTCCATGTATTATTAATTCAAGTTGTTTACTAAGAAGTTAAAAGTGTTTATTAACAGAATATCTAGGGACATTCTAGAGTCAACTATGTTTACTTACATGTTAGATCTTCTTGAGAGACTGTTTTAATAATGTAAGTGTGGGGCCTAGGAATATATTTTTTGATAACCTCTATACAAAACAAAACAATTATTCTATATGTTAAACCAACAGAATTAAAGCCTTCTTTCTCTTCAATCTCATGTCAGTTTTTCAACTTTGTTCTCTCCTTCCTTTTTTCTTTTTATGAGAACATTTTTTAATTCTCCTGAATATTTAATATTTTAATAACAAATTCATCATTAACTAAGAAGTAGAATAATTAGATCATATATTGAATATCATTCTGAGATCCTAAAGATTATACTTTCAGGGATCATTTCTATAGTTCATTAATTCTGAGATCCTAATTTATTAAAAAATAACACTAACTGTTGTTTGCTATGATATTGGAAATAAAGGGTTGAATGGGTTGTAATGAACATATGAACCAAATAGAATAATTCATATTAGTGCAGGACACAGAAGACATCAGAATAAGTGGCCTGTCTCTCAAGGTGGGTATTGGATCACTTATGAAGACTATAAAATTTAAAATATATGCAGGTGCCTGGCTGGCTCAGTCAGGAGAGCATATGACTCTTGACCTTGGGGTTGTGAGATTCAAGCTCCATGTTGGACATTATTCGTTTGTTTGTTTGTTTGTTTATAAAATATGTGCACTTGAATTGAAAAATGAATGGTCATTCTAAATCAGTGAAGACATCAAAACAAAAAAAAGTCAACATGGGGCGTTAAGTGACTTGTGGACAAAAACAAGTCATCCATGTTGAAGAGACATGAGGTAAAAGAGATGAGATAACCAAGAGCCTTTGAAGCCAGGTTAATATGGTCCAGTCCACTACTACATACGGTTTGCAAAAGGCAGAGTGAAGCAAGAGTGATTACTTAGGATGCTGTTGCAGTAATTCTAGAAAAGATGACTCAAACCAGAATTCAGGAGTTTTGTTAGGAAATAGTAAGAATGGATGAATCTGACGAATTTTGTTTCTCAATCTGAGAAAGAAACTACAGAGAATCTGGGTAAATAAAATACAGAGACCAAAGATAATATCAATGTGTATAGCTTTCGTAGATTGCAGATGAAACCACTCCTAACAGTCTTTGGGAAGCCAGAATGATAAACTGTTTTGACAGTATTATTAGCATTACTCAGAGTAGACTAACTACTATAGTAATTACAGAAATCTCTTAAACTCACTTTCATATATCTAAAGTATTAATGTGAATATTCCTGGTCTGGCCTTTCTCCAGAGCAGCTCTACTCTACATGGTGTCTCAGGAATCCAGGTTTCTTTGTCATGTGATTTCTTCAGATAAGACCTTAGAGTCCTTTCCTTTCTGCTGCATAGGTGGGTAAAAAGAAGTAGCATGAGCATTTGTATGGGAAAGTTGATACCCAGACCTCCATATGGCCTAAATCATTATAACTTCTGTTCCACTGGACAATCAGAAGATCAGAAAGTAGGTTCCAGTTACATAACTACATGCATGGGAACTGAGAAATACGGAGTGTTCAGGAAGAATAGGGAATAAGATATTGGTGAACGTGAGCAGTCTCAGAGATACCAAAAGGAAAGGTTTTAAAAGAGTCATACAAAAGAGAAAAAGTCTGTAATTTGATTTCGGGTAAATGACAACAGGAAAACATTTCTTCTTTGTCTGAGATTATATTTGAAAGTGTTTGTATTTATGAGACTGTATAAACTAACACTTTATATTTCAAACTGAAGATTAGAAAATTACTCATTTTAGTTGTGACCACATATCTTCAATAAATGCTTGTTCTTGTCCAATTATTATGTTCCCATCCATTTCTTACCTTGCCCTGATAATATTCACTTTTAATTGTAAAAGTTCTTTGAAATTGACTGTTTTATCTTTCTTGACTAGAGTTGCTCCTACATTCAGCCCTGCAGTTTATGCCATAAAATTTATACCCAATAAATTTATTTTTCTATATTACTGTATGCTTTCAAAATCTCTAAAGAAATGCTGAGTTTATCTTTCACATTTATAACT
The DNA here is from genome assembly GCF_022079265.1 of Lynx rufus. NCBI lineage: Eukaryota > Metazoa > Chordata > Mammalia > Carnivora > Felidae > Lynx > Lynx rufus. The sequence continues at coordinate 48,865,190 of NW_025814827.1, forward strand.
TTATGCTTTACGTTATCAGCCTCGGAATATTATACACACTTGCTCATTCACTCACAAGCATAATCATTTTACTATCTGGGCCTTTATCAGTTGGTGGGTTTTTGTTTTGTATATGTGTCTGGATTTTACAAATTCATTTTACAAGTTCAAAAAGTTCTTTTAGGTCACCCAAGGAATTGCTGATTATGTGATTCTGGCCAGTGGGATTGTGAAAGCATGTTGATAATATCAAAACAAGAAAGATAATCACTTCTATTCCTAGAGCCCTGAGAATGTTACTTTGTCCTTCTCCTGACATTCTCCATGACTGTTCTGACTCCATACTTTGCACTTGAGCTGTTCTCACTGTGGAGAGAGCCTTGGATTCCCTTAAGTCTAATAAAATCCAATTAAGGACTGCTAGTTTCTGAGCTGCATACCCTAAGGACACATGTTAATGATGAGTTTAAAATGGTGTCCTATTACAGGCTTATAGAATGCCAGCCACCTTAGCACTTCCTTTTTAAAATGAGTGATAATTGGTAAGACTTTAGCATTCCTATTTAAAAGATAAGGAAGTACAGATTCAGGGAACTTCAGGGACTTTCATCAAGGTTACCCAGACAAGCCACACTCAGAACTTCTTAGGTTCTGAGTAGATTAAATAATTGAATAATAGAGCTAAGATCCATTTCAGCATGGCCCACATATATTTTTTTTTTTTAGGTAGACATATATATGTGGACTTGGAAAGAGGATGCTTCCAGTTTTGCCTTCATTTTTAAAGATTTGTCCAGATTTTTATGGAAAGGAATTCACCAGAAAACTAACAGAAATTCCTTTCGGTACTATGGAAGAGTGCAGCCATATTTGGGGCTTAGTATTATGATTTGCAGCTATCATGAAGATTGTTCTTCATGGTTCTTACACATTGCAAGATTACCCAGGAAAAAGGGTGAAACTATATGGTCACCATCACCCCATTCTTGGAAATGACGTTTGAAGCTTGTATATTTGACACCTCTTGCCTTTCTCCCACACCCTGCCTCTATGAGGACTTTTTCATGTGTGTAATAATAATTCATAAGTGGGCTCCAAATTAGAATAGCTGTCTTCTTCTGTCCTCTCCTATGTCCCAGGCTACTAAATCCTCCATTAGCAAAATTCTTTAAGCATAGAAAGAAAATGCCCCAGAGATTCTATTTTTCCTTACATAGTCTGAACCTAGATATCATTTGTATAGACACCATAAGATTATATAGGAAAACATCTAAATACCAAGAGCAGACATCCATAGATTCAAAGCATTAAGGGCTAGAAAGATGTCTTAAAATGTATCTAGCAAAACTATTAACTTATGTATATAGTTCCCATAAAATATGAAAAGTCAGCTAGACTCCTGTCTTTTGAATAGGGGAACATCCCAAATAATACAATATACTTAAATAAAAATACCATAAGGAATACTGTTAATTTTTACATGAAAGAAAATGGAAGGAGTTTATGTGTGATGATAACACAGTAATTGGAAAGGGCTCTCTCCAAATAAATGAATCAACTGATAGTCCAAAAACATTGAAATGAAAACAGGGCGCCAGAGATTAGAAGAAGACATTAACTTTTTAACACACACACACATGCACGCACACACACACACACACACACACACACACACGCTCTAACTTCGAAATGAATGTATATGATAGGATATATGCTTAACTGTATGAGAAGTTCTCCAATTTCATATTTGTGCCCAGGTTAGCCTTGAAGATGGGGTAGGGTCAGATGAAGGTAATTCTTAGTTGCATGGCTTCCCAGGATCTGTGAGGATTTTCAATAAGTATTCTCATTTTGGGTTCATAGTTAAAGGTCATAGTACATGCTTCCCTGAAATATATTTTAACAGTTTGGCTGAGGAAGAGATTTGGCAAGTGTCCTGTTTGGAGCATAAAATATTTAGAACATTTCTAAAAGCACTGTGAAAATTTGAATTTTCATTCCATCTTCTTATATGTTTATGTCCAATTGTCTTCTTGATCCCAAAATTGTCCCAAAGATGGAGCCAGTAGGAAATTATTTTGCAGTCCAAGTCATATGGTAAGTAGTAGAGTTTAGTCAAGAAGTATCAATAGGATAGGTACCCACTAGTCTCTGAAGTATATTATTCTTTCATGGAATTTCTGTTGCTGCTGTTTCCTCTAAGGGTAGTGATTATGTCTTAATCTGTATCGTGTAAATCCCACGCTGCCACACCCAAAACAGGGTTCAGTTGTTTGTTCAACAAGTAGGTCAACAGTGAGGTTTATTAATTCCCAGATACAACAAGTTCCACCAGCTGCTTTCAAGTTTCAGAGCAGTAATGGTAAGATCACAGAATCATACCTCTGGCTGACTTCCACATGGGTATAAACAATAGATGATGAAAAAAAAAATTAAAGTAGATCTAAAAAAGTTTTATGTAGCTCTAATACAATTACTGTATAATTTTGGGCACAGCTTAAGGAGATTCTGAAACTCCTAATTATGTCTATTATAACTCTTCCATTTGGTGTTTTCTAGATACATTGGAGTAGATTTATAAAAGAAATTTAAAAGGGTAAAAAAATTAAAGAAATGTAATATATTTTTATCTACATCAAATTTCAATTATTCTTGGAATAAATGCTCAATTTTTTCAGGCTTTTCCTTATTACTCAGCTCTTTTTAGAGAATATTCCCTAGCGCAAAATAACTTTAGAGATGCTTCTTCTGCTATTTTTGTGTTACTTCATAAGAGCTAGATATTTGATGAAAATAAGAAATTTGAATTATTCATTTCACAGTTTCACCCAGGTAAGTATTTTGTGTCATAATGATACTACAAACTATGTTGTTCAATTTTTTATAAAAATTAATATTCTCACACGTTTATGGCTTATTTACCTCATACTGGTAAAGTATCCTCTGTTAGACAAAATGTATATGATTATTTATTTCAATTTTGAATCTCTGTGAGCTTCCACAATTTATTGACCAAGATGTTTTCATAATAATCAGTTTCCAGAAGACATCAATACTAAAGTTTAGCTCTTCACATTAAAAATTCAGGAAAAACCCTCACAACATTACATTGAGAATGATGGCACTTTAAACCTGTCATTCTAATGTAGCAGGAGTGCTGCCTGAGTCTTTGAAAAGCAAGCAATACTGAGAAACTAGGTATGGCTAAGGGGGTAAATGAAATATTTAAAAATCAGGATAAAGAAGAAAGGGTCTTTTTCTCCTGACTCTGTTGCTTCATGGATTTGTTTTCTGTTTTATGCTACGCAGTGTTTATCATTGCAGTCAGTGAATAGGATTCGTGTATTTAAATGTTTCTGCTGTTATTCAGCCAAACTGTGAAGGACTTCAGGAGGTAGATGAGTATGATTTTTATTTTGGTGAATACTGCTGTACTAACAAGACGTCTAGTTAGGGCGAGGTGTGTTTACAAGACCTACCACAATGACCGTTAAATTCATTCTAGAGAGGAGCAAATTTGTTTATCCTGAAACTTATTTGCTCGTGTGAAATTGCTGTGCATCTTTTCCAGTTTGTCCTAGATGGATACTTGAGTCGTTTTTCCTGGTACAGTGAGGTCAGTTTCAATAGTTGGCATGAGATAAAGGACGTGAATATTTAATAATTATGAGAATTCCCACAAGATCATTCTCCACTTACTCCACCTCTTTGTCTTGGGTTTTGTTTGCTGCTTTGTGCATGGTGTTTTTTCCAAAGACAATGTCAGAACAGGATTATTCCTCACTCTCTCTTATTCTCTTGAGTGTGAGTCACAGTATAACAGAACTAATAATCTATTACCTTTTCCTAACAATTAGAAAAATATCTCTGCTAAACCTCCATCCATCTCTGCTCTCTCTCCCTCCTTCTTCACCAAGGATATATTACAGCAATTGGAAAGAACAGTTTGTCTCCTTGAAAGCAGAGGACAAACAAGGATACTAACTCCTGTGTTCCTATCTTTTAGCTTACAACTGGATAGGAATGATGAAATAAAGATGATAAAAAGCAATATATGTGTGTTTACACGCTAATATGAAATAATATTTTACCAAATGATAAAGTGGCTTTTTTCCTGAAAAGGTCACTTTGTTTCTATACCTATTGTCTTATTTATTGGAAACAGAGGCAACGACTGATAAGGAACTCACTCAAAAGTTTGTATAAGACAGTGACAAAAGAGGGATTCAAACGTTTGGACTTCCAGCTTGCTTGTCTTGACACTAAGCCATTTTGGCTCCTAATATATATTTTTTCACAATGCAGGAAAACATGCAGTGTCTACAGTGAGCTAGTAATTTAAGAAGTTAATAAAGGTCTAAAGAGGCTAACTGCAGTAGTGGCACAGAATAGAATATCTAACTTAACCTTTTGTTGGCATATTTCCAAAGGCAGAGACATGCTTTCTAAATTAGAACAACTGTGCATACAAAGGAATGACTTTATGGTTAAGCGTCCTACTTCAGCTCAGGTAATGATCTTGCGGTTTCTGAGTTTGAGCCCTGCGTTGGGCTCTGTGCTGACTGCTCAGAGCCTGGAGCCTGCTTCAGATTCTGTGTCTCCCTCTCTCTCTGCCCCTCCCCTGTGCTCGCTCGCTCTCTCTCTCTCTCTCTCTCTCAAAAATAAACATTAGCAATTTTTTTTATAAATTGAAGGAATGACTTTAATTCATCTCACTACAGATGGAAATGTAATCCTTCAGTATTTCCATATCTGTATTTTCTGTCTAGTTATAAATTCAGCTTTAAAATCTTATTATAGTGAAATATATATTGAGAGTATATATGAGATGTATTTATTTGATTATCAAATCTGTGCACACAAAAATGACCATAATCCAAGTGTGAAATTAATGTAAATGATTTCTTCTGAGAAAAACACAAGGAGATATTTAGAGTCATTTAAGTTTAAATTTCAAGAATGGAAGCAAACTTAGATATCTAAGATAAACATTTCATTTTACGGAAGAGAAAAATAAGGTCCAGAAAAATGCAGTGAGTTACCAAAGATTGTATCACATCCATCCATCCATCCATCCATCCATCCATCCATCCATCCATATTTCTATCTGTGTCTGTCTGTATCTGCCTATTATAGAAATAATCTATAACAGAAACTGGTAAATATTGTATCTGTATTATAAAGGTAAGGAGACCTTAGCTTCTGAGAAGACCTGATAGACAATGGTGTGAAAATCTCTCATCCAATGCTATTTTGGAGGGGATTTCTTCTTAAAAATGGTTTTCTTTGTAAGCAGATAGGAAAACAAGACTCCTGGGGCGCCTGGATGGCTCAGTTGGTTAAGCCTCTGACTTCTACTCAGGTCATGATCTCAAGGTTTATGAGTTTGAGCCCTGCCTCGGGCTTTGTGCTGACAGCTGGGAGCCTGGAGCCTGCTTTGGATTCTGTGTCTCCCTCTCTCTCTGCCCCTCCCCCACTTGTGTTCTGTCTCTCTCTTGCTCAAAAATAAACATTAAAAAAAAAACAAGATTCTTAATCTCTCCTTTTCTATGCAATCATGAGTGTATATATGTGTTTGTGTGGCTAGATAGACAGCAGATATTAGAGCCTTGAAGGAAAAAGCAATCCAATTAAGTATTGAGGAGTAAATAGATGATCCCAGGTGGAATAATAAAGAGAAGAAATGAGAACATAAGACACTGATATGTGCAAAAACTCAAACATATAAAAACACTAGTTTATTCAAGGTATTCAAAACAAAAGGTTATTGCTTGAAATGTCAGGTATAAGTAAGAGGAAATGAGATTGAAGAAGTAGTTTAAAGGCACATAACAAAGGGTCTTTTACAAGAAGTGATTGATTTAAAGTTTATAGCCCAAAATGTCTTTATGCAGGGGAGTTAAATTAGGTTTTTAACAAAGAGTATTCTAGCAGCAGGTAGAGGAAAGCCCAGAAAGGGAAAATATTGACAATAAGAAGTTCTAAAACAAAGTTCTAATGATTCAGAAAAGAAATAATGAGAATCTAAACAATGGTAGTAGCAGTAGAGATAGAGAGGGTTAAATAGATATAAGAAATGTTTTAATGCTTGAATGTATAAGACAGTTGGTAAGACTGTTATGTCATCTGTAAGATGGACATCTAAACACCAGTCACTGAGACAATAAATATAGGAGAAACAGAGTGGAGTGAGTATGAAGATACTGAATACTATATTTGATTTGTTAAGCTTTGATTGCCAGTGGTTTATTGAATTGGAAATTTCCAGATAAGTGACTAAATTGGGAGCTCAGGAGAGAGAACAAAAGAGGGAATAAAGATCTGAGACTCAACAGTTATGTTTTGGTAGAAGTAATCTTATGAAGTTATCCCAGGTGGTATCTATAGACAACTATAAGCAGGTTGAGGACAAAATCTCAGAGAATACTAAAATATGGTAATGGATTTTGAAAGTGGAGCTAATAAATTAAAAAAAAATAGTACTTTCAGGCACATAGGAAGTAAGCTAGGCAAACATGGTGTCTAGAATTCATGGAATTTCAAAAGTTAGAGTGGTAAACAGGGATAATTGTGTTAAAAGTCAAATACATTAGTTTTTTTTAATGTTTATTCATTTTTGAAAGAGCATGAGCAGGGGAGGGGCACAGAGAAGAGGGAGGGAGACACAGAATCCGAAGCAGGCTCCAGGCTCCAAGCTGTCAGCACAGAGCCCAACGTGGGACTCAAACCCACCAACTGTGAGATCATGTCCTCAGCTGAAGTTTAATGCTCAACTGACTGAACCGTCTGGTGCCCCTAAAAGTCAAATACATTAATGATTGAAAATAGAGTATTAATTGATTTGGCAGTTTGGGGATCATCATAAATTTAGTAAAAGCATTTCCAAAGTGGTGGGAAAGAAAAAAAAAAGATTGTAATGGATTAAAATATATAAGGATATAAAGGTATATGAACTAAATCTAGACTTTATAATAGTCAAAACATATAACAAATAGCAATTACATTTCCTTTTCATTTACTTTAGGGATTATTGTTTGAATGAGGCAATAGATCAAGAAAAAATTAGTTATTAAGAGAGGTATTCCCACAAATTATTTTCATATTCACAGTTGGATATTACAAATTAGAATTAGCTGACAACATTGTTGGTGGCTTGAAAAACTGAATATTATGTCAAAAATGGAAGATAATATCAAGTTATGGGGAAAAAAGTAAAAGCAAAGTTCTCCTCAGGGAGAAGGTGATAATTGTTTCTAATGGCCTGTAAATGAAGTGACATCTCTGTAGAAAGTACTTAAAAGCAATCTTCTCAGTTCAGTCATTTTTACCTCATTTTGTCTTTCTTTGAGGTCTATGTGTTTCTTGTGCATAGTCAGAAAAATAAGGATCTGGATTTATGAGATGAAATGATTGGGGTGCTTTATTCCTGAATCAACCTTGGCACAGGAGCGTGGGTCAGGAAGCTGTCCATATCGCAAGCTGATGCTGCATACTTGAGGTGGAATTCGTTTTCTTTGCCATAGAAATCTACTTAGTTTTCACAAATTTGGGAACTTTCAAAAATAAGATAAAAAAAAGCACAGTTTATTCTTTCATAAACTAAGGAGATGGACCAAACCACAACGAGCCATTTCTGTTTCAGTGCATGAATACTTACCATAGTGAACCACTGATAAATATGGGTAACATGTATAATAAATTATTCCGTATCCTTAACAATGTGAATTTGTTGGAGGACCACGTCATATCATTGAGGTGACACTAGATAATGATTAAGGAGTCTGGACTTTAATCCCAACTTTGCTAAAAACTCTGAATAGAAAGATGATTTTAACATTTTAGGATTTAGTGGTCCTTCATTGTATATTAAAAGTGTAGGATGCAATAATATGCAGTGATCCCTCTAATGTTGGGAGTTCAAAAGCGAGGCTAGAGATTTTTTTTCTATTTTTCTTAATGGTTATTTATTCTTGAGAGACAGAGAAAGAGAGAAGGGCAAAGAGAGAGGGAGACACAGAATCCAAAGCAGGCTCCAGGCTCGGAGCTGTCAGCAGAGAGCCCAATGCAGGGCTCAAACCCACAAACTGTGAGATCATGATCTGAGCTGAGGTCAGATGCTTAACTGACTAAGCCACCCAGGCTCCCCAAGATTTTTTTTTCTAGAATCAATAATAATAGACTACGCTAGTTTTTTTTTTTTTTTTGCTTTGTTTTGTTCTTGTTGTTGTTGTTGTTGAACAACATACATAAAATACATAATGTACATAAAATTAAATGTACTCATCATATAGTTTGATAAATTTTGGCAAATGTATGCACCCATGCAGCCAGCACCCAATCAAAATTTGAAAACATTCCCATCATACCAGAAAGCTTCTTTTTCCTTTTTACAGTGCAATATTTGCCTATCTCCCATCCTACCTCAGGCAATCACTTATCAGCTGTATCATTACTGATTAATTTTGGCTGTTCCAGAACTTCATATAAATGGAAACATTTTATTTGTACTCTTCTGTATGTGTCTTCTTTTGAACAGTATACTAGTTTTGAGATTCATTCATTCTTATTACTACGTTTATCTGTTGTTTATTCCTTACTGGTGAGTTATATTCCATTATGAGAATATACCACAATTTGTTTTCCGTTCTCCTGTTGATAAAAATTAGGATTGGCTCTAATTTAAGGTTCTTCTTTTTTTTTTTTTTGAAATTATATTTTAATTACTCTTGTATAAAATACCTAGGACTAAAACTACTAAAATACTTCCCAGCATTGATGAATCTTCCAGTTATACGACCTGCTTGCCAGCGCTTAATTTTAAATTGCCATTAAATTATCAAATAGTTGCCGTTTAAAAAAAAAATCCTAGTGTGAAAAAATATTCTTATTGTGAATATAATTTACATTTCTTTGATGACTGATGTTAAACGTATTTGCATGTGCTTAATGCTGTTAATGAAATGTATGTTCAAATATTTTACCCATTGTTTTATATGGTTATTTGTCTCCTTATTACTGACTTTTTAAATGTTCCTATGAATTCTTGGTACAGTCCTTTTTCTGTGAGTTTGTGTGTTTGTATGTAAACTCAATACATACACAGTTGACCATTGAATAGCAGGGGTTTGAACTGTGCAGGTCAACTTATATACAGATTTTTCTTTTGGGTAAGTTCAGTACAGTACTGCAAATGGATTTTCTCCTCATGATTTTCTCAATAACATTTTCTTTTCTCTAGCTTACTTTAATATAAAGATATAGTATATAATTTAACGTACAAAATATGTGTTAATCGACTAGTTATGTTATCTGTAAGACTTCTGGTCAACAGTAGGCTGTTAGCAGCTAAGTTTTGGAGGTTTCAGAAGTTATACATGAACTTTTGACTGTGTGAAGGGTGGGGGGTGTCAACACCCATAACCCCCATGCTGTTCACGATCAACTGTATTATGTATACATATATATACATTTTTTTCCTTCCATTCTTTGGCTTGTATTTTTAATTTCATAATTGTATCTTTAAAAAAGCAGTAGTTTTTAATTTGAATGAAATATATTTAACTCTTTTATGGATATTACCAAGTCTTAGTGGTATTTATCTCTTGTTTATGCAGAGTGTTTGCCTACCCCAAGTTTGTGATGATTTTCTCCTTTCTTATTGATCCATTTCAAAATTTTGACAATGGTGGAATTAGGGACTGAAGTTCTTCATCTTTTTTATGTTTTTTAATGTAGAGATTCAGTTGATCTAGAGCCACTTTCTGAAAAGACTATTCTTTCCACATTGAATTAGTTTATAGCCACTATCAAAAATCTATTGGCTATATATCATTAACTGATATATTTCTAAACTGTTTAATTGATCTATAATTCTGATGGAACACAAAGTCGAGACTGTCTAATTTTTTTGTAACTTTACACTAAGTCTGAAAATCAGGTAGTGTAAGTTCTTCAATTTTTGTCCTTTTTTTAAAAGAAAAAATGTCCTTTGCATTTTCATATAAATTTTAGAATTAATTTGTCAGTTTTGATATCTGCTGATATTATAGGGTTGTTATTTTGTAGGAGCCATAGAAAAACTTGAGTATAATGAATATCATAAAAATAATAAATCTTCAATCAATGCATTCTGTGTACCTTTTGGTTTATTTAGATTTTCTTTAATTTCTCTTAGCAATGTTTAGTAATTTTTAGTGAAAAGGTCTTTCAAATATTTAGCTAATTTTTCCTATAACAGTTTATATATTTAATGCTATTGACTTTTCAAAATTTTATTTTCAGATTTCTTTTTGCTAGACTTCAGAAATAAAATTGATTATTGTATTTAACCTTGAATTCTGTGGTCTTGCCCTTGCTACCTTCCTTAAGATATACCTGGTTAGCTGAATGCACTGTCTATAGGAATGGAGATTATTTGCATTCATCCTTTCTAATTTTTAAAAATGTATGTTTTTCTTGCCTTATCACACTAGGTAATACTCCATTTCAATATGGAATAGAAGTGGTGAAGATGAACATTTTTGTATGATGACACAATTTTTCTCTTTTATTCTGTTGACAATCAGAATAAATCAATAAATTTGATTTTCAAATATGGAATCAGTTTTATAATTCAGGGAACACGATTTGTTGTTCATAATGGATCATTCTTTTCATCTCTTTCTATATTGATTTGTTAATATTTTGTTGAATATTCACGTGTCTATTCTAATAAGTAATATTGGCGGGTCATTTGTTTTCTTTTATTCTCTTTGTTAGGTGTTGGTATTAGGATGATGCTGGTCTTATAAAATAAAGTGTGAAACAATCAACTCTCTTCTGTAAAGTGTGTAAAAGGTTAGAAATAGCTCATTTAAGAATTCAACAGTATAATGATCTGACCTTGGAGTTTTATTCATAGGATGACCTTTGTTTTGAATTAAATTATTTAATAGTTTTGCTAAGTTGACTTTCAAAATTTGCATTATTTTTTCTATCAGACTTATTCACATAAAATTATTTTTAGGGGTGCCTAGGTGGTTCATTTGGTTAAGCCCCCAACTTTGGCTCGAGTCATAATCTCACAGTTCATGAGTTTGAGCCCCACGTGGGGCTCTGTGTTGACAGCTCAGAGCCTGAAGACTGCTTCGGATTCTGTGTCTCCCTCTCTCTCTGTCCCTCCCCTACTTGCACTCTGTCTCTGTTTCTCCCTCTCTCTCAAAAATAAACAAAAGCATTTTAAAAATTGTAATAGAAAATTATGTTTAATATTCTCTTTTTATTCTTTTAATATATGTAGGATTTTTGTGATAGATCTTGCATTCCTAATATAGATAATTTATGTTTACTCTTTTTTTCTTGATTAGCATTGCTAGGTCTTTATAAATTAATATTTTCAATGATTGATTTTTTATATGCAAATTTTCTTTTTGTTGCTCATTTTGTTTTGTTGGTTTTTATTTATAGAAACGTATGTCATTTATTTTTGTTAATTTAGGCATTAAAATCTCTAAATTTTCCTCCAAATACCACTTTCACTGCATGCCATATATTTTTATGTATTTTGTTTACATTATTATTCTTTTATAAATGTTTTCTAGTTCACCTTAGGATTTTTTCTTTCATTTATAGATTATTTGGAAATGTGTCATTTAATCTCCAAAAACCTCTTTGTTATTGTTTGCTAATATAATTTTATTATGGTAAGACAGAATACTTCATAAGATTTAACCTTTGAAATATACCTAAGTGAATTCATTGGGCTAGTACATGTTCTGTTTTGGTAAATGTTCCACGTGTGTTGAGATTGTGTGTGTGTGTTCATTCTTTCAAGGTATAGTGTCCTGTAAATGTCAATTACTTCCAATTAGTTGTTAATATTGTTCAGACTCTCTGTATACCTGTTATGCCCAGAATTCGTGATCCCCAAAGACCACTAGGGAGCCGAGTCCGATGCAAAAGCAAAAGAGCCTTTATTCGAGCTAGCTCGAGCTCAGTCCCCTACCTGCACCGACGCAGCAGTGAGATACCCGGGAGAGAGAGAGCGAGTTTCAAAAGGACAAAGGTTTTATTGGGGCCTAGGGGCAGTTGGTGAGGTAATGGCTGTGGCCTCAGCCGATTGGCTGGGGAGGGGTCCGAGTCCTGTTAGGCAGGTGAAGGGCGGGGGTTACTCAAGGGGAGGAGGTGTGGTCAAGGTGAAGGACACAGAACAAGATGGAGTCAGCTGGCGTAGGCCCGCCCTTTCATTCCATGTAGCTTACGGACCCAGTCATGGGACCGGCAGCATTTATGGTGACAAGGGGAACAGAGTTTGGAGGTTTACGCAAAGTTCTGGGAACCAAGTGTCCCTGGTGTGGCTCTGGGAGGTCTGATTAAGTATTGTCCCCGAGCTGCTGTCTGTGATCTGCCAGGTGATGTTTTGGGGACATGGGGACTCCAGCAGCATCAGCAATGACATGCAGAGTTAACAAAGTTACCAATATTAGGTGGGTGAGCTTGAGCGGGTTGTGTTGGTCCCGATTGACGGCTCATCGCGTGACAAAGTCCTTCCGGATTGAGGAGGGGTCCGCTGGCCGAACGTGGGTGTGATGGGCCCAGGTCGCGATGCCCGTCTACTTTGAGAGCTGTGGGGGTTGTCAGCACCACGATGTAGGGTCCTTTCCAGCGCGGCTTGAGGGTCTCTCAGTGGTGCCTCTTGATGTAGACCCAGTCTCCCGGCCTGTACTGATGAGGTGTCAGGGTCGGGCCGGCCTCGTAGATGGCACGGAGGTGCCTTCTGGAGCCCTCTGGAGCCCTCATGCGCCCTCTGGAGCCCTCTCAAGGAAAGAAAAAGTTCTTGATCTTTAAACTCAGCAATAAGTTCAGCTCGAAGGCTGGGATTAACAGGGTGTGGCCTGCCAAACATGATCTCGTAGGGAGTAAAACCCAGAGTGTAAGGAGTGTTTCTAACCCGGTAAAGGGCGTACGGTAGGAGAGTCACCCAGTCCCCGCCAGTCTCCATGGTTAATTTGGTAAGGGTCTCTTTTAGGGTTCTATTCATTCTTTCTACCTGTCCTGAGCTCTGGGGCCTATAAGCACAATGTAATTTCCAGTTTGCCCCACTGCCTTGGCTACTGCCTGTGTTACCTGCGAGATAAAAGCTGGTCCATTGTCTGATCCTACCATGGCAGGAAAATCATACCTGGGTAAGATGTCTTCTAGTAGCTTCTTAGCCACCATCTGAGCCATTTCATGCTTGGTTGGGTATGCCTCCACCCAGCCAGAGGTGTCTGTTAATACTAAAAGATATTTATAACCATACTTCCCTGGTTTGACTTCAGTGAAGTCGACTTCCCATTGGGCTCCCAGTCTGGTGCCTCTGAGCCTGGTTCTTTTTTTATTTGATGTGGCCCTCGCGTTGGTGAGTTGGCAGGTCTTGCAGGCAGATACAACTTGCTCTATTTTGGTGTCCTGTTGGTGAATCTTGATTCCTGAGCTCTAATATTGAAACTCTGAGCCAGTCTGGTGCACGAGCTCCTTGTTAGGTGTATACCACCATCCCTTTATCTCCTGGGCCATGGGGAGTTTCTTGATCTGCTGTAACTCCTCCTGGGAGTATTTGGGCTGGTCTGGTAAAACTGGGTCTCCCAAGTCCGGTAGTTGTTAAGCCGTTTTCTAGCTCCCAATGTTAGCGCCTTGGTAAGGGCGATGAGCTCTGTTCACTGGGCTGATGTTCCGGAGGGTAGAGCCTCCACCCATACGGTGTCCGTTTCGGTGACCACCGCTGCACCCGCATACCTGTGTCCGTCCCGCACAAAGCTGCTGCCATCAGTGAACCAAGTAGCCCCGGCATCGGGGAGGGGCTGGTCCGTCAGGTCCGTCCAGAATCCATGTACCTGTTCCAGGATTCCCACACAGTCACGTAGTGGAGCACCTAGGTCAGGGGCGGGCAGCAGGGTTGCAGGATTGAGGGCTGCACTGGGGTGGAACCGCACTCGTGGAGGGTTGAGTAGGAGGCTCTGGTAATGAGTCATATGTGTGTTGCTCATCCATCTATCAGGAGGCTGTTTCAGGACCCCTTCAATGGCATGTGGGTTGTGATCCAGATCTCCTGTCCTAGGGTCAGTTTGTCTGCATCCCTGACTAGGAGTGCTGTCGCCACAATAATTCTTAGGCATGGCGGCCAGCCGGCAGCCACTGAGTCTAGTTTCTTGGACAGGTAAGCCACCAGGCGGTTCCAAGGGCCTAAGGCTTGAGTTAGAACCCCTTTTGCTATTCCCTTATGTTGGTCTACAAAGAGGTGGAAGGGCTTCGTAATGTCTGGTAGGCCCAGGGCTGGGGCACTTAGGAGGGACTTTTTTTTACTGATTAAAGGCAGTTTCTTCTTTTTCAGCCCATTTAAATGTTTTCCCCTCTTTGGTAGCTTCACATAGGGGCCTGGAGATCTCAGCAAAACCTGGAACCCAGAGGCGGCAGTAGTCGGCTGATCCTAAGAATTCCCTTACTTCTCTTCGGGAGGTGGGAGTAGGGATCTTTAGGACAGTTTCTCTTCTGGCATCTGATAACTGCCGCTGTCCGCCCTCCAGGATATATCCCAGGTAACTTACCCTCTCCCTGCATATCTGAGCATTCTTCGCAGATGCCTGGTACCCTAAAGCCCCCAGGGTAGCCAGCAGATCCTGGGTCCCTCGCTCACAGTCTTTGGCCGTGTTGGCAGCAATCAGGATGTCATCTACATACTGTAGGAGGGTGAGGCCAGGGTGCTCCCTTCTGTACTCACCCAGGTCCTCATGTAGTGCCTCATCGAAGATGGTGGGCGAATTTTTGAATCCCTGAGGTAGCTGTGTCCAGGTGACTTGCCCACTGTAGCCCTCCTCCAGATCATGCCACTCGAAGGCAAACAAGGGTTGGCTGTGGGGTGCCAGCGGCAGACTGAAGAAGGCGTCCTTTAAATCTAATACAGTATACCAGACCCTGGAGGGCGCCAAGGAGCTCAAGAGAGTATATGGGTTGGGAACAGTTGGGTGTATGTCCGTGACCCTCTTATTTACTTCCCGGAGGTCTTGTACTGGTCAGTAGTCATTTGTGTGAGGCTTTTTGACCGGCAGTAGGGGGGTGTTCCAGGGAGACTGGCAAGTAACTAGTATCCCTAGGCTTCGTAGTCTCTGGATGTGTGGCTGGATCCCCTTCCAGGCCTCCTGAGACAAGGGGTATTGTTTGATCCTTACCGGACTCTCTCCTGGCTTGAGCTCTACCAGTACCGGGGTCCTGTGAGTGGCTAGTCCTATCCCCCTCGTGTCTGCGCAAACCGAGGGGAATTCTTGTAGCCATCTGTCTATATTATCCTCTCTCGGGAGCGCCTCCTGGTGGAGGCGGTATTCATCCTCCAGTTTCATGGTCACGACCTGGATGGGGTGGCCCTTGCCATCGGTGACCTGAGGCCCCCTTGTCTGAAAGTTATCTGAGCTCCAATCTTGGTCAGTAAGTCCCATCCTAACAGCGGGTAGGGGCATTCTGGTATTACCGTAAAGGAGCGGGATACCCGGCCCGTCCCCAAATCTACTGTTCTTCGGGTAGTCCATGAATACTGGCTCATACCAGTTGCTCCTTGTACCCAGGACTTCTTGCTGGCTAGTTTTCCTCGTGGGGTGCGGAGGACCGAATGTTGTGCTCCAGTGTTGACAAGGAAGTCAACAGGGGTCCCCTCCACTTTAAGAGTTACCCTGGGTTCAGGGAGAGGGTCCAAACCCCGACTCCCCTAATCACTTAGTTCATCTAGCTCTAGGACTTTTACTCGATCAGTCTTGCTTCCCTTCCCGCTGGCCCTTTTCCGACAATCTCGGGCCCAATGCCCTATCTCCTTGCAGTGTGTGCACTGATCCTTCTGCAGCCTCTGCTTCCCCCCCCCTTGGTGGTTCCTTTACCTTTTCTTGCGTTGTCTGCCAGCTGCCGGAGAAAGTGGTCTCATTCCTCGGGGAAGTCAGCAGTGGTAGCTAGTAGTATTCTGGCCAGGTCTCGAGTCTGCTTACTGCTGGCAGCCGCCATGGCGCGAGCCTGCTTGTCCTCAGGAGGCTCCCGGTTATTTTATACCTTTTCAGCTACCACCAGTAAGTCCTGCAGACTTTTTTCTCCTAGTCTATCTATTTTCTGTAATTTTCTCCTAATGTCTATGGCCGATTGGTTTACAAAGGCCATGATAACAGCTGCCTTGCTTTCCGGAACCTCTGGATCCATGGAGGTATAGGTACGGAATGCCTCCATGATCGTTCTAAAAAGGCAGCCGGAGATTCATCTTTTCCCTGTTGTACATTTTCTACCTTGGCCAAATTGGTTGGCTTTCTGGCAGCCATTCGGAGACCCCCCATTAGAGTCTGGCGGTAGACCCAGAGCCTCTCCTTGCCTTCTGCCGTGTTGAAATCCCACTGGGGCCGAGTTAAGGGGAAGGAGGCATCTATCTGAGCCTGGTTGGTGGTGGGATTCCCGTCTGCACCCAGAACTAGTTTTCGGGCCCCATTGAGGATTCTTTCTCTTTCTTCAGTCGTGAACAGGATCTACAAAAGCTGCTGGCAATCGTCCCATGTGGGCTGATGGGTAAAAAGAACAGAGTCTAATAAATCAATAAGCCCTGCCGGTTTTTCGGAAAACTTAGGATTCTGAGCTTTCCAATTGTAGAGGTCACTAGTGGCGAAAGGCCAATAGTGATGGGGCTGATTCCCCTCCGCGTCTGGGGGTCCGGTGGCTCGCAGGGGCAGAATAGTGGAGTTGGCGGCGGAGGCTGATTGCTCCCTCTGAGCCCTTTGTCTGGTGAGGGGCGGGCTTCCCACTGGAGCGTTTCCACCTCCCGCTCTCGGAACAGCGTCTGCCTCCCCCGGAGGGGGAGGATGGTGTTTTCAGCATCCTAGAGGGGTTATACGGGGGAGGAAAAATTAATTCTTCTTCAGTCCCCCCTTGTAGGACAGGGTAGAGGGCTGCTGAAGTCTGGGTAAGACTTTTGTTTTCCTTCTTCTTTGTTCCCTGCAAAGCAAGAATGGGTTTTGGCTCTGGAGGGAGCGGGGCTAGGAAGGGCTTAAGCCAAGAGGGTGGGTAGAGGGGTAGTCTGAGTCTGTCCCATAACGTCCGTCGAGGAAGTCCACAGAGCAAAACAGAGAAACACAGAAACAGACAAACAGAGGGCCCTTAGAAAGTCTTCCAACTCCGTGGAGGCAAAACTGAAAGCTAGCTTAGACCTTTGAGGGGATTCCACGTCCCTCCAAAACAGATGAGGGGATTCTACGTCCCTCCAGAAGGGAGGATCGGAATGTCTTCCGAAACTCCCGGCCCGTGGTCCTCCAGTGCGTCCACTTAGACCACGTCGGGCACTACCAGAATTTCAGAAATGAGCTCACACAGAAAAGACGGAACGAACAGACACTAACTGTGGCCAGTCAGGCTCTCCGGGTCGGGGGTCCCTTGGGGGTCTTGGGGATCCCGGGCCAAGCCCCCAAATGTTATGCCCAGAACTCGTGATCCTCAAAGACCACCAGGGAGCTGAGTCCAATGCAAAAGCAAAAGAGTCTTCATTCGAGCTAGCTTGAGCTCAATCCCCTACCTGCATCGACGCAGTGGTGAGATACCCGGGAGAGAGAGAGCGAGTTTCAAAAGGACAAAGGTTTTATTGGGGCCTAGGGGCAGTTGGTGAGGTAATGGCTGTGGCCTCAGCCGATTGGCTGGGGAAGGGTCCGAGTCCTGTTAGGCAGGTGAAGGGCAGGGGTTACTCAAGGGGAGGAGGTGTGGTCAAGGTGAAGGACACAAAACAAGATGGAGTCGCAGGCGTAGGCCCGCCCTTTCATACCCACTGATTTGGGGCTGGAGTAGGGTGGGTATCACCAAAAAAGATTTCCTGTCATTAGGCTACCCTTTTCCCTGTCCCTTAGCTAAGGAGAAGAGGCTTTTTTGTCTGTCCCGTCCGTCCACAGCTCCAGCTTCCCCTTCCCCCAGCCAGGATGTGTGGGAGGCAACAAGAATCACAGAGAATGCACCACCATGTTGCTCCTAAAATCCCAAGTTCCTGGGAGGCCTATCTTCTTTCACTTGTCACAGTATTCCTATGTTTATTCAGTCTGTTATGCCAGGGCTATTTAGTTGTCAGAAGAAGATTCTGGGAGAAATGAGATTACTCTATCCTGGTTAATCAGAAATCCCATAATTCTAGCAGTTTAGACCTCCAGCTTCAACACCCAGAACTTCCTCTGGGTGTAACCAAACTTCTATGAGTTTGCTCCTTGGTGATTTACAGATAGACAATAGACCAGGTGGAGTTGTCATACAAAGGAAATTTCATTTGCAACAAATAAGGAGGTCACAGTGATAACTTCCAAAGCCATGAACCACAAGCAAGAGTGAGTGGGTGACTGGGTTCTTTTTATTTAGGGTTTAGGATGGATATCCATCCAGAAAGAAGAGCTTTGTCATGGCATGTAAAGGCAAGTATAAGGGTGCAGAGGCATACTTAGAAAACATGCCTGTGCATGTATCCTGTATAGTAATGAAGCCTGTGCTCCTCGTAGGCTGGAGACTTAAACAGTGTAATGAAGCAGAGGTAACTGTCAGTAGAAAAGAAGGATTCTGTGGGCATGCTCTGAGAGCCGGTACAAACTGGATGGCATATTGGGCTCCTTATCTCAAGTAAGAAATTCAGGGCTTTGCTTACTTTTCAAACAGCACTGGGAATTTTAGCACTGACTTATTGTCTCTGATATGGTTAGGCTATTTCCTGGCCTGGTGGAGACTGTTAGTTTTTGCATTCCCTTTGTTCCCTGAAAATCCTTAACTTTTGCATTCCTTTGTAATTCTGACACTTCTAGGAAGTTCTGCAAGGAGTATGCTTAGGCAAGTAGAGGCACTGATCACAGAAGATAGCTGGAGGGCTAAAGTGATTTCTTTTCTCGTGTGTCCCTGAAAACCCAGTGTTGTCTCTCTTTTTCTGGGAATCCTAACCCTCTGCTCACATCTCCACACCACGCACAGCTTTGGTGGGAAGCAGGGAGCTTACTTTCCATCCCCACCCAGAAGAAGCAGGCAGTGCTCTTATTTTTCTCCCCAGGTAGTGTTTGCAGAGCTGAGCAGAGAAGTAATCTTCTAGCCTCCTCTTTGAGAAAGTAGGTTGAATCCCAATTTACCCATCAAGGTACTGTCACTGGGGGCCAACAGTGATCTGAGCTCCCCCCCTCTCACCTAGCAGCAATAGGACTAAAAAGACAACAGCCAGAAGCAGGGCTAGTTGGCAGTCTGAGCCCCTGTTGTCTGCCTGCCCAGTAGGAGCTGATCTTTAATAGTGAATGGTTAAATAAACTGGCACATGTGATAAAATTGCATAGAACTAACACACACACACACACACACACACACACGCACGCACAGAGTACATACACTCTACTGAAATCTGAGTAAGTCCTGTGGATTGTATCCATGTCAATTCCTAGGTTGTAATACGATTACTATAATTATAACCCTATAACTGATAGGGAAACTGGTGAAGACTTTCCACAGTTTCTTTGTATCATTATTATTTGCAACTGGAAATGAATCTAAAATTATGTAAAATAAAAAGTTAAAAAATAAAATAAGCCTGTGATCATGCCCAACAGCAGTAAAGTATCACTAAAGTCTCTCTGCTCTGTCTGGATCAGAATTCCAACATCTCCCAGCAGTGCTTGATCCAACAGAGTTTATTGAATAGCGTTAAGTGACATAGAATAGCAAATGGAATGTCTGGGTGACTCAGAAAAGAAAGGAGAATGATTTGTTGTTCTTGTTGTTGTTGTGGGGCTAGGGATTTATATTGGAAAAGGGTCTAGGATATGTGTTTCTTCAGGAATCCATGGTAGGGTCCAATCAAAGGCGAATATCATGTGAACAATAGGTGTTATTCCATATATTACCTAAAGTGGGGGTATTGACACCAGTGTCAGCTGAGGTTTGTTTGAAGCTAATGTTCTGGAACATGTTTGGGATCTGGCTCTTCTTAGATGTTATCAGGTATTTGGAGCCTAGGACAAAACTCAGAGAATGACTAACTTCCTTCCTTCCCCCTTGAAATGGAAACATAGCTTCTTTGGCTTATTCAGAGCCAAAATACGGAACATGAGTAAATGAGGCCTAGCAGGAAAACAGAAGTAGAACCTTTCTAAAATGGAGTCCCTTAGGCTTTCCTACTTTAGTGTCTGTTCTGTTCTCAACTCTGTAGCATCTGCTCTTTGGTTACCTTTTTATATTCTTACCCTGTGTGAAAGTTCATTACCCAGGATTCCTAGGAGACCTTTCCACATGGATTTCTGTGGTTCCAGTACTGCACCTCTCCTCTTCCAGAACTAAAAGCTGAGTGTTGTCGTGTCCACCTCTGAGCCCCCCTCTCAAGACAATATTCTGCTGCCTGCAGTCCAATGCTTATAAAATAATTGGCTGATTATTTCCCCCCTACTTTTATGGTGGTTTTTTTTGTAAGAAAGTTAGTCCAGTGGTAGTTAGCAATCATAGATAGGAGCAGAATATTCCAGGTTAGTTTTTAAACCATTTTCTAGCACCACTTAATGTTATGATTTGGGGCACATCACTTGAGTTTCCGTTTCCTCATTTATAAAATAATACAAAATACCCTTTAAAATCAACTTCTATTATCATCTAAATGAGTTGCCTTTCCTACTAAACACTACCCTTCCAACTTTTGTCTGTGGGATCAGCATTTTATAGAAGATGAATAAACTATTTTTAGAATTTAATTGTACAACTCTAAACTGGAGGTTAAGATAGAGTATACATGAGTCAGAACGTCTGTATTTTCAAAATGTGTCATGAACTTCCCTAATGCATGGATTTATTCTCTTAATAGCAATAATGTTTCACAAAGTTACATTGTCATTTAAAAAGCTTAAAACATCACCACATATTATAATGTTGTAATTTAACAAAAAGAACTATGAAGTCCTCCATTATAATGACACATCTGACAGAAACTGCATTTTGATATGAATCATCCCACCAACACAAAAGAAGTTCTATAAACAAAGATTACTCTCTTGTTCTTCTGTGAGAAATTAATACAAATTTGAAGGAAAATTATTAGTTTGCTCTGACAGTCTAAATACATATTTCTCCAGGAAAAAAAAAATAGGGCTTAACCAATGCTTTTCTCAAATCAAATTTATTTCAAATACAATTATTCAACTAGAGTTATTTGGGATCATTAAATTCCTGCTTCAAAGTCACAATATCAAAAAGGAAAAAAGAAGTCTCAGAGACAGACAAATTCTAAATTATAGATTATCAGGTTGAGACTTGAATATATTGAATCTCACAGGGTTGAAAATGCTTCCTTCTTAGTTGATAGATGTATAGTTCACCCTGATGTTCTAGTATCCAGTGGGGGCATACTGGGCTAAGTAAGCACCGTATAGATACAAGAGATATAATAATTAGTACCTGCCCTTGGGTTGTTATAATTTTATTAATGATAACAACAAAAAAGGACAAGCTTACTTAAAAATTTGCATATCAAAGAGAAGATGTCTTAAGAAAATAGCATGTTAATGTCAAGTATGTTGTAGAGGCAACAAGTGCTGTTATCTTCAACATTTATATCTACAGCTACTACCTTGACCTTATATTTTCTCGAACTATTTAACCCTGTGACCTTCATTCCTCTTCAATTTAGCTTTTAAGAAGCAGACTCAGAGTGGCAGCATATCAACATTTGGAACTGTTCAACCACAAAAATTTGAATTTACAATGTCTTTATTCTGTTTTTGTCCTTAGCGTAACTTAACTCGGTGGCCTTTTCCTGGTAACATACCATTTTCTATTGTACCTGGATCTCATGGTCAATAAATAAGTCTAATCAAAAGTAAGTTTTCTAGTTACTAATGAAGGTCCAGAAACATATTCTTTTTATTCTATATGACTTGGCTATTTTACCAAAATAAAAAAAAAATCGCAAAGTATGGTTAAGCTACCAACTAGTAGCTCAGAACCTGGGGTGCCCAGATAAGAATCACTCAGCACATTAAATAACATATTAAAAGCCAATGACATAACATTGAGACCTAAATGCAAATGCTTCATTATAGGCATCAAACTTCTATGACCGTTTGGATATCAATCACTGTTAATCACACAGATTTTAAAAACTATGAAACTTTTATCAAAACCCTATAATAAATTGCTGCTGCTTGTTGAGTAAACAATCACAGATTTAGGAGGGACTATATGCTTTGGAATCAGATTAGTGGAATTTAAACACCAACCCTACTTTAGTCAAATTAATAAATCTGTTGGTATCTCTGCTTCTTCATCTCTATATATTGATAATAATCTTATCTATCTCAGAATATTACACAAATAAAATAACACATATATTATTAGGATAGTGCTGTTCTATATAAACTGCTTAATGTATTTTGGCTATAATTATTGTCATTTTTTTCTAATAAAATGTTACATTAATAATAATTTACTAGACACAGGGAGAAATAGATGCAATTCCTCCTAAGTCAGATAAGCTTCTCAGAGAATGGAGACATGAAGGACGCACAGGATGTTTTTAGATGGATAAATACAGAGGCAACAAGGACAAGCCAGAAGAGCAGTTAGGAGCTTATAGCATTTATAGGGAACAGATAATGTGTGACTAAAATAGAGAGAAGAGGAGGGGCGCCTGAGTGACTCAGTTGGTTGAGCGCCGACTTCAGCTCAGGTCATGATCTCACAGTTCGTGGGTTTGAGCCCCGCGTCGGGCTCTGTGCCGACAGCTCAGAGCCTGGAGCCTGCTTCAGATTCTGTGTCACCCTCTCTCTCTCTGCCCTTCCCCTCCTCATGCTCTGTCTCTCTGTCTCTCTCTATATATATAATAAATATTTTAAAAATTAAAAAAAAAGAGAAGAGATAAATCAGAGATATTTATGATGTATATTGATATGTTGTAGGGTTGATAAGATGTAATAAGTAAATGGGAGCAAAATCAAAGGCCCCTGTTTTCTGGCTTAAGTAACATGGCTCATATTTTTCTTCACTGAAATTTGGTACATGTCTAAGGAGGAAATTGATGAGAAAATTGGAGGAAAAGTAACATAGTCTGGATCATAAATAGTTTATGTATGTACAAGCTGTTTTTTTCCTTTTCTTTTCTTTTCTTTTCTTTTCTTTTCTTTCTTTTCTTTTCTTTTCTTTTCTTTTCTTTTCTTTTCTTTTCTTTTCTTTCTTTTCTCTTTTCTTTTCTAAGTATTTAATTGGATGCTTACTGGGACCAGGCAGGTAACCTATATGAGGAAGATGGAGTCGGTCTGACAGTGACAAATTGGACAACACATGCTAACTCAGCTCCGACTGACCATCGCCATGCTAGAATGTAGGATTGATGTTACTAAAGCTTCCTTTTTTTTTCTTTTTTAACAAATTTTTTTTTTAACGTTTATTTATTTTTGAGACAGAGACAGAGCATGAACGGGGGAGGGGCAGAGAGAGAGGGAGACACAGAACTGGAAGCAGGCTCCAGGCTCTGAGCCATCAGCCCAGAGCCCGACGCGGGGCTCGAACTCACGGACCGTGAGATCGTGACCTGAGCTGGAGTTGGACGCTCAACCAACTGAGCCACCCAGGCACCCCCCCCCTTTTTTTTTTTTCAAGAGAACTTACAATCTAGGTTTTAAAAACTCTAAATATTTGTGTGAAGTATATTTGTAATGATGTGATCCCCCAAAACACATGTGGTTCACATTCATCCCAAAGATTTCTAGTTTGTGACTTCTCGTACAGATTTATCCAGATACCCACCTATTGATTCAAAGCATATTAATTAAATATTTCCTTACTGTCAAGAACTGTTGTAGGTGCTGGATATACAGGAATGGGCCATCTGAGGATATGTCACAGTCAGCATTGTGGAATTTTAAAATATTGTCCAAGAAAATTACATAATCAAAATAAATTGATGGCTTGATTAGGTGACCACAGAAATGCCAGTGGAAATGTGATCTCAGGAATGCCTCATAGAAAAGAAGAGAATCAGAAGGAATTTGCATGACAGAAAATGATAAATTCATTTTAAGAAAGACGCTGTGGTTAGCAGAGACAAAAGTTACAAAAAGACAACAAATTGGGATAAAAATGCATAGTTGGTTTAGTAACAAGTGTGTTACTAGAACCTTTGAGAAAAGAAAACCATTTCAGTGGGGAAAAAAAGGAACAGAAGCCATATTTTAGTCATTGGAGAATGAATGGAAAGTGGAGAAGTGGGCGTGATGACTATAGTTTATTGTTCCTAGAGGCTTGTCTAAGAATGAAAGCACAGAAGTAGTGCCATAAGTAGTTGGAAATACAGGGTTAAAGGAAGAACACATCCTTAAGATGTGAAAATATTTGAGCATGTGTTACATAAAGTTAGCAAAAAGAGAGACATTCCAATAAAATAAGGCGGGGGGCGGGGTGGGGGGAAAGACATGAACTGGAATTCCTGAAGAGACTCTATCTAGCTTTCTAACAACCCAGAAACTCCTTTCCCCTGATTTTTTCCTATGGCCACCAAATTTTAGTTTCCTGGGTGACTTATGCCACTGCTACTCTTGATTATTGCTTCTGGGATTATTCAATTTCATTCAAGAAAATTGAAAACATCAGAGAGAGAGCGAGAATTTTATCAAATTATACCTCATTTTGAGAATCTGTATATAGTGACAGTGCCATGAAAATGTCACTTGTGAGGTGTTTCAGCAGCCAGCTGGACTTTCTCAATGTGTCATCTGTCCATCTATTCATCCATCCATCCAAAAAAACCCCACATTTTTTAAGGACCTTCTCGGCCTGACTCCAAGCTGGAAAGTGACTGAATAGAGATACGATTAGAATCCACCTGTAGCAAGTCACTTTGACAGCAAATCCAAAAAACTTCATTTCACCACTGGACTGGGAGATCT
This sequence comes from Lynx rufus, assembly GCF_022079265.1. NCBI lineage: Eukaryota > Metazoa > Chordata > Mammalia > Carnivora > Felidae > Lynx > Lynx rufus. The sequence goes on from NW_025814827.1 coordinate 48,890,068, forward strand.
CTTTGTATAAGAATCATATCTTATTTATATTTCTGTATGCAATTCTTGCATAATGTAGGTCTTACGTACATTTCTTTTTGATGTGTGATCTGACTCCTGTCTTCCTCTCCAGCTTCACTTCTCACCTCTTTGCCTCTTAATCACTAGTCTTCAGCTCCATGGGTCTCTCTCAGCTTCTGGATCATGTCAAGCCTTGCCTTAGCACCTCAGCAACTGTTCTTTCTCTTGACTCTAATATCCTTCCTCAGAAATTCTATGAATTGGCCAATTCATATCTATTACTTCTTAGTTTCAATATGAATCCTCACAATGGCCTTTCCTGACCACATTATCTAAAAGAGGATATTAACTTTCTAAGGTATTGCCTTGTTTATTCCTTTATAAAGTTTTGTACAAATTGCAAACTCATCCTGTGGAGGAGGCCCCCTCTTCCAAGTCTCAACTCATCTCCAGAATCTGCCTACCTTTGTTTATTCTCCAGAGCCTTAAGATGGATTTTTTTGTTTTGTTTCATGTTGTTTAATTTTGTCTGAGTTTACAATCATTATCTGCAGAAAGGTTAATGCATTGGAAGATTATTAACATGTTTTGATTTCTAAAAAATTCTGAAAAGCCTGTATCACTAGAGAAGTGCATGTTTCTTTAGGCATATTCTTAAAAAAAGAAGACATTAAAAGTATACATTCTAATAATAATAGTCTTCAGAATGAAAAGATACTGAGATATAGTTCCTGCTACTTCCTTTGTAATACTGCTTTTCAGCTCTTTTTTTTTTAACCAATTTCTATTTCTTGCTCAACTCAATTAATAAAGCCCTTGAAGATGGATGGCTAAGAAACTTGGAGAAGCTTAAGCATTAGAAGTATCTGACTCATTGACTAAAACACTGCATAGATTCTGTAATAGCATTACAGGTCCATGTTTTTAGAAAGTAGTTGAGGTAAAAACTCACAATTTTCTCAATCAAAACGATCCTGTCTATAACCCATTTTTCTTTTTCTTAATTACATTTTCATACTCCAAACTTACAAAAAATGATTAGTGTACATTATGAGCTAATTACTTTCCAACTTCATTTTAATTAATGATGCTTTTTTTGGAGATACCAGAGCAGTGACACACATAACTCACATAGCTTTGATGTTTATATTTTTGTTACTCTCTTTTTAACTCAAATGCGTATTTTATTCCCTTCAAATTTATAAAAATCAGGGCTCCCATGGGCTCCAACTTAGTATGCTAAGCTTTATTTTAGAGCAGATTTTTTGTAGTGGAGAACATTAGGGGTTTATAATGGCTAAGTCAGCAGACCCTTAACTATAGTTATAATAAAGGGCATCTCAAGCGGAGAGATCATGCTCTCAAAAACCTCCACAGTAATATCTCCAAGCTAAAGAGGAACAAGAGCCCCTGATTGGCACTTTGTTACTTGAATGGTCCCCCACTGATGAGGCAGAAAGGACATTAAGGATGATTTTAGCACAATCTAAAATCTCGCTGATGCCAAACTTAAAGCGGTGAAAGCCATAATGCCATTTCTAAAATAATGCTCTGGAATCAGGCGGGCTCTGCTCCCCAAGATACCCAGGACTTCTTCTTCCTTTTTATTACTTGTAAAAGGCCCTCTTCATCATTATGTCGCCTGTCTTGCACTGCTCAAGACAAACTAGGGAATAATCTTCATCTATATGCAGCACAATCTTTCTGCTGCTGGTGCCACGATATAAACGGGTTTTATTAAAAATTAAAAATATTGGTTTTACTTTCCATCAGGATGAAAAGTGAAGTCTCATTTTCATTTTCAGTCCCGTTTTCTCACTGCCATCCTTCTTGCATTGTACCTCAGGACACTGCTATTAACAGATAGGCTACATTCCCAGAGACCTTAAATTATGTCCGCCTTTCCTGAACTCTCAGTCATGAGGCAGTAACAGAAGGCAGAGGACTTTTCAAAGGCTAGGTAAGTAAGGAGATGCCAGGCTCCGCTGGGATTAACCCTCTTTCTTGATCTTGTGTCAGAATGACGCTGAGAAAAATATATGTGGTGTCTTATCGTCTTACAGCACATGGCTCTTAAAAGTCGAAAAGGCTATTATACATTGAAGAAAGTTAAAGGCCCAGAGAATGACTCCACAGTCTTCAACTCTCTTTAAAAAATAAAAATAACAAGGAACATTCTGGATGGTGTTCCCATGGACTACGTTTGTCTGCTACATGGCATGCTTGTTTCCCTTTTCTGATGTTAACTTTTGGGCTCCGGTTGGTATTTTTGGAAAGCAGAGAAGCGTGTATTGTGTTAGTTGCCAAAACTGGCTCCACAGAGCAGCACGCTTTGCAATTTTAAGGTTAAATTCCCTTCAAAGAGACTTGTTGGAACTGCTCTTCTCACTCCTATTAACTAGTGGAACTGTCTGACCTTTATAAGTGCAAGTCAATATTCACACTGTCAGAGGAGTATCAGTGGGAGTAATCTTTTCAGTCCCAGAGAGAAACAGTTTGCCACAGGCAGATCATGACTAGAGAAGGGGAGTTGGTGAGCAGTGACATAAAACACTTTTAAGTGAATTCAAACAATGTCTTTGACACAGCTTGGAATTTTATTCAATTTTAGTTGTAACACTGCCTACTGGTCCCTCTAAACTGCAAAGGTATCATTTTGAAATAATAAAGACAGAGAATGTGAAATGAAGCCTGTTAAATGGGCTCATCTCTTTCTATCCATACCTTTGAGCACACAGGTGGCTTTTGTCCCCAAAAATATACATCTCTGATAACCATTCAGAAATGAACATTATTATTTTTAATGAGCACCAGTAATTCTTTTCTCCCTCCAAGCAAGACCTAATACTGGGGTCTTAGGCGAGACATTTTAATAAACTTGGCGAGAGAGAATTATATATTTTTTGCCTTTTGTACCCCAAATTACTGTCAGAATTTAACTTCAAAGCAATTTTTTTTCAAGTCAGTCATTTTCTAATGTGACATTCACAAAGTAAAAGGAGAGAAGGGAGCACCGTAATGTTGATTTAAATTTTGGTTGGCTTTCTCTTCATTAATATATCCTTATAATTTTATTTGTGATCAACTTTGCTATTATAAGACTTATCTTAATAAAAATATAAAAGCATTGGTTTATTTTAAAAGACTGAGAGAATTATTTACTATTGTTACCAATAAATAGAATATATCTTAGGAACAAAAAGCAATCTTGAATACTACTTAAATGTGTTGTTAGTGGCATCAGTGAAGTAAATCTGAAACTATTTCATGGGTTTAATAGAACTGAGAAAATAATTTAAAATATCAATATTATTGGGAATTAAATTCATTGTAAAAAAAGGGATATATGATAAGACATGGAAAAAAGAGAAAGAAAACCTTTAGCTTTTTAATTTGAATTAGAGACAGAACAAACTTATAATTTTATATATATGCATAACATATATATGTACACATACATATTCATATAATTCTAAACATAAAGGAATGTAATTTTATAATTAGATAACAAAGTACTCAAACACTGGAATGACTCGACAGAGGCAAGATGTTAAAAAGTTGTCTCATTGGCTAAATTTAGGAGATACAGAGTATCAAAATAATAATAGAAAAAATATAATACTGAATTACAAATCAATCCATTAATTTAGACTAATAATTATTTGTAAAAAATTAAAATTAAAGGGGATATAGACATAACTATCTCATTTGCAAAAAACAATAAGGCCAACTACACTATTTAATATAGAAGAAATTACAGTGATAGCACAATTCCATTTCATAGCCACCATAGCAATAATAGACTTAGGAAGAAGTCATCAGTAGATGCTAAAAACCCTGGGTAAGATATCTTTGAAAAACAGGATACTTGTGCAAGCTCAATGCATTATTTCAAAAAATATTTATTAACTACAAAAGGAAAAAGTTCCTTTTCAATGGATAAATCTGATAAAGACCAGTTTAATCAAATGGCTATTCTTAATATCACTTATCATACAAATTGACATCATGTACTTTACAATATGATGAATTAATCACTCAAGTAGTAGTCTCACCTAAATTTCTTAACTAAATCTAATCATGAAAAAATAAATGAAGAAACAATTAGAAAACCCAAATTAAGAGACATTCTGTAAAGCAATCTGGAGTAGACTATCTAAAAATATCAGGGCACCTGGGTGGCTCAGTCAGTTAAGCATCAGACTTCGCCTCAGGTCTTGATCTCCTAGTCCGTGGGTTTGAGCCCATGTCGGACTCTGTGCTGACAGCTCAGAGCCTGGAGCCTGCTTTGGATTCTGTCTGTCTGTCTGTCTGTCTCTCTCTCTCTCTCTGCCCTTCCCCTGCTTGTGCTCTTTCTCTCTCCATCTCTCTCTCAAAAATAAGTAAACATTAAAAAAATAAAAATATTTATATTCTGTACTTTTTAGAAAGAAATGTATAAAAAGTCTGTAGTTTATAGGAAGTTAAAGTATATATGGCAACTACACAAAATGTGCCATCCTTATTTTGCATTCTGGATCTTAAAATAAAGATTTATAGAACACATTATTGAGATAATTGATAGTGGGCAGAATTTAATAGAGACTATATTAGACAATAGTATTGTATCAATGTTAAATGTCCTTTCTATTACAATTTTATTATGGTTATGTAAGAGAATGTCCCTGTTCTTAGATGATTAATGTTTCATACTGAATTAATTAGAGATGAAGTGTCACAATATTTGCAACTAATCCTAAAATGGTTTATTAAAGAACATGATAGAGAGAGAGACTGAGAAAGAGGAGGGTTGGGAATGAGAGAAGGGGAGAAAAATGAGTAAAATATTAACAATCGAAGAGCGCCAGGGTGGCTTAGTCGGTTAGGCATCAGACTCTTGATTTCAGCTCAGGTCATGATGTCATAGTTCGTGAGTTTGAGCACTGTGTCAGGCTCTGTGCTAACAGCACAGAACCTGTTTGGGATTCTTTATCTCCCTTCTTTCTGCCCCTCCCTTCTCTCTCTCTCAAAAATTAATAAACATTAATATATAGTAATAAATTAAAAATATATTAACAATTGATACATAGAAGGTGAGGGCATATGTTCTTCAAACATTGAAAAGTTCCTGCAACTTTTTGATAAATGTATAGTCTTCCAACATAAAATTTGTGAAAGAATTAAAAAGTACAGTATTTTTTCTGTTTTATAACTTTCATAAAAGAATAAAAAGGACTGTATCAATTTTGGCATGTATTACATTATAATTGTATTACTTAGAATAAAATGTCTATTAATGATTTCCTGATAAAACATAGCTACTTATGTAGACAGTTCAAATAATTATGGAAATTTAGAGTTCCAAGGGTTTTGAGAGAGAAAATATAGAATTACAAATTCCTACTTCCCTATATGTTAGCTTTTTGATCAGCTTTTAGCTTTCCTGTATTTTAAACCACTCTTCATTTTTTTCCTGGGCAGCATTTAACATGCTCTCCTTTTCCCCAACTTAAGATAAAATAAACCCCTTTTCTCAACCCAAAGCCTATCTCTAGATACTACTTATCCTGCTCTCTTCCTTCACATCTTGACCTATTCACTTTTTTTCACCTGGGCACTCTTCCACACATGGAGCTTAACACTCTACTGAAAAGGCTTTTGTCAAGGACACCATGACTTGAATGTTGCTTGATCCAGTGGGTACTTTGAAGCCCTTTTCTTGCTTACTCTCCAGAGATCATATGACAAGGTTAACTTCTTCCTTCAGGAGGGAAAAATCAAAGAAAAAAATTTTCCCCTAGCTTCCACATTTCTCTTATTATTTTAGGTCTTTTATTGTCAGTCTTCTTTGCAGATTCTGTAGCTGCCCTGGTTCCTTAAATGTTTGTGATTGACAGATGTCTGTCCTAATGGTGTTCAATATTTGTATATTTCATCTGATCTTATGTTTTCAATAACCATCTGTATGCTAGTGGCTAAAAAAATCTAATCAGAGTAAATGTCTGTCCTAATTCAAAATGTTTATATCCAGTTTACTATAAATTATCTTCTTTTGAATACCTTGTAGGTAACTGAAATTGAGCGTGTCTGTATTTTGTAATTACATTAATCTATTCCATGCTAATGGAAATTTTTTTATTCAAAAAATATTTGTAAAATGCCTGCCATATGCCAGGTTATTTCCTAGGGGCTTGGAATACATCAGGCAACAAAAGAGATAGATCCTTGACCTAGAAGAGCTTACATTTAATTGTCCAGGCCAGAAATCTGAATGGCATCTTTTGTGTATTCCTGTTCTTCACTGTCCCATCAAATCATATATGGCTTGGATTCACTTTTAATATGTTCATTTCTCTCTGAGAATAACATATTCTTATTCTCTTTTGTCTATAATATTAAGTAATCACTGGACTCTCATGCCAAGAAGCTTAAAACCATGCTAATTGATCAATTACAACTTCATATCAGTAACCATGCTTCTGAAAAAGAGGCAATTAGTAGCAGCCAATTACCAATGCCACACTCCACACACCCACCTCCTGAAAGTCTTCCAAGTCCTGAATATTTTATTTTATTTTATTTTATTTTATTTTATTTTATTTTGCTTCTCAAAGCTTATATAAGATTGGCAGTTTGTTTTCTTCAAAAGTACTATGTCTTACCAAGGAAAAATTTAACTTTTCCCCCCTGATATTGAATGTTGACATCTTTTCCAATTCTACTCTCATTATCATTATTCTAAACTATATGTTAATAATATCAACCTGAGTTATTGAAACAGCTATTTCATTGGTCCAACATGCACTATCTTTTTCTTTTTAATCCATTCTTCAAATCTCAAATAATTCATTCTGTGAAGCCAGTATTACCTTGATGTCAAAACCAGGAAGACACATCACAAGAAAATAAAAATACATATTAATATCCCTTATGAACATAGATGAGGAAATCCTCAACAAAATACTAGCACACTTAATCCAATAACGTATAAAAATGATTATACTTCATGACCAAGTGGTATATATAACTTGGAATGATGGACTGATTTAGCATATGAAAATCAATGTAATCCATATTAATAGAATAAAGGACAAAACAATATAGTCATCTCATCTGGTGCAGAAAAAGCATTTGACAAAATCCAATACCATTTCATGATAAAAACACTTGACAAGTTAGAAATAGGAGGGACTTCCTCAAATTTATAAAGGCATCTATGGAAAACCTACAGACAACATCATGCGTAGTGTCAAAGAACAAATGCTTTTCTTCTAAGATCAGAAACAAGAAAAAGATATCCACTATTGATACTTCTTCTCTTTAGTATTGTATTGGATGTTCTAGCCAGAAGAATTAGTTAAGAAGAAATAAACAGCATCAAGATTAGAAAGAAGTAAAACTATCTCTGTTTATACCTCATGGATGATATGATTTGTAGATGTAAAATCCAGGGTAATCCACAACAAACCAACCAACCACCGAACAAAAAACACTTTTAGAATTAATAAATGGGTTCATCAAGTTTCTGTGATATAAAATCAGTACAGAAAAATCAATTGTATTTTTGTATACTACCAATGAACAATTTGGAAATGATATTCAGAAAACAATTCCATTTACAATATTATCCAAAATAATCAAAAGCTTAGATATATTTAAAGAAATGCAAGTTTTACACACTCAAAACTATAAAACATTATTGAAAGAAAATAAATATGTCAATAAATGAAAAAAAAATTCATGTTCATAGATTAGAAGATTTAATATTGTTAAGAGAGCATTAAACTCCAGATCTATGGATTTGTCACAATCCTTGTAAAAATCCCAGTTTCTTTTTTTTTCCTTTTTCAGAATTCACATGTTGATCCTAATAGTGAAAACCATCTTGATAAAGAAGGGCAAAGTTCAACAATTTAGATTTCCTGATTTAAAAACTTAATACAAAGTTACAGCAATCAAAACACACTGTAGTACTAGCAAAGGATAGATATATATAAAGCAATGAAATATAATTGAGAGCCCAGAATTAAATCCATACAATATGCCCAATAATTTTCAACAAGAGTTCCACAACCTTTTATCAGGGAAAAACGTTTTCTTCAATAAATGGTGCTGACACAACTGAATATCAACATGTCAAAGAATGATGTTACATCCTTACCTCACTCCATATACAAAAATAAATTCAGAATGGATAAACAACCTAAATAGAAGAATAAAATTATAAAATTTTTAGGATAAAACATAGGGGAATATCTTTGTGACCTTGGATTGTACAATGATTTCTTATATATGATAAAAAGAATAAGTGACAAAAGAAAACATAAACTGGACTTCATCAAAACTAAAAACTTTTATTCTTCAAAGGACATCATCAAGAATGTAAAAACATAGGAGACTTGTACCCAGAATACATGTAGACCCTATTATCTCAACAAAAAGACAAATAACCCAGTTTAAAAATGGGCAAAGACTTGAAATTTCTTAAAGGAAATATAGAAATGATCAATAAGCACATGAAAGATGCTCAATATCATTCATCATCAGGGGAATGCAAGTCAAAACCACAGTGAGATGCCACTTCATACCCTTAAGATGATTTTTTAAAAATTTACAGACATACAATAACAGGGCTGGCAGGACTGGGGAGAATATTATAACTCTCATAGATTGTTGGTGGAAATGTAAAAATGGTGCAGCCACTTTGAAACAGTTTGCTTCTCAAATTGTTAAATCTAGAGTTTCCATATAACCCAGAAAACCCACTCCTAGGTACATACCAACAATAAATGAAAAAATCTTATGCACAATATTCAAAACAGCATTGTTAGAATAGCCAAGAAGTAAAAACAACTCAAGAGTTCATCAACAGATGAACGGATTAGCAAATGTGGTATATTTCCAGCCATACAAAGGAATGAAGTTCTGATACCTTCTAGAAGAGAGGTGACCCTTGAAAACATGATGCTAAGTGAAATTATCCAGTCATAACAAACCACATATTTTATAATTCAATGCATATAAAATGTTCAGACTAGTCAAATGCATAGAGACAGAAATAGATCAATGGTTGTTAGGGGCTGAATTGGAGGAATGTAGAATGAGTGCTAATGACCATTAGGTTTCTTTTTTAGAATGATGAAAATGTTCTGGAATTAGTGATGATGGTTGAACAACTCTGTAAATTTCCTAACAGTGAATTGTACATTTTAAAGAGTGGACTTTATGGTGTGTAATGCATTTCTCAATAATGGTGACATAAAAATAAAACCAACCCAACACAATTTGTCTAAAATGAAAGTGTAACCTTTTTAAATCTGATTTTTTTTAATGCTTTCCAGTGGCTTCCTCTTGTCTTTACGATAAATTTCAAAGGCCTTGACAGGAGCTTTAATGATGATCTCTATGTAACTCTCATTGCATTTCTTGGCACTCCCCACCCCAACGATAGATACACCAAACTCTATGCTTCTGTCATGTTAAACCTCCTTCAAGTCTATATCTCTCGAATTTTCACTTCTCTACACTCAGTTCTTCAAGCAGTCTCTTCATCTTTCACTCTACTATGAAACCTTCCTTTGCCCACCATCCATTATTAATAGGTTAAGTATGCTTGTTCAGTTATTCCATAAGGCGCTAATAGGTAGTATACTTGACTGTAATTGTTGGTTTCCTTTTTCGTCTCTCCCACTAGACTGGAGATCTACAAGGACAGAGATTGTCTCTCCTATTCTTCTTTTCATTCCCAATGCTATAAGTAACAAAATGCATATTTGCTGGATGAATGTATCAATGAATGAGCTCATATTAGTGTTATCTGAATATTTTTTGGTGTGATGGTTTTAGTAATAGTTCTAATTAATGAAGCTGGACTTCCTAAAAATATAAATTTCTTCTTACAAAAATTTAATTTGCTTTTGTTTACCATATTTATGATATTGCAAAACTGATGCCTTAATGGAACGCATAGTAGGACCATCCTATGGCTAGATTTCTAACCACCCCGATCATCTGTCTTCACAGGCACAGTTATCCTTCATTAAACAAAATGCTTAAGCATGAATAATTAGTTCCTGTTTAATAAAATTGATAATAATATAAATTTGCACAGCAGCATATTGCTTTAAGGATGAACAAAAATTTGGGGGTCTTTTTTTAATGACTGTATTCTTCCCTTTAAACACCTAAAACTTATTTTGGTCAAACAAGTTGGATTCCATTAGCCTGTGTCTGCTCAAAGTGAGCTACGCAGAGAGCAGGATCCCATAGGCCTCTTGAAGGTTTCCAAGTCAGCTTTGCCCAGTTTGTTATAATAAAAACATTTGTGTGGGGCTCCTGAGTGGCTCAGTTGGTTCAGCGTCTGACAACAACTCAGGTCATGATCTCACGGTTTATGAGTTCAAGCACTGCACTGGGCTCTGTGCTGACAGCTCAGAGCCCAGAGCCTGCTTCTGATTCTGTGTCTCCCTCTCTCACTCTCTGCCCCCTCCCCTGCTTGTGAGCGCTCTCTCTCTCTCTCTCTCTCTCTCAAAAATAAATAAACATTTAAAAAATAAATAAAAACATGTGTGTTGACTTATATTTTCAGATGGGCTACGTTATTAAAACAGACAGCCATAAAGATGGTAGGATGCTTATTTAAAAACAACAACCAGTTTCCCATGTAAATAATGGAAATTATTTAATTATGCCTGATTAGTAATTAGTGATTTGTTAGATGATGCTTAGTTGATGATGAATTAATATATTAACAGGTATGTTAGGGTTGTCCAGAGAAACAGGTCCAATAGAACTGAGAGAAAGAGAGAGTTTCAATTTGTTATAAGTAGTTGGCTTATGCAATTGTGGAGTATAAGTCCTGACTAAGATCTACAGTCGATAAGCTGAAGACCCAGGAGAGCTAATGGTGTAGTTCCAGTCTAATGGCCCACAGACTTCAGACTCAGTACAGCTAATGTTTCAGTTTGAGTCCAAAGGCAGGAAATAACCTATGGCCCAGCTAGAAAGTAGTCAGGCAGGAGGATTCCCCCTTATTTGAGAGAGGGGCAGCCTTTTGTTCTATTCAGGCCTTCAACTAACTGGATGAGGCCCACTCACATTACTCAGGGTATTGATTTAAATGTTAATGCATCCAAAAACACTCTTACAGAAACCCCTGTAATAATGATTGGCCAAATACCTGGGCAACCTATGGCCCTGTCAAGCTAACGTATAAAATTAACCATCACAACAGGCATTTACTACATGTAACTACACGTTACTACATGTAACTACTAGGCATTTCCCTTTTTGTTTGCTATTATTTTTTATTTTTACTTTTTGAGGAGAGCTGTTAGTAATAGGTGAAATCCTTTGTGCTCCAGTTTTCAGATAGGTATCTGTTGCAGGCAGAATTCTGAAATGAGCTGCATTGAGTCATGCCTTCATATAACCACCTCCCACTGAGTATGAATTGAACCTGTGACTTGCTTCTAGCCAATAGAATTCTGCCAAGATAATTGGAAAGTCATCCCCTTGATAATGTTATAGTACATAATATTCTGCCTTAGCAGACTGGAGTAAGAGCTTCTGCTAGCTTTGAAGAAGTAAGCTGCATTGTTATGAGAAAGCTAAGTGGCAAGGGGCCTCAAGGGCCGCTGGTTGCTGAGAGTGACACCTGGCTAATAGCCAGCAAGAAAGCAGCAACCACAATCCTACAACCACAAGAAATCACAATCTTCTGACAACCGTGTGAGTAGCCTGGCAAACAAGAATGCAACCTGTGAGATGTTGAGCGGAGGACACAGTTAAATCACTCCTAACCTTCGACCGATGAAAATTGTGAGATAATAAGTATATGTTGTTCTAAGCCTCTAAGTTTGTAATGATTTGCTAGGCAGCAGTAGATTAACCAATGCTCTATTCCTGCCACCAAATTCTTCTCTAAGCTTAACATGAAAAACTGTTGAGGTTGTCATATTTTGAAATGTGGACTGGCAGACTGCATTTAATTACAAGTTAATAAGACAAATATAGAATGTCCAAAAGTTGGAATGAGAGTTGAACCCTGTGCAGGAGCTGGGCTAAAAGAAATCCCAGACTGATAAGCAGTACAGATCTGACTCAGACATTTAACATGGAACAAAAGCATGTTGGCAACAAGTGCACAGTGTATTCAAATATGGCAGATAAGAAATCAGACATATTTTGATATCTAAGCTGACTATATGTCGCGAAGTTTGTAAACTCATAGCATGGGATTGGCTTCCAGGCACAACATTCAAATATCTAACAGATGATAACTGCACAAAGTCAGGGTTCTATTCTAATGAATTCCAGCAGCCTTAGCAAGCAGGAACAGGATTTATGTCCATTAATGACAGTTTCTTATGAGAAATGGGATAGAATATAACGAAGTCTAAGACTCCAGTGTCTGTGTTGTAGTTACTTTAATTTAGGTTTGGATCAGAGAGGTCTGTATTTCTCCCTAATCTGTGACAAAAGAGCTATCACTGACATCTAAACAACCAAGCCAAAGATCTTTGCATGTAAGTGCAGGTAGAATTACAAATATATAGGCACATAAATAAAATGACCCTTTTGCTCCTTAGAACAACCCATAGGTCTTACAAGGAGGAGAATTTCTCTGAGAGGCTCTAGCTCCCTGACTAGCACTGAGTATACCCATATTGTGTGTTGAGTGGGGAAAAGAGGGTTGCACTGAAAAACAGATTTGAGCCCAGGTCCATGTCTCTGATCAACAATATTCAGCAAACATCCATAGTAACAATCCGAAATACTCTCACAAGATGACTTAATGAAAAGTATCAGCAGTTAGTCACTTCTCACCCCATTCTAAATGGAATCAGTCCACACAATGTTTGGACTCTTTATAATTTTTTTCTCTAATTTTTCTAACAAACCCATGTATCTCTCTTTTATCTTATTCAGTGAGCAACCCCAGAGTTTCTTCGACACTGTTAAAAAAATTCTTTAATGTTTACTTATTTTTGAGAGAGAGGCAGAGACAGAGAGAGGGAGAAAGAGTGTGAGCGGGGGAGGGGCAGTGAGAGGAGACACAGAATCCAAAACAGGCTCACGGCTCTGAGCTGTCAGCACAGAGCCCGACCCAGGGCTTTAACTCACGAACCTCAAAATCATGACCTGAGCTGAAGTCAGCCACTCAACTGACTGAGCCACCCAGACGCCCCTCTTTGGCACTCTTAGGTGCACATTTATGTGATTCAAGTCATTATACAAAATAGTTATATAAGTTACTGAATGTTTGCTGGGAACTCTTCAATATAAACTCATTTTCAAGTCATTTCTGAATACTGAGAGAGTACATCAACCATATAAGCATGCAGGCACATCCGGATGGAAAAAAACAACCTAAGATTATTTTGTCACATGAGAACTCCCTGTCGCAGGTCACTCTGGTCCTAGGGAAAGAACTGAACATTTCAAATGGCCACAGCTTAGAATGAAATGAATATAGAGTCTAATAATGAGGTGCCAAACAAGATTACTAAAGCTCAGCTCTCTGTGATGCCAGCATTTGCTAAGATTCTTATTTAGATTCAGATCAGATGTTACAAACTTGAGCATCATATTCCAAACTCCCCATAATCTGGACAAACTATGTTTCTAATATTAAATATGACTTTTCATTTTACTGTAGCATGCTCTATCCTTTTGGCCCTTATATGTGTTCTTTCTGTTCTTTTTGTCCAGAATGCCTTTTAAGTGATGTTGTTTGCTGGAAATACCCCATTTTCCCTGAAGTTTTGCATGGTACATTCTTGCCTAAAGACATGGTCAAAATATTTTTGTCCCCAAGTAAATGCATCCTAAATACTCTTCTCACTTTAAACTATTTCACTATCTTTGTTTATACCAAAAATCATCTTATAGTATTATTGCCAGCAAGATAGTTGACTAGATATCCCAGAAAAAATTCTCCTCCCAATGTGGACATCCGAAAAATGCTAAGTAAAATATAACCACAAACTTTGTGCTCTTAAGAAAGTAAGTGAAGGCTACAGGTAGTAGAAGTGATGAAGTAGACAACACGTTTGTTATTATGCTGAAACCACAGGTGCCTTAGGCTGTTTGCAGATCTTATTAACTTAGGATCTAGGGAAAATAACATCTTTCCTGAGATTTCACATGTGGAGATCTTTCTTCTTTCACTGGGGATTGAAATTTGTTATTTATATTACTTATATGGTCCAGGAAATTCTAAGTTGAAACATTAATTTAAAAGTTGTTATTGCCTCGTGGTGCCTAGCAGAAAAGAATATAAATATTCTCTGAAGGGATTCAGCCTCAATTCAGGGCACATAGATTCCCACACGTAAAACCCTGCCAAAACTGAGCTCACAATACAAAATTTCCAAAACTAGAAATAAACAAGCCCCAGAATTAAGAATTGGTAGAAATAACAAGAAGCAAAATGAAGAGCTCCAAAAACTACATACACTGAAAATTGGGAAATAGAGTAGAAGCTAAGTGTGCTTAAAAGATCTAAATAAAATAGCTGAGTAAATAAAAAGACATTTTGAAAACATTACTAAAATTATTCAAAAAGAAAAAAGAAGCTGCATCCACACTTCATGTGTAGCAGAAAAATATTCCAACAGGAACAAAGGTTTCAATGTAAAATAAGACATGATGAAAGTATTAGAAGAAGGAATCATGGAAGATTTAATAGAGAAAAAAAGGCTGAAAAATTCCTCTATAGAAAATAGAAAATTTCTACATGGTAGCATACAACAACAACAAAATGAAAAGTAAAATAAAAAAATGGGGGAAAATTAAAACTCATATTACAGAAAGATTAACCTGTCCCCCCCCCCCCATATTAATAAAGAATGTCTATGGGATGCCTGGGTGGCTTAGTCAATTAAGCGATCAATTTCTGCTCAGGTCATGATCTTTTGGTTCCTGAGTTTGAGCCCGTTTTGGAAACTCTGTTCTTCTCTCTCTGTCCCTCCCCTACTCACTCTCTCTTTCTCAAAAAAAAAAAAAAAAAAAAAAAAAAAAATTAAAAATGCCTGCAAATTGAAAAGAAAAAAGACTAAAATTAAATATGAGTATAGGAAATGAACATGTAATTGTCAGAAATGGAAGTACAAGGGAGCCTTGGTGGCTCAGTTGATTAAGCATCTGACTTCAGTTCAGGTCATGATCTCATGGTTGGTAGGTTCAAGCCCCTCATTGGGCTCTGGGCTGACAGCTCAGAGCCTGGAGCCTGCTTCAGATTCTGTGTCT
Organism: Lynx rufus; assembly: GCF_022079265.1. Lineage (NCBI taxonomy): Eukaryota > Metazoa > Chordata > Mammalia > Carnivora > Felidae > Lynx > Lynx rufus. The sequence continues at coordinate 48,905,299 of NW_025814827.1, forward strand.
CCCTCTCTCTCTGCCCTCCCTCACTCACACTCTGTCTCTCTCTCTCTCTCTCTCAAAAATAAATAAGCATTAAAAATATTTAAAAAAAGAAATAGAAGTACAAATTCCTATCAAATAGGAAAAGGCATTCCTTTGGATCAATATATAGGCAATGAAATTAAAAATAGGAAATATATCTTATATCAAAATATTAAAATTGTGGACATCTGTATGATACACCATACTATTTAGACTGTAGGATGATACACCCTATCACACATTGCAAATAGAACTGCAAATGGCTACGCAAAAGGCTGCAATCCTTAAAGAATGCAATTTGACAAACAAAAGCAAAAATGAACTATTGGGACTTCATCAAGATAAAAAACTTCTGCCCAGTGAAAGAAACAATCAACAAAACTAAAAGGCAACCAATGGAATGGGAGAAGATATTTGGAAATGACATGTTTGATAAAGGGTTAATATCCAAAATTTATAAAGAAGTTATCAAATTCAGAACTAAAAAAACAAATAATCCAGTTAAGAAATTGTCAGAAGACATGAACAGACATTTTTCCAGAGAAGGCATCCAGATGGCTAACAATCACATGCAAAGATGCTCAACATCACTTACCATCAGGGAAATACAAATCAAAACCATGATGAGATACCAGTTCATACCTGTCATAATGGCAAAAATTAATAACACTGGAAACAACAGATGTTGGTAAGGATGTGGAGAAAGGGGAACTCTCTTACACTGATGGTGGGAATGCAACCTGGTATAGCCACTCTGGAAAACAGCATGGAGGTTCCTCAAAAAGTTAAAAATAGAACTGCTCTATGACCCAGCAATTACACTACTAGGTATTTCCCCAAGGATAAAAAAATACTGATTTGAAGGGGCACATGCACCCCAATGTTTATGGCAGCATTATCAACAATAGCCAAAGTGTGGAAAGAGCTCAAATGTCCATTGACTGATGAATAGATAAAGGTGTGTGTGTGTGTGTGTGTGTGTGTGTGTGTGTGTGTACAATGGAATATTACTAAACTATCAAAAAGGATTAAATCTTGCCATTTGCAATGATGTGGATGGAGCAAAAATATATTATGCTAAGCAAAGTAAGTCAGGGAAAGACAAATACCATATGATTTCACCCATATGATTTCACCCATATGTGGATGAACATAGCAGGAGGAGAAAGAGAGAGTGAGGCAAACCATAAGAGAACTATAGAGAACAAACTGAGGTTTGCTGGAGGGGAGGTGGGTGGGGCTTGGCTAAATGCATGATGGACATTAAGAAAGGCACTTGGTGTGATGAGCATTGGATGTTGTATGTAAGTGATGAATCACTAAATTCTACTCCTGAAACCAATATTACATTGTATGCTAACTAGAATTTAAATAAAAACTTAAAAAACAAAACAAAACAATTCAATTTGGCAGATTTATATAACTTTGAAGTAGAAAATCTACATGAGCATTTATTTATCCATTAAGTTATTTTTGGAAAGATTTCTAGTGATAGTATGATATAAATAATCTAAATATCCAGCTATTAGATGGCTGAATAAAATAAGATATATCCATAAAATGGATTACTATGCATCTGTTAAAAATCACAGTGAGGAAGCTCCCTATGTACTAAAAGGATTACCACCTTAGTACATTACTAACTAAAATATATATATATATATATATATATATATATATATATATATAGGAACAGTGACTGTGTGTGCTACCATTTGTGATTAAAAAAAAGGGTGAGAACACACATTTAAATTGCTTCAATAGGTCTAAAAATCTCTGGGAGATAGCACTAGCAAAAAGATATTAACAGCAGGCAATAGGAATTGGGGGAACAGGATTCCGTAGAGAGTTTTCATAATATATCTTTATATCATTCAAGGTTATGTCAGGAAAGCAAATTCAAATAGATGCTTACATTGAAGATATTTTTAATGAAGAGGTTTTACCTAAGTATTAGGCAAGGCTGAAGAAATTAACATGAGAAGTTGAGGCACATAGAGATTAGTAACAGTGAGAAGCCATTATTACCTGCTATCCATGGAAAAGAGCAGGAAATGGATAGGAAAGGATAGGATAGGAATTTCTTAGAGGACATCTGATCAGATCTGTAATTGTAGTGGGACACAGCAACTGACAGAATCCCTGTGCCAAAGCAGAGGAAAGGGGGGTGGGGTGGATATTAATCTCTTTCTTATCTTCATTGCAGTAATCTCCTATTCCTTTTATTGGACAAACTCAACCAGAAGCCAGATAGCAAGGAATGCAACAATGCCATCCATAAGCGTGAGACTGAAGCCCAGAGCAGGAGGAAGAAGAGGAATCATGTATTGTTACTACATGCAAGTTGAGATCAGAATTCGATACCATGTGGCATACAGATTGAGAAAATTAAAAGCCTGACGAAAGTCTTGTTAGTAAGACTTGGCTCAAAAGCGGTTCTTACACATGACTAGTGGGTATGTAAATTGATAGAACCTTTGGAAAGCAATTCAGCTAAAGCTGGAGATGTACATTCCTATAAACTAGTAATTCCATTCTGAAATAAATTACCCCAGGGAAAGTCACTCATCTGCACCTGAAAACATGCACAAGAATATTCACTACAGTTTTTCTGTAATAGTGTAAATAATGGCAAATCACTTGAATATTCATTAACAAGACAGGGGAAATCTATGCCTTATTCATGCAACAAAAGAGTGGGCTGCAGTGAAAATGAATGAACTGGAGCTGCATCTATCAAACACAAATACCACACAAAAAGATAAATTGCTGCTGATGTTATTTATATAAAATTTAGCTGCAGGCAAATTATATTATAGATCACTTAAAGATAATAATAAGGATAATACTATATTCAGGATGCAGGATAATTCTGAGTCATGACAGATGGGTATTGAAAAGATTCGGCTGTTTGAAAAATGGTTTTTTTTTTTTTTCCCTTAAACTATGACGTGGCTATGCTGGTGCTCACTATATTTTGATCAGTTCTTAGGTGTATCTGAAATATAATAAAATATAACAATATGGTAAACAGGATCAAAGTGAAAAAAAATATATATATATACACATAATGAAAGGATACACGTGTTCTGTATTGAATTGTATTCCCCCCAAATTCATATGTTGAAGCCCTAATATTCGATATGACACTGTACTTGAAAGTAGGGCCTTTAATAAGTGAGAACTTAAGAGTGGGGCTCTAATCCAAGAAGGCTGGGATCCTTATAAGAACAGGAAGAGATACCAGCAGTGAGAGTACGTGTAGAAAAGGCCATGTGAGGTCACAGACAGAAAGTGGGCATCTGAAAGCCAAGGAGAGAAGCAGCAGGAGCAACCAAACCTGCCAACATTTTGAACCTGGATTTCCAGCCTCCAGAAACATGATAAAAGAACAAATTCTGTTGTTTTAGCTACCCAGTCTATAGTAATTCGTTATTGTAACCCTAGCAAATGAATACAACATGTAGTTTATTTCTTGGTACCCACAGTCGTTAGCTCTGAAAGTGTGATAAGTCTCTGCCTTTCCATCGAATTTCCTTTCAGATGATCATTGGTGGAACTTCCTAATAGTAAAATTCAATGGTCCTTTCATTTCTTTCTGTCCTTCAGTGTACCTCTGAAAAAAATTACTACTATTTCTCCTTCTTTGATATGGTTGCTTTTTAATATTTTTTTGTCTTTATTTTGTTGTTTTCAGTTTTAGTGGTTCTCCTCTAAAAATCTACATAATTTGTCCTTTCCCTCCACATTTGTTTGTCCTCTCTAAGATAATTTCTCTCAAGTCTATGTCTTGTCTCTTTTATGTCTCTCACTTTCCTCCATGGAGTGTCATGCAAATAATTCTCTAAATCATATCTGAGAGCCTTTTCTCTTACTTCCCAAGGACAGAAACTAATTTCAGTTGCTTACTAATCACAGGTCATTTTATTATGCACTGACATATATTATCCCCTAGAATGTACATCTACTCTATGAATACTGTATTAATCACTTCTGTTACAGTAGCAATGACACATCATGAACAACGTAGATTTTTTAAAAAGGAAAAGTAATCTCAGCTATTAATGAGAAGACAAACACAGAGAGCTAACCACACATGGAAATGTGTTTAAACCCGTATCTTTCTGAATGTAGATTTTTGCTATTGATTATCAGTACCTGTTAATAATTTCCAGCTGCATATTCCATTAGCACCTCTAAAACACATATTTCTAAAACGGATTTTACCATTTTATCCTCATATCTGTTTTTCCTCTCATATTTCCACTGCCATCTTCTGAGTCATTCAAGCATGACAACTGTGTATTGTTTCTAATTCTCTTTCCTCTTCCTTGCTGTCCACATGCAGTAAGCTGCTTTCATCAGCCCCTTATATTCATTGCCATCTTCCTTTTCCTGGTATTATTTCTTTGTAAGGCTGTTGAAATTATATGTTAACTGGATCCTTCATTTTCAGTCCTCCTCTTCTAGTAGCTTAATTAGCACAGTAATCTTTGTAAAGCCTAAGTACAGTCTTACCAAGGCCCTGATGTAGAATTTCCCTTTCAGATCTAATACATTCCCAGTGCCCCAGGGAAAATTTCTTTTAAGGCCCTACCACAGTTTCTTTTTCTTTCTTTTTTAATTTTTTTTAGTTAATCAATTAATTAATTAATTTTGCTTTATTTTAATTCCAGTAGTTAACATACAGTGTGCTCTTAGTTTCAAGTGTACAATACAGTGATTCAACAAATTATGTTGGGAAAACTAGACAACCTCCCACAGTTTCTTGACTGTCTAACCAATCCATTGTGAGCCTATACATTCACTTTCATACCAGTTCCTGCTTTGTTTCCCTATGACTTTTCCATTTGTTAGTGCCATTAGTGTCATGGCTAAAATATCCTTGATTTATTGGGGCACCTGGGTGGCTCAGTCAGTTGGGCAACCGACTTTGGCCCGGGTCATGATCTCACAGTTTGTGAGTTTGAGCCCCGCGTCAGGCTCTGTGCTGACAGCTCAGAGCCTGGAGCCCTCTTCAGATTCTGTGTCTCCCTCTCTCTCTACTCCTTTCCTGCTCATGCTCTGTGTCTCTCTGTCTCTCAGTAATAAATAAATGTTAAAATTTTTTTTAAATGTCCTTGATTTATGATTTATTATAAAATATAGTTTAATTTCTGTCTTTAGTTGCTGTGTGTTAACATACTTTTGGCTTATTTCCAACCAGACACTTATAGCATGTCAGCAGTCATTGAAGGCTTCTTGCAACTTGTTTATCCACTTGACTCTTCAAGGAAGACTTAGAAGTTGATTTTGGACTTCATTACATGTGGTCTGCAATACCAGGTACTTCATAAAACAGACATAATGAACTTTTAATATTTTTCCCGTCTTTCCCTCTTATGTACACGACTCCCCAACTTTCTATAACATGGCACATGCATAAAATTGGGTTTGTGTTTAGGTGAACTAATATAAATGAATGCTACAGAGATAACAGCTGAGGGCTCCTGCTTATTCAGGCCAATTAGATGCACATTATGGCACACAAATAATTCATTCAAGGTAAGTGCATCAGTTTCATACCTCACCAATTAGGAAGACTTTCCATTTATAATATTTGATTATTGAATACTATAGGAAATAATTTAAGAAAGAAGCCACATAATCTTTATATTTTGACCTTTTAAATATTTATGACCCTGTGCCAGAATTATCACAGTTTGCCAAAATTAGTTTCTCCTCAGCTCTTGAGAACGTACAGGAATGATGTCACTATCTACCTACTCAATCTATTGTCAAGGTGATTGTTCCCATATACCATTTTTTCTTCATTTGAAGATGCCAATGATTATGACACTCCATCTTTTTAATTATATCATGCTGAAAAAACATAAGGAAACATTATATTAAGTGCATATATTGATTGTCTGATACTTCTCAACATCAGAAATGTTTAAATGAGTATGTGTGTTTTATAATCAATGATGTAGTGTTTGTCCATTTATTTAAAGGAGAATGGATGTATCATGTACTTCTTTGTTTACAGATGACTTCTTCTCATGGGTAGAAGCTTTTAATTCTCTTCTTAGATGACAAACATAAAGGGGTGGTAACTGTGTCTGTTGACCTATCTCCATGTATTGGCTTTTTGCGCATTTTGTATGAGTCATACATTCTTCTTGGAGCTATGTGAAAACTAAAGTAGGTCTCCAAGTGATTTTTAGGAGCCATGTATGAAACACCAAAGGATCCAGGACAGGTTAGGACTCCTTCCAATTCATACATGTCCTTGTCCCTCCTTCACATTTGTGATTTTGAGTTAAAGAATGGTAGGTGCATGTGTATCTATTGGTACCAGCAATTAGTGCTTTAGTTGCGAAAGATAGGTTCATTATATGTACATTATCATACACAGTTTCAACACTCTCAATACTGTTAGTGGCAGAGTACTGATTTTTAAGTTTTCCCCTTCCCCAAGGGCTTGCTAAGGTTGCATCACTGAGAATTCCAGATGGAGGACTACTTTCTAGCTCATACATGGAAGCCCGCCAAAGAGGGAGAGGCTGTAATTTAAATTAATCTTCAACTGGGGGTAGGGAATACTTCAACAGTCCCCTGGAGGATTTGAAAAGCTTTGCCAACAGCAACAGTGAAACAAATCATTGTTTTGTACAGATAGCATGATGGCAGCATACTTAACTGAGGGGAAGTTAAAAACAACAATTGCTCAGATTACATCAGAACACGGCATTTCAAGAAGGTACTCCATTTTTTTTCTGTGCCTTAATTTTTTCAAATATGGTAGTTCTCTACCTTACTCTCTACCTCTTCCCCATCCCAACCTGAATGATACACTGAGCTTAGAAAGAGATCTTTCCTAATACCTTCTCCCTAGCTTTACAAATAAGTTAAAATCTAGACTCTACAATTCCATAGCAAATATGTCATTGAAATATTGTAATTGTCAAACGCACTTGATCCTGGCCTCAGTAATGGGTCTGGCTCTTAACCCAAGGTTAACAGAGGCAGTACCGAGTTCATGAAGATGTTTTTGAGAAGAGTCATAATACCCATCCCTCCTTGTTTTGTTCATTCATTTCCTTAGTGTGGGAGGTTAAGAAATGTGTTTAGATTATATGAAAATGTTTCATACATTTTATCTGATCTTTTCCCTATTTACATCAATTTAAGTATATATTTAACTCTTATGTTGAATTTCTTGTTGCTCATTTGCCAACCTGGACTCTGAATTCCTCAGAAAGCCAATCCACATGAAAGTTTTGTGAATTCCAATAGTCCTGTAAGACATCTGTGCAATTGCTACACTTGGGAACACAACATCACATTCAGTTCTGTGGAAGTGAAAACCTACATTCCAATTATACAAAGTCTCCTTTGTTTAAATGATGTCATAAAACTATATCAATATATATTTCTGATAGAACCATTTGGACTTCAAAATGGAAGAACTGTTAGTGACCTCAAGATAAGAAATTCAGTTGTCTTGCCCAAGGTTATTAGCAGATCAATATGGTTCAGCTTTCTGGACTTCTAATCAAGTGCTTTGCTTATGTTAGCCTTGATTTGTAACACATTTAATGTTTTTCAGGTGCCCCAATTATAATTTATCAGTTTTGAAAAACATTCATCCCAAATTAGTGAAAGCTTAATCAATATATTCAAAGTAAACCAGTGACCAGAATCAATTCTGAATCTTAGCAAATTAACAACAGTTTTCAAAACTGGACTTTGGCCTTTTATCTATTTCAAATTCATTTTTGTGTATGGTGTAAGAAAGTGGTCTAGTTTTGTTCTTCTGCATGTTGCTGTCCAGTTTTCCCAGCACCATTTGTTGAAGAAACGGTCTTTTTTCCACTGGATATTCTTTCTTGCTCTGTCAATTAGTTGATTAGCTGACCATATAGTTGGGGGTCCATTTCTAGGTTTTCTATTCTGTTCCACTGATCTATATGTCTGTTTTTGTGCCAGTACCTCTGTTCCTCTCCCCCGCTCACACACACACACACACACACACACACACACGCATGCACACACACTCTCTCTCAAATAAAAATAAAAGAAAATGAAGTAAAAAAAAATTAAAACAGAACTTGACACAATTGGCATTTGTAAAATATTTTATTTCCATTTATTTAAGTATTAATTGAACACTTCCATGGGAAGAACATTATGTTAGTTTGCCACACGCGGAGATTAAAAATACATAGTTCTTGTATCTATAGAGGTCATACTGGAGTGGAGGAGACAGAAGAAAACAAATCAATTTTAAGGGATATATACGGTACCAATGGTTCTGATACTTTAGATATATCCACTCTGGTCTTTTGTTAACTCCTCCCAACAGGGTAAGTTGTCTCCAGGGCCCAGATGTCATAGTGCCCACTCTGGATATTCTGGAATAATATTAGCTTTCCAAATGGCTGAGGGCCCGTGTGAACTTCGTCTAGATAATTGTTTTCTAGAAGATTGTCCTACTACTATGTATTCTCCCTCTGCCTGAAAGGTGCATAAGGCATGGGTTTTTTTAGAAAGTGACTCAATTTTGGAAGCAATATCTGCATAAGCACCCTGGGAGAGAAGGAGGTAGGATAGAGATAGGGTAGAAAGCTAAAGAACATGGAATCTGAGCAGGGTAACTCCCTTTGTATTCTTGCCCTGGATAACAAATGTTTGGGGCAAGTCTACATACCTACCTATGTACAACTAACATACAGATATTTTCTGGGTGTTATGGGAGTACAGAAAAGAGTTACCAAGTAGAAGCTGATGAAGATATATTTGGAAAAAAAGATGACATTATATCTGAGTTTTAAAAGACTATTAATAGTTATATGAGCAAAGTGATGAAGTTCTTAGAAGGTACTGCATGTGAAAATGCAGGGAAATATTTATCTGTGTGGTATGATATTCATAAGGACCTGTGTAAGGAATTTATGGATGACACAGTGTTTGGTACATATTAATGGATATAAGGATTTTCACCTTTCTTTGGTATCAGCATTGTGCTAAAATATTCCCCTTCCTTCCATCTGTGGCCTCACAAGTTTTCTCACACTACTCAGTTGATGATTTCCTAGGAATTAAAAATATTCAGTAATTCAGAATACTTAACAACTGTTATAAGTCAGATACTACATTCCTCTGAGTCTTTCCTCTGGAGATGGGCTGGTTCTTTCATTTAATATAAGTGTAAATAGAAGAGTACCTCCAAGGAGTGAGTAGTCTGCATGTTCTCCATCTAATAGAGTTTCAACTAATGAAGATGTAAATAAATATTAGTGGTATACAGTTAAAGGTGGTGGATTGGTCACACACATGATCTTCCATTCCCCCTTGAAATATCAATAAACTTATAATAAAGGAATGTATTTAAAAAAAGACTTAAGCCAAAGAAGGCAAAGATGATAGAATATAATAATGCAATGTTAAGAAAAGTGGGAACCAGATGTTATACATGGTGTGATGGCTAATTTAATGTGTCAGCTTGGCTGGGCCATGGGATGCCCAGTTATCTGATCAATCATTATTTCTGAGTGTGTCTGGGAGGGCTCCTTTAGAATAAATTAGCATTTGAATTGGTGAACTGAGTAAAGCAGACTGCCCTTTCCAATGTGGGTGAGCATCATCCAGTCGGCTGAGGACCTGAACGAAAAGGTGAAGGAAAGGAGAATTCCCTATGATTGCTTGAGCTGGGACACTGGTCTTCTGCTTGGACTGAGACTTATGGCATCTACACTCCTAGTTGTCAAGCCTTGGAACTCAGGCTGTAACTATACCACTGGCTTTCCTGGGTTTCCAGCTTGCAGATGGCAGATCATGGCACTTTTCAGCCTCTGTAAAAGTATGAGCCAATTCCTTATAATCGGTCTATCTCTCTCTCTCTCTTTCTCTGTCTCTCTCATTCTGTTTCTCTGGAGAACTCTGACTAATGCACATGAAAAAGGCCTTTAGAAACCTAAGAAAGATAATTTCTACCTGACAGTGAGCAAAGATGATTTAAAAAATCTGTTATACTGTGGAACACTTAAAAGGGACATCAAGTGCCTTTTGAAGTGGGCAAAAATGTGAAATCAAAATTGAAGAGACCGTTGCAAGTTTCATATTGAAACCTGGACCTCCTTTATCTGTTGTGAGGCAGTACTCGGCTGTCAACAGCATTTACATATTCATGAATGGTATATAGGGAACATTGATGTAGCCCAAATGACAATCACGGTATCACTGTATTGGGAGAATGAGGGTTTTAGTAAGTGTGTATGAGTGTGGGCGAGGGGTGGTGAGCGGGAGGTGGCAGTGTACAAAGGGGACGTCTAGATCCTCATCTTCCATGGAGGGATGTCAACAGAGAATGCCTAGAGCCAACAATTTAAAAATAGTAATGAAAGAATTTAGTTAGATATATGGAGCTATGTATCAAAAGAATAAATTACAAGAGATGAAAGTGTTTGCCTCTGGGGAATGGTAAATTGAAGTGGGGATTAAGACACTGCTAATTTTTGCCAAAAGTCCTACAGTATTATTTGAGCCTTTAAACTACATGCAACTATTAGCTAGAAATACAAACGAAATCAAAAGAAATAGCATCAAGTTCCCATAAATTTGACATTCTCCCAGAGGAGTACCTGTAGTGCTGATAGCCTGTGTTGCATTCTAATTCTAGACTTGTATCCTTAATAATCAACTGAGCTAAAGGTACATTTTTGCCCATATTTGAACCTTCCTGGTTTCTCCACCTGCCTGTAAAATAAACACAATTTTGTGCAGTCTTATATTCCTTGCATGAATGTTCTGAGAATACTTGACATACCACAGGATAGAAATATAATCTATTTAGATCAACTGTAAGTAATTTAAATGTTACATATCATTCGATCAATGTTGAGAGGAGAACTAAATGAGACCCTTGGAAGTTAATGACTTGCCGGAGGAATTTCTACTGGCAAATAATCATAATGATAGGAAAATCTTTTAGTACTGTCATATGCTTAGCAGAGACGTCCAATTACAATTTTTTTTAATTCTCTTACTCACACCAAATAAAAATAGGGGCTTAGTTAAATTTTAATTTAGATTGCTTTCACAGAAAGTTGAAGAGGTTATCTCTCCAGAAATATCCTGGACTATTTCATAAACATATCATACCGCATGATGGTTCCATTAATCTAATTTGAAAATGTCAGCATGAAAAATCTTTGATTCATAGAGTATTTTAAAAATATATCTCTGGTGTTTGTTTTGTTTTGTTTTGTTTTGACATGTCATTTCCTAATATTCTGTCAGCACTTAGTCTAGATGACTGCAGTCGGCAGAGCCAACTAGTCAAATCATCCTTGATCTTCTTACATACATGCTGCAGAACATTTTCCTTATCATCAGCTCCAGAAAATGCTATTTATCAAGGCCCTCAGGCAAAACCTCCCTAGGGTAGAGTGAGGCCCAGAATCAACTTTAAGAGTACAGGGGAAATCTAGTTGAAATAAATCCTAAGGAGACATTCAAGGGAATAAATCAATCACAATATGGCTTATGTATAAAAATGGGAAACATAAGGGCTCCAGGAGTTCCTTTGTATACCTCAGGTCTTTAACTCATTGCAGAGGGAAATTAGAGTATCACTGAGCCCTTTACTTCTTCCTATATGTATTGGTTATTGGCAAGAATGGTTAACTTAACCATATAATTTCTTCTTTTAAAAATTTTTTTTAATGTTTATTTATTTTTGACAGAGAGAGAGAGAGAGAGAGAGACAGAGCATGAAAGGGGAGGGGCAGAGAGAGAGGGAGACACAGAATCCGAAGCAGGCTCCAGGCTCTGAGTTGTCAGCACAGAGCCCAAAGCCGGGCTCAAACTCACAGACCGCGAGATCATGACCTGAGCTGAAGTTGGACGCTCAACTGACTGAGCCACCCAGGCGCCCCATTAACCATATAATTTACTCTTGCCAAAACGTTACATTACGATAAATCTTCAGTACCTCTATGAGATGATTCAATCTAGGTTTTGGGGGGTAAGAAGTATTAAGTAATCAGTACTTATCATAAGAAATAAAGATTAGCTTAGATAAAGGTCTCCTTTCTGTAAAGGATCAAGCAGTAAATATTTTCAGCTTTGCAGACCATATAATCTTTGACAACTTCCACTCTTCCATACAGTATGAAAGCAGCCAGAAATTATACACAAATGAATGGTCATGGCTATATTCCAGTAAACCTTTATCTACAAAACAGGCACCAAATAGAATTTGGCTCATGAACCATCAGATGCTAACCCCCTGGATTAGGTGATATTAGAGTCAAGAAATCAAGGGTGACTACTAAATCTTGCCATAAATATCATATCCACTACTTCTCAAGAAGTCCCCTAGAAGAATATACACAGTAGTAGTGGTCGTGTGGGGAATCAAATACCCTATAGGTTTTTGATTTTTAGGAAGATAGAAGTTGAGCAATTGCCAATGCAGAGCCATGGATCTATCTGATTGAATCATGTAAATAAGCCTATAGGCCTAAATGAGAGTTTCTTTTTTTATCTACGCTGAAAGAATCTGACTCTTTGGATATTATTGATTTACTCCCAGTCTCATGCCACAAGAAATAGAAACAGTGGCAATCATTCAGAGATAAAGAATGCTGTCATGGCTCCTGAAGACAGGTGGGCACCCACTAAACCACCATACTGAATGGAGTAGGGATGGGTGGAATGGAGCAGCTCCAACTACAGAACTGGCCACAGTGTACTTTACTGAGACAGCTACATGCCCAGAGAAAGTATAAAAGAGATCATCCATAAATTAGTATGAATTTGTTTTTTAGACAGTGGTGTTCATAATTAGTAGTGAATGTAGACATTTATTTGCTGATTATTCAGATTATTAGTTCTTTTTCTCTATGGGGAATGCAAGAAGTAGAATAAAGTGAACTAAAATTCCTGAGAGAGAGAGAGAGAGAATATATGAGGTAAAAACAAGTGATCTTTAAAGCAGTTTCTAACAATTGATAGTGCCTCAATAAATGTTACTTTTAATTCCCCCTGAAATCTAGTGTTAACCTCTGTACAAATTGCTAGGCTGTTAGTTAGGCATGAGCAAGGAGGGATAAAGCAGGTGCTGGCCACACCCTCAGTGCCATCCCCAAGTGTTAACAGCCACACCTTCTTCAGAGCCACCTCTAAGGGCTAATGAAACTAGAAAGGCCTAGCCTCAGAGCTGGCTCAAAAGCCACAAGGGGACTTGTAAGAGCTGAGCATGTGCACGAAGGGTGAAACTTGTCCTTAACTACCTTTAAGGTCACAACAAAAGCTCTTTAGCCATTCATAAATATACAATACATAAAAAAATACAGTTATAATAGAATGCATCATGGGAGAGTGCATGTGCAGAGACCAAAAGGTTATATAACCACCAGTGGTCAATCAAAAGTGTCAATCAAAGCCAAATTTACCTGTACCCAAAGCAGCCTTAAAAGGACGCAGCTAGAGGTTCTTGGGGCCATTGCCACCCTTGTTCTGGCAGAGCAGAGGCCTGCGTTCACTCTTGAAAGTGTACCATACTTAGCTACTTAATAAATTCTATCTCCCCATTCTGGTCTCAGGTCTCCAATTCTTTGGTGCATCTGGGCCAAGAACAAAGCAACCCCGTAACACAAATTAGCTGCATATATGGCAAATGTATAAACATTTTTAGGACCTACTTTTATTATCAGAAACATGATAATATCAAATCAACCTTACCCAAAGCTTGTTTCTTATTTCACCTCTATTTTAAATGCTGCAGAAAAGCCTGGCATGATTTCCTCTTGATTGAGGGAAATCAGCCTAGTATACATTTTCATTGCTCCATCTACCACAATATCATATACCTTTCCTTTATTATCACACAGTTATTACAGTGTTGTTTTGTATTCATTTATGTAGTTTCTTGATTAACCTCTTTCTCTTCACTAAACCATAGGTCTATTAGGGGAGATACCTTATTCATTTCCTAGCACAGGTTTTGGAACTCTTTTCTAGTAGTAATTCTAAGGAATACACACTCAGATTTAAAAGAAAGAAAGAAAGAAAGAAAGAAAGAAAGAAAGAAAGAAAGAAAGAAAGAAAGAAAGGCAGAAAAGAAGAAGAAATTTATTCTATGATTCTCAAAGATCCTCAATATTATTCATTCATGTATTTGTTCATTTTTATATTCATTCATCATGAATCCACTCCCAACGTATGACCATGCATTGTGCTAGGTCATTGTGTGAATGTCCGACTTTGACTCAGGTCATGATCTCACAGTTTGTGGGTTTGAGCCCCACATCTGGCTTGCTGCTGTCATCTCAGAGACCGCTTCGGATCCTCTGCCCCCGTCTCTCTGTTACCCTCCCCTGCTCACGTGATCACTCCATCTGAAAAATAAATAAACATTAAAAAAAACTATAAAAAATAAAATTAATGTATCTGACTTCGTTTGGGAGTGATCTCAGTAGGCTTTAAAGAGGAAGTGGTATTTAAGCTTATACTTGACAGAGGAATGCATAGGGGAAAAGATAGTAATAGGCAGAGTACTCACACACATGCACATGCACATAGCCCACAAGGCATTGTCTGATAAGTGCACATTCAATAATAACTGTAGTTAAAAAAAATCAATGTCCAGAAGGAGCCATGATTTGTTCAGATCAGGACAAAGACTTAGGGTTTGGATATTATCTCAGTAATGACTTTAAAGGGATCCTAGGTTAGATCAGTCTATCTGTCCGTCTTTCTCTCTATGTATACGTACACCTGCACACATGCACCACATTTATCACAACTCAGCCATGAAGTCTAATGTACTATAACTAAAATATTTTTTCAGATAATTTGGAATTTTACTGATATAAAATACTTATCCTCAGATATAATTTCTAATTCCCTATTTTACAAACTTTATGTATGAAAACTGATCACCCACATTGTCTTCTTTCTGAATTTTAATAAGGGATTATTTAAGACACAAGTATCCTCCTTTTTCCCCTTTAGTGTGTTTTTTTGCAAGGATAATTAAAGTAAATGGGGCATAATAAAGAAAGAATATTGGCTTCCAAACAAGAGTTTCTAAAATGAAAAAAATATATATATCTCAGTACATTGGACTTGTAGAAAAGAAGGCCAGTTTAAATGGAAAACTATTTCAAATGTATATACTTTAGTTATTCTAACTACATTCAGTAACAAAAATTGGATGTCAGGACTACATATTGGAAATTGCTTTTAGGAACAGATAAGAATGATTTATAAGTAGACAGATTGGTAAGAAAATTTGAAATATGAAAGCGTGCTTAAAAACAGTTATCTAAATAACAGACTATTTAGATCTAATAGTCTATCTATAATTTTCTTTTTTTACTATCAATGCTTTCCATGGAGAAATTTTTCTTCATAATTAATAAAAAGGTCAGAGCCAACTAAGACATTTATTTGATCATGTGAAGTTACAAAGGTTTAAAGTTATAAAGGTTTCCTCTTTGTATTTTTATCTTTGTATTATAAATTTTTGGTATTCCTTTAGAAGCATCACCATCTCTAGTATGTCCAAAAATAAAAATGAGCAGTTTTTTTTTTTTTTAATTTTTTTTTCAACGTTTATTTATTTTTGGGACAGAGAGAGACAGAGCATGAACAGGGGAGGGGCAGAGAGAGAGGGAGACACAGAATCGGAAACAGGCTCCAGGCTTTGAGCCATCAGCCCAGAGCCTGACGCGGGGCTCGAACCCACGGACAGCGAGATCGTGACCTGGCTGAAGTCGGACGCCTAACCGACTGCGCCACCCAGGCGCCCCAAATGAGCAGTTTTAATGCATACACAACTTCCACCAACTAGAATAACAAAAACTCAACAATGTTTAGCAATTTTCTTGTTTTGTTTAACTCTGCTCCAAACACGATTATTATTTAATTGCCAAAAGGGTCAGATGATTTTTTTTCCCTTTGAAACAAGTGGTGAGTCATTGAATGGGAAATGCACTTTTACTCTTATTTTAAGGGAGCCCTTTGTGAGCTTTAAAAACAAACCTTGGGGAGAGGAGGAGACCCTTGGGTGCTGAGCTGTCAATCCAGAGATCATAGTAACACATGTTTTTGGAATACTGCTGGCTCAGAGATGTTATAATGTGTAACAAGTAAACACCCCCCACTCATTCTGGTAGTTTTATTGCTTCTGGCGTGTTATGATTAGAGATGTGTGTGGCTTTAAAACTGAAAAGATTGAATTGCTTAACACGCTATGTATTGGAAATCCTGGGCCAAATGGAAGCTTAATCAGCATTTTTCTTCCTTCTAAATGTAAATGGTATGATGCAGTGTCCTGTAAATGATGCTGTTTATCATATACTGTCAGACGATGCTGCTGAAAGATGCATTTCCATTTGTTTCCTTACTTGAGTTTGATTTGTAAAATCAGATTTAAACAGCGGATGAAATTGAATCTAAATTTCAAGGACAGACAACCTAATAATATTAGCATAACTGGGACTAAGTCTAGAAATAGTTATTCTAATTCCAGCCTTTAGGATTTGAAAGAACAATGTGTCTTTATTTTTACTTTAAAATAATTAGCCCAAATGTAATGAATTTTATGGTAATTATAGTCATTAGCAATGGAAACTTAATCTTAGCCAAAGGATTCACGTGCACACTACAATTTGTATACTGAGCTACAAAAGATCTCTTTTTTCTTACACGTCTATAGTACCACAATATAAAAAATATGATGGAGAAATTGCTTTATAAGTATTTTCATACTTATATTTTATAGCGATTTATAAGTAATTTTATAATTATTGCAGTTATTTTAATGTGATTTTTCAGTGGCTGGGGGAGAACATCACTATTTACATATGCAAATCTTTCTGGCAGATATTCATGTGCTCAAAAAATTTAGAAAACCTTAATTTACCTTGTCCATGTTCTCAGCTGATTATACCCAGTCTAAAATCAGTGTGAACCACATATGCATGTCAAAAGCCTTCATTATTATCTTTGTTAGAAAAATGTATTTCAAGACTGCCAATTTTAGAAATTAGGACAATACCATTTTAGTTCCATGCATCAGGAGCAATATACTTTAGTGTCTGCAATTCACAAATACTTAAACAGAATTTATTTTTCCATTACGCTTGTATGGAAACTTTTGAATGTTTCCTAACAAACTGCAATTATCTTAAAGAGTTGCTCAAACCAGACTGGAGTCCACAGGCAAGAAGATGAGGGATTATGAGTTTGTAAGTGCCCACTTGACTCCAAGTGAAGGTAAAGTAGAAAACCTACGAAAGGGTGGTTGCTTTCGTTAAAAATTGCTGCCTTAAGACACCCAAAGTGTTTCCCAGGTTTGTACTACTTATTCTTTGTGGAGTTAGTTTACAGAAGCACTTAAAACTACCAATTCTAAGTTGGAGGAGTGAAGCTGGTGGGAGGAACCTGGTTCACCTGGCTCATTGGGAAGCTTGATGAAGTCAGTCAACATCCGGACTGGGAGTGGGTTCAACCACTGTCCAGGAATTCTGGGCTTAGCATCACTTTATACAATGCCCTATCCAGCTCTGCTCCATGAAATCCTTAGCCATAGTCTGAAGTGGAATACATCATTGCTGAATGGGTTGGGTGGGGGGCTCCTTGGTAAAAATGACAGCTAGGTCATGGATGTGGCTGGATTTATACATTAAATGTTTGGAACATGCATGTTGATTTGTACTTTGGCCCTAGACCTCAGAATTATTAGAGGTGAGGCTGAAACCGGGAGCTTTTGAACATCATTTAAGATGGCACTGGATGACTTTAAAAAAAAAAATCACAGACTCCACATGTTAGTATTAACTTGAAGCTCCTCTTTGACTCAATTCTTTCACGTGTATACATGTATACACATGTAGAGAGCCTCCAAGCCTTGACATACTATGATCAATTTTACTTTATTCTGAATACTAATTCATGAAAGAATCATAATGCACATTTATCACTTAAAGAATATTATGTTGCTAAAATCTACATTATAGATATTTTTTAGGGCTTTGGGGAACAACAGTATTTTAAGTTCATTGCCACTTGCTTAGAAAAAAATTGCAGTGCAATCAATGGTTTATATCAATATAATTTGTTAATAAAACTTCAATGTAAAACTTCAACATAATATGATATGTACTTAATATATAGAAATGTTACTCCCCAGTACTTCTTTTTCTCCTAAAATCTATTTTCTCTATATTTTTGAAGATTTAGAAATCAAGGACTATGTTAACAGACATTTCCCTGATTTCTGTGTATAAGCCAATATCGACATGGTTTGTATCATGTACTCTAAAATATGAAATCTTGATAATGGGTTAAATAGTGAAAAACATTTTTGAAGTACAGTTTATTCCATAACTATGTATTAAGTGCCTACAATGATGCCAGACAACGTAAAAGGTAGTAAAAAAAATAGAGAGAGATTTATACTAGTATTTTTGTAAGAGAGATACACATATAATTAGATAATTCTGCCACAAAATGATGAATGATACAATGTTCCAAGGAAAAATGCTTTGGGAATTTATAGTAAAGGCATGACAAATTCTGCTTGCAGGAATCCAGAAAGATATTCTGTTTGCTGTCAATGCAGCGAGATGTCAGGGATAAATAGCAGTTTTCAAGGCTAGGGAAAGAGGAAGAATATTGCAGAAGTTCTACAGAACTGTAGTTCTACAACTATAGCTAAGAAGAGCTTATCAGAGGAACTGAGCAATTTCATTTGTGTGAACATTGAGCCAGTTAAGTATGGAAAATGTGGGAGGCAGTGGCCAAACATGAAGGGGATGAAAATGCCAAGGTAGGTTGAGATCTAAAGATGAGTCTCTATGGCATGTCACATTGTATGTTATTTTTCCCCATGAGCCCTTAGGATTTAGGAAAACTCTTCATAGAATGGATATTATGCATAAATAGTAATGTAATGTGTACATATATGTGAAAAGTAATCTTTTTAAAAATTTTCTTAATGTTTATATTTGAGAGAGAGAGAGAGAGAGAGAGAGAGAATGAGCAGAGGGCGGGCAGAGAGAGACAGAGACAATATCTGAAGCAGGCTCCAGGCTCTGAGGTGTCAGCACAAGAGCACAACGCGGGGCTAGAACTCATAAGCCGTAACATCATGACCTGAGCCAAAGTCAGACTCTCAACCGACTGAGCTACCCAGGTGCCCCATGAAAAGTAATCTTGACAAAGTGCAGAGCATTGACTACAATGGGGGCAGACCAATTTCAAAGAGATAGTGAGAAGGTTTATGGTTATGTATAGAGAAGGGGCTCTGAAAGCCCGAATTTAAGCAGTACCAATGGATTTGCAGGGGGTGGGGAGTATAATATTTAATTCATTCACTCAAAATAATTCATTTAAAGTGAGTCTACTATGGGCTATTCATTGTACTAGGCAATAAGATAGAGTTTTGAATATAACACACAAGTTATGTATTCTGAGATATACTGAAGGTAGAAATTTCAGGTCCTACTAATGGAGAGAGTATGTGTGTATATGGGTAGGGGGTAAGAAAGGAAAACAGGAAATAATTGATGAGAAAAAAATCAGACTTTTTGTGTGGAACATAGAATTTTTTATTTATTACTTTTTTAATGTTTATTTATTTTTGAGAGAGAGAGAGTAAGAAAGTGCAAGCAGAGGAGGGGCAGAGAGAGGTGGGGACACAGAATCTGAAGCAAGCTCCAGGCTCTGAGCTGTCAGCACAGAGCCCAACGCGGGCTCAAATCCATGAATCGTGAGATTATGACCTGCGCTGAAGTTGGACACTTAACTGACTGAGCCATCCAGGTGCCCTGGAACATAGAATTTTTGGCAATGCACATATTATAGAAAAATGGAGTTTTAGAAGAAGATGAGAATTGCCTGAGTGGCTCAGTTAAATTTCGACAATTTCTGCTCAGGTCACGATCTCAGGGTTCATGAGTTTGAGCCCACCATTGGGCTTTGCTCTCACAGCATGGAGCCTGCTTGGGATTCTCTGTCTCCTCTCTCTATGCCCCTGCCTCACTCCCAAAATAAATAAATAAACTTAAAAAAAAGAAGATGAAACAGTTGACTTAGGCACATGTTTAATGTGTTTGTGTGATACATATAGAGATGTCATCCTAGAATGAAATGATGAATGCCAGTCTTTGGCCTGAGAAAATGAGAAGAGATCATTTAGATTTGGGAGTTAGTGGTTTAGAAATTATGTCCTGAATTATAGGAATAGGAGGGAATCACTTTGGGAGAGAAATCATCAAAATCGTAAGAAAATGTAAAAAAAAAACTTAGAAGTCTAGGAAAGAGTTTAAGGGATATAAAGTATTCACTCTCAATTTAATTTGTGGAGATGCTGGGGTGCCTGGGTAGCTCAGTCAGTGAAGCCTCTGACTTTGACTCAGGTCATGATCTCACAGTTCATGAGTTCAAACCCCATGTCACTCTCTGTGCTGACAGCCCAGATCCTGGGGCCTGCTTTGGATTCTGTGTCTCCCTCTCTCTCTGGCCCTACCCCACTTACTATCTGTCTCTCTCTCTCTCTCAAAAACAAATAAACATTAAAAAATTTTTTGTGGAGAAGACAATGAACATTTAGAAAGTTGGAAGAGAAGGGAACAGAGAGACAAAATAAAGGATCAAAGGGGCATTTTGTTTTTCTTTTTGTCTTTATTTTTAATAGGAGAATCCAGCTTGTGTTTTAGATAGAGAAGCCAGAGGAGATTGTAGTTGTTGAAAAGAGAGGGTATAATTAAGTGGGCAAGATCTCAGATGGAAGGCTGGAAAGAATAAAGTCCAATGAAAAGGTTATCGGGAGTAGAAAGAAGGAAAATCATCTTTTCCTTGACAAAAGGAAGCATTGGGTATAGATTATCCTAATGTCATTTTAATCTAAAATTCAAAGAAACATTACTGAGAGAAAAACAAATTACTTTCTTTTAAAATGCTCATAGGGAGATGACATCCTATTCCAGACACATAATTAAATTACATTTATAACAATGGACTATAGGCCATGACTATGCTGAACCTTATATATGGTCTCCCAAATGTAATGATAACTGAGAAATGGTTAGACATATCTGTAAGAACATAAACCTTGTAATGTTGTGAAAACAAAACTAAATTCATGCAAATTTCAGAAGTTTGATATCTAAATAGCCTATGTGAGCATTAGCCACTTTATTAATGGCTTCTATATAGATCTATTACCCTTATTTTGCTTTTCTTCCTTTATTGTTTGTTTTACTTTACTGCATGTTTTGTGTTGCCCAAGCTTATTTTTGAAACCAAATATATAAGTGAATAAAATAATGTGTCAGTATCACAGTTTTGCATTAAATTTATGAATGCACAGTGATTCACTTATCCACTTTAATGAAAATAAAGATTTGGATTTTTCCAACATTATAAATTATGCTGCTAAGAACATTTTTTCCATACATCATGTTTACATAAACATACTTTTGGTATATGTGATATCAACATCACTGCTTTCAAAAGTAGGTATACCACCTGCAGGGAATAAGTATCCCTAATATTCCCAGGGCCAGGGTTATGGTCAGGAGTCAGGAACATCCTTTTGACACTGAAAATTGGGCATTCTCCCCACCTAGAACAAAAAGTTTTATTTCTCCAATGCTAGAGAACATATTGAGCAATGATATCCTAAAAGGTCAAATTCTGCAAACCTCTATCAGTGAATTTCACCTTCGGGCTAGAGTAATCAAACCAATGCTGAGGAGAAATGCCAACTGGGAACCAGTACCACTCCTGGAAGAGTGATACCTGTTAAACAAAGTAAGCTGCCTGGGGAGCATAAGGAAACAGGAGAAACTAAGAACTGCATGGAGTGGATATTGTACATCCTGTGCGTAGTGCTTTTAACACCCTGGGATAGCCAGTAGAAAAACCAGACGGCTCATGGGAGATGACTGTGGGCTACTGATAGCTGAACAAGGTAGTGCCTCCCGTTGATGCAACTGTGCCCAACACTGCCACCATCGTAGATCCCTTGGCCATGGTCTTAGGAGCGTATTGTGCTGAACTGGACTTAGCAAAAGGTTTGTTGATGGTGTTGTTGTTGTTGTTTTCCAGTATACCCTTGGCCACTGAGTCGTAAGATCAATTTTCCTTCAAGTGGAAGGGACAACAATGTACCTTTCAAGTGCTTCCCAAGGCTACCTACACAGCTCTGTGATTTATCATGGGATGGTAGCCCAAGAACTGTTCTCCTTCCCCACATCAATAAAATGGGCCCCTTACACTGACAATCTCATGTGGACATGTGAAACCTTGTCTCTGCTACAGGACACTGTGCAGACTTTGCTGGAATATCTGTGAGGGACAGGATGAGAGGAAAATGCAGACAATTCAAGGCCCAGACACTGCCAAGTTTTGTGGAGTCATATGGTCAGGTAAGACCTGCAGTGTCCCTGAGACTGTTATCACCAAGGTGCAGCCTATCCAACTCCTAAGAATGTGAAAGAGGAGCCAGCTCTTGTAGAGATTTTGAGGATTTGGAAGACTTTTATTCGCCACTTGGCACAATGCCTCTGTTCCTTATACCACCTGGTAAAGAAAGGACATGTAGAGGACCAGAGCAACAAGCTGCCTTCGGGAAGGCAAAAATGTTAGTGAAGCAGATGAAAGCTCTGGGCTGCTCCCAATCAGGGCTATCATTTGAGTTAGATGTATTTGTGACTCTGGAAGGTATGGGTTGGGCACTGTGGCTGAGACAACAAAAGGAGAGAGAACCCTTAGGATTTTGGTCCCATCTCTAGAAGGGGGCAGAAACTCAATATACCCCCATAGAATGACAGCTCCTCCCAGTATACGTTGTGCTTCTTCAGGTAGAGGTAGCGCCTTTCACAAAGGAACAGCATACCATGGTAAGAACTTATCTTGCTAATAAAGGGGTGGATTGAGACTGTGTTCCACTGATCTACCTTTGCCAGGGCTCAAAACTCCCACTTTGACTAAATAGCAAGCCTATTTGTACCTGAGAAGTTCCTTGTCCACCAACCAACTGTCTCTAGAAATATGGACATTACTAAGCCCTGTAGAGTATGTTGATCCTTCAAATGCCCTCACCCCTATTCCTGTGGTGGCCTTTGTGGCCTGTAGAGAGGGAATGGGGAAAATTCCTGCTGTTGCCTGGTATACAGATGGGTCTAGTCAGGGCAACCAACCTACTTGGATTGTAGTCGCTATTGAGCCCAATAATGACACCTTTGGATGGAAACAGGAATGAACTGTAGTAGCCAGTGGGCTGAACTCAAGAGTGGCTTGGATGGTGATCCCTCATAACCCTTTACACTGAGAGTTGGGCTGTTCTAAAGCTGAGAATAATGGGGAGCTGAGGTGTGGATGATCATGAATAAGCCCTTGTGGGGTCAGAATATGTGGAAGAATATTTGGGTTCACCTGCAAGAGCCTGGAGCTGTCCTCACTGTCTTCCACATCCTGGCTTATAAAGTGCTCACACCCCCTGGAAATCGGGAAGCTGATGCCCTAGGTCAGGTACCAGTCCTAACAACTTGACATTTCAGTAGATATAGCAGATTGGGTGCACAGAAAGAACAACCACTGTAGTGCCTGAGAGGGAAGGCATGTTGCTAAGGAAGCTAGATTGCCCTTAAAATATAGTGACTTGGTTAATGCAGTAATAATATGATCCATGTGTTCTAAACAATGCCCAAGGTAACTGCCAAAGGAGTCTGAGGTCATCCACAGGAGTTCCCAACTGATGAGGGATTGGCATATTGATTATATTGGTCCCCTCCTTCCTAGTGAGGGTTCTAAATATGCCTTGATTTGTGTGGACACATGTCTGACCTAACCCAAGTTTCTCCTATTGCCACACAAACCGGGCTGCCACCATTAGGGAATTAGAGAAGCATACTACTAATTACAGATAACTTTGTTGAATAGACAGTGATGGGGATCACATTTCAAAGGTAATGAACATGAGTGGGCAAAACAAAGAAAACAAAACAAAAACCATGACACTGAATGGAGGTTCCATCTCCCCTATAGCACACAAGCAGGAGGATTTGTAGAAAGGAAGAATGAAATATTAAAGCATCAGATTAGATTACTAACAAGTAAAACCACCTTGGCTTGGCCAACTATTTATTTATTTACACTAATGTTATATCATCTTTACTAGATCACAAGGACACAAATGGATCCTCTGAATGATTTGACCCCAGCCCATGGGACTTAATAATCAGTGATTTGGGTCATGGAGCTCTTGGTGGAAAACAAAATTGTTACTGATTTGGGGGGTCACTATCTTAATCTGTATTTTGTCTTGCATGTGCTAATATTGTTGCTCCATTATCTGCCTACCCTGCAGCTGGATGGCTGCCAAGTGAACTTCTCATGCTCCCAAGCCTCCCAAGCACCCAGGGTACATGGGCCAAGGTGGAGAGACGTGTTAGATTGCAAGAGCTGGTCAGGAAGGGTGGAGTGTTGGAGGGAGTCATCCAGAGGATGTGAGGGCTGGCTGACACTGAGTTGGACCCAGTTATCAGAGGCTCCTTATTCCCTCTCCTATTTTTAAAATGTATGTTCTACACTCTTCCCACACTCGGAGATACTTCAGGCCTCCGCCTTGAGAGAGTACTGTGGTATTGAGACCATCTGGACTACATACATGTGCCTGAACCCTGTTATGGCCTCTAATCTCCTAGGATTCTGGCAGGGGGATGCACAGATCTATTCCTCTTACCACCACTCAAAACAAGTCTGGTTTGTAAATTCCCTTAGTCAACATGAAGTTAACAGACTTCTTTTTTTTTCATGTTTATTTATTTCTGAGGGAGAGGGGTGGAGAGGGGCAGAGAGAGAGGGGGACAGAGTATCTGAAGCAGACTCTATGCTGACAGCAGAGAGCCCGATGTGGGGCTCGAAATCACAAATGGTGAGATTGTGACCTGAGCCCAATCTGGATGCTTAACCGACTGACCCACCCGGGTGCCCCCAAATGAACAAACCTTTTTAAAATTTTTAAAAAGAAAGGAAAAGAATTTTATTTGAGGCCAAGTTAGGGACACCTGCTAGGATACACAATATTCACAGAGAAGAGAGTGCTCTGGAAAGGAACATTTGGTACAGGGTCATGTATGTTTTTTACATAAAGAGTTACAAATCATCATGATGAAGGACATTCCAGAAAGTTATAGACTTTATCTTATGTTTTAATATGTGAAAGCCTTATGACTTTAATCTTGTGGGGACCAGGGAAGTTTCTTTCCTTTTCTTATCTTGTGTTCAGAATGCTCCTTTTTCATTATTTTTTTTTATTTATTTTTAAAAAGCAGACATTCAATATGTGCTCGGGGCAGAAATACAGCCTGTGCTTTTGGATTTTGCTGAGTCATTTTGACCTTGATAAATGTTAAAGTATAGCTTCCCTGGGAGCCCAGGAGTAGGGCTCACAAACGTTAGAAGTTGCAAATTTCCTCTTGTTTGTTGAAACTGCCACCTACCAATCTGGAATTGTCTGCCTCTTCAGTGTCTCTTTGCCGTCTCATACACATGGGCCAGTTTTGAAATCGCTCTGGGGAAATACCAGAGTTGCAAACCAACAGACTCCCTGGGATCAAAGCTATATACTGCCCGCACCTTTTACTTCTTCACATTGATGATGTTATAAACGTAGTATGGAAAGAAACAACCTGAATAGAGGATTGTAGAAGGCATAGCGGCAGTGGCCCCATGGTTCTGGCCTTAATATTATCGCGCTTGTACATTTTTAGTCTTGCCTTAATAATCTTTGCCAGGGTAAAGCAGTCTCCATGAAAACTGCTGCATTCAATGACTGCTTTGTCTGTTAATTTGTTACAACTGGGGCCATGCCGGGTGTGAATTGAAAACCCTTCACTCAATCCAGTGTCAGAAGAAACAATTAAAAGAGCTTCTCCAGCAACGGCCAATCAGGTAAGGCCTTTGAAAGTAAAGGGGGGAAAAGCACAGTTGCAAAGGGCTGGAGGGCTGGTAGACTGGCGGTGTTTCTGCCGCAGGGGTCCAGAGCCAGGTGGGACAACATCCCCAGGCTGCCTTCCCACTGTCCCGCCAGAAGTTGCCCAGCTGGAAGTCAGGCCACCAGCGACTTCTCCCAGATCCCAACTTGCCTCAGAGAATCTGAATAAACTGAGGTGATGAAACTCCCAGATTCCCACTTAGCGGTCTCCAGTGCAAATGCCTGTTCACCGAGATGTGAAGGTAAGCCATGCACATCTACCCAGAGTTTCACTTAAGATTTTCGTTCACACTTGGATTTACGGAAAGCCTCTGTGTGGTGAGGGTTAATTCCAGCATGCCTAGAATTAGTCTGAGCTGTTGTGCTGAAGTAAGATATGTACCAAGACAGTATTGACTGTAGACAAGGCATGACTTGTAAAGATTAATAGTGTTGCTTTTCAACCACAGGACACAGGTGAGTTGCTGGTGGTTTTTACGGGCTTAATGAAAATTGTTTGATAATGGTGAGATGATGATCTACACCTGGGTTAGGTGACCCTCCCTCCCCCCTCCCCCCACCCCGACTCTGCCATTGGGTCTCCTTACTTCATAGTAATATGCTTACATTAGGTAGCCTGGTTCCCAGGTACTCTGTACCTATCTTGGTGGTTTGTGTTTGAGTAAGAGTACATTAGCTACAGTCCTGCAGATGGGGGACAATTAAGAGCTAGCTCGTGGCTTCTGATTTGTTCCGTGAGGCAGCTTGCGTTGCGATGCAGTTCCTTACTTCAATGCTGCTGCCATTTTTGTTCTTTTCTTGAAATAACTGGTAGATTCTTAAGCTTTGTAATTGCGAGTCCTGTGAATTCTTTAGTAGTTGAAACTGTCACATTTAGTGAAGCCTCCACCAAGAAAAGCAAAGAATAAAAGAAATAGGCAAAACAAAACAACCCAGGAGAAACTGAGGGGATGAAAATAAGGGAAAACAAAAAGGCAAAAACCCCCTAACTCATATCCTTAAGAAGAAAAGAGGTGTTTATGCATCCAAAACAATAGACTTGGAGGCTCTTGAAAAAAAATCTAGAAAGTTTGGAAGATAAAGGAGAGAAAATCGGAAAAACAGGAAAGAAGGCAAAGAGATGAAAAACAGGGGAAACAAGATCCAGATGTTTAAAATTTTTTTAATGGAAGTCCTAGGATATCAGACAAAAATGAAATGAGGAAAAATTAACACAGAAATAATGCATAAGAGTCCCTAGAAAGGCAAAGGCAGTCACCCAGTACCAGCCCAGTGAATTTGAAGTCCCACCTAAATATACTTTATCAAGCTATGTTGTAACACTAGAAACAGAAATAAGAAGAAAAGCTTTCAGAGAGAAAAAAGAATAATATCCTAAAATACAGGATTGTGTGTTTATAGAGTTCCAGCAATACAGAAAAAAAAAAATCAAGTATTTCTGGAGAAATTTTAAAAAGTTACTTACAGGGGTACCTGGGTGGTTCAGTCGGTTAAGCATTTGACTTCAGATCACATCATGATCTCCTGGTTTGTGAGTTTGAGCCCTGCATGGGGCTCTGTGCTGACAGCTCAGAGCCTGGAGCCTGCTTCAGATTCTGCGTCTCCCTCTCTCTCTGCCCCTCCCCCACTCACACTCAGTCTCTCTCCCACTCAAAAATAAATAAACATTAAAAAAATTTAAAGTTACTTACAAAGAATGATTTCAAACTGAAAAAATTGGAAAATTACAAAAATTTCAAAATATATCTGTGTTTGTAAGTTATGGTCATAAGCATATGCTTTAACAATGTATCAAGATTTTTTATTTTATGGAAGAAGATACATAGTTGCATGTGTGTATGTGTGTGTGGGTGTCTGCCTGGGCATGCATTTATGGAATACTTAAGAAATGTGTATGTCATCCTTGTGCCGGGAACATGTTAAACCTTTGTATCATTCTAATTGTAGTATTTGTCCTACTGAAGTGAGTTACTATAGGATTGTGATTAATATGAATACTACTAATAAAAAAATGGCCATAAAATTTATTTAGGTGTTAAAAATAGGGATCACATATTCTTTACTTGAATAGTAGAGACAACAAAGTTTCTAAATCACTAACTATCCAGCCCAGGAACTGAGGACACTAGAAAAAAAAATGTTGGTGTATTGACAATTGTTTAAGTGTTAGATGTTTTAGAAAATAATAACGCTTTCATTTTTAAAGAAGTGGAAACTTATCAATTTGAAGTACATGATAGTGACTGGATATTGTTCTTGATACGCAAGTTACTTATTATATCATTTGATTCATTCCTATGTTATGCCGTCTGGGTATCAGTGTGCCAGAAAATGTAACCTCTACATTTCCAAAAGGTATTTTCTTTTTTTCTTTTAATGTTTATTTATTTTTGAGAGAAAGAGAGGGAGAGAAACAAAGCATGAGCAGAGGAGGGGCAGAGAGAGAGGGAGACAGAATCTGAAGCAGGGTCCAGGCTCTAAGCTGTCAGCCCAGAACCCTATGTGGGGCTCTAACTCACGAGCTGTGAGATCATGACCTGAGCCGAAGTAGGATGCTTAACTGACTGAGCTACCCTGGCACCCCAAAGATATTTTCTAAAGGCATTACTGATATTTTGTTTTTTATTACTTTGCAAAGAAAATCCTCTTTGTTTCCCCCCTCTTTTATATTGAACGGTATGTACTTTGATAGCAGGTACTAAAGAAGATAAATATGTTTTCGTGACATTAAAATGAAGAGACTTTCATTAAACGTTGTGTTGCTGTGGCTGTAGTGCTTCTGTGTGTGTCCATGTATGTGTTAACTTCATCAGGTTTAATCCTTAAGTGTACTATTGGAGATTAGTGAGCACAGGCTTCTATTTATAACCTCCTAGAAGTGATTTCTGAAGGAGGGCTAATCTTTGTTGTGTTATTTACAGCATGCAGTGCAGCTTGGTAAATAAATTGTGCACAAATACAGTTGATTGTATGAAGGAGAATCTATGCAGAGCAAAGATGAATTGGACTTGTGTGCTCAGCGCTAATCCCTTATGGTTTTGTATTTGTGCCAAAGTACTTGGGGTAATAGTGATTGAGAAGAGCCACATGGTGTTTTAAATAGAGTCATGGGAATTTGTCCCATGATACAACTGAGTAACTATACAGAACATCCATCAGTACTGACCACACCACCAAATATTGCATTGTGGCATCAACCCAAGACATTATATTTATCCAATCACTGGCTTTACATTTACCTCAATCTATTTCAAGACAAGAAATGAAATGCTTGCTGCAAAATTACATTTCCAGCAATTTCTGATAAAGGAAGGAGATGAACTTTGAATGGAGCAATTGTTTTCTAAATGGATTTTTAAGACCTGGTATATTGGGTCTTGAGTTCATTGATTTGGATTGGACCAAGAGACAGGTTGAAAGGGGACATCTCTCCTGTAGAGAGAGTTGGAGATTGCTTGTTCCCTGAATCAAAGGCCTCAGGCCAAACTGAAAAACCTGCTCACAGAGCAAATTTCTTTTCATTCCTTAAAATAAAATTTCAAAATCCTATAAGCATGAGGACATCTTAAATCTTTTAGGACATTTAAAGACAAAAATATATTAGTTCAGTAGATGGTTCAAAGAATTGAAAATGGGATATAGGACCTTTCACCCCTGGGTTACCATTTGATGAATGCCACCCAGATTTAAACTGATCATAATTCTTTTTATTGGTTGAACTATGGTAGCTTAAGGAATAGTCATAAGCTTTTCATCACGGTGAGAACCCTTGGATTCCCAGATAGAAGGATTTCAGAAACTTAATGAAAAGCTAAGCTAGTTGTTAGAATACATTTACTTATAATAAACCACCAGAATAAAAGGGTAAATTTTCCCCAGCTCAACATCTAGTTATTTCAGAATTTGTAAACATAAAGGACTTTGTCTTATCCCCAGCTAAAATAACTACCAATCTTTCTGTTCATTAAATCAAATACAGTTTTTAATGTCACAAAGCTATTTGCTTTAGTATTATCCTATGGAAATACATTATTAGAAAAGTTTAATCTTGTTTCTTATGACTGTTAATTTTTCATCCTTTAAACATATAAAAGGTAAATAAAAATATACAGATAGTATTTTCTCTCTTTTCATACTTTTGGATGTTTGATTTCTCCACCTCTAAGGCGAATGAATTGGCTTTTCTCCTCCTTCTTTGGTAAATATTTCCCATTAGAATTTAATTTAAAAATACATAAAACATCTGTACAAATGAGTGACATGGAAATTCCAAGGTATTTTGAGGAGAACCTGAGAGGTTCTTGTGTAGCCAATGACCAGTTTTATCCCTACCTTGCTTTTAAACTGTTGCTGAGTTCAGAGGATGGTTAGGTACCAAGAATCTCTCAAGGGATTTTGCCTTTAAAGAGCATCTATATGATGGGACTATTCAGTGATCCTGTGGATGCATTCTGTTTAAAGAATCAGGTCATGTACACTGTGGCACAGAGAGTTCCTTATTTCTACACGAAGAATGTTAGAAGAGAAGTGCTTAACAACAACAACAACAACAAGAAAAACCTTGCAATGTTCTCCTTGTGGGTAAATCCAGGGTTATTAATTTGATTTTGAATTTCCCCCCCCCAACCTGTTTTTCTCTTCAAAATATAGATAAAAGGTGCACCTGGGTAGCTCAATTGGTTGAGTGTCTGACTCTTGGTTTTGGCTCAGGACGTGATCCCAGGGTTGGGCTGGGCTCTGGTTAGCATGGAGCCTGCTTGAGATTTTCTTTCTCTTTTTTCCTCTGCCTGTCTCCCCTGCTTGTGCACATGCTCTTTCAGTCTCTTAAAAATAAGAAGAAGAAAGATAAAATAGCTCTGAAATTGAAAATGAATTGTTATTGGCCATTTCAGGCTTATAAATAATCCAAAGTCTTACAGATGGATGGCATAAAATTCCAAATGACTTCAAAATGAACCTGAGAGGTCATATTTTAATTTATAATAGAAACTGGTGGGATGATACAGTCAAATTGTGTCCAACCCTCTCACTTCCTCAGTGTTCAGTATTCACAACTGCTCTCCCTCTTTCCCTTCCCCAACTTCCTCTCTTCCTTCTTTCTTCCTCTTTGTTTCTTTCATGAAGGAAAAGAAAATCAGCATATTATGCTTTTGACTTTTCCATTATTGCTTCATTTTTTGGAGGAGACTAGATGGCATATATCCTAATGGCTGTTCAAATAGAATTTAAACATCCTTACAAACAGGTTAATGTCAATAAATTATACTCCTGAAGTACTTAAGGACATAACAAATTAGAGTACTGAACAAATTTTAGTTGATGGTGTTGAAAATCCTGTTTAATGGTGGAGTTATAAGTTCAAAGCTGGTAAAATTTTCAAGCTCACATCCTAATTGAATGTGGTGATTTCAATGTGCAATTTATCATTTTACATTCTTCCATCAAATCTGCATCCCCTCAAACATTCTATTATCTATGAAAAAAACAGTATTAGTGGGAAAACATGAAATTGGATTATTCAGGGACTATATTTTACAATACAGAATTATCAAAAGTGATAACTAATGATGTACTATATCTATGCACTATACTGTATTCAAGTTCTCCAATTTTGCCTAAGATTGTATAGGATGTGGAAAAAAAATATTTATGCATGTTAACTACAAATAAATACACAGAAATACTTCTTTTTAGTATGTTCCGTATACGGAATTATTTTTGTGGTTGCTTTTGTGTTGGAATTTTGTTTTCATTCTGTATTAGTTTAGCTCTTGTGTCACTTTGCCTTTAAGTTATCTATGATGTTAAATCTACATTGTACAGTGTGCATAAATTTAATGACAATATAATCTACCTCAAGATTTGAGTAAATACTTTTGTGGCTTACATTATCATAATTATCTCTGATTAGTAGCTTCTCCTTCAACAGATTCAGAAATTTCATGAATCAAGTCCACATCCTACCCATACTTTCCATTCTACACACGCTTAGATGTGAAGCTATCCATTCATGAAACCACACAATATTTGTGGGCACTGGGTAATTTACTGAACAATTTAGTAAAGGGTAACAATCAACATCCCCAAAATAGAGTCCTTTTAAGACTACCTGATAGCTTTCATTGTTCTGTAAAATTAGTTGTATTGTTGTTTTTTTTTCTACTTCATCAAGTCTTCACTAGTAAATTATTCACCTGTCATGTCTGCTCAAATAATGTATGTTCTTATGACACTTTTTGATTATTTTCCCTTCCTTTCCTCTTGTCCCTTTTCATTTTGGAGAAATCACTACAGAAACAAACAAAATGGCTCTATATTTCTGATGCAAAGGAATTTAATCCTCCCTTCATTCTTCCCCTTTCCATTTAGACCCTGCCAGGGACTCTTTTTCTCCATCAAAGAGGTTGTTTGTTTGAATTTCTCTTTCCAAGATGTTTCCTAACAAGGAAAGTTAACCCTAAAGACAAATTATTGTTCTGTTTTTTAATACTCTAAGTA
This sequence comes from Lynx rufus, assembly GCF_022079265.1. Taxonomy (NCBI): domain Eukaryota; kingdom Metazoa; phylum Chordata; class Mammalia; order Carnivora; family Felidae; genus Lynx; species Lynx rufus. The sequence continues at coordinate 48,937,817 of NW_025814827.1, forward strand.
CTTATAAAGTATTAGAGGTTTTACTTATTTCTCTGATAACATGCTTAGTTTATAAAAGCCTACTAAAAATGACTAATAAATTAGAAAGAGTACAGTTCATTTAACAATAATAGGTGGAATTTTTTTGCCCATATACATCCAGTTTTCCAAGGTCATATCTTCCCCTAAGAATATGAGAGCCTGGGGGAGCCTAGGTGGTCCAGTCTCTTGAGCAGAGACTCAGGTTGTGGTATCACCCCACTTGGCTTCACATTGAACATGGAGCCTACTTAAGAATCTCTCTACCTCTCCCCACCCCCCTCCCCCTCCCCACTGCTTGCACTCTCTCACTCTCTAAAATAAAATAAAATCTCAAAAAGCAATATGAGGGCCTGGTAACCACTCAGCAATTTGTCATTAGTTGGTCCCTAACCAAATATCGTATAGTTAATTATCATCCTGAAATCAATTTCCTTTCCACTGCAAGTATATGGGAACATTTCCAATGGAATCCTAGTTAAATTCACACATTAAGATGGCAGTGACTTCAATGGTACCTTTTTTTAATTCAACTTATTCATTTCCTACTATATGCCAATCATAACATGAGATCCTGAAATTATAGCAGTGTATACAAAAGACACAGAGCCATCCCTCACAGAGCTCACTAGTAGAAAAGGTAGATCTTTCTCTAAGCCATATCCTTCTGTTCAGCTTCCAGTGTCCTAAAAATCAATAATTCCAGGGCAGTGTGCTTCAATTTGAAATCTTAATATGTCTTGTGAATATTTCCTAGCATGAATTGAATATAAATAAATAATAATACTGTGAAATATACCACTGGCATCAGTACATTAACTGTATGATGAACTCCCCAGAAGAGCACCTAAAAAACATATCCATGGATTACATCTAAGTTTATTACACTTAAAGTAAGGTAGAACGCCATCTTGACATTGTTTAAGTAGGGTCTCAGGGAATTCAGGAGAAGATATTTATAGGATTTTAAGACCTGGGCTAGATGATTACATGGTGAATCCTCTAAGTCTAGAAACTAGTTGGTATTGGGCAGAGTTCATGACATAATAGCTTTGGATTGGAGAACAAGTAACTTTGAGCAAGCTGTTAAAAGTTAGTCTTATAAGTAAGTTCAGTTGCTTCATAGTTTTCCAAGAATAGGTATTTTGCAAAACAAGTAGCTGAGTTATTTTTGGTTATTTTGAATATTATTTAGTATAGGAAAAGGAACATATACCCAATATCAACATTGTATAATAAAGGAAATCAGAAATTGTTTTTTTTTTTTTTTTAAGTAGGCTTCATACCCAACATGGAGCCTAACATGGGGTTTGAACTCATGACTGTGAGTTCAAGACCTGAGCTGAGATCAAGAGTTGGACACTTAACTGACCAAGCCACCCAGGTTCCCCTGAAACATTTAATTTTGTTAGGACTTTGCCTTTGTTGACTCCTTTGTGTTACATACTGTAGTGATGTAGGACCTAAAGTCAACATCATTTCTTTCAGTTTGAAAACATATGTATACATACATGTTATTTCATTATATATAACCATACATGTATAATATTACATAATATAACAAATTTATATATTACATATTATGTATTACATATATATTGAGTTTTTCTTTTTTGTTTTTACTTCTCAGGGGTGGAGGGAGCCTTTCCATAGTATTGCAGCAAATATCCTGTCACCTCACTACTATGAAGTTCATTTTTTTTTTAATATGAAATTTATTGTCAAATTGGTTTCCATACAACACCCAGTGCTCATCCCAACAGGTGCCCTTCTCAATACCCCTCACCTGCCCTCCCCTCCCTCCTACCCCCCATCAACTCTCAGTTTGTTCTCAGTTTTTAAAAGTCTCTTACGTTTTGGTTCCCTCCCTCTAACTTTTTTTTTTTCCTTCCCCTCCCCCATGGTCCTCTGTTATGTTTCTCAGGATCCACCTAAGAGTGAAAACATATGGTATCTTTCTTTCTCTGTATGACTTATTTCACTTAGCATAACACTCTCCAGTTCCATCCACGTTGCTACAAAAGGCCATCTTTCTTTCTTTCTCATTGCCACGTACTATTCCATTGTGTATATACTCAAGTTCATTTCTTCATGGTTAATCCTACATGCTTCATCTATGGAGAGTCCTTTCTATTAAAAAAAACAAATAAAACCCTCATTCATGAAAAATACCTTCAAAAATTTTTACAGTGACCTCCGACTTACAACAGGTACCACCTAAAACATTGGCAAGCTCTTTGGTGGTCAAATCTATGCTGACCTGACATCTTCTTATCTCATGATTTGCTACATCCTTACTATACTCCTGGGTGCTTTAGCCACAATGAATTCTCCATTACAGAATATATTTTTACCCATATTTTCTCCTACTTCATGAAGTGCTCTTCTTTGTCTGCTATTTAATGTTATTCTCCAAGACTCATTACAAGCATTTCATTCTTAGGGAAAATTTCTTTAATGGCTTAAGGCAAAATTAATTATTCCTAATCAAATTGTGCATTATAAACATAGTTTCCTAAGAAAAGCACTTTAACTAAACTTATTAATAACCATGAGATACATTTATGTTAGTAATACAAATAATAGCAAAAAATGTTTTTAAAAATTCATTTATTCATCACAGATAAAGGAAAGAAAGGAAATTAAAAGAATCCAAGGAAGAAGGCTGCATTGGGATAAGTGGGGGAAAAAAACTCAAAAAACCTGTTTTCAAAGTGACAAAAACTGCAGCATAGGGGCACCTGGGTGGCTCAGTCCGTGAAGCATCCTTAGCTCAGGTCATGATCTCACGGTTTGTGAGTTCAAGTCCTGCCTCGGGCTCTGTGCTGACAGCTCACAGCCTGGAGCCTGCTTTGGATTCTGTGTCCCCCTTTCTCTTTGTCCTTCCCCCACTCATGCTCTGTAACTCTCTCAAAATAAACATAAACAAATTTTTTTATATAAAAAATATAGGCTAGAGCAGTACAATGACAAAAAAAATAAGCATAAAGAAAAATTTCAGGTAATGACAAGTTTATCAAAGTAGCGTATATGTAACGGTGGAGATAAAAATCAGATGAAAGAGGGCTGAGGTGTGTTTGAGAGGAACAGTTATAAACCACACTCAAAAGTTTGGGTGTCATAGAGACAGATTAGGTAGAAGGACCCACGCAGTCAGGTTTGGAGTTCTTTTGTTTTGCAGGATGGAAAAACAACAAAGATGATACATTTGTAACTCAGGAGACAAAGAAGATAATAGTTTTATCAACTCCAAGAAGATGTAAGATGAGGTAGTCACTAGGTAAAACATGGGTAATGGTATTACTTTTGAACTGAAAAAGTGATACCGGATCTAGCGATGGGAAGAAAAGGGGAGGAAAATGGCGGCAGATGTAAATAAGTGCCTGAATAAAGATCAATAAATATGCGAAGTGGGACGCAAGGCAGTTTGCTGAGAAAGAAGGGTGTGCTGGCTGCCTGAGACACTTGAGAGGAGGAGGTCTGGAATAGCACTAGAGAATAGAAGTTGTTGATCAAGCATAACTAAAAAGACTGATCAATTGCCTTCAGAGTTTGCTACGTTTGGAAATTGAGAATGTATAATGGCAACAAAGTAAACATTTATGTATTTTGTATCACAAGCTGTTACAACATGAAACCATGTGTTTAGAAGGGAGACCTTTTTGAGTTTGTTTTGTTTTGTCTTGTTTGTATGTGAGGCGAATATGAAGGTGGAAGAGAGGACGTTGGTGAGAGATACTCAGCCGTGGGGCTCATTTTGGGAAGGAGTCAGCTTTATCCATGGCAACAAACAACCCTAAAGTCTTAGTAGATGATAGCAACACACACGCATGATTGCTGACAGATGGACAGGTCAGCATTGGTTTGGCTGTGTTGTACCTTGTTTGTCATCTTAGAAGAGGCTTCTCTACACAGCACTTGTCATGCCCACTGACGTCTCCTAGAACAAAGCAAGCCATATCACACGGTCAAGCAGAATATAGGGTCCTATACACAGTATAGAGAGAGGCTTGGCAAATCTAAGATCTATGAAACTCTATTGGGAAGAGAGTGGATAACTGGGAAGAATAATAGACTAGATTACATCTAGCAAACATGTGAGGCTTAGTGGTAGTATAAGGGTTAAAATGAAATGAAGTGGAAAGGAACTGAAGAGTAAAATAAACAGGTGATGAGTTTAATGGGAAGAAAGGAGGCAGCTCAGATATTTATATTAGATGGAGCTAATTAAAGCTTCTTAGGTAGACCACTAACCAGCAGTGGGAAGGTCTAGAATGTCATCATGAGAGAATGTTGCTTAAGAAATAGGGTGGTGGTATTATTATTTGAGTTGTGGAGGGCAAGTAATTGTGTGACTGAAATTTAGGGTTGTCACCACATTATTGTTGATAACGCCTAATTTAATAACAAAAGGAATGGGGAAAAAGAAGTCCGTGAAATTCCTTGCCCTTCGGGAAAATGGAGGAGTAGCCTGGGAGTAAATGAATATAAAAATATAGAGTGGGTATTGAACACTTCCATTTGCACTCCAAAACTCTCCATTCTACCCCAACAACAAATAAGAAGCTAAAGAGACTGAAAAATCAGTAACTCTTTGGTCCTATTACTTTGGTCCATAAGAGAGGGGAGGACAAGGCAAGCACCTCAAGGTTGGAGACAGGTGAGCAAATAAAGAAGTTGGGCTCCCAGAGCAGAGGCTGCTGGGCAGAGGCTGCTGCAGGAACCAGTGGCTGGATAAGAAACCAGAATGTAATTGATGAATTGCTGAAAATTAGGTGTGGACAAATCTGAGTTTAAAAAATCTGTGGGGATCCAGTGACAGGGGCCCCCCAAAATATGGTGAGGTTTACCTCTAGGAGCTCAGTGAGATTGCTGTGGTAAACATCAGAGAAAAAATCCCCTCTTTCTTCCTGCTGGGGAAAGGTAAAAGAAACCGATTTGGAATATGTCAGAGCACTCTGCTCTTTTCAGTAAGGTCTGCCTTCTGGGTGGCTCAGTTGGTTGAACGTCCAGCTTCAGTTCAGGTCATGATCTCACGATTCGGTTTATGAGTTCGAGCCCCGCGTTGGGCTCACTGCTGTCAGTGCAGAGCCTGCTTCAGATCCTTTGCCCCCCCCTCCCACTTCCCCTCCCCTATTTGCACTTTCTCTCAAAAAAGAATAAATGTTTATTTAAAAAAGAGGAAAAAGAAATAAGGCCTGCCTTCAGGGGAAATTAACCGGAGTCTAACAGGCTGGGATAGTATCAGAAACTAACTGGCCTGTAGAGGGAAATAAACAACTCCAGCCCACTCTAGCCATCTTGTCACACCAAAGGAGGGAGAAAAATATTAAACAATTGTGAAGTGGCATAGGCTCCCTAAAAGACTGAAACCTAATCATATAGAATGCTTCTCCTCTCCAGACACTTCACCACCACGTTACTAAAAGCATATTTACAGCAGTTCTTTTCACTCAGTATATCATATCTGACTATTGAGAAAAAGTAATAAAACATACCAAAAGGCAAAAAAAAAAAAAAAAAAAGTGAAGAGACAGAACTAGACATAGCAGCTACGTGGGAATAATCCAACTGGGAATTACAAAACAAAAACAAAAACAAAACTATGATTAATATGGTAAAGGTTCTAACGGATAGAGTAGATAGGCTATAAGAGCAGATGGGTAATATAAGCAGAGAGATGGTGAATTCTAAAAAAAGAAGAAAACAAAAAAATGCTAGTGATAGGGTCAAAAGAGAAAGACTATTTGGGAAATTATGTAATAAAACACTCAAAGCCTAAGTGTTGAGAAGAAGAGAAGTACCTGGAGGCAGACATCCCTGGGGACTGTTTCAGATATCTGCCTATCACGGGTCTCCTTAGATTTATTTATTTTTTGTTTTTTATTTTTAATCAAAATTTCCAGCTCTACTGAGATAAAATTGACATATTGAAAGTGTGCTACATGATGATTTGATATATGTGGATATTGTGAAGTGATCATAATACAGTTAGTTAACACACCCACCACCTCACACAGTTAGAATTTTTGTTTTCATGATCAGAACTTACAAGATTTACTTTCTAAACAACTCTCAAATACACAGTATGGTGTTGTGAACCACAGTCATCATGCCATATATTATATACTTAGAACTTACTCATCTTTAAACTGGAAGTTTGCCCCTTTTGGCCACCTGTACCCATTTATCCTACCCTCCCACACATACGTACACACCCTCACTGTTGACAACCACCAATCTGCTATTTCCATAAATTCTTTTGTTTTCCGCACATAAGTGAGATCATACTGTATTTTTCTTTCTCTTACTTCACTTTAGCATAATGCCGAGGCCATCCGTGTGATTGCAAGTGGCAGCATTTCCTTCTTTTTTATGGTTGCATAATGTTTCATTGTATATGTTTTCTTTATCCATTAGTTCTTTGGTGGATATGTAGGTTGTTTCCATGTCTTGGCGATTGTGAATAATGCTGCAGTGAAAATGGGAGTGCAAATGTATCTTCAAGATAATGGTTTAATTTCTTTGGGATATGTACCCAGAAATGGAATCGCTGGATCATATGGTAGTTCTCTTCTAATTTTTTGTGAACCTCCATACTGTTTCCATAGTAGCTATGCTAGTTTGCATTCATACCAACAGTGAACTAGGGTTACCTTTTATTTATATTGTCACCAGCATTTATCTCTTGATTTTTTGGTATTAGCCAGTCTGACATTTGTGATGTGATATCTCATTATGCTTTTGATTTGCATTTCCTGATGATTGGTAATGTAGAGCACCTTTTATGTTCCTGTTGACTATTTGTCTGTCTTCTTTAAAAAATGTACATTCAGGTCCTTTGCCCACTGTATAATGAGATTATTTTTTGGTGTTGAGTTGTGTGAGTTCTACATAGTGTGAATATTAACCCCTTTTCACATATGTGGTTTGCAAATATTTTCTGCCATTCCATAGATTGCCTTTCCATTTGGTTGATTGTTTCTTGTGCTGAATTGAAGCTTTTTAGTTGGTTTCTCATCATATGTTTAAATCTTTAATCCATTTCTGGATAAAGAATTTGTGGTTTATATACACAATGGAGTACTACATGGCGATGAGAAGAACGAAATATGGCCCTTTGTAGCAACATGGATGGAACTGGAGAGTGTTATGCTAAGTGAAATAAGCCATACAGAGAAAGACAGATACCATATAGTTTCACTCTTATGTGGATCCTGAGAAACTTAACAGAAACCCATGGGGGAGGGGAAGGAAAAAAAAGAGGTTAGAGTGGGAGAGAGCCAAAGCATAAGAGACTCTTAAAAACTGAGAACAAACTGAGGGTTGATGGGGGGTGGGAGGGAGGGAGTGTAGGTGATGGGTATTGAGGAGGGCACCTTTTGGGATGAGCACTGGGTGTTGTATGGAAACCAATTTGACAATAAATTTCATATATTGAAAAAAAAAAGCCTTAACCCTAAAAAAAAATCTTTAATCCATTTCATTTAAATTTTTGTGAGTGGTACCATTTCTTTCTTCTCTGTGTGATTATTCATTTTCTCATTACCGTTTACTGAAGAGACTGTTCTTTCCCCATCGTGTATTCTTGGTGCCCTTGCAAAAGATCAGTTGACCTTGTGTGTGTGTGTTGGGGGGGGGAGGTTTGGGGGGAGGTGGTATTTTTGAACTCTCTATTTCTTTGATGGACCCAGATGTATGTTTTATGACAGTTCCATACTGTCTTGATTATTATAGCTTTTTAATATATTTTGGAATTAAGAATACTGGTGCCTGTAGGTTTAGTATGATGCATATAGGTTTATCACCTTGTCTTTTGTTCAGTGTATGTTATTTACCAGTGGCTATTAAAATCCATTTTATCACTGCATTGAAGGTAGTCTACCTCTGGGTTATACCTCCTGTGTTCCAGAAAAGAAAATACTTCAATAATGATCACTTAGTGATGAGTTGCTTCTTGAACAACTTCATCTCAGCTAGGCCATCATTGTGAACTGTTCTTGAAAGTTCACTTTAAAATGTGATATGATGGAACAATAGGTCCCTCAACAGCACACAAACAAGCAGGCAGCCACCATACAAGAGTAGAATCTTCATTCATTTACTGTATTCCTAATAGCCTATGAAATGCCAACATTCCAACTTTAATTGGCTTCCCTGAACTGCCCTCTTTTTCCAGATACTTCTGCAAATTGTATTAATATAACTTCCAAAACAATTTCTACTATGACTACTTTGACCGAAAACAATAACAACAATAAAAACAAGCGTTTACTAGGGTCTTACCAAGAACCAGAGATTTTAAAACATTATCTCACTTAATTCATGCCAGTAATCTACAATACAAATTGTGTAAGGTGAGGATTTTAATTAACTTAGGAAAAAATAGCTAACAGTCAAGATTGGAACAGATGACTTTGAAACAACTTTTGTATACTGGAAAGTTACTTTCTTTTCTAGTCCAAAATCCTTTACATATGGCATTAAAGGTAAATGCTGAGAATAATTACGATAAAGTACCTCTGTAAAGCACCATTCATATGAATAGCTCAAAGCACTTTTTATTACATTACCTCATTAATCTTTGTGGTATCCTACTGAGTGAGGGTGGCAGGAATTTTATTTCTCTTTTATGGATTTTTTTTTTTAAGTGAAACAAGAGCTTTAACTTCCGGGTGCTTTCTCCATAGCATATCAATGACTGCGTAAACTAAAAGGTAGTAGGCTTAGATCTCCTACTCCAAAATACTTCATGAATTTATTAAATCATACTTTTAACCAATAGTTATTGAGTGCAAACTTAAGTTATATAATTATCAAAAATGAAGGCTCTGAACGAACCTTACGATCCGAGAAAAGCTTTATATATTTGTCTGTGTTGTTAATGGATGCAGTAGACAGTGGGAGCCCGAGAAGGGTTTGAATTGGAGGTGACCTAATAAAAGCTACAATCTAGCATTATAAATGTTCATTTTTATTAAGTAAGTAGGGAAGGAATCTCTGATAAGCTTTGTGTAAAGCTCTCCTTGGAGCGTTCAGCTTAACAGCCCTCTACCCATGACTTACACAGAGGCATCGCTTAAGGTGATTTGGTCTGAGTCATTCAATTCAGGACACATTTAACAAACCCCTATTGTGGTCAAGGTGCTAAATATAGGAGTGAGAATGTCTCTGCCTGCTCTTTAAAACTATTCAATCTCATGGGAAGGATGAAATAAGTAACTAAATATTTGTAGTATGTAACTGAATAATAATATCATTAGAGAGGTGAAACAAAGTGTATTGAGGTATAAAGGCGCAAGCAAGAAAATACAATCTATTGGCTGCAAATCAAGAGAGATTTCAGAGAGATTATAACTCACAGTAGTGCAGATACACCTGTGGATGAAGCTCTTTGACTTTGTATTTTACTCACAGTGATAATGAATAAACAATTTAAGCAAGCTCAATGACACTGTTGTGAGAGGACATTCGTCAAAGGGGATACATTTTTTTAACAGACAAAGATGAACGTTTACTATGCATCAATGAATGGCTGTGTAATTTTCCTTGAGAATAAATTCGTAGAGAGGATCTAGCACCATCAGGAAAAAAATGATTTTGAAAGGTGTTTAGTACCAGGCTTACTTTTCCTGTATTATGATGATGTACATATGGCTCACCACAAAGTAATTCATAATTAATATTATAATGGATGCTGGGACTCTTCCCATTGTTTGGCTATTGTTGATAATATTGCCATAACCATCAGGGTGCATGTGCCCCTTCAAATCAGTATTTTTGTATCCTGTGGGTAAATAAATACCTAGTACTGCAATTGCTCTGAGGGTAGTTCTGTTTTTAACTTTTTGAGGAACCTCCACACTGTTTTCCAGAGTGGCTGCACCAGTTTTCATTCCCACCAACAGTGTAAGAGGGTTCCCCTTTTTCCACATCCTCACCAACATCTGTTGTTTCCTGTGTTGTTAATTTTTTAGCCATTCTGACAGGTGTGAGGTGGAATCTAACTGTGGTTTTGATTTGTATTTCCCTAAGGATGAGTGATGTTGAGCATCTTTTCATGTGTGTTGGCCATCTGGATGTCTTCTTTGGAAAAAATGTTCGTATTTTCTGCTCATTTCTTAACTGGATTATTTATATTTTAGGTGTTGAGTTTGGTAAGTTCTTTACAGCAGATTTTGGATACTCTTTATTGGATATGTCATTGCAAATATTTTTTCCTATTCTGTAGGTTGTCTTTTAGGTTTTTTTTGTTTGTTTGTTTTTGTTTGTTTGTTTGTTTGTTTTTGATTGTTTGCTTTACTGTGTGGAAGATTTTTATCTTGATGAAGTCCCAATAATTCATGTTTGCATTTGTTTCCCTTGCCTCTGGCGACATGTGAAGAAGTTGCTCTGGCCAAGGTCAAAGAGGTTGCTGCCTGTGTTTTCCTCTAGGAGTTTGACTGTTTCCTGTCTCATATTTAGGTCTCTCATCCAATTTGAATTTTAGTGTATGGTGTCAGAAAATGGTCCAGGTTCATTCTTCTGCATGTCAGTGTCCAATTTTCCCAACACCATTTGCTGAAGAGACTGTCTTTATTCCACTGGATATTCTTTCCTGCTTTGTCAAAAATTAGTTGCCCATATAGTTGTGGGTCCATTTCTGGGTTTTCTGTTGTATTCCATTGATCTGCATGTCTGTTTTTGTGCCAGTAATGATATGGTAAGTGGGACTTTTAGGTCATTTCTAATGGTGGGTGGGACTTTTTGGCTGGTAGACTTAAGCTAAGAATGAGCCCGCAGAAATTTAGCTATTACGTAGGGTATCCCTAAGCCCATAATAACAAAATGTGTGGAGACTCTGCAACTGTATGGTACAGACATCCTGTTATCTTGTGCCTTTTAAGACTATCGATTCAAACTCTTTAGAGATGACTTTTTTTTTATCTGTATGTTTTTTTTCTGTAATAGGATTAGAAGAGCTTGGTGGAACCTACATGCACTCAATACCTCCATTTCCTACTTCTATGTCTCGCACATACCTCTGCCTGTTACTGTATTTCTGAACTTCAACATCTGTTGGTGTTCAACACCATTCAGCTGTGTCTTCTGCTACTATTACATTTTTTAAACTTTTTTTTATTGGTACATTCATCTTCAACTATTTTTTGCCTTACAGATAAGTTTTAGCATTTCTTACCCATTCATATCCTGTGTTATATACTCTTTACTGATTGAGGAATATACTCTTCTGTTTTCCTCTTAGTATATTCTTAAGTGGGACAGATTATCATAAACATATGTGCTTGATTTGCCTTCTTTTATGATATTTAAATTCTTTAGTGTTTACTTATTTTTGAGAGAGAGAGATAAAGAGAGATCATGAACTGGGGAGAGGGAGAGAGAAAGGGAGACAGAGAATCCCAAGCAGGTTCTGCATTGTTGGCACAAAGCCTGTTGCAGGGCTCAAACTCACAAACCATGAAATCATGACCTGAGCTAAAACCAAGAGCCAGATACTTAACTAACTAAACTACCCAGGTGCCCCTCATTTGCCTTCTTAGATCATAAATTAATACCTTTTGTTTTGATTCAGGGAAGTGATAAGATCTGTGCTGTGATTTGAAAAAATAACATAATAGTGTATAAATATGGATTCGAGTGGATATAGGAAATATAATTGTTGAGGTTGTGTCTAGTCAACATGTAAAAAGAGATATATTAATTATGTGAGCAGTGGAAATGGGAAGGTGGAGATTTTTAGAGTTAAATCTGTGGAATCTATCAACTTTACTAATGTGCTTTGAAACAAGTTTTGCTGCCCTGGAAGTGCCAGATGTTAAAGAGAAAGCAGCATATCTAATGCCATAAAATGGAAAAAAAAAACACATGATTAAAGACTTAATTTAAAAAATATTTTATTCTGAAAAAGTGTAACATCAATGGAAAAATTCATGAACCTGTTAGGATGACTTAAGTTGTTATAAGGTGATCACCTGCTCCAATTACAATGAAAATATAACCCCCAGAGTTATGGTATAAAACATCCATTATTATACTTAGGACTTCTATGGGCAAGGAATGTGGACAGAGGCCCCAGGAGATGGCTTCTCTCTGCTCCACTGTGTCTGGTCTCAACTAGAAGGGTTGAAGTCTTATTCACTCATGAATTTGGTGATTAACATTGGTAGTTGGCTGGAGGCATCTGTTTCTCTTCATAGAAGTCTGTGTCATCTCCCTATAAGGTCACTTTTCATTGGCTAAATTGGACATCCTTAAATCATGGTAATTAGAGTCCAAGGACAAGTGACCTGACTTAGGGAACACGTTGTTCTATTCGTGACCTAGCTCACTTCATCTGCTACTCGTCTGACAGTAGCAGTAGATGTTCCTGTGGAAGCCTGGAATGGTGTTTTCTGCAGAGGACAGTTTTGGAAGGTTTGGAAGGTTGCTATCTGTGGAAAATAGATCCCAGATCAAGAATCAGAGTATTCCCAACAGGGTGTAATTTACTTGTGTATCTTTCTTGATCTCAAATATCCTCCAACAAGGGTCCTAGCATACAGATTCCATCAAAGATGGAGGCTTAGCAAGCGCCGTTGTTACAGCCCCTGCTTGACAAACAAATTGGTTTTAAGAATATACAAAACATGGAGTATGTTCTAAGTATACAAACTCAGAGCCTTGTGGCTGGTGAAAGATCTCTTCCTTTCTGCTGTGGAGGGGCATGTGTACAACAGGAGCACTCAGAATCTGCACTGTGACCGAAGAGGGCATTAGGGAGACAATTCCCCTGAGGAAGGGTTGATTTGTGAGCTTTAATCATTAATCAGTTTAAAACTGGTTACTTTTGTGCCTTGGAATTGTTGGACTAATTTGTTAAAAAATAAAACCTGAAGTAAGCGTTGGACTCTTGATTTCACCTCAGGTCATGATGTAACGATTTGTGGGATTTAGCTCTGTGCCTTGCTGACTGCACAGGCCTGCTTGGGAGTCACTCTCTGACCCTCCCCTCCTTATGAACATGCTTTCTCTCTCCCTCAAGAAAATAAGTGAACTTAAAACAAACAAACAAAAAACCTGAAGTACTCATTTTGTCAGAAACAAATCCATACATACGTATTTCCCTGTGTAGGTATGTTAGCCTGGAATGGTGTTTTCTGCGGAGGACAGTTTTGGAAGGTTTGGAAACGATGGTATAGTGTGTAGAATTAAACTTTATCTCCCTACTTTCAGTCTTTGTTTTCATCCCTCTTTTAGGTGAACCCCAGTTTGGGTTCCTCTAGTTGACTTGTTTAGTGAAAGTTGGCCAACATTTTCTGAAAAGAGGCAAATGATACATATTTTTGGCCTTGTGGGACATACAATCTCTGTTACGGCTCCTCAACTCCACACAAAAGCAGCCATAGACAATATGTAAAGAAATAGATGTGACTGTGTTGCATTAGTAATTTACAAAATAAGTGGTGGGATGGGTATGGCTAGCAGACCCCAGTTTTTTTGACGTGTTATTACAGTGCAAAATTCAAATTTTCTGCTTGGTGAGAAAGAAACAGTATATGGAATGTGGGTGGAAGGTTAACTTCCTTTCCACATACTAGTCAAAATCTGGATTTGAACCTTATGACTCACTATCACTTGTTGTGGTTTCTGGTTCTTACACTCCTGAACATCTCTGGGATTCTGCAAGAAAATTTGTTTACTTCCTATCAGTTTATGCCCATGTAGGAACTTAAGTATTCTCTAAAGTTCAGAGAAGTTATTTGTTCTGAAAAAGCAGTGATTTCTCATATACCTATGTTCAGTCTTTCCGAAAGGCAAGGGATAAAAGCAGACAACTTTTATTGACTCTCATCTCTTGCCTTTACCCTTTTGGGTTTGCACTTTACACCTGTACTGTGTTTTATTAGAGTATTAGAAACAAGTAGAGGTAAAGGCATGTCTTCAGCTGCTCGACTTCTGCCAGAAGCTGACCTCTTCCTCTTGTGAATCGTAGATTTCTACTGGTTAGCATACCCAACTTTTGCAAGTTTACTTTTAGCACCATCATAAGTACTTAATGATAACAATTTAATAATCTTTTTATGAAGCATTTTTTGAGAATGGGATCAATATAGGAAACATGAGTAACAACTAGAGAATAAAGCCTGTGTGGCTTTTTTATCTACCTAGTTAAAAAAAATTATTATAGCTATCCTGGTTTTGCAAAGGCATATGTTAGCAATCAAACCAATTTGACCCATTTTGGTAACTTCTGCTATAATGAACAACTGGAATATTCCAATTAATATTTGGGTGTTTTTTTTTTTTTTGGTTGGTATGCTTTTCAACATATGTTTTTACTTAAAAATCAAATATTTGATATTTCTTACCTTGGTTATCATCTGGGTATAATCTAAGTTTTATAATAAAGGTTGTATAGTAATAATTCTGCTATAATAATGAAATGTTTAATTTTCTAATATCTTTATAGCTTATCTTTGTGCCAATGGGCATCTTACTTCCAAAGAGTATTGAAGAGAAACTAAAACTGGATCCTCTAATATATATATTTTTTACTTCCCTCTAATAAAAAGGGTAGGATGATATTTCAGAATATGAACCAGTATCAAAGTGTAACTGTCGAGAGAATTTATGTACATCTTGAGGGTTCTTTTTTCCATTTTAGAGCAATAAGATAAATTAGTATAAATTAAGTTTAATACGATCCGTGCCCCATCTTAAATGGCGTAAACTAGTGTGGCATAATGTTTCTAGTTTTGTTCTATCCCTTTTATTCAGCTGTATGGTAAAAGAAAGTGTATACTTGCATTAAGGAATATTTATGCCCTAAAAGGAACTTTTCCATCTCAGCAAGCTGTGGGAACGGATAAGTCCTTCAGCTAATTACCCATAAACCACCGTGCAGTTTTCTCTCAGTGAGATGTTTTCTGGCATTCTCTACACAAACCAGTACACTGTAGGTAGATCTGAGAAATGGTGAGCCTCATCATGAGACCAGTTTTTCTTGTGTTAAAAATCTGATTAGATACCCTAAGACTAATATTGAACTTTTATCTGGGCAGCATACACATACCTTGACAGATAATTCACTGGCCTGCAGTATAAACTAGACATTAGTCTTCTGATGAAGGCACTAGGACCCAGTAAATCCCATGAGTTACTACGTACGATTCTAAGAAGCGTGTTCCTCGTATTCTGTAAAACTAAGCTTCAGGTATAGGACCAAGATAATGGTATGCCATACGGTATTACTCCCAACCAAGAAAGTAATTGTAGAGGAAAATTAAGCAATTGGTATGCTCTCTAAGTGTCAGAGGTTTTACTACCATATACCACATCAAGCAGAAATTGTTGGCTTCATGGGACAGTGTACTGGCTTTTTAAAGACCTTATTAATGTGCTTACTAAGAGTGGAGGGATGTCCTGCAAAATGCAGTAAATGGTGTGATCCAGTAGTCAATAAATGGTTTTCTTTCTCCTCTAACTGGAAAATATAAGTTCAGAAACCAAGGATAAACATATGATTAAATACTGCTGGTCTAAAGATTTTAGTCTTCAAAGAATAATAGTTCCACTAAGATTAACAATGTTTTCACCAAATTGCATGCTGAGACTGCCACTTGATTTCTTATGATACTGAACCAATGTGGAGGCACAATGTACTCCAGTACCATTATAATGACATCAGTAATTAACCCTAATTAGTTTAAAGCAGATCTTCATTTGCTCCTTCTGATCTACTCTTTACCATCTCCACTCTTCACTTTGTTCTAGGATGATAAATGGTATAAACCATGTCAGCAGTCTCTGATTTCTAGTTTGTTGCAACTATCAGGGGAGACCTTGAAAAGAATCTGAGAGTGAATTCGGTGTATTTGTGTTCCAGAACTCTCCCTTTAAGATTTCCTCATGCCAACTATTCCCTGTACTGAAGGTCACTGCAGTGAGCACTCCATTCCTTTACCCCTTTAGACAAGAGCATGATAGTAGCTCAGTTGCTTAAGAACCACAGGTTAACGTACTGTTCAGTTTGGGATTTGTCAAGGTTAGCATGTCTTCCTTTGTTTAAGGATATTTTGCTTAAGGGTGGTTACATGATAATAGTGAAGAATGCGGATGCAATTATTGTTATTTGGGTTGTAAACATGGATAGAAGCTGTAGGGATGCTAATAGCTAAGGTGGTGGAATGTCTTGATTGTTAACAGCTCTGCAACATTGTCTCTATTCTGAGCTCCCTACATTATCATAAGAAGTGAAAGATGAGGAGCTATGTTCTCAGTGTCCTTACTAAAACAATCTAGGTTAGATTCTGCCAGGTATTCTTTTGAGACTTGGAAGGCAGAAAAAAAAAAGGCACATTTCACACTATTGTAACTTCTAGCAGTGGCAAGCGTACTCATGAGCATTCATAGACACATATCCTATCTGATTATCTGGAAAGTTATCTGCCTTACTTCTGCAGGTAGCAGTGACCTAACTGGTGGTTTTCCTTGATTCCTAAAACTATGTGATTTCATTTAAACTATTTCATTTAGAATTAATTTTGTGTGTGTGAAAGGCATACAGTGCTTTCTTTTCTTCCCCTAGTATTTTTTAAAAAATTTTTTAATGTTTATTTTTGAGAGAGAGAAAGAGAGACAGCATGAGTGGCAGAGGGGCAGAGAGAGAGGGAGACAGAATCTGAAGCAGGCTCCAGGCTCCGAGCTGTCAGCACAGAGCCCAACGTGGGGCTCAAACTCACAAACCATGGGTCATGACCTCAGCTGAAGTCGGACGCTTAACTGAAGGAGCCACCCAGGTGCCCCCCACCGAGTATTTTTGATTACACAGATGGTATATATTTCCTTTTAATATGTGTAATATATATAGTGTATACATAGTGTAATATATACTATGTATATTATACATGCATATAAATGTGTGTGTATATATGTATATATATGTGTGTGTGTGTATTTATTTAGCCACTATGTGTACATAACCAGAGTAAACTCAGTAAGGGAGATGAATTATTTATGCTTTCATTTAATTCATGGTGTGTTGTGAATAGAGAAATGATGATAATGCCAAATTAGAAATGTGCCTAAATTCTGTGGCTGGCAAGAAGATAAAACCAGTTAGAATGCTCCAGTTTAGAAGTATCAGGGAGGGTTTACTCAAGGTGAATTTTGGCTGAGCCTGACTGTGTGACTAAGAATTAATCATGGGAACAAGAAACTGAAGATGGCCTCAGTGGAGGAACACCATGGGAGGTGCAGCATTGAAGTAAGAAGAGCCCAGTGTGTGAAAACGACCTGTATTTTGATATTGCAGGACCACTTTAGAGTGGTGAGAGATGAATGCTGGGCCTAGGTCATGTAGAGATGTGTTGCTGTTTTGAAACTCTTGGGCTTTTCCTAAACGCAGTGTGGAACTAAAACTGAAACTTTACTGGCTGGACATAGAATGGATGGATTCAAGACACATGAAGTAAGAATCATCACAAATTTGTATTATGTCAAGAAACGGTCTTTAAAATATGAAACTTTTTGCCCTTAAAATACTGCAGGTTAATTTATACATGAGTAAAGGTCTCCTTCCCATAACTATGGTATAAATTAGGAACTAACCGTAGTCATGAAAAATGATGGCAGCACTTAGACTTTTCATTGGCTAATTAAATTTAAGTTCTGTTTGTGAACTTTTGGTCTAGTTGGCCATTCATCGCAAAACACTCAGAAGGGAAACAATTCCAACTTGAAAGCTCTCACTGCTTCCTAAGCTATAGTTTCAGATGTTCCATCTCATTTGACAACACATGACGTCACTTCCTATTTTAACATTTATGTATCACAACAAACATAAATCTTTGATTTTGTGTGAATGAGTGAAACGAAGAAAAATCCATCCATTTTCCACTGATATCTAGGAGGTACAATAAAATCTCCTTAAGGCTTTAATACTTCTTTTTTGGAAGATTTGTGAGTGAGTGGGTAGAAACACACTGTTAATTTTTTCATTACATTTTTAAGTTGAATGAGAACATACATATAAAGGAAAACTTTTGAAGTAGACGATGTCAAACCTGAAAAATAAATTGCTATGCTAAAACTTATTTTAAAATCATAAGTTACTGTCATCTAGCTTTTTAAAAAGTGATCCATGAGTATTGAATAGATAGTATTTAGTTTAGTTTTACAACTTAGCCTTACTTGCAAAATTTCATGTTTCCAAAAGGAATATATGATTTGGTATTTACACAGATCAGTTTTATTCTGCATCGGAGAGGTTTTTACCTTATATTTTATTTCGTTTTGTATTTATTGGGAAAACTGGTTCAGGGTGTTAGCTGAAGCACAGGGGAAGCATGTGACACCTAGTATCATGTATGAGAGGTTGTTAATTAATTCATGTCAAAAATACAAACATGATTATAATTTTCTAAGAATCTAGTGTTATTTCCCCTTGCAATCAATGAATGCATTAACTAACTAGAAAAATAATTGCATTTTGTAGATTAAGAGATGGAAGCAAAAAATAATCCACATGAGAATATTTTTCGGAATAAACATTGTAATTCTTCTATTTGACAACATAGAGATAAGGCCAAAAATTTAGCCATCATACTGCTAGTATTTCTCACTATAATTTATAGCTCTGTCTAGGTCAGTAAATTGAATAGGTAGATGTCAATCTGTCTAGTAAAATAGTCAGCATTAAGAACATTGTTACTTTGGGAACACTATTTTCAAAATTAAATTTCCTAAACTCTTTCTTGGCAAGCCCATACTTTTCTTGGAAGCAGGCAAAAGTGATTACATATTAACATGAGAGTGAAAGTGGAATGCAGAAATGAAGGTTTTTGCAGAGAATAATCAATAGAAATGAGGTAACTAAATGAAAATCAAGAGTTTAAACTGTCAATTCATCACTAGATTCCCCTAGGTAACCATGGAATTTAAAGTTGTGACCTTCAATGGAAATAGATGTTCTTACAAATTGTTCCAAATTGAGAGTCAAAATCTGAGCTTCTCTGAGAAAAATAAGTTCATTAGATCTCCTCTGTATATTAAAAACACACACCTACACAG
Source organism: Lynx rufus (assembly GCF_022079265.1). Taxonomy (NCBI): domain Eukaryota; kingdom Metazoa; phylum Chordata; class Mammalia; order Carnivora; family Felidae; genus Lynx; species Lynx rufus. Next base: position 48,956,888 of record NW_025814827.1, read on the forward strand.
ACTAACAATATATTAACCTAGTTACATGAACAACTGACTTGGATATAAATATAATTTTGTTTTATCAGTAAAACACAGGGTCAAAACAGATACAAGATAAGGAAAAACACAACTCAGATTTTAGATTTGTTTTTGATCTGGAGTAAGAATACTTCTTTGGCTTCGAGTCCCAGAACAACATCATCTTTAACATCACAAGGAAAATATTTATTTGCTTTTCTGTCATTGAGTCAAACTACTTAATCTATTTAAGATATATGTCTTATCCTAATTTATTTCATGTTACTTAATATCCGTATAAGGATTTCTCTAATTAAATAAATCTTACTGAAATAACTAATTTGGGGGACATAGGCTTTTTCTTCTTCCCGAAAGCACTGTATTTACTCAAACATTTGAAATACCAAATGTGCTTCTATTTGTGGGGTGAAATGTAAGATTGTATTTCTTCGATATGTATGTTTTTCTCATCTGGCTATAGTAGTCAGAGAGCCATCCAGAAATCTAAACCTGAGGCAAAAGCAATTTAAGAGATGCGGATTGATTAACTAAATGTCCACATCATAACTAAATGTCCACATCATTACATTTTGCACATCTTTAACTCCTGTCAAGACTTAGGGATGCCACTATGAAAAATATTGCTCATGGGATTTTTAAGAGATGGTCAATCTGACCTACATGCTAGTGCTCATGACTTGGGTAGAAGGACCACCTTATGATGCCCTCTTCCTTGATTTCCTAGCCGAGTTTATCAGTATGTATAGATATGCATGGATAAAATAAAATTGTGCAATTAAATTCAATATAGTCAGTGTTGTTATTAAGCATCCAGGTACAGAAACATTTTATTATGATTAGTAGTCAGTTAAGTTTAGAAATTTTAAGAGCTAAATGTGATCTGATAACTGAAAGCACAACTCTAATTGTGTATATATATATATATGTATATGTATATGTATACATATACATATATATATACACACACATACATATACATATGTATATATATACATATATACGTGTATATGTTTGTTTTTAATTTAATGTTTATTTATTTTTGAGAGAGAGACAGAGTGTGAGTAGGAGAGGGGCAGAGAGACACAGAATCTAAAGTAGGATCCAGGCTCTGAGCTGTCAGCATAGAGCCTGATGCAAGGCTCAAGCCCATGAACCATGAGATCATGACCTGAGCTGAACCAAGAGTCAGGTGCTTAATCAGCTGAGCCACCCAGATGCGCCAGAACTCTAATATTTTTTAGGTAGAGATAAAATAAGAAGTTAGTGGAAAATAAAGAAAATAACATTTCTGGAGATGAAAATACAGTATTTGCTGTGGTAGAGGCTTTTATGTTTTACACCTGACATGTAATTTTAAGGAAAATATAAAGAAATGTAGTTGTAAGTGAAAATGTAAAAAAAAAAAGTTTAATGGCTTATTGTAACCACTCTGGAAAACAGTGTGGAGTTTCCTCAGAAAGTTAAAAATAGAACTACCCTACCACCCAGCAATTGTACTACTAGGAAGTAATTCAAAAGACATAAAAATGCTGATTTGAAGGGGCACATGCACCCCAATGTTTGTAGTGTTTCTATCAACAATAGCCAAATTATGAAAAGAACCCAAATTAAAATGTCCATCAACTGATGAATGGATTAAGAAGATGTTGTATACATATGTATACACACATACATACAATGGAATATTACTTGGCAATCAAAGGGAATGAAATCTTGCCATTTGCAACAACGTGGATGGATCTGGAGGGTATTATGCTAAGCAAAGTAAGTCAATCACAGAAAGACAGATATCCTATGATTTCACTCATATGTGGAATTTGAGAAACTTAACAGATGACCATAGGGGAAGTGAAGGAAAAAAATAAGATAAAAATAGACAAGGAGGCAAACCATAAGAGACTCTTAAATACAAAGAACTAAGGGTTCTGGGGTTTGATGGGGTGTTGAGTGTTGGGGCTGGGTTATATAGGTGACAGACACTAAGGAAGAGACTTTTTGGGATGATCACTGTGTGTCGTGTGTACGAGATGAATCACTGGGTTCTATTCCTGAAGCCAAGACTACACTGTATGTTAACTAACTTGAGAATATTAAAAAAAAAAAAAATTTGATGGCCTAAAATGCAATACAGAATTTTCTATATATTTAACATAACCATAACTATGTTTAAAAGTAAAAATTTGGAAAAAAAAAACTTGGAAGTGGGTGCCACTTTTTTACATAGAAACACATTCACAGGCATTAGAAATGTAATTACTCAAACTTTATTAAACAACATCGTTTTTATATCTAATATTTCCAGGCAATTTTACTTCTTGTTAATCTCTATAAAATGCATGTCATTGCATACTTGTTATATAATAAAGGTATTTTCTATCTCTTTGAAAGAAATTGACAGTTAAAATATGTAATACTTTTGGCCAGGGCTTAGCACATATTTTTATTGTCTGTTTTTACTAATTATTTTTGACCTGAGCATTCTGGATCCTATGTGTATACATGGTGATGCAGTGATAGTTGTTTTATTTATTTTTGTTGGTTTCCTTTGGTTAAAAACGAGTAAGTTTGTAAGGTGAGTCTGAGCAGAAAATGGATTGGCAATATAGTAAAAACATGGACACCATGAGACTTCGTTTTGCTCATTGAAGCCCAATGATATTTTTGTTTTTGCTTTTGATTTTCATTGTAAAAACAGTTGCTGAGTAACTGATGCATTAAATCACACCAGCGATGGGTGTCTTGTGTAGAATGAAGACTTAGGTCCCCAGGAAGGGATTCTTAAACTAACCAGTTTTTCATGTCATGACATCAATGGCCAGTTGATTCTTTAACAGCAAGATCGTGCAGTCCATAGAGTGTAGCAGTCCATATTGTAACCTTTCGGTTACTTTGAAATACTCTTATCTGCTTTAGATAAATTAGTTTGGTTTCTATTTTGAGGGGGAAAAATGGAGTTGATGGAACCTGAAACTCATTCTCATCTTGTCGTTCTATGATGAATCATGTTGGTTACAAAGCCAGTTGTCCTCTGGGGGCAAATATAAAATTGCCTTACAAATATATCTAACCCATGCATCTAATGCTTTCAATAAATGTTGGCTTTCTAAATTCAGTATTAATGTAGATATATTTCAGAGATGCAAAACAGATGTATATGGTTGCATTCTTTTTTTTAAGAACTCTTTATTTCTTTACTAATACACTTAGACATTAAATGGTATAACTAGGGTGTGAAAAACTGACCTTCATCTTCTTTTTTAAACACCCCTTTAGTCTCAGCCAATAAATAATTTGGAAATGAACCCTATATTTTAAACTTCAAATTTCTTTGATCTATCCTAAACTGCTTTCAAAGAAAATGAGACTTTCACTCTGATAGCCACTCTACCAAATTAAAAACAAACAAACAAGTAAAAGTCAGGCTTTGATTCTTTTTACCTAAATACGAACACTGGATAGTAACTTTTAACTGATAGGTCTTAACTTGTAAGGCATGGCTAATGTGCTTTAAAATTCTCATAGTCAGAGTTAAGACATATAATTCTATAAATGAAAAGGAAGTTTTCTTACGTTAATCTTGTAATATCTAGGTAGACAATACTTTAGTTTTAAAATGCCAGATATACATATTTCTACCCTAGTTTCAATATGTGAGCTGTGTGGTTTATAGTAAGTTTTGTGGGAATTAAATAAGATAAAATACTTTAAATTGCCTAGCATACTTCTTTTCATATCTTAGTTAAAAAGAGTTATTGTTGCCAGTTATTCAAGCCATTCTTACAGCCACATTGATACTAGCAAAAAAAGTGCTAAGATTCTGTGTATTATTTTTTACAATGGAGGAACTGTCATTAAGAGTAATGCCTGTGAAATATAAAGTACATTTAATGTTCTCAATAAATCTGTAATCTAGTCGTGACACAAGTAAATATTTGTATGACAAGTGATGCAAGAAACAACCAACATGGAGGTTAAGAGAAGGAAATAGATCATTGTGAACCAGAAAAGGAAGATAATAGTAATAACTGACATTGAAGGCTTTTTCTCTATTATAAGGACCCAAGAAATAAAGCAAAAATATTCTCAGTTTGCAAAAGCAGAAGTTGAGGCTTAAGAAAGCTAATTGTCCAAAGTCACTCAGTTAGAGAGGGGTACAGCAAGATTGGGACTACACAGAGTCTAACACAAGACCTTCTGTTGTTAATAATCACAAAGTACAACATTTTTGGGCAACAGAGGAGGCTTCAGGTTAATCAATGCATGTTAAAGAGCTGGAGCAAAGCAAAAACTACAGGTTGAGCATGTGGTATTTTGGGAGTGGTGAAAAGTTTCATCCACTTGCAGGGGAGATTTTAGATTGGGTTACTTAAAGTGCAAAGTGATGAATGTGAAGACATGAGATTGTCCAAAGACACCTTTGAATTCAGACAATAGAGGAATTAGTTTCAGCCTCTACAAAAAATACACACACAAATAGGCACCTATTTTTAGGTATTGTGAATAAAAATATACAGAATTACTATGCTTATCCAAAACTTTGACACCATCTTTCTCTTCCTTAAAATTAGCTGGAAGCATCCATCAGGCACAGTTAGTGACTCAATATGGCAATAGTACTGCTTGGACTTACTTTATACAGGACATTGATTCACTGAAAACTGGCCCGTGTTATTGATTACAGATAATGGTTACTACGAGGCAAAGCAGTATCATGAAGTTCTACTTAAACATATAGAAAGGATTTTATAGTTTAGCAATGTGCTATTTTAAAAATATTGGTTTCCACAGGTGGCATATTACATAAAATTTGTAATAAACACAACTTAACATTAACATTCTAAACATAGCATTTCCATACATATTAAGTGAACTATAAGATAAGAGTTTTGTTTAAGTGGCAAGGAAAGTCTCTTGTGTTACTCTTCATTTTAATGCCATAAAGTATAGTGGGTTGTGTTCATGTGAGTAGTATAGATGTGGAAAGTTCAGAGAGGGGGTTTCAAAAAAAAAACCATACAACCTTGAGTTACATTCTGTATACCCTTCAGACTTAATATAACTATGTAATTTGAAAATATTGGGGCGCCTGTGTGGCTCAGTTGGTTAAGTGTCCGACTTAGGCTCAGGTCATGATCTCAGGATTTGTGGGTTTGAGCCCAGCATCTGGCTCTGTGCTGACAGCTCAGAGCCTGGGGCCTGTTTCAGATTCTGTGTCCCTCTTTCTCTGCCCCTCCCCCAATCGCGCGCACACGCGTTCTCTCCCTCTCTCTCTCAAAAATAAATAAAAACATAAAAAAATAAGAAAAAAAAATAGAATATTAGCTGTATATTTTAACTGTTATAGTAGTTTCATTTTTATGAATTACTCTTGAACTGACTTCATTGAATGCCATTAGTGATTTTGGTTAGAAATAGTCAGCCTTGCACCCAGGTAGTCTCTTGTGCAGCTAACTTTGTGTGATCGTGTCAGTGTGTGTGTGTGTGTGTGTGTGTGTGTGTGTGTGTGTGTGTGTAATGTGTGCGTGTGTATGTGTGTGTATGGGGAGAGAGGGAGAACGAACTCCATAGGATTCAGTCTTATCCAAATAGATTCTACAGATTATTTTTTCTGTTTTGAATGTATGCTTGTCAGGATTCTTAGCATTTATTAATGCGTACAGTTTTATCCTATCATATACCCTTGTCTTTTAAATGATAAATTCATAAAATTCAATAAAGCTTCCTTGGAGTCCTTCTATGCGGCACCTATTATTTTTTGGTACTTGTATGGAATTTTATATTTTCTGTAAATTACCAAACCAAATTACGTAAACACATCTGCTCATCTAAGATACTTCATAAACAGTAAAGATGGTTATAATAGGATGACTAATTTCCCAACAACATTAATTGTGGATATTCTCTGATTTTAGAGCACAATGGCAAGATTATACTTTCCAGTAGGAAATAATTTGAAAGTGTTTGCAGAACAGCTTTGCTCTTTGTTTCAGTCTTTTAATAGCAGTATATTAGATTATAACTGACTGATTCTTAATGCAAGAGCAAAATATGGAAATCTAATTTACATGTCAAAGCAAAGACAAGATGGGAGGAGAGGTTGAAAGGCTAAATTAATCATTTTATATTTATAATTAGAACGTATCTGTACCTATAAAACATGACAATATGCACACTTTTATATGAAAATAGTGATTATATCAAATGATGAGTTTGCTCTTCCTTGAGTGAAGGAGCTTCCCCTCGTTGGCTTCATGTTATTTTCACTAATGAAGGGAGACATTATTGATGTCTCTCAGAGAAACTTTCTTCAAAACCAGCCTCTTGAAATTTGAAACTTATCTAATCAAAATATTCCACTTTAGGAGCAATACCCACTCATTTTATTACTATAAGCTTAATGGTTCTAGAGGAATTGCATTTAATATTCCCTTTGAATCTGATTTTTCAAAATCAATTAATTCTTAATTCTAATTCCAGTTCTTCTGGGCCATTGATTCTTTTCCTCATTAGGCTCTTTTAATCACTTGACTTCCTCAAAAAGCAACAGTTCAAGTTTCTTAGAGAAAAGTTTTCTATAAAAAAATTAAATGCATATAAATGTAGCAACCTAAATATGTCTTCGCTACAAATACCTTTATTCCCTGCGTTTGTAGTGTGAAGAAGTGTACACCAAACCAAATGAGTAATCTCTCCAGTTCCTTCTGCAGGTATCTCTTCAACCTTCACTAGCACTCTTGAAGCCACCTGGCACATTATAAGAATATTAATTGCAATGTTATTTTTGTAACCTGTTCTGTAATGAGCACCATAAACTTTTTAAAACATTGAAACAGACTAGAAAAAATGTTTGTGTATTCTGTCAAATGCATAAAGAACCACTTTCTTAAATGTTTGTAGTCCTTTTCTTAATTTGAATCACGAATATATGCGTGTGTGTGTGTGTGTGTGTGTGTGTGTGTGTGTGTGTGTGTGTGTGAATTTCTAGTACCTCCTGTTTGGAGCCTTAAACTCACCCTTGTTATTTTTGTGATATTTCTCAAAATTTTTTTCTATCTTCATTAATGTTTTTGAGAACATAATTTTATCAGGTTTTTTCTAGAGCCAGTGTTGCAGATTCTGTCCAGTTTAATTCAACAATCTGTAAATCCACAAAACTGTTGGAGATTTGGGGGCAAATAATTACTGGTCAGGCTCTAAGACCCGTGCTGGGTGACTCAACATTCAATTTACTCATTCATTTATTCTTTCAAAAGTGTGAGCATCTGCCGTGAATGGAGCAGGTGGTCTGTGTCTTGGCATGATCTTGTGGAGTCAGCTATTTCATGTTAACATTAAGAATCTGGAGCAGCCAAAACAATATTTTTCTTCCAACTCTTATTTCTCACCCATAACACTTTAACACTTTTCTTATTTGGTTAGGTCTCGTAAAAAGAAATGGAAATTTACTTGCTGGAACTCATTCCTTTAATTGATGAATGTCATTATCAATTTTTCTTTCTTTACTCATAGTATATTGCTGATAACCTCTATTAAAATGTCGATTCATAATCCTTCATATTCCTGTCACTGATTAGCTTTATATTGACCCTCTCCCACCAATTATAGTAAGGGCTCTCTGAAGACAGGGTATTCTTCAAATCCAATTTGGTTTCAGTATATGGCACCATACAAGGGTCTCAGATGGAAGGGAGGTTTGTCAAAGAGCCAAGGGCTTGAAGAGAACGAATAATATCTCAAATGCACAGATCACCTTGAGAACACTTTTTTGTAGGCCATATCTATAAAATTGATTTTTAAAACAAAGATAACACTTGGCTTTTTCTAAAAAAAATTTCTCTACTTTAGTGCTTTTTTAATCTCTGTTTTCCAAGAGGCCAGTGACAACTTGCTTTTCCCAATTTTTTTTTTTTTTTTTTTTTTTTTTGTCAAGGACTGTTCTCAAAAGGGAATCCTAGAGAGAACATGGAGGCACTGCTGGAAGGGAATAGACTCTTGATCAGGATTAATGTGTTACCATTCTGAAGTGTATATAAAATTCAAGCAAGGAGTATATCCTTAACCAAAAGAATAGGCCTTTAATTTTGGAAGTTTCAGCATCAACAAACTAGTGTGAAATGTATTCGTGACTCATAATACCAATTTGGTACCCTTTATTTTATATAAGATTACCTAATTTTGTTGAGCGATTTTAAGAAGAGTGGTTATGGCTTTATGCAAATTATTTCATGTAGTTCTAGAACAACGCCATAAGAAAAGTATTATCTCATGTTTCCAGGAGAAGAATCTGACATCAAAGAGATTAAGGAATTTGCCTGAGGCCACACAGTAAGGGAAGGACTCCAAACATAGATTTCTTTAACTCCCAATCTGTATTTTTTCTCCTGATTTGCATGTTTACTGGATTTAGACAATTTCTTTCTAAAAACTTGAGTTAGGTAATATTCCAGAAATAAAGAGGAGTTGTTGATGTTTATGCCTATATGACTGCTGCTACTGCTACTATTGTCGTTTATTTAAAATACACACACACAGGGGCACCTGGGTGGCTCAGTCGGTTAAGCAGCCGACTTCGGCTCAGGTCATGATCTCACAGTCCATGAGTTTGAGCCCCGCTTTGGGCTCTGTGCTGACAGCTCGGAGCCTGGAGCCTGTTTCAGATTCTGTGTCTCCCTCTCTCTGACCCTCCCCTGTTCATGCTCTGTCTCTCTGTGTCTCAAAAATAAACGTTAAAAAAAAATAAAATAAAATACACACACACACACACACACACACACACACACACATATACTGTAAAAGTTCCTGAAATTTTGACTTACAGTGAAGGTATATTTATCTAAAAGCAAACAAACCGAAGACTGTAACTTTATCCCATACAACAGTAGTACTTAACCATCACTGTGAACTAGAATCATATAAGCTTTGAAAAATCTAGATCCTCAGACTCCAGACAAGGCATTCTGTTTTCATTGGTGTGATATGAGAGATTGGCATATCTATCCTATTCCTTTATCTAAAATATTTAATTCCCAGGATTGTGGATGACTGCATATGTAATACAAATGTGCACACAATGGAATAGAAAAAAGCCTTTTACAAAAATTTTTAATGTGTTCTATATGCTGGGTAGATTTTTCTAAAATGTTGATTAGTTATTTATAAGCACCATGTATAAACAGTACAGGTTGAGTCTCCCTACTGTCTGAAAACTCGTAATGCAACTGTTTAAGAGTAGGCTAGTATAGTCTGCAGTACAAACCCCAAGATCTAAGTAGTTGAACTCAACAGTTCATTTCTCACAGGTGTAAAATTCACTGATTACCATTACTTTCCAAGATTTCAATACAGATTTCAATGACTGGATGAACCTCATTGCTTGTGTCTTATTGTCAGTTCCACCGTTAGAATGGATTAATCATAGCCCATTTGTTAGAACTATTCATAAATCCTCACATAATTTCAGGGATGTTGGGTAATGTAGTGACATGCAATATACGATTGACAGCATTGTTTCTGCCACAGTAAGTGAAATAAAGGGTTAGGTTTATCTGCTCTTAATTAGAGAGGGAGGAGATAGATGTTGAGATGCTGGATGGCTATGTAGAGTAGTAAAAACAATAGAATTTTGAAATGTCCCATACAGCTTCACTCTCCTGAAAGAACAAGTTTTTAGAAAATGCTTTTTCTTTCTTTTCTCCCCCCTCTGAATGGGCCTTTTTTTTCTGTTCCTGTTTGCTTTCCTGGAAAAATTATCTCTAGAATTTTTAGGATTGTAGTTACATAAGGGTGAGGTTAAAGCAAGCAGTTTTTCCTCTTAGTGTTGGGCATACAGCCCCATAAACATAAGGTGAGTCAGATAGCAAAAACTGTGTAGGTCAAGTCCATGGGAATGAAAGTCAGGGGGGTTGGTTGACATTATTCCAATGTGATTGCCTATGATAGTAGAGATGAGTTAGTTTGGATCTCGTACTTAGTACCCTTAGATGAAAATAATCTCAAAATAAAAAGCTGTAAAAGGCATAGAACATTTATATTTTTCCTTTCTTGGTTACTTTGGTACCTACATACGAAAATAGATGAAAGTGCATGATTCATTTAGGAAATTTGTTAAGAGCAGCCACCTCTACGTAGCTTTTGGTATACACAGGCTAATGATAGTTTATAACTTTTATTGAGGGTCAAATACAAAGAATCTTTGGCTAGTCCAAGGAGAAGCACCATTTGAGCAACAAGAGGGAACACACATTTTTTTCAGTGTCAGATGCTTGAAATCAGTTTTATCTATTCACAATTAGTTTTATTTGTTAAGGTTAGGTGTCTTTCAGGAAATTATCTCTTCTAAAGGTTGTTCTCTCTCTATAAAATTTTACATTCAGTCCTTATTCTGTTTGTCTCTTGCTCCTCTTTCAATTAAAATGTCCTTCCAAATTGTTCAACCTGATTCTTGAGCAATTATTCAATCCAGATAGCTGTTGAATTTATACAAAGCTTAACCAGAGAGGCTCCTTACCTTGATGGCTGATAATCAATCGATGAAGAAAACCAATAGGATTAGTGTCATGTAAGAATATAATATTATGCATAGTAACATAGAAGCTGAGAAAAAAAATATTTGATAGGAGATATTAAATGATAGACATGGTGGCATTTAAACTGAACTGTAAAGGATGGTGATGATTTTCACAAGTGGAGATGGGAACAGAATTACTTAGAGCAGTAGCAAGGTAAATAATTGTGTAGATATGGGGAAATGTTTAGTGTTGGGAAGATTAAGTGGTCCAATATAGGTCAACAAAGTCTGCATGAACAGCACATTTTCTAGAAAATATATGTTACAGCCTGTTTAGGGAGGATCTACAATTTCATTCTAAAGATTAAGCCCGTTCTATAAGCAGTCAGAGATTCTTGGGCTGTGGTTCATATGATTTTATCAGGCTTTGTGGGAATTACTTAAATATAGAAAAGATATTTAACAAGGACAACATTTAAGAGGTTATTGAAATTTCCTGTGAGACAAGATGAGAGGTGAAACTAACATAAAGGAAAGGGGATAAATGCCAAAGATATTTGTGAGCAGATCCCTTATATATTTACTGTGGAAGGGTGTGAGGAATTAAAAGAATTTTGTGGATTTAAGTACAGATGATTGGGTATTTTTTGGTAGCTTTGCCAAAGAAAAAAAACCCTAAAAGCACAGACAAATTGCACTCTGTGGATGAATATGAGTTTAACTTCATATATTTCAGAGTATTGGTTTGGAAAAGCGAATTACTTGAGTTCAGCAGTCTGAACTTTGGTTACCCTGATTAGCCATACTCAGTAAATCTTATTTGAGCAGGATATAGAAAATTCTGTGTATGTCTGAGGTTAGATTTTACCTGAACCAAAGGTCCTCTAATCTCTTGTGTGCTATATCTGATTCTCATGTCCAAAACCTTATCTGACTGACCAATTGATTCCAGCTTGGGCATACTTTCTGATATCTGATTGCTGGACAGTTTTTTAGCAAAATTTCCTTCTTGACCTCTACTTTTTTCAAACTTCATAATCTGTACCTTCCCATTGGCTTGCTATTTATTACTACTTCTTCCCTATATCTATCTTGTTTTTTCTGGTTCTGGATTTTACCCTTTCATACTTAACCTATCACTGCCTCTGGCCCAGAAATAAGGCTTATACCTTACTCTTAGATAATATGATACATAATAAAGAAACATCAAAATAGAATTAAGATAGAAACAGCTATTCTGGATGAGTCTGTAAGGCCAATTCATTTCATTGGTAATTTTCTTTTCTATGTAAACAGAGGGTATGAGTGGACATTTGGGTATGGAATTGTCCAAGTCAGGGATTCATTCAGATGCTTAGTGTATAGATCAGGGATAAGAGTGATTATCAGCAGAAACTTAATCATATGAAAGTTACAACTATTCCAGTTCTTTTCAGCACTCTGGCCAGTCATTGGAAACAACTAGCATTAATTGTCAAGTGCACTTAAAGCATCCTTGATAGGATTACTAGAAGTCATTTTGTGCCAGGACACTTAGACTTCTGGCATATTAAAATTGCAATGGTACTTATATACTATCTAATCCTATAATTTAGGATAGGATGGCCATTTTTACTTTTCTAGTTTTGCCACATTATGTCTACTGCTTTGTATGCAATGAACACTAAATGATGTGGTCATATGTGTGACTTGTATCGACGCAATAAGTATATTATCTCAGCCTGAATTTCAGACTGTTTTTCCGTATACTTATTTTATAATGAATTTAAAACAAACTGAATCATTTGAAAGATAGCATTTCTCTCTGTACAGCACATACAGTTCCCACAGGATGGTATTTATGTTTCTTTGAATGACAGTCAACACTGTAGAAATTTAGTTAGAAGACTTGTAGGTCAAAGTTCTTGGATGTGAGTGACATTGGCAGCATAGAGAAATGATCAGGGAATAAGTTTTTTTTGAACTTTGCCAGTCAATTTCTAGAAGTCAGAAGTTTTATAAAGAAACCTAAAGGAAAGGTTTGTCAAATGCAGTTATATTCTAGAAAAAATGGAAACACTATGAAATAAGGCAGTAAACAAAATACAAGTAAGTTGAACTTCAGACGACAATTACTGGTAGAGAGGAACTTATGTTTTTTTTACTGCTTGTTTTGAAATGATTAATGAATAGTTGCCAAGATAGTAGAGAGAGTTCCCATATGCCCTGCATCCATCCATATCTAAAGTTCACAATTCATATGATTTGGTACATTTACCAAATGTAGAAATTAACATTGGCAAATATCAAATCAAGAAATTAACATTGGCAAAATACTGTTAACTAACTTAAATTCAGACTTGTATTTTAAAAGTGTTTTCACTAATATCCTTTTTTTTTTTTTTTTGATCCAGGATTCGATATAGGCTACCTTGATTCACATAATTCCTTAGTCTTCAATCTGTGATTGTTTTTCAATCTTTGGTTGTTTTTTGGACCTTGGCACTTGGGAAGCATACTTGTATGGTAGAATGTCTCTCAGTGTGGATTTGTCTAATGCATCACATAATTAGATGGGTTATGGGTTTTACGGAAGAATACCACAGAGATGAAGTGGCCTTATCACTTTATATTATGAGTACATAGTATCTACTTGAATCACTTTTGCTGATTTTTAGCCTTAATCACTTGGTTAAGATGGTATTTCCAGGTTTCTTCCCTGCAGTTACTACTTTTTCCCTTTTCATATTCTATTATTAGAAGAAAGCTGCTACATCCAGCCACCACTTGAGTGGAGAGGAATTAAGCTTTATCTCCTGAAGGGAAGAATATCAGATAATTTGTGGACATGTTTTAAAACTACCATAGTAATTAACAAATACTTTGAGCAAGCTATATTGAGACCATGCAAATACCTATTCTCTCTGAAGTTTTGCCCACCAATTTCAGCTTTCTTCAGTGGATCTTACCACATATTAGCACTTCCTTTCTTCCTGTTACTGTATGAGACTTTAGGCTCATCTTGTATTTTTGGCCCCACCTTTAGAATCAGCAATTCTCCAAGCATCTCCTAGATCTGTTTATTAGAAAATGATACCTTGAAAACCAATATACGTATGAATGCTGGTTCTAACCATTTGTGGTGGGATATCAGGGTTTATAGGCTATCTTAACACACAGAACTAGGAAATATATGTATGCATACTAACCCATCTTTATACAAACATTGAAGTATTTATCATCTATCTTTGAATCTCTTGTGATATTACAGGGTTCATTCTAGCCTACCTCTTCTTATTTGTAACTTCTACCTCTTAAAATAAGAACCCCCTTGCCCCGTTTTTTGTTTTACAACTTAATTACTTATTTGTTCAACCAAGTACATGGGTAGTTTCAGAATTACCAACTAGAGTATAATGTTTATGCACAGATGTTTTTGTACATTAATTCTACACTATCCAGTCAAAACACTCTTTTCCAAAGTTAAATAAGTCAACTCCTTTTTATCCTTCGTACCTCCTTCTTTGAGATTATGTCATCCATTTTAATATAGAGAGATTAATTCTCCATAATGAGTATTCCATTCCAAGACCCCCTAATATCCTGGTCATTTATTTATTTTTCAATTTGTTCATAGTAAAACTTACTCTTTGTGGATTATTGATGTTGAAAATGCATAGTTGTATATCTGCTGACACATTATCATACAGAACCTAAAAATTCTCTTGTATAGCCCATTTCTAGTCATCAAATAAAATTGGCTAATACTTAAATATGAGGAATTAATGGTAATAGTGTGGCAAGATGTCAATTAAATTGTACTTAATATAAATGTCTTTTTTTTTTTGAGAGAGAGCGAGTGCGATCAAGCTGAAGAGAGGGGCAGAGAGAGAGAGAGAGAGAGAGAGAGAGAGAGAGAGAGAGAGAGAATTTTAAGCAGGCTCCATGCTGAATGCACAGCCTGCTGCGGGGTTCAATCCCCTGACCCTGGGATCAAGACCTTTGGGGAAATAAGAGCCTAGGCACCCCAGTGTTGTTTTAATTCTAATTAGATGAAAATGGTTAGGATACAGCCCTACTTAGATTCTTTAACTTTCTTACTCTTTTGTATTATGTGTTTATAATGAAATTGAAATTTATTTAAAAGTGATATATAGATGAAGAATTCAGTATCCAACATTCCATATTGAATCTCCTTACTGATATTAATTCCATATTCCAGATTACTTTATCTTGACTTCAAGTCAGAAAATGAGGATCTGAAAAGATCATCTCCTGTGCATTCTGTCTCTTAGAGATTGGTAATAATAGTATGTATTTTTCTCATATATTTATATAATTTTAGGCCTTTCATAACAAAAATCTAGTGGAAAACACTTTTTCTCCTGAGTAAAATGGTATTTTTACAGAATGGAACATGTAAGGATCATGACTTTCAAGGACTCTCAAAGAGCTTTAAGTGATAAAATTATAATGGAAGTACAGGCATACCTTGGAGATATTGTAGGTTTAGTTCCAGAACATTGCAATATGAATGTTATAGTAAAGCAAGTCAAATTAATTTTTTGGTTTCCCTGTGCATATAAAACTTAAATTTATACTATACTGTAATCTATTAAGTATGCAATAGCATTCTTTTAAAAAATAATGTACATATCTTAATTTAAAAATAATTTCTTGAGGGCGCCTGGTAGGCTCAGCCAGTTGAGCTTCTGACTATTGATTTTGGCTCAGGTCATTATCTTGCAGTTCATGGGATCAAGCCCCTTGTTGGGCTTTGAGCTGACAGTGCAAAGCCTGCTTGGGATTCTGTATCTCCCTCTCTCTGCCCTTCCCCTACTCACGTGCCCACGATCTCTCTCTCTCTCTCTCTCTCTCTCTCTCTCTCTCTCTATCACAATAAATAAACTTTTTTTTAAGAAGGAAAAATACTTTATTACTAAAAAATGCTATCATTTGAGGTTTCAATGAATTATAATCACTGAGCAGAGATCACCATAACAAATATAAATATAATGAAAAAGTTTGAAATATTGCAAGTATTGGCAAAATGTGAAATGGAGACACAGACTGAGCAAATATTGTCGGAAAAATGGCACCAGTATGCTTGTTTAATACAGGGTTGCCACAAACCTTCAGTTTATAAAGATGGAATATCTGTGAAGTGCAGAAAAATAAGCTGTGCTTGTATTAGTTTGTTTGCTGACCAGGGTTTAGGTTCTGATCAAAAATACAAGCAAGATGTTTTCTTTCTCTGGCTCAGGACTAAAATTATACCAAACTAATGCTTGCAAATAACCTCCACTTTATTCTTGAGACATGATTGTCCACAGTAATTTCATTTATTTTTACTGGTATTGGATTTAGGTAGTTGATTTAAATCAGCATTAGCAAGTACTACAATTTTTGTGCAACCTAAATAAGGTAACTCCCCTCCTACCCCCTCTCCCCAAATTTGGAGGAATCTGGAAAGAAAGATCACATTCTAGAACTTGAAGCCAAACTAGGTTTTACATTCCTGGTATTTATCTTGGAGTCTTTTTAAAGATAAATTGTGAGTGTCCAGATCTTTGGCTGAAACGCATATGATGATGTTTGGAGATACATCTAATCTGAAGTAAGATTTTACCAGACAACAGGGACCAGACTAGCTGTTCAAAATGATGCATTCTCTTT
Source organism: Lynx rufus (assembly GCF_022079265.1). Lineage (NCBI taxonomy): Eukaryota > Metazoa > Chordata > Mammalia > Carnivora > Felidae > Lynx > Lynx rufus. Next base: position 48,973,071 of record NW_025814827.1, read on the forward strand.
AATGCCAGAATTTATGTTTCAGTGATATGCTTCACTGATGGAAATAATAATGGTTACCACTCATTGGTCATCTAACTAACTGTAATTTACCAAGCACCCTAGAAGGTACACATCATTAGCATCATTTTATTATGAGACTCAGAGCTGTTTGAAATGAATGACTTAAAGTACCACTGGTAAATCTGAGTTTAACATCTTGCTGCTTGCATTATTCCTCATTTTTTCTCATGAAGCAGTATTAATTCATTCAGCGTTTTCATTTTCATGAGAGACAATAACTCTGACCAAGAATTGCTAGAAAGGAGAGGTAACTGGACTCCAAGATGAATTTCAAACCCGCTTCACTAACTGTAGTCCTCAGGCCTCTATGTTCTAATGTTCTAATGTTTAGTTTGTACACTCTATTTGTCAATCACTATTTCCAAATTCTGCATTTCAACCCACCAAATGCCTTTCAGTTGGCAAACTACATATTTTGACTTTTAACAATAGCGTGTTCTCCTCAGTTATGTTACATTACATTCTTACAGCAACGTTATACTCGTAGAAGGTGACTGGACAGAGTGTTAGACGAACATTCCAGCCTGACTTTGTATGATTGTTCTAAATGTCCTTATAGAGTAACATTTAGCTATTTTCCCTGAAAATATAAATTGTGGTATCTAATTTGATTATTTTTGTGACTGCTGTGATAATAAATGGAGTTTATAGTAAATGTACCTAACTCAATCTCATTTAAAAATTTTTTTTTTCAACGTTTATTTATTTTTGGGACAGAGAGAGACAGAGCATGAACGGGGGAGGGGCAGAGAGAGAGGGAGTCACAGAGTCGGAAACAGGCTCCAGGCTCTGAGCCATCAGCCCAGAGCCCGACGCGGGGCTCGAACTCACGGACCGCGAGATCGTGACCTGGCTGAAGTCGGACGCTTAACCGACTGCGCCACCCAGGCGCCCCTCAATCTCATTTTAAATGAAATTTAAGTCCTTTCCCCTCCCAGTAAAAATGTCTATCAGCCTTTCAACTTGAAAAAATATGTGAAACTTGTACAGAGTGGCCATCCTGAAATCTATACTTAAGTTAGGTCTATAGAGTATAATGAATTATTTGGTAAGATTTGGCACAGATTCAGGAAAGTTTAGTAAACTTTGCAACATTCCCTTATTTCGTCCATTTCACTTTTTTTTGTGTTGTCTGTGTGCTTTGTATGTTTCTTGTAAAAGTTACTGGAGAAGATAAATAGCAGACAGACAGTTTTTAAAAGTTACTAAATAATCAATATCTCAAGCTAGTATATGACATATTTTCTGTATTGAGATCCCCTTTTTTGTCTGCATGCTATCAGGCATTCCATGTAAGGAAAATTAAAAAAAAAGATTTTTTGTGCTTTTTAAAAAAAAGTTTTATTACAGTTTTTTAATTTTTGAGAGACAGAGACAGAGCACAAATGGGGGGTGCAGAGAGAGAGGGAGACCCTTATGCAGATGTATACATAAAAACCCACACTGCGAGTAATATTTCTCATCTCTTCAGAATTTAATGTTTTCATCATAAAGGAATAATAGAATGGGGAAGATAGGGTCTTATATAGGATGTGATGACTCATTAATTCTCACATATTAACAGTTTGTGTAAATCAAGGTGAATGAACATAAACTACATAAAATAAGGGAGAGGTTTAAGAGAATTTATAGTAATTCACTTGGTAACTAATGAATTTTTAATTCATGCAAGTTTTAATAGAAGGAACATACAAAGACATTTCAAAATTTATGTTGAGATACACTCAATTTCAATTAATTCACTGCACCACTGGAGCAGAAAACAGTTGGCTTTATGAGTATGAGGAATAGTGTCTGATTGCATGGTACCATATATGTTACATTTGACTTCTGCCACATTGTGAAGCATGATAGAAATAAAATGAATTCAGATCTGCAATAAAATGACTATATATGAAATGGATGTCTTGATAGAATTTAATAAAATAAAGCACCGTATTTTATGTTTGATAACATCTTAATTTGTGTCATATTTTGTTTTCCTTTGTGCTAAAATGAATTTGAATGAGAATAAAGAAAATAATTGGATAACTTAGCATATAAACATGAACTTAAAGTTGAGAAAAATGTTTTCTTTTTTTTAATAATTTAAATGTTTTACTTAAATCCAAGTTAGTTAACATAGAGTGTAATGACGTCATGAGTAGAATTCAGTGATTCATCACGTACACATAACACCCAATGCTCATTCCAGTAAGTGTCCTTCTTAATGCCCATCACCCATTTAGCCCATCCCCCCACCCAAAACCCTGCCAGCAACTCTGTTCTCTGTATTTAAGAGTCTCTTAGGGTTTGTCTCCGTCTCTGTTTTTATCTTATTTTTGCTTCCCTTTTGTTCATCTGTTTTGTTTCTTATATTCCACATGAGTGGAATCATATGAAATTTGTTTTTCTCTGCCTGACTTAATTTTGCTTAGCATAATACACTCTAGTTCCATCCACATTGTTGCAAATGGCAAGATTTCATTCTTTTTAATTGCTGAGTAATATTTCATTGTGTGCGTGCGTGTATACACATTGTGTGTGCATGTATGCGTGTGTGTGTATATATATACCACATCTTCTTTATCCATTCATCGGTGGATGGACATTATGGCTCTTTCCATACTTTGGCTATTGTCAGTAATGCTGCTATAAACACTGGGGTGCATTTGCCCCTTCGAATCAGAATTTTTTTATCCTTTGGAAACATACCTAGTAGTGCAATTGCTGGATCTTAGGGTTATTCTATTTTTAACTTTTTGAGAAACCTCCATACTGTTTTCCAGAATGACTGTACCAGTTTGCATTCCCACCAGCAGTGCAAGAGTGTTCCTTTTTCTCCACATCCTTGCCAACATCTGTTGCCTGAGTTGTTAATTTTAGCCATTCTGACAAGTGTGAGGTGGTATCTCGTTGTGGTTTTGATTTGTATTTCCCTGAGGATAAGTGATGTTGAGCATCTTTTCATGTATCAGTTAGCCATCTGGATGTCTTCTTTGGAATAGTGTCTATTCATGTCTTTTGCCCATTTCTTCGCTGGATTATTTGTTTTTTGGGTGTTGAGTTTGATAAGTTCTTTATAGATTCTGGATACTAACCCTTTATCCAATCTGTCATTTGCAAATAGTTTCTCTCATTCTGTCAGTTGCCTTTTAGTTTTGCTGATTGTTTTCTTTGCTGTGCACAAGTTTTTTATTTTGATCAAGTCCCAGTAGTTCATTTTTGCTTTTGCTTCCCTTGCCTCCCAGAGACATGTCAAATAAGAAGTTTCTATGGCTGAGGTCAAAAAGGTTGTTGCCTGTTTTCCCCTCTAGGATTTTGATGGCTTCTTGTCTTATGTTTAGGTCTTTCATCCGTTTTGAATTTATTTTTGTGTATGGTGTAAGAAAGTGGTCCAGGTTCATTCTTCTGCATGTCGCCGTCCAGTTTTCCCAGCACCACTTGTTGAAGACACTGTCTTTATTCCATTGTATATTCTTTCCTGCTGTGTCAAAGATTAGTTGGCCATACGTTTTTGTGGGTCCGTTTCTGGGTTCTCTAGTCTGTTACACTGATCTATATGTCTGTTTTTGTGCCAGTACCATACTGGCACAAATTATTATCATTAGTTTGGGTACTTTAAATAAATACTATGTAAATAATGAGCATTTTTACATTTTAATTGATGTTGATTTGAATATTTTATGTTTACTGTACTAATACTTACTGTTTTGAAGATGAAATGTTCAAGACTGTACTTCCAGTTTCCTTTCCGGTCTCAGTTAATACTACATATTTGTCTCACTCAAATGACCTATTCAACCTAATTTCTTTTTTTATTTTTTTTAAAAAACTTTTTTTTTCAACGTTTATTTATTTTTGGGACAGAGAGAGACAGAGCATGAACGGGGGAGGGGCAGAGAGAGAGGGAGACACAGAATCGGAAACAGGCTCCAGGCTCTGAGCCATCAGCCCAGAGCCCGACGCGGGGCTCGAACTCACGGACCGCGAGATCGTGACCTGGCTGAAGTCGGACGTTTAACCGACTGCGCCACCCAGGCGCCCCTATTCAACCTAATTTCTAATACTCTTCTAAACATACATATTTTTTCATCAAAATTTGTGACTTTGAATTACTTATGTATTGAATACCCTTCCATGGACAGTAACTCTCAGTGCCATTTAAGATCCACATCACTGAAAACATCTTCCCATCCAGAGGTTCTTTCCTCCCTCTCTAAATATCCTCAGTTCTTCTGCAATATTTTGTTAAGATGTTTGAGGTATAATTACTTATGTACACATATGTACAGAAAACTAGAGTTGAGAAAAATTTTAGAGCCTATCTAGGACATTCCCCTTACTTGGCAGTTAAGGCAATGTACATCCTGAAAGGAGTGACTTTGAAATTATGGGTCAAAAGTTTACTTTATCTCACCACCCATGTAAATAATAAAACCTGTAAACTCAAGGTGAGTTTACTGATGTTACCTGACATCTATTAGTAACAATGGGCTCCATCAACTCTCAAAATGATCCCACATTATAAGCGTAATAGTGTAGGGCCACATCTTCTTAGACCCAGTTCATGTTTGTGTTTCTTTGGGTCACAATGCATTTTTATATTATTAATCAACTGGAGAAGACTTGCCACTTCCTTTGCAAAATGAGGAAATAATCCTACATTTTTCCCAGAGCTGAGTGTAAATGTGTATGTTTTTAATTAATAATAATAGTTAATTTAAAAAATGAAGCATGAGTTTCATGGATAGTATGTATAAATACATTTACCCCAGGAGCTTTTAAGGAACTGCAAATATGGCATTACTTTATCAAACAGTCTAGTGTTGCTTTACTTGAAAACCAGAATCCCTGGTTGATTAATCCATTTCAACTTCTAATATATATGTTACCTATGTGTAAGAACATGTTATATTCATTTTTTGATCTTCTATTTCACGTAACATTATTGTGTATTGGGATGCCTGGATGGATCAATCAGTACAGCATGCAATCTTGATCTTGGGATTGTAAATTCGAGCCCCAAATTGCATGTAGAGATAACTTAAAAAATAAAATCTTTGAAAAAAAATTAGGTATCAGTGAGATATGTATTAAATATAAATCAGATGACATAGGACAGCAAATTGAATGTTAAAAGTGATAAGATATATGTAATTTCTAGATCTGAACATACACATAATACAATGCAATGTGGAATTACTCAGACATAGTGATTCTGAGTGGATAAATCGATCCTCATGAACTACTGTAAATGATGGAAAGAACTGATCAACATTCACTTAATTACTTTTTTACAATAAAATATTTCAATAAGTCTGAAAGGAGCATGACATTGTTTATATGTTCCAGGAATACAGGTGGATTATGAAGTGTTGAAAGAAGTAAGAGAGGATATTATAGGAAGCTAGGAAATGAGTAGTGAATGTAAATACCCAACTCATATGAGACTGTGCGGATCTGTAGACTGTATGTGTGAAGCATGGAGTCACAGAGGTTTGGAGCTGGAAAGAATTTTAGAAACCATCTAGAATGAAAGTAAAAGAAACCTCTGAAATTCCACATAGCAAAAGTATATGGGTTTCTGCATTTTCTTATGAGACACTTTTTTTGGATACTCAAGTGATGTGTATACAAGAAGGAGGACTAGAGAATAGTTAATATCTCCATTTTATTCAGGACAGGTTTAAGATTGCGAAATAAGTGAGTTGCCTAATTTGGTATGTGTGTATATGTGTTTATGCATAAATATATAAAATTGATAAAATCATATTGATCTTGTGTTGAAGACACTTTATAAATTCATTTATTAGTATAATAGCCTACCTAAAATCTACTTTGGGCTTTCTACTTGCACAAAATTGCTACCTATGCATGATGGTGATTTTATTTATTATTTTTCAATTCCTACTTAATTATTTTCCTTATATTATAACTCACTCTGGCATTTCCCTAGACAGTGTTGAATATTACTGGGGACATTGGACATTATCATATCACTCATGGAAAAGGAACTTTTTCAAATTTCACCAGCTAAATAAAAAGTTTGATGTATATACTTTTATAGATAATCTTTTCAGTTTAAAGAGGTACCTTTTTAATTGTAGTTGATGGTTGTAGTTGACGAAAGTTTTTATCGTTAATGAGCGTTGGATTTGGCATAAATCTTTTCTTTTTCCATTAAAAATATCATGTTCTTATCTTACAAAATTAATGTGTTGAGTTATTTGATTTTTGAATGTTAAACTCATTCCTTGGGGGACAGTGTACAAAGTCATGTTATATCTTTCTCTTCATACACAACTGGAATTATTTTGTTATTATTTTGGCTTATAATTTTCTCACATATTCATTAGTGATTACATTGTGATTTTTCTTTATAGTTATGTCCTTGTGAATATTCTTTGTCAATGTTACTTTTACCTCATAAAATGACTGGGAAATGCTTGATATTTTTCTATTTTATAGAAGATTTTGTGTATGATTTTTCTTACCTCTTCTTTAAATATTTGTAAGAAATCATTGGTAGAATATCTGGGGCTAAGATATTTGTTGTGGGAATATTTTAAATTAATTATAAAATTATTTTTACAGATACAGAATTACCCAGATTCTCTCTTCTTTAGGCAATTTTACATTTATTTTCCTAAGACATTGTCTCATTTTTATAAAGATGTTCTTAATATCTTCTTACTAACTTGAATATCTAGGATATATTACAGTTTTTTTTAAAATTCTTGATACTAAAATTTGTGCCTTCTTTCCCTTACCTCAATTTTAAAACTCAGACTTGTAAGGAGTTGTTTGATTATAATTTGTCATTCCCTTTTTAACTTCATAAAGTATTGTTTATCTTAGCCCTTTATTTTGTTTCTATTATGTGCTTTTAAGGCTGTAAGTTATCTCTATCATGGCTTTGCTATAATCAATAAGTTCTAATATATCATATTTCAATATCCTTCTTTTCATAATATCTTATAATTTTTATTGGAATTTTTTTCATCCATAAGTTATTTTAAAATATGCTATTAGTTACCTTCTTGAGGGATTTCTAGTTTTCTTTTTATTGTTGATTTCATTTGTTTTCAACTTTTGGAGACCTGATTTGTTGTTAGTAGCAACAAAATAGTCATTTTTTTTGAATACTTTAAAAGAATGAACAGTGTATCTTTTTTTAAGGTATAAAGATTAATTTATGTTGAATTGGTCAGATTTGATAATTGTGTGCAATTCTTTTATATATTTGTGTATTTTATGTTTGATTTTTTTATTAACTATTGAGAAAGTAATTTGAAAATTTCTCTACTTAGGATTAGGATTTTTTTCATAAGTACTACTTTCTTTTGTGTAGTGTACTTACAGTGTGTATTTTTTATCCTTTTTTTGTTAGAATGAAGGTGTGATTTTAGTAAGTGATAGAGGAATTGTTATTTTCTAACACCCTCTATAAGTTGTACCTAAACATTTAGCCTATTCACACTTTATGTAATTAGCTATTAATTTGGAATTTTATCTACTATCTTAGGATTTAGTGTTTGTTCCACTGGATACACTGCCCCCTTCTTCTCTTTGTGCTGTCTTTCCATGAACTCTTTATTTTAATATTCAACTTGTTATTCTTTTCATAGTTATGAGTACAGAATTAACAAAATTTTATTTCTACTTGGGAAATGGACCTTAGGTTAACTTTCACTTAGCTGTTTTCACTTAGCAGATCACTGATAATAGCAGTATTTCAGTTGTCATACTAATTATAACTGATAAAGTCCCAGCAGATGGATTGATAAGGAAGGCCGTGGATGAATTATAAATATAGGGTTGAAAGACACAACTTTGATTTTCCTTGTTTGTCAAATGACTTATAAAGAGGGTGTTTTTGTTTTTGCAGGGATCTAGAAGTTATGCTCAAGCCTTGTTATGTGAAGCCTATGGCTTCTAAGATCAAGTTTCCACATTCAGATGTGTTGTTGTGTCACAGCTAAGCTTTCACTTGGTAGGCCAGAGAATTGTTCTGGAATTTTTGTAAGAATTCTCACTGATGCTGCCCAGTTGGCATCCTGAATCTCTTATCATCTCTGTTCTTTCAAACCTGAGTAAACTGTGCTGGGATAGTCAATTTACATCTGGAATGTAAAAAGTACTGCTCATGGGTGTTCTATCAGAATGGGTATTGTAGTAGTTATCTACTATATTACAGTATGCATCCTTGACTTATAATAGTGTAATAATACCAGACAATCCCATGACTTTGGAACATTTTAACTCCATTTATCCTTTCTCTTTGTTTACATTTTTGCCATGAATTTTAGTTATGCACATATTTTAAACATAGTTATATTTGTTATTTATACTCAGTGTTATTTCCTTTACTCTTTATTTACTTCCTCCATTCCTATGTTTTACTCTTTAATCATTGCCCTTCTGCATGAATACTTTGAGTTTTTTGTTTTGTTTCTGTTTTTGTTTTGAGAGCGAGAATGCAAGTTGTGGGAGCAGAGGCAGAGGGAGACAGTGAATCTCAAGCAGACTTCACACCAAGCACAGAGCCTGATGCAGGGTTCAATCCCATGACCTTGAGATCATGACCTGAGCCAAAATCAAGAGTCTAACGTTTAACCAAGGGAGCCACCTAGGCGCCCCTCTGTGAAAACATGTTGATGTAATATTTGCTGAGTATCAGTTTTCTGCTGTGAATTACCTGAATTTTTACTCATCTGCAAATATTTTTATTTCGTTTTCACTTTTGTAGGATATTTTTACTGGATGTGTAATTCTATATTTGTATATTTTTTAATATGTATATTTTTAAATTGTCCCTTTTTTTTAAATTTATTTTTGGGAGAGAGAGAAAGAGAGTGAGGGAGGGAGAGGCATAGAGAGAGGAAAACAGAGGATCCAAAGTAGGCTTTGCACCGACAGCAGGGAGACCAGTGTAGGGCTCGAATTCAAGAACTGTGAGATCATGACCTGAGCCAAAGTTGGACACTTAACCGAGCCACCCATGTGTCCTTGTAATGATTTTTTAAAAAGTTTTTATTTAAATTCACCACCTATTTAACCCATCTCTCCCACCCACCTCCCCTCTGGTAACCATCACTTTGTTCTCTGTAGTGAAGAATCTGTTTCTTCGTTTGCCTCTCTCATTATTTTCCACTTTGCTCATTTGTTTTGTTTCTTAAAGTCCACATATGAGTGACATCATGGTAGCTGTCTTTCTCTGATTGACTTACTTCACTTAGCATAATACTCTCTAGCTCCATCCACATGATTAAAAATCATAAAATTTCATTCTTTTTATGGCTGAGTATTATTCCATTGTGTGTGTATGTATATATATATATATACATATATACATACATGTGCATATATGTATGTATACACATGTATACATGTGTATATGTACACATATACATATATACATGTGTATAGACATATGTATATACACATATACACACACACACACACACACACACATATACACACACCCACTTCTTTTTCCATTCACCAGTCATTGACACTTGGGCTCTTTGCATAATTTGGCTATTGTAGATAATACTGCTATAAATATCAGGGTGTGTGTATCCCTTTGAATTAGTATTTTTGGATCTTTTGGGTAAATACCTAGTAGTGCAATTGTTGGATCATAAAGTAATCCTACTTTTAATTTTTTGAGGTGCCTCCATAACTGTTTTCCACAGTGCATGTACCAGGTTAAATTTCCAACAATGCAAGAGGTTTTCTTTGCCTCCATAACCTCACTAACACTTGTTTATTGCATTTTTTATTTTAGCCATTCTGACAGGTGTGAGGTAATCTCCTTATAGTTTTGATTTGCATTTCACTGATGCCAAATGATGTTGAGCATCTTTTCATGTGTCTGTGGGCCATCTGCATATCTTCTTTGGAAAAATGTCTATTAATACCTTTTGCCCATTTTTAATTGAATTATTCATTGGGGGGGGATGCTAAGTGTTATAAGTTCTTTACAAATTTTGGCTACTAACCCTTTATCACATATGTCATTTGCAAATATGTTCTCCCATTCCATAGGTTGCCTTTTAGTTTTGTTGATTGTTTCCTTGACTGTACAGAGCTTTTCTTGTGGATGAAGTCCCAATAGTACATTTTTGCTTTTGTTTTCCTTGCTTCCAGAGACCTACCTACAAAAAGTTGCTATGACCTATGTCAAAAAGGTTACTACCTATATTCTCCTCTAGGATTTTTATGGTTTCAAGTCTCACTTTTAGGTCTTTAATCCATTTTGAATTTATTTTTGTGTATGGTGTAAGAAAGTGGCCAGTTTCATTCTTTGGCATGTTGCAGTCCAGTTTTCCCAACACCTTTTGTTGAAGAGACTTTTTCCCACTGGATATTCTTTCCTGCTTTATCAAAGATTAATTGACCATATAGTGGGGGATTCATTTTTGGATTTTTCTATTCTGTTCTTTTGATCTATGTGTCAGTTTTTTGTGACAGTACCATACTGTTTTGATGACTACAGCTTTGTAATATAACTTGAAGTCTGGAATTGTGATGCCTCCAGCTTTGCTTCTTTTTCAAGGTTGTTTTGGCTCTTCAGGGTCTATTGTGGTTCTCTACAAACTTTAGGATTGTTTGTCTACTTCTGTGAAAAATACTGTTGGTATTTTGATAAGAATTGCATTAAATGTGTAGGACTTAATGTGCATTAAATGTGTAGGGGGGTAGTATAAATAAACATTTTAACAATATTTTTTCTTCCAATCCATAAGCCTGGAATGTTTTTACATTTCTTTCTGTCCTCTTCAGTTTCTTTCATCAGTGTTTTGTAGTTTTCAGAGTACAGGCCTTTTACCTCCTTGGATAGATTTTTTTCCTAGGTATCATACTGTTTTTGGAGCATTTGTAAATGGGACTGATTTCTTAATTTCTCTTTCTGCTGCTTGATTATTGGTGTATAAAGTGCAACAGATTTCTGTATGTTGATTCTGTATCCTGGGACTTCACTCAGTTTGTTGATCATTTCTAGCAGTTTGTGTGTGCACACGTGTGTGTGTGTGTGTGTGTGTGTGTGTGTGTGTGTGTGTGTGTGGAGTCTTTGCTCTATGGTCAGGAACAAGACAGGGGTATCCACTCTCACCACTGCTATTAACATAGTATTGGAAGTTCAAATCAGACAACAAAAAAGAAATAAAAGGCATCCAAATGGGCAAGGAAGAAGTAAAACTTTCACTATTTACAGGTGATATATTCTATATAGAGCACTAATACAAGTGCTTCTAATACAAGTGTTTCCTAGACTTGATTACTTCTTTTAAAAGTCAGCTGTAAGTATATTTTTGCAAGACTGTTAATAGATCTCGCTTTTCTGCATACATCTTGATCTTGGTCTTAAGCCTATTGCTTTCTACAAAGAGTCATTAAATGCTAAGGAGAAGGGTGGTGAGCAGAATATCTGCTAACCTCACTCTGTTTTCTCTCCTTGATTTTGGCTTCTCTTTTTTGATGGCCTCAGCCCTCTTTGATACTTCTTTTCATTGTGTTAGTCTTTACTTTTTCTAGCTGATAGAATTGGTCTGAAGCAAGATAATTATTCTTTCATTGTATTTCGAAGTAGAAATCTGTACTCAGTGGTGTGTGACTTTTAAGTAAAGTCTATTCTTATTTTTCTTTAACTTTGCCACTTAAATTTACAGTTGGGTAACAAATTCACTATGGGCAGAAATAAAGGAGCCACTAGCATATTCTTTGTCTTGCTACAGCTGCCATTTCAAATAATGGAATTCTGTGCAAACTCCTTTGCATTCGGTCCTAACCTGGATCCAAACTGCCTAATTGATACCTCAAATCTATCAATCTATCTATGACCCTGATCAACTTGCTAAATGTCTCTATATTACAGTTTACTCATATGTTTATTAAGGATAATATTAGTTTTCCCCACCATGTTGTTTTTATAATGAACTCAATTCATTGTTAACTGAAATGATGATGGTGATGTTATTCTAACTAAAATATCAATTGCTATTGATATGACATGCATAAAACTAAAGATGATGTTATCCTGTATGAGATAGCTATATATTGTTATATGGTTATATTTCCCAACTATACTAATACAGGTGTTAATACGAGCACAGGTGTTGTAGCAGCTAATTTCTGTAGGTGATGTTTCTAAAACACCCATGGGAAGAGTATATACTTTCACCCAAACTGAGGTTGGGGACTAGTATTTCTATATATCATCTAATAGTCTGTATCTATTTTTGATCCAGTATGGGACCACTTTTTAATAAATTGGGTTGAGTATGGATTCTGTGTTTCCAGGAGAAATCGTGTTTACCTGAAATGTGTATCATAAATTAAAAACACCTAGTTTTACCTTTTCTATGTATATTTTAACAAAACTTCTCTGTCGTGTTATTCAGGTGTTTTTTTTCATTCATTACTAGATGGTTGAGAGGAATCGCTAAGCTATAAATTGCATTCCTTGGTATGTTTATGAAGTTCTGTGGTATAAAACTGTTAATTCATTGGAGTAGTTACACAGTTTCTCTGCACTGAGCATGAAGGAGCAGCTTTCATTAGCAGGTTTCACAGTCAAAACTGTTATTTCTCTACCAACATCTCTAATTTAAAACTCAAGCGACTTGTTTGCAGACAGAGAAATTAGAACTCGCCAATTATGTTAATCATCAGTTATAAAAATCTCTTGAATGTCTTAGGATCTAAAGAACAATTGAAAATTCACTTTTTAATGCCTGTGTACAACTTTCTATCACATTTTTTTGTCATTTTGAATGCAGTGCAAAGGGATTTTTAAAAGCCATTTTTTGTCAATTAATGAATATTATTAACTTTTAAGGGATTTAGCTGGGGCTTGCCCCTGAATCAACTTACTAAGTCTTCTGTAGATGAGTAGAAATAATGAATTATTCCACAGAAGCTTAGATTATTCTTTACCATCCTCTGGCTTAGAAATTTGGGAGTCTTAGCTTTAGTTCATTATGTGATATTCTAGAAGGCTTTAAGATGTTTAAAGTCACTGATTTAATGCAATAGTGTAAAAAATTAGATTATTATTCTGTTCTATGAGTCCAGAATAACATAAAAACTTATTAATTGTTCATACTAATGATGCTATTACTTTAATATTTGTTACACATTAAATGTTACTAGAAAACATATTACCTTTGTTTTCTCATTATACCAAATTAGTTTCATTGCTAAGTCTCATTGTCTTTTAAAAAGTACCCTTGACAAGCAAAGCAAAATATATACATGCAATTTAATATGATATTTTACTAGCTCGGTATCAGTGTTAATTATTGGAATCAAATTATTACAAGTATGAATGCTATGGATTTTTTCATCTGCAATATGTGTTACTTTCCTAAAAGAAAACATACTTAGAAAAGTAATTCCTGAAGGTTTGAAATGAAACATTTTGTATATTTTTCCCTATTTCTTTGTTTAAAAAATACTTTGTCTACTTTCCAAAGTTTTCTATAATTGTTGGATTATTTTGAGTAATCTTTAAGTGCTGATATAAGCAAAACTAATTTTTTTGTATAGAACTCAAACTATACATAATTCATACCAGGTTGGGGGACATTCAGAAAGCTAGTATATTATTGAGTGTATGCTGTGAGGGGATATTAATATTAAAATAGTAATAATCTCATAGTACCTGTAACTTAAGTAATGTGTGCTGTTTTCGACATATATTTGATGCAAAATGTATATCCTGGTCCTTCGTACTTTTAGGATTCTGGTTTACAGGGCCATGGAAGACACTGTGCTGTTGTTCTTGCAGTAATCATTGTCAGCCCCCTTCCCCATCAACTTAACAAAAACTCCTAAGTGAATTTAAGAGTTGGTAAACGTATTAGTGAAAGTGTATGTGGATCTACAATTCTTTTATCCAGAGATTTCCAAGAGTTTTACCTCTGTTTTGTAGTTTCTACACCACAAGAGGTATCCCTCAAAAAGGCTCTAAGCTCATTGTGAACATGATTCATTGCTAGCAACAACATATAAAGCCAAAAATTATCTCTTATCATTTACAGAACATATGGTAAGAGGAATAAGCAAGGATGGCAAGTTAGTTAAAATTCCAAAGAAACAGAGGGCCCGGGAGTATAATACATGGCAATTCTTTGTTATCTCTTAAGGCATCTCCCAAATATTTCTATAGGTTAAGAACTAGATAGAGGTTGAAAAGGAAAAGTTAGCTAAACCATTCTGAATTTGGAGAATATACTATTATAATTGGATGATTTGGTTTAATAAATTGTAACCTTGGAGTAGCACATACAAAAAAATCTTCCTGCTGCATTATTGTCAAATTGTCAACCCGGAAGTTTCTTCGGTCCTGCACCTCAATGCCTCCATTTGTAAAATGTCGGTCTCCAATATAAATGTAAAATATTCCCACTGTGTAACAACATTTGTAGTAGATAAATGTAGACATATAATAAGGAAACATTGATCTTAAGAAGTGAGAAAAATTCTTTGAATTTCTTGAGTTAACTGATTTTTTTTTAAAAGCCAATGGTCAAGAAAAAATGGAAATACAACTCCTTTTGAAAACATTTAATGTCACATGGTAGCTCCATATTGATATAAAGGGATGTTTTTATCAATAAGAGATGTTGCAGGATTAAATGTCCTCATCTTGCCTATAGAACAGAAATGAGAAAAGGAGGACATTTTTGCTACTCTTCCTGCTTTCAGTTTAAATAATGGCAGAGGATGAGAAATCATGATATCAAATCATCACAATGCATATATTTAGACTCAAAATTATGGATGTAGACTGGTGGTAAGATATTAGGAAGACCGTCAGTATAATGGATGCATGAATTACATTGTAATCATACAACAAGCGATAATCATAGGAAGAGGCAACTTCCTAGGGAGGCTGAATAGTGAGTGCCAAGACCGGGTAGAGAAAGGTTTAGGTCCAATCCTATTAAAGTTATAAATACATGTAAAGAAAGAATACAAGTATGGGGGGGGGGGCGGTGGGCAAAACCCAGCAAAGCATGAGGTATAGAAGCTTAAAACATTAAAAGGTGTTTTTTAGGAGTGGTTTTCCACCACTGCCCATAACTAAAGTTTCTGTACCCCAAGAGCCAATTATATCTGCTATCAGAACCACATATTCCAAATGTCAGTGATGTACTTAAGACTGGTTCCTGGGGCTCCTGGGTGGCTCAGTCAGTTAAGTGTCTGAGATCTCATAGTCCATGAGTTCGAGCCCCACATCAGGCTCTGTGCTGACAGCTCAGAACCTGAAGCCTGCTTCGGATTATGTGTCTCCCTCTCTCTCTGACCCTCCCCTGCTCATGCTCTGTCTCTCTCTGTCTCAAAAATAAATGAAAACATTAAAAAAGTTTTTAAAAAAAGACTCGTTCCTTAAAATGCAAATTCCTCCTAACCTGGCCCATACTTAACAAAAGAATGATGAATTGTAATATGGTTCTCCTAGTGCTGTGTCTAAATAGAGTGTTAGTGTTCTTTCACTCTAGAATGTAGATTTTAAAGTATAAACCAATGTTTCTGTATATTTGAACTTCAGTTTACTGTAATATCAACAGAAGTCAACTTTCCAAGAATAGTCAAATCTGGAGCTTGACAGCATTAAGTCTGTGGACCACTTGAAAGTCTTAACTATCAATTCACTCAAAAAATATACCTTGTATGCTTATGCATTTGGGGTATTGGGGATAAGAGGTCAGATAAAATATTCAAAGGAATTTTGTTTTTTTCTGTCTTTGTATCACTGCTTCATATTCAGAATCCTTCCCCAAATTAGAATCTGTTGAAAAATTAAAACTATATTCTAATCGGGGCACCTGGGTGGCTCAGTTGGGTAAGCGTCCAATGCTTGATTTCAGCTCAGGTCATCATCTCCTGGTTTGTGAGTCAAGCCCCACATCAGACTCTGCACTGACATTGTGGAGCCTACTTAGGATTCTTTCTCTCTCTCTCTCTCTGCCCCTCTTTCTGCCCCTCCCCCACACTCACTGTCTCTCAAAATAAATAAACTTAAAAAAACTATATTCTGATATTAACATCATGGATTCTTATCTTTATTTGTATTTTTTATTATTGTCAGGGAATACCATTATATTCAGTAACGGTTTCTGCAAGGAAGCGTCCTAAGAAATGCCACAGTGAGCAGAGATGAGAGTAACATTATATTCCAAATAGTCAAGCCTTTAATTCTCTAGGACGGTTTTACAGTTCACATGTCGTAGTGAATCCTTAGACCATCGATAAAGATTTATAGAAAATCACTACCCAAGGACATGTACTCCAGTGTAAAAAAATATCATCCTACTTTACTGCAAATCAGACCCACTGGGATTCTGGCTCATTATTTTGTTTGTTTTTGTGGCCTACACTGACTTAATCCTGTTCAGAAAGGAAATCTAAATCTCTCAGTATTTTCTCAGCAAAGAAGAGGCTCTAGAAGTTCTCCAGAGGGCTTGACAAGTAAATATAAATAGATTTCCTTTAAAAGAAAATGTTCTGTATGGGAGAACTTGACTGAAATATAGCCAATTCTCATGTTTTTTTCATGTTTCTATTTGCTTATATATGTCATTTTATAGACATACTTCTGACTTTAAAAATTATACATCCTTACTTGATATTATCTAAGACAACGATTTCATTCCAAAAATTTTTTTTAAAAAGGAGCAGGTACAGTATACTACCATTCACATTATTTTTGAATCTGTTAATTTTGAATTTGTTGGCATTAAGAGTATTAAATTCTGTGAAAAATGCCCCCTCAGAAGTGTTTTCTTATGAGATCTCTAGTGCAGAGAATAGCAAGGCCTAAATGCCAATGCATAATCAACCACACTGTGGCTAATTTTCTATTTTTAGTGAAACTGACAATTGGTTATGCCTTACAACTGGAATCGTTGGCAAAGATATGATAATACTTTGACAGTACTTACTGATCCAGCAGGAAATAAACAATAGATAGGACTAGGCAAAAATCCATTCAATAAATACATGACGACTGAGGGGCTAATTAATGCCATTCTCAAGGTAGGTTCTTATGGGCAATTGGTAGTTCCAAGGCACAAATATGGAGATACAAATGGGCTTCATTGTAATTCACACACCTGAAAACAACTTTAGGATTTATCCAGAGTGTGAGTCACAGCAGAAGCAAATCCATGGTTGTGTCAAATATTGAACAAATAGATGGGCAGCAGTCAGGGTTCTAAAAGATGTTTGCTTGAGAAGAAGTTGGAGCAGTTGCAGGTGTGGGGGACTCTGGAGATACCAATGGCAGAGGGACCTGGTAAGAATTAGCTAGTTTGCCAGTTCTGACCAAGTATGCACTGCTGAGGGCTTGAATGCTAGTCATTGGGGAACTGTGGTATTAGCCTAAGAAATTAGAAACATTACAGAGTAACCATGGAAGAAAAGGATGAAAGCAACAGGAGCAATATAAAATGTTTTGCCTCAGAATCTATTCATGAGCTTAAGGCTACAGCTGGCAATGGATCCTTAGTTTTGTCTCAAGTAAAAATAATTTGACCAAGGAAACATTAAAGTCCATTTTAGGTTATTGATACCCAGGTAAAATTAGAGATCAGCAATTTGCAGAGGCAGTATACTTTTTTTTCCTATGATTTTTCAAAACATAGGAAAAAATGGTTGGTCTAAGATTGATCCGCATATTGTACGCTTGGGCCAGTAGATCTAATAAGAGGTGAAATGATAATGCAGTTATTAATGGAATGTCTCACTTCTCATCCATCATGACCCTACATCCCTTGTGAACTAGTGATTATTAACAGACTTGGACCAATGAGCATTTAACTAAATTGTTGCAATGCATTAAAGTCACTTGGTACAATATGGTCAGTTTAATAATGTTGCCATTGTAGGAAGATACCCTCACCCTTTATCATCCTTTTAAATTTGCACTACATAGTCACTGCTGGATGGGTTCACACTGGAGAGAGAGAGACAGAGAAAGAGAAAACAAGAAACAAGCAAGCAAGTATGGGAGAAAAAAAATAAAGCGAAAGGTCCAGGTGTGACTATTTTCTCCTTTGTGCTTTGCAAACCTCTAATACTCCAGAATTTGAACTCTACTGTTGAACTGAACTTTAGCAATGTGTTTTGAACAGTACTTTGCAGGGGAAGTTCCAAATGATGGATAGGTTTTGCAAAGATTAATAATTAAAATTATTCAGTGTATTCTTGGGAAGAATCATTCAGGGAGGATGCTACCTTTTAATCCAGTTTCCCTACTCAGTAGTTTATGAACATATATTTTTGTGACTCACTAGAGGAAAATAAAGCTTTCCAAAACTAAGGCATGATAAAAATTAATTGTATTTTTAAATGGTTCTGATGTGCAATGTTTCTCTTTCAAGGAGTAAATATCATTTAATTTACAAAAAAAAAAATAATGATTTAAAGGTCACGGACTCTTTTTTTTTTCTTCTTTGACACCTTTGTGCATTCATCTCATTGTTTGACTGTTTACTTCATGCATTCAGTAATATAAATTCCTTGGCATTTAGCTGGATCTTTTATCCCCTTGTGGTTTGAAGTTCTTTCCTTTTTTTAATTAGATTGACCTTTTGGTTCACTTGAATGCCCTCAACCTGACAAAGAATAACTGTTCTCTTCTGAGGCAACCAGAAATGAACAGAGAAAGAGTGAAAACATTGACATAAAATGAAAAATTTTGATGCAGTGATCTGGGTATTATAATTGCATAATCGTTACTGCTCATGGTCACTAATGTAGAGAAGTGCCCGACCGTGCACAGTTCTCAGAACTTTAATGTGGTGAGCTGCTTCTCATCTTCCCAAGTGGACACTTGTGTAGCGCTCCTTAAAACTAATGTCCTTAAAGTGTTTTTAAATGTCTAATAACAGATGACCTATCTTACCTTTCTAACACGCAGTGACTGATATTGAACAGATAAAAAAAAGTGACTGCTCCTCATTGTCATTCTGTCATGGTGTGTGTGCATATGATATACGCACACACATGTATACGTGTGCTCACACACACACGTTTTTTTCTTTTCATAAAAGTAAATTTTAAAGAACATTTCAAACTATGGTTATTGGTTGAGGTTGAACCCAAACTGCGTCATTACTCAAACTCTGTGAGATTCCAATGTTTATTGCATACACTTCCACACATAGCTCCTAATGTGTAACTCATATAAAATTATGAGACTAGTCAACTTATTTTGACTAGTGCCTGTGTGCCAAAATTTGAGACATAGAGTAGGTAAGAATTTACTATGAAAACTTAGGTTGAATACAACAGAGCCATAACAATACTAATGCAAATTACTTCTAATATTCTAAGATCTCACTTTCCTTTCCCAAAAGAAAAAAAATACTATTTTAAAAATGCATAAGGTGGGTATAAACTGACTGATGCCAGCTCCACTGTTTCTGAGTTATCGACTGACAATTGAGGTAGTTGTTTCCTCAGCCTGGCCTGAATGTAGGAAAATATAATTGAATCCCACAATAGGTAAATCATTACAAAAGAACACCAAGGTAAAGGCATCCATTCACACTTCTAACCTTGATCAAATTATATCTGGGATATGGAACTGAAGATAGGAAAAATATCAGAAAAAGAGAGATTCTATTTTAAAGAGCTGTGATGCCAGATCTAATAGAAAATTTAAAAATTATATGGCAAGTTCCATATTATAGAACACTGTGAAGCCACAAAAATAATATCTATGAATATCAGTGACATGGAAATGTATTCATAATTTAGTTTTTAATGAATAGAATATCATATACACAACATTATATCCTGTTGCATATCCAGTGTATAACATCTGTGTGTATAGGCATAAATAAAATTCGGGCACTTATTCCACCATTATTTTTAATTTGAATGTATAAAAAAAATTGGTTTGGTGATAAGGGAGTTTGAATGGCTTTATATTTTCTTTAATAGAAACAACTGGGGATGCCTGGGTGGCTCAGTTGGTTGAGCGTCTGACGTTGGCTTAGGTCATGATCTCACAGTTTGTGGTTTTGAGCCCTGCATCGGGCTTGGTGCTGTCAGCACAGAACCTCAGATCCTCTGTTCCCCTCTTTCTCTGTCCCTCTGTCCCTCCCACAAACACTTCTCTCTCTCTCACTCTCTCTCTCAAAAATAAAAATAAATATTAAAAAATTTTAAAAAGAAACGACTGGTGACAGCATTAATATATCTGTGTAAGATCTCTGAGTTGAGATAAGGTAGGATAATGCATCCTAAAAAGCTGGATGCAATAATAGTAATAGTAATCCTAATAATAACAATATCAATAGCCACAAAAAAAATAGGTGCTTGATTGCTTCAAAGGTGTTTAAAGTGTTTACCAATGATATAAACACAATTTTAGACAGGAGTTAAGGTTATTCAGTGGAGAAAGTGTTGTCTACTTAGGAAATGGTGCTGAGACAATGAGATGTCTGCATGCATAAAGACAAATTCAGAGGCTTTCCTACACTATATACAAAAATTTATTAAAAGGATAATGTAAGTGCTAAAACTATAAAATTCTTTGAAGAGAACACAGGGGAAAATTTGTACACATTTGAGTACATAAATATTTCTTAGCCCCAACAACAAAACTACCTAAAGAAAAAAAGAAGTTCAATTGGACTTCAGGAGAATTAAAAACGTATGCACTTTAAAAGACATCAGTCAATGAAAAGACAAACAAGAGTTGGAGAAAATAATTGCAAGTCATATATCTGATAAAGGATGTGTGTCAGAAAATTAACTCTTACAGTTCAATCATGTGACAACCCATAAACAATGTAAGGTTTATTTATTTTTTTTATGAGTGATGGCTTTATTTTTTTTTTTTGTTAATTGAAAATTGCAAAATTTTTTTTCAGTATATGAAATTTATTGTCAAATTGGTTTCCATACAACACCCAGTGCTCATCCCAACAGGAGCCCTCCTCAATACCCATCACCCGCCCTCCCCTCCCTCATACCCCCCATCAACCCTCAGTTTCTTCTCAGTTTTTAAGAGTCTCTTATGCTTTGGCTCTCTCCCACTCTAACTTCTTTTTTTTTTCCCTTCCCCTCCCCCATGGGTTTCTGCCAAGTTTCTCAGGATCCACATAAGAGCGAAAACATATGGTATCTGTCTTTCTCTGTATGGCTTATTTCACTTAGCACAACACTCTCCAGTTCCGTCCATGTTGCTACCAAGGGCCATATTTCATTCTTTCTCATTGCCACATAGTACTCCATTGTGTGTATAAACCACAATTTCTTTATCCATTCATCAGTTGATGGACATTTAGGCTCTTTTCATAATTTGGCTATTGTTGAGAGTGCTGCTCTAAACATTGGGGTACAAGTGCCCCTATGCATCAGTACTCCTGTATCCCTTGGGTAGATTCCTAGCAGTGCTATTGCTGGGTCATAGGGAAGGTCTATTTTTAATTTTTTGAGGAACCTCCACACTGTTTTCCAGGTGGCTGCACCAGTCTGCATTCCCACCAACAGTGCAAGAGGGTTCCTGTTTCTCCACATCCTCTCCAGCATCTATAGTCTCCTGATTTGTTCATTTTGGCCACTCTGACTGGCATGAGGTGATATCTGAGTGTGGTTTTGATTTGTATTTCCCTGATGAGGAGCAATGTTGAGCATCTTTTCATGTGCCTGTTGGCCATCCGGATGTCTCCTTTAGAGAAGTGTCTATTCATGTTTTCTGCCCATTTCTTCACTGGGTTATTTGGTTTTCGGGTATGGAGTTTGGTGAGTTCTTTATAGATTTTGGATACTAGCCCTTTGTCCGATATGTCATTTGCAAATATCTTTTCCCATTCCGTTGGTTGCCTTTTAGTTTTGTTGGTAGTTTCCTTTGCTGTGCAGAAGCTTTTTATCTTCATAAGGTCCCAGTAATTCACTTTTGCTTTTAATTCCCTTGCCTTTGGGGATGTGTCAAGTGAGAAATTGCTACTGCTGAAGTCAGAAAGGTATTTTCCTGCTTTCTCCTCTAGGGTTTTGATGGTTTCCTGTCTTACATTCAGGTCCTTTATCCATTTTGAGTTTATTTTTGTGAATGGTGTGAGAAAGTGGTCTACTTTCAACCTTCTGCATGTTGCTGTCCAGTTCTCCCAGCAGCATTTGTTAAAGAGACTGTCTTATTTCCATTGGATATTCTTTCCTGCTTTGTCAAAGATTAGTTGGCTATACGTTTGTGGGTCTAGTTCTGGGGTTTCTATTCTATTCTATTGGTCTATGTATCTGTTTTTGTGCCAATACCATGCTGTCTTGATGATTACAGCTTTGTAGCAGAGGCAAAAGTCTGGGATTATGATGCCTCCGGCTTTGGTCTTCTTCAAAATTACTTTGGCTATTCGGGGCCTTTTGTGGTTCCATGTGAATTTTAGGATTGCTTGTTCTAGTTTCGAGAAGAATGCTGGTGCAATTTTGATTGGGATTGCATTGAATGTGTAGATAGCTTTGGGTAGTATTGACATTTTGACAATATTTATTCTTCCAACCCATGAGCACGGAATGTCTTTCCATTTCTTTATATCTTCTTTAATTTCCTTCATAAGTTTTCTATAGTTTTCAGCATACAGATCTTTTACATCTTTGGTTAGATTTATTCCTAGGTATTTTATGCTTCTTGGTGCAATTGTGAATGGGATCAGTTTCTTTTTTTGTCTTTCTGTTGCTTCATTATTAGTGTATAAGAATGCAACTGATTTCTGTACATTGATTTTGTATCCTACAACTTTGCTAAATTCTTGTATCAGTTCTAGCAGACTTCTGGTGGAGTCTATCAGATTTTCCATGTATAATATCATGTCATCTGCAAAAAGCGAAAGCTTGACTTCATCTTTGCCAATTTTGATGCCTTTGACTTCCTTTTGTTGTCTGATTGCTGATGCTAGCACTTCCAACACTATGTTAAACAACAGCGGTGAGAGTGGACATCCCTGTCGTGTTCCTGATCTCAGGGAAAAAGCTCTCAGTTTTTCCCCATTGAGGATGATGTTAGCTGTGGGCTTTTCATAAATGGCTTTTATGATGTTTAAGTATGTTCCTTCTATCCTGACTTTCTTGAGGGTTTTTATTAAGAAAGGGTGCTGGATTTTGTCAAAGGCCTTTTCTGCATCGATTGACAGGATCATATGGTTCTTCTCTTTTCTTTTATTAATGTGATGGATCACGTTGATTGATTTGCGAATGTTGAACCAGCCCTGCATCCCAGGAATGAATCCCACTTGTTCATGGTGAATAATTCTTTTTGTATGCTGTTGAATTCCATTTGCTAGTATCTTATTGAGAATTTTTGCATCCATTCATCAGGGATATTGGTCTGTAGTTCTCTTTTTTTAATGGGTCTCTGGTTTAGGAATCAAAGTAATGCCGGTTTCATACAATAAGTCTGGACGTTTTCTTTCCCTTTCTATTTTTTGGAATAGCTTGAGAAGGATAGGTATTATCTCTGCTTTAAACGTCTGGTAGAACTCCCCTGGGAAGCCATCTGGTCCTGGACTCTTACTTGTTGTGAGATTTTTGATGACTGATTCCATTTCTTCGCTGGTTATGGGTCTGTTCAAGCTTTCTATTTCCTCCTGATTGAGTTTTGGAAGAGTGTGGGTGTTTAGGAATTTGTCCATTTCTTCCAGGTTGTCCAGTTTGTTGGCATATAGCTTTTCATAGTATTCCCTGACAATTGCTTGTATCTCTGAGGGATTGGTTGTAATAATTCCATTTTCATTTATGATTTTATCTATTTGGGTCATCTCCCTTTTCTTTTGGAGAAGCCTGGCTAGAAGTTTATCAATTTTGTTTATTTTTTTCAAAAAACCAACTCTTGGTTTCGTTAATATGCTCTACAGTTTTTTTTAGATTCTATATTGTTTATTTCTGCTCTGATCTTTATTATTTCTCTTCTTCTGCTGGGTTTAGGCTGTCTTTGCTGTTCTGCTTCTATTTCTTTTAGGTGTGCTGTTAGAGTTTCTATTTGGGATTTTTCTTGTTTCTTGAGATAGGCCTGGATTGCAATGTATTTTCCTCTTAGGACTGCCTTCGCTTCATCCCAAAGCATTTGGATTGTTGTATTTTCATTTTCGTTTGTTTCCATATATTTTTTGATTTCTTCTCTAATTGCCTGGTTGACCCATTCATTCTTTAGTAGGGTGTTCTTTAACCTCCATGCTTTTGGAGGTTTTCCAGACTTTTTCCTGTGGTTGATTTCAAGCTCCATAGCATTGTGGTCTGAAAGTATGCATGGTATGATCTCAATTCTTGTAAACTTATGAAGGGCTGTTTTGTGACCCAGTATGTGATCTATCTTGGAGAATGTTCCATGTGCACTCGAGAAGAAAGTATATTCTGTTGCTTTGGGATGCAGAGTTCTAAATAGATCTGTCAAGTCCATCTGATCCAGTGTATCATTCAGGGCCCTTTTTTCTTTATTGACCGTGTGTCTAGATGATCTATCCATTTCTGTAAGTGGAGTGTTAAAGTCCCCTGCAATTACCACATTCTTATCACTAAGGTTGCTTATGTTTGTGAGTAATTGTTTTATATATTTGGGGGCTCCCGTATTCGGCGCATAGACATTTATAATTGTTAGCTCTTCCTGATGGATAGACCCTGTGATTATTATATAATGCCCTTCTTCATCTCTTGTTACAGCCTTTAATTTAAAGTCTAGTTTGTCTGATAGAAGTATGGCTACTCCAGGGGCGCCTGGGTGGCGCAGTCGGTTGAGCGTCCGACTTCAGCCAGGTCACGATCTCGCGGTCCATGAGTTCGAGCCCCGAGTCAGGCTCTGGGCTGATGGCTCAGAGCCTGGAGCCTGTTTCCGATTCTGTGTCTCCCTCTCTCTCTGCCCGTCCCCCATTCATGCTCTGTCTCTCTCTGTCCCAAAAATTAATAAACGTTGAAAAAAAAATTAAAAAAAAAAAAAGAAGTATGGCTACTCCAGCTTTCTTTTGACTTCCAGTGGCATGATAAATAGTTCTCCATCCCCTCACTCTCAATCTGAAGGTGTCCTCAGGTCTAAAATGAGTCTCTTGTAGACAGCAAATAGATGGGTCTTGTTTTTTATCCATCATGATACCCTATGTCTTTTGGTTGGCGTATTTAGTTAATTTACATTCAGTGTTATTATAGAAAAATATGGGTTTAGAGTCATTGTGATGTCCATAGGATTCCTGCTTGTAGCGATGTCTCTGGTACGTTGGTTCACAGGATCCCCCTTAGGATCTCTTGTAGGGCTGGTTTAGTGGTGACCAATTCCTTCAGTTATTGCTTGTTTGAAAAGACCTTTATCTCTCCTTCTATTCTAAATGACAGACTTGGCTGCATATTTTTTCTGTTCATCACATTGAAGATCTCCTGCCATTCCTTTCTGGCCTGCCAAGTTTCAGTAGAGAGATTGGTCACGAGTGTTATAGTTCTCCCTTTATATGATAGAGCACGTTTATCTTTAGCTGCGTTCAGAATTTTCTCTTCATCCTTGTATTTTGCCAGTTTCACTATGATATGTCGTGCAGAAGATCGATTCAAGTTACGTCTGAAGGGAGTTCTCTGTGCCTCTTGGATTTCAATGCCTTTTCCTTCCCCAGATCAGGGAAGTTCTCAGCTGTGATTTCTTCAAGTACACCTTCAGAACCTTTCCCTCTCTCTTCCTCCTCTGGGATACCAATTATGCGTAGATTATTTCTCTTTAGTGCATCACTTAGTTCTCTAATTTTCCCCTCATACTCCTGGATTTTTTTTATCTCTCTTTTTCTCAGCTTCCTCTTTTTCCATAATTTTATCTTGTAGTTCACCTATTCTCTCCTCTGCCTCTTCAATCTGAGCCGTGGTCATTTCCATTTTATTTTGCATGTCGTTTAAAGCGTTTTTCAGCTCCTCCTGACTGTTCCTTAGTCCATTGATCTCTGTAGCAAGAGATTCTCTGCTGTCCTCTATACTGTTTTGAAGTCCAGCAATTAATTTTATGACTATTATTCTAAATTCACTTTCTGTTATATTATTTAAATCCTTTTTGATCAGTTCATTAGCTGTTGTTATTTCCTGGAAATTCTTTTGAGGGGAATTCTTCCGTTTCATCATTTTGTATCATCCCTGGAGTGGTGCGGGACTGCGGGGCACTTCCCCTGTGCTGTTGAATAACTTGCGTTGGTGGGCGGGGCTGCAGTCAGACCTGATGTCTGCCCCCAGCCCACCGCTGGGGCTACAGTCAGACTGGTGTGTGCCTTCTCTTTCCCTCTCCTAGGGGCAGGATTCACTGTGGGGTGGCGTGGACCGTCTGGGCTATTTGCACACTGCCAGGCCTATGGTGCTGGGGATCTGGTGTATTAGCTGGGGTGGATTGGCAAGGTGCACAAGGGCAGGAGGGGCAGGCTCAGCCTGCTTTTCTTTCGGAGATCTGCTTGGGGAGGGGCCCTGCGGCACCGGAGGGAGTCAGACCCGCTGTGGGTGGGATGGATCTGCAGACGCACAGTGTTGGGTTTTTGCACAGTGCAAGCAAGTTCATTGACAGGAACTGGTTCACTTTGGGATTTTGACTGGGGGATGGGTGAGGGAGATGGCGCTGTCGAGCGCCTTTGTTTCCCGCCAAGGTGAGCTCTGTTGTCCAGGGCTCAACAGCTCTTCCTCCTGTTGTCCTCCAGCCCTCCCGTCTCTGAGCAGAGCTGTTAGCTTCTAACCTTCCAGATGTTAAGTCCTGCTTGCTGTCCGAACACACTCCGTAGGCCCCTCAGCTTTTGCAGGCCAGACTGGGGGGTTCAGCTTTGCCAGCGGGCCACCCCTCCGCCCCGGCTCCCTCCCGCCAGTCCGTGGAGCACGCACCGCCCCTCCGTCCTTCCTACCCTCTTCCGTGGGCCTCTCATCTGCACTTGGCTCCGGAGACGCAGTTCTCCTAGTCTTCTGGCGCTTTTCTGGGTTATTTAAGCAGGTGTAGGTGGAATCTAAGTGATCAGCAGGACGCGATGAGCCCAGCGTCCTCCTACGCCGCCATTTTCCCCCAGTCCAAGTCAACAATGTAAAGTTTAAAATGGACTTTTCCCCAGGTGCCTGGGTGGCTGATCTGGGTAAGTGTCTGACTATGGTTCAGGTCATGATCTCCTGGTTCGTGGGTTTGAACCCTGCATCGGACTCTGTGCTGACAGCTCAGAGCCTGGAACCTACTTCAGATTCTGTGTCTCC
The DNA here is from genome assembly GCF_022079265.1 of Lynx rufus. Lineage (NCBI taxonomy): Eukaryota > Metazoa > Chordata > Mammalia > Carnivora > Felidae > Lynx > Lynx rufus. Next base: position 49,000,311 of record NW_025814827.1, read on the forward strand.
CTCTTCTCTTTTCCCCTCTCTCACTCTTGCTATCTCTTTCTCTCTCTCAAAAATAAATAAACATTAAAAATATTTTTAAAAATTTAAAAATAATTTTAAAAATTACTTGCTAGACTATGAAGAAACTGGAATTCTCATCCTTTTCCTATGGAAACACATATTGGCAGTTCCTATGGAACACAATTTGGCAGTTTCATAAAAAGAGTAACCAGATTTATCATACTGGCCAGCAATTCTGTATCTAGGTATCTCAGAGAAATTAAGTTGTATATTAACACAAAGTCTTGTATATACATTTTCGTAGCAACATTATAATGATCAGAAACTGGAGACCATCCGAATGTGTATCAGTTGGTGAATGGATAAGCAAATTGTTATGTATTCATACCGTGGAATGTTACTCAACACTATAAAGGATAATACTATGGGGCACTATGGTGGCTCAGTCAGTTGAACGTCTGACTTCCGCTCAGGTCATGATGTCACAGTTCGTGAGTTTGAGCCCCTCATCGGCTCTGTGCTGACAGCTTGGAGCCTGGAGCCTGCTTTGGATTCTCTGTCTCCCCCTTTCCTTGCCCATACCCTGCTCATGCTCTGTCTCTCTTGCTTGCAAAAATAAATAAAACACTAAAAAATTTAAAAAAAAAGTATAATACTGATGTATTCCCAATGGTAAATGAACTTCAAAAACATGGTAACTGAAAGTAGTCAGATACAAAATTTGACATATATGATTCCTTTAATGTGAAATTTCCAGAAGAGGCAATCTGTAGAGATGGAATAGTGATTAGTGATTATCTGTTGCTGTGGGTAGGAATGGGGAATAATAGTAGTTGGGTTGGAAGGATTGTTTTGGGTCAATGGAAATACTTTAAAGGAGCAATATTATTATGGTTGCACAGCTCTGCAAATTTACAAAAAGTAAATTTGTGCAACTGAATGTGAGTTTTATAATTAAATTATTCCTAAATACAGTTATTCAAAAAAGGTGAACCACTTAATTTTTTTATATTAGTACACATGATAATAACATCTGTTGCCACATTTTACACTATAGTGTAATAAAATTTATAACCAGGGCAATGAGGCAAGAAAAAGAAAAATATAAGGACTCAAATGGCATGATTAGAGTTACATGAGTGAAAATGATAATTTTTTTTTTTAATTTTAGAGAGAAAGAGAATATTAGGCAGGCCCTACTTTTAGTGCAGACATCAATGTGGGGCTTAATCTCATGACCTGAAAATCAAGAGTCAGACACTCAACCAACTGAGCCACCTAGGTGCCCCAAGAGTCAGGAGTTCTAAATCTCCATGCCTCCACAAAAGCAGTGAATAAGCTGGCAAAAAATGTTAGAAAGAACTCTTTCTGATTTCTGGCATCTAATCAAACACAACAATCAAGAGACTGTGTCACAAAATAAAAACAGCTGAATTTCGATGAGAGCTCTGTGACATTTTAACATACTCTATATAATCCCTCACTCTCCACCTTGGAGGACCCTGGAAGATAACAGCCTGGATCCCTGGTACAGGGATTTTTTTTTTCCTCACAGAGAGAGCAATAAATAGACCTTGGTCTCCAAAAATTGTGGTTGCATGTTATGACCTGTGTGGTGGTTTCTTAAAGGATCCCTGAGAGTTTGTCTTTATTTTGTCTGCCTTGGACCTTGCCCAGAACTTTCAGGACAGCATTTGTTGAAAGCATTTAAAGTAAATGAAATAAGCCAATGACACTTGGGGCTAGGGCTAACACTTGGGGCAAACTATAGCCAAAACAAAAGATTTGAATAGGAAGACCCTGGGGAAGGAGATACATGGAAGAATTAGACTTTTAAAAACCCACATAGTCTGTACAATTTAGATGACCATGCATATACCAGGACTGGACACATACTCAGAAAAGACCCAAGGAGACTTTGTTTCTACCTTTTTCCTGAAAGTACTACACAAGCAGCAAGTTAAGGGTAAGAAGACCTGTAAACAGTGTCTCAACACATAGCCAGTCTGCAAAGAGTTTTTGAATTTTGTTTCCCTATCGGGTTTTTTGTTTTGTTGTTTTTCCTAAGTGTTTAAGTAAATCAAAATTTTATCACATCACTCAGTAATCACTAAGCTGATGGAACGAAAATATCAGTGGCCACATATAAAAAAATACAGACTTTTCAAAAATAGCTCAAAAATATCACCAAACAGCAACCACAAAGAGTGTCACAACAGATTTTGGGACGGGGGATTCTAATTTCCAGAGTTATGACATTATGGTGTTAAAAATGCCCAGTTTTCAACAACGAAAACAAATGGCATATAAAGAAACAAAGTATGGTCCATTTTTAAGAAAAAAAAAAAACAAACAGAAATTAACTAAAGATTGCCCCAGAGCAAGTCCAGACATTGGTGTCACTGGACAAATATGTTAAATCAGTTATTTTAAGTATGCTCAAATGGCTAAAAGAAACTATGGAAAAAGAACTAAAAGAAATGGGGAGAATGATATTTCACCAGAAAGAGAGTAAAAATAAAAGATAAATTATGGAAATGGAGCCGAAAAGAATTTTTGGAGTTAAAATATAACAATAAAATTGGAAAGTTTATTAGAGGGGTTGGACAACAAACCCCTCAGGTCTGAGTAGGCAGAAGAAAAAACCAGCTAATCTGAAGAAAGATCGATTTAGAGTATCCAACCTGAAGTGCGGAAGAATGAAGAGAAAAAGGAATAGAGCCTGAGAAACCTGTGGGACATAACCATGTGTGCCAAAATATACAAAATAGGAGTCTCACAATGAGAAGAGAGAGAAAAAGGGGCATAATAATATTTGAAGAAATAGCGGATGACCTGTTTAAAGTGCTGATGAAGAAAATCTGTCAAAACAGTTTTATATCTGACAAAACTATGCCCCCAAAATAAGGAAGAAATTAAAATATCCCAAGCTAACCAAAAGGAAGTTCATTGCTAGTAGATCTTCCCTATGAGATTATGAAAAAGAGAATCCTTCAGGCTGGAGTCAAAGGGCAATCAAGAGTAATTTGAAGCCATATGAAGAAATAAAGAGTATCGGAAAAGTTAACTCCATAGGTAAATGTAAAAGCCAGTATTATTGTGTCTTTGGTTTATAATTCTTCTTTTTTACCTACATGGTTTAAAAGACAAATGCATAAAACAATAAAAGTAAATCAATGTCAAAGAGCTCAGAATTTATAAAAGTGTAATTTGGGACAATAACAACATAATAGAAGATATGAAGTTATTTATAAGCAAATTTTTTATACTGTTCAAACTAAGTCGGTATTAATTCAAGTAAGACTCTTTTCATTTAGTATCATAATCCTTGTGGTAACCACTAAGAAAATAACTAAAAACTATATAGTAAAAGAAATGAGAAGGGAATCAAAATGGTGTACACACACACACACACAAATAAACCCCAATTAAATTAAAAATAATTTCTGGAGAAATTCAGCATTAACAACAAAAAAGGTAAGACATAGAAAACAAAGAGCAAAATAGCAGTAGTGTTTCCCAATCAGTAATCACATTAAGTGTAAATGGATTTAACTTTCCACTTAAAAGGCAGAAATTGGCAGAGTAGAAAGAAAAAAATCAAACATGATTCCACTGTTGTGATCTACAAGACAGTTACTTTAGATAGAAACACAAATATGTTGAAAGTGAAGTATGAAAAAGACATTCCGTGCAAACATACAAAATATATTTGAACACTTAAAGTGAAAATTTTAATGAGACAAGGACAGTATATACTGGTAATAGGATTAATCCATTTGGAAGGTATAACAATGATAAACATACACATATATAACAACATAGTCTCCAAATATATGAAACAAAACTTGTAGAATTGAAGGAATAAATAGCTTGTTTTACAACAGTAGTTGGAGACTTCAGTACCCCACTCTCAATGATTAATGGAACAACTGGAGAGAATAGCAACTAGAAAATAGAAAACTTGAACAACACGATAAAACAAAAATAACAATCACACATGTATCGAACATTCTACCAGACAACAATAGGTTACAGGTTCTCAAGTACACATGAAATATTAACTAGAATAGACTGTATATTAGGTCACAAAACAAATCTGAAAAAATTTTAAAATATCAAAATCATACAGTTTCTTTTCAAACCACAATGGAATGAAACTAGAAAACTGGAAAATTTATAAATATTTGGAAAGTAATAATTTTAAAAACCTCTCTTAACCAATGAGTCAATGAAATACAAATGAAATGAACAACAAAAAAAATGTAACATACCAAAACTTAGGGATGTAGTGAAAGTATTGCTTGCAGGAAATTTGTAGCTTAAGTGCCTACATTATAAAAAAATGAAGATATCAAATAAGTAGCCTATGTTTCCAACCAAAGGAAATAGAAAAAGAGTGAACTAAACTCAAAGCAAGCTGAAGAAAATAAGATGGAGAGTAATGAAATAGAGCATATAAAAACAGTAGAATTAAGACACCCAAAAGTGAGCTCTTTGAACAGATCAACAAAGTCCTTATTTAGATTGACCAAGAACAAATGAGATAAAACTCAAAATAGTAAAATCAGAAATAAAATTGGGGACGTTACTTATAGGCTTACATAAGTTTAAAGAAAAGGAGTTTAGAGAATACTCGGAACAATTGTATGAATGAGTTATATCAATGATTAGATTAGATAGGTGAAATGGACTTATTCGTATAAGCACAACAAATACTGAAGCTGACTCAAAAAAAAAAAAAAAGTCTAAATAGACATGTATTAAGGAAAGAGATAAAAACTTCCCAAGCAAGAGAAGCCAAGAGCAAGATGGCCTCACTGGTGAATTTTACCAAACATTTGAAGAATTAACAACAGTCCTTTACAAAACCTCCCAAAACATAGGCCAGCAGAATCCACTTTAGATAACTGATTAATTTGATAATGAAGCCATTATTGAAGGCATTGCAAGCAAACTACAAATCAGTATATTTTATGAATTATTGATGCAAAAATCCTCTGCAAAATACTGCTGGATTTTTATATACTAATACTAGTATATAAAAAAATATATACTATGACCACATGGAACTTATTTCAAGAATGCAAGGGTGGTTCATAGCATAAAAGTAATTGACATAGAATGAAGAAAAGACAAAAATGAATGACCATTTTTGCTCATGTAGAGAAGGCATTTCACAAAATCTAACATACTTTCATGATGGAACAACAACAATAAAACACTCAGAAAACTAGGAATAACAGATAATTCCTCAACATGACAAAAAAGTCGTTATGAAAAATCCACAGATACTCAATGGTGAAAGCCTGAAAGCTTTACCCCTAAAATCGGGAAGACAAGGATACTCACTTTGACTCGTGGTATACAACACTGTTATGGAATTTTTATCCAGAGCTACCAGGCTGGAAAGAGAAATAAAGGCATCCAAATTGGAAAGGAAGGTGCAAAACTGTCTCTGTTCTAAGATAGCATGATCTTACATATACAATATCCTAAAATATCACAAAAGGTACGAGAAATTGATAAGTGTATTCAACAAAGTTGCTGGATACAAGATGAAAAACCATAAATCAGTTGTATTTCTATACCTTCAGCAATGTTTTGCAGTTTTGCTAAGATCCTATATTCATGGATAAGAAGTCTTAAATAGTTAAGATGGCATACCCCTGCCCCTTCCAAAGTGATCTACAGGTTCAATTCAATTCTTACCATGTGATAGAGACCTGACTTGAGAAACAAGGCACCATTTTTGTAGAATTCTGATTTCTTTTAATATGGTGTTCCTGTTATTTTATCATTCTTTTAAATGTTTTGAAAATTTTCACAGTAATATACCACTAAAATAATTTACATTTGCATTTATTGATAAATTTAAAATTTTAAGTAAGGCATTCTGAATATTATGCTTAATCAGTAGTTGATATTCAATTAAAGTCTTCAGTCCTTTCCTCTACTGGAATCACTTTGACCAATTTATTTGTATCTGGCCTCATTTTCTCATTTACCCTTTAGTGGATATGCTAATGAGGGTTGAAATGATCAAAAGCCTAGAGAGAGAGCAATGGAGTAGAAGCAAAGGTGTCTGGACAGTGCCCATAGTGGATATGTTATTCTTGAATGATCAATGATTGAGATTATCAATGATGAAGAATAACCAATAACTAGAGGAACTGTAATACTAGCATAGCAAAAGGTACTTATACCCAGTGTAGTGAGCTTTTTGACATCTCCTTTGCCATGATAAAACTAAGGTTACTTAGTGATATTTTTTCTTTATTTTTACATAAATAAAGAATCATTAAAGCTCATCAAAGACTGGTATTGCGTATGGTAGTTTAGATTCTTTGCTGAATACAATATTTTTTGCTCTTTTATAGCATGTATGTAATTTACTGTTGCAAGACTCAGCAGTTACCAGAACGAGGTATAAATGATAATGATGGTGATTAACTTTCCTGCTTGTATACACTGAGGTTTTAGTAGCATGCTAGGATGCTTTTCATAATATTCTTGAGTATAAGGAACATGTGCTAATTGAACTTCACATCCAATTTCAACTAAATGCATTAGTAGAACATTAGCTCACTTTAAAAAAAAAAGAAAAGCTGAAGTCTTAATTTTGGAATCATAAAAGAAATTTATAATTATTTTTAAAGTCACCTCTGAAGAAAGAAAGACTCAACCATTCATGTCACATTTCGGTGCTTTTCTTGGATATATTATGCATCTCTGTATCTAAATCTTTCCCAAGACAGAAGACACCTCATTGTCATAACTTTGTAATAAAAATACATAGAGTTAGGCTGATTCTGGGAAGATGGCGGCGTAGGAGGACGCTGGGCTCACCGCGCGTCCTGCTGATCACTTAGATTCCACCTACACCTGCCTAAATAACCCAGAAAACCGCCAGAGGATTAGCAGAACAGAGTCACCGGACCCAAGTGCAGACGAGAGGCCCACGGAAGAGGGTAGGAAGGGCGGCGAGGCGGTGCGCGCTCCACGGACTGGCGGGAGGGAGCCGGGGCGGAGGGGCGGCTCGCCGGCCAAGCAGAGCCCCCGAGTCCGGCTTGCAAAAGCGGAGGGGCCTGACGGACTGTGTTCCCACAGCAAGCGCGACTTAGCGTCTGGGAGGTCATAAGTTAACAGCTCTGCTCGGAAAGCGGGAAGGCTGGAGGACAAAGGGAGGGTGAGCTGCGGAGCCCCCGGACGACAGAGCTCAGTTTGGCGGGGAACGAAGGCGCTCGCCAGCGCCATCTCCCCCGCCCATCCCCCAGCCAAAATCCCAAAGGGAACCGGCTCCGGCCAGGGAAATTGCTTGCTCCTTGCGAACACCCAACTCTGTGCTTCTGCGGAGCCAAACCTCCGGCAGCGGATCTGACTCCCTCCCGCTGCCACAGGGCCCCTCCTGAAGTGGATCACCTAAGGAGAAGCGAGCTAAGCCTGCCCCCCCCTGCCGCCGTGCACCTTGCCTTCCCACCCCAGCTAATATGCCAGATCCCCAGCATCACAAGCCTGGCAGTGTGCAAGTAGCCCAGACGGGCCACGCCACCCCACAGTGAATCCCGCCCCTAGGAGAGGGGAAGAGAAGGCACACACCAGTCTGACTGTGGCCCCAGCGGTGGGCTGGGGGCAGACATCAGGTCGGACTGCGGCCCCGCCCACCAGCTCCAGTTATACACCACAGCACAGGGGAAGTGCCCTGCAGGCCCTCAACACACCAGGGACTATCCAAAATGACCAAGCGGAAGAATTCCCCTCAGAAGAATCTCCAGGAAATAACAACAGCTAATGAGCTGATCAAAAAGGATTTAAATAATATAACAGAAAGTGAATTTAGAATAATAGTCATAAAATTAATCGCTGGGCTGGAAAACAGCATACAGGACAGCAGAGAATCTCTTGCTACAGAGATCAAGGGACTAACGAACAGTCACGAGGAGCTGAAAAACGCTTTAAAGGAAATGCAAAACAAAATGCAAACCACCACGGCTCGGATGGAAGAGGCAGAGGAGAGAATAGGTGAACTAGAAGATAAAGTTATGGAAAAAGAGGAAGCTGAGAAAAAGAGAGAGAAAAAAATCCAGGAGTATGAGGGGAAAATTAGAGAACTAAGTGATACACTAAAAAGAAATAATATACGCATAATTGGTATCCCAGAGGAGGAAGAGAGAGGGAAAGGTGCTGAAGGGGTACTTGAAGAAATTATAGCTGAGAACTTCCCTGATCTGGGGAAGGAAAAAGGCATTGAAATCCAAGAGGCACAGAGAACTCCCTTCAGACGTAACTTGAATCGATCTTCTGCACGACATATCATAGTGAAACTGGCAAAATACAAGGATAAAGAGAAAATTCTGAAAGCAGCAAGGGGTAAACGTGCCCTCACATATAAAGGGAGACCTATAAGACTCGTGACTGATCTCTCTTTTGAAACTTGGCAGGCCAGAAAGAATTGGCACGAGATTTTCAGGGTGCTAGACAGCAAAAATATGCAGCCGAGAATCCTTTATCCAGCAAGTCTGTCATTTAGAATAGAAGGAGAGATAAAGGTCTTCCCAAACAAACAAAAACTGAAGGAATTTGTCACCACTAAACCAGCCCTACAAGAGATCCTAAGGGGGACCCTGTGAGACAAAGTACCAGAGACATCACTACAAGCATAAAACATACAGACATCACAATGACTCTAAACCCGTATCTTTCTATAATAACACTGAATGTAAATGGATTAAATGTGCCAACCAAAAGACATAGGGTATCAGAATGGATAAAAAAACAAGACCCATCTATTTGCTGTCTACAAGAGACTCATTTTAGACCTGAGGACACCTTTAGATTCAGAGTGAGGGGATGGAGAACTATTTATCATGCTACTGGAAGCCAGAAGAAAGCGGGAGTAGCCATACTTCTATCAGACAAACTAGACGTTCAATTAAAGGCTGTAACAAGAGATGAAGAAGGACATTATATAATAGTTACAGGGTCTATCCATCAGGAAGAGCTAACAATTATAAATGTCTATGCGCCGAATACCGGAGCCCCCAAATATATAAAACAATTACTCATAAACAGAAGCACCCTTATTGATAAGAATGTGGTAATTGCTGGGGACTTTAACACCCCACTTACAGAAATGGATAGATCATCTAGACACACGGTCAATAAAGAAACAAGGGCCCTGAATGAGACACTGGATCAGATGGACTTGACAGATCTATTTAGAACTCTGCATCCCAAAGCAACAGAATATACTTTCTTCTCGAGTGCACATGGAACATTCTCCAAGATAGATCATATACTGGGTCACAAAACAGCCCTTCATAAGTTTACAAGAATTGAAATTATACCATGCATACTTTCAGACCACAATGCTATGAAGCTTGAAATCAACCACAGGAAAAAGTCTGGAAAACCTCCAAAAGCATGGAGGTTAAAGAACACCCTACTAACGAATGAGTGGGTCAACCAGGCAATTAGAGAAGAAATCAAAAAATATATGGAAACAAACGAAAATGAAAATACAACAATCCAAACGCTTTGGGACGCAGCGAAGGCAGTCCTGAGAGGAAAATACATTGCAATCCAGGCCTATCTCAAGAAACAAGAAAAATCCCAAATACAAAATCTAACAGCACACCTAAAGGAAATAGAAGCAGAACAGCAAAGGCAGCCTAAACCCAGCAGAAGAAGAGAAATAATAAAGATCAGAGCAGAAATAAACAATATAGAATCTAAAAAAACTGTAGAGCAGATCAACGAAACCAAGAGTTGGTTTTTTGAAAAAATAAACAAAATTGACAAACCTCTAGCCAGGCTTCTCAAAAAGAAAAGGGAGATGACCCAAATAGATAAAATCATGAATGAAAATGGAATGATTACAACCAATCCCTCAGAGATACAAACAATTATCAGGGAATACTATGAAAAATTATATGCCAACAAATTGGACAACCTGGAAGAAATGGACAAATTCCTGAACACCCACACTCTTCCAAAACTCAATCAGGAGGAAATAGAAAGCTTGAACAGACCCATAACCAGCGAAGAAATGGAATCAGTTATCAAAAATCTCCCAACAAATAAGAGTCCAGGACCAGATGGCTTCCCAGGGGAGTTCTACCAGACGTTTAAAGCAGAGATAATACCTATCCTTCTCAAGCTATTCCAAGAAATAGAAAGGGAAGGAAAACTTCCAGACTCATTCTATGAAGCCAGTATTACTTTGATTCCTAAACCAGACAGAGACCCAGTAAAAAAAGAGAACTACAGGCCAATATCCCTGATGAATATGGATGCAAAAATTCTCAATAAGATACTAGCAAATCGAATTCAACAGCATATAAAAAGAATTATTCACCATGATCAAGTGGGATTCATTCCTGGGATGCAGGGCTGGTTCAACATTCGCAAATCAATTTTGCGTGATACATCACATTAACAAAAAAAAAGAGAAGAACCATATGATCCTGTCAATCGATGCACAAAATCCAGCACCCTTTCTTAATAAAAACCCTTGAGAAAGTCGGGATAGAAGGAACATACTTAAAGATCATAAAAGCCATTTATGAAAAGCCCACAGCTAACATCATCCTCAACGGGGAAAAACTGAGAGCTTTTTCCCTGAGATCAGGAACACGACAGGGATGCCCACTCTCACCGTTGTTGTTTAACATAGTGTTGGAAGTTCTAGCATCAGCAATCAGACAACAAAAGGAAATCAAAGGCATCAAAATTGGCAAAGATGAAGTCAAGCTTTCGCTTTTTGCAGATGACATGATATTATACATGGAAAATCCGATAGACTCCACCAAAAGTCTGCTAGAACTGATACGTGAATTCAGCAAAGTTGCAGGATACAAAATCAATGTACAGAAATCAGTTGCATTCTTATACACTAACAATGAAGCAACAGAAAGACAAATAAAGAAACTGATCCCATTCACAATTGCACCAAGAAGCATAAAATACCTAGGAATAAATCTAACCAAAGATGTAAAGGATCTGTATGCTGAAAACTATAGAAAGCTTATGAAGGTAATTGAAGAAGATTTAAAGAAATGGAAAGACATTCCCTGCTCATGGATTGGAAAAATAAATATTGTCAAAATGTCAATACTACCCAAAGCTATCTACACATTCAATGCAATCCCAATCAAAATTGCACCAGCATTCTTCTCGAAATTAGAACAAGCAATCCTAAAATTCATATGGAACCACAAAAGGCCCCGAATAGCCAAAGGAATTTTGAAGAAGAAGACCAAAGCAGGAGGCATCACAATCCCAGACTTTAGCCTCTACTACAAAGCTGTCATCATCAAGACAGCATGGTATTGGCACAAAAACAGACACATAGACCAATGGAATAGAATAGAAACCCCAGAACTAGACCCACAAACGTATGGCCAACTCATCTTTGACAAAGCAGGAAAGAACATCCAGTGGAAAAAAGACAGCCTCTTTAACAAATGGTGCTGGGAGAACTGGACAGCAACATGCAGAAGGTTGAAACTAGACCACTTTCTCACACCATTTACAAAAATAAACTCAAAATGGATAAAGGACCTAAATGTGAGACAGGAAACCATCAAAACCTTAGAGGAGAAAGCAGGAAAAGACCTCTCTGACCTCAGCCGTAGCAATCTCTTACTCGACACATCCCCAAAGGCAAGGGAATTAAAAGCAAAAGTGAATTACTGGGACCTTATGAAGATAAAAAGCTTCTGCACAGCAAAGGAAACAACCAACAAAACTAAAAGGCAACCAACGGAATGGGAAAAGATATTTGCAAATGACATATCGGACAAAGGGCTAGTATCTAAAATCTATAAAGAGCTCACCAAACTCCACACCCGAAAAACAAATAACCCAGTGAAGAAATGGGCAGAAAACATGAATAGACACTTCTCTAAAGAAGACATCCAGATGGCCAACAGGCACATGAAAAGATGTTCAGCGTCGCTCCTTATCAGGGAAATACAAATCAAAACCACACTCAGGTATCACCTCACGCCAGTCAGAGTGGCCAAAATGAACAAATCAGGAGACTATAGATGCTGGAGAGGATGTGGAGAAACGGGAACCCTCTTGCACTGTTGGTGGGAATGCAAATTGGTGCAGCCGCTCTGGAAAGCAGTGTGGAGGTTCCTCAGAAAATTAAAAATAGACCTACCCTATGACCCAGCAATAGCACTGCTAGGAATTTACCCAAGGGATACAGGAGTACTGATGCATAGGGGCACCTGTACCCCAATGTTCATAGCAGCACTCTCAACAATAGCCAAATTATGGAAAGAGCCTAAATGTCCATCAACTGATGAATGGATAAAGAAATTGTGGTTTATATACACAATGGAATACTACGTGGCAATGAGAAAAAATGAAATATGGCCCTTTGTAGCAACGTGGATGGAACTGGAGAGTGTGATGCTAAGTGAAATATGCCATACAGAGAAAGACGGATACCATATGGTTTCACTCTTATGTGGATCCTGAGAAACTTAACAGGAACCCATGTGGGAGGGGAAGGAAAAAAAAAAAAAAAAAAAGGACGTTAGAGTGGGAGAGAGCCAAAGCATAAGAGACTGTTAAAAACTGAGAACAAACTGAGGGTTGATGGGGGGTGGGAGGGAGGGGCGGGTGGGTGATGGGTATTGAGGAGGGCACCTTTTGGGATGAGCACTGGGTGTTGTATGGAAACCAATTTGTCAATAAACTTCATATATAAAAAAAAAATACATAGAGTTATAAAAGTAGAGTACATTGTTTTAGGAAAGACCATTTATTTTTTTTAAATGTTTCTTTACACCTTTGTACTTGTACAGACTAAATTTTCCTTCCCTTAGCTTTTCCCGCCATGCCCCCTGCTTCTTGCATAACCTTGAGCAAACATCAAGCCTAAACTATCTTTCATTTTTTAATGTTTTATTTTTGAGAGAGCGCAAGTGGGTGATGGGCTGAGAGAGAGGTACACAGAAGATCCAAGGAGGGATCCATGCTGACAGCAGCAAGCCCGATGTGGGGCTTGAACTCAAAAACTGCAGACCATGACCTGAGCCAAAGTCAGATGCTCAACTGACTGAGCCACCCAGGTGTCCCTGTCTTTCATTTTTAAAGGGAAGAAAATGGCTCACACAAATCACGAGGTGAAAATTGTGCAATGAATTGGGGAAAATAAAAAACAATGTTCTTTTTTTTAATTTTGTTTTTATTTTAGAGAGTGCATGTGCAAGCAGGGGAGAGAGGTAGAGGGAGAGAGAAGAATCTTAAGCAGCCTCCATGCTCAGCGCAGAGCCCCACACGGGACTCTATCCCTGGATCTTAGGATCATGATTTGAGCCAAAATCAAGAGTCAGATTCTTAACTGAATGAGCCCCCAGGCGCCCAGAATATTTTTTAAAATATTTTCTTTGGCAAAACTATAAAACGATAAAAGAACTTGTTTTATTTCTTTAAAAATGAATCTTTGTTATCTTACTACCTTATATTTTGGGGTCACTAATTCTGACTCTTCTACCTAATTTTAAACTTTTTTAAAATGTTTATTTATTTTTCAGAAAGAGAGAGACAGAGTGTGAGCAGGGGAGGGGCAGAGAGAGAGGGAGACAAAGACTCCAAAGCAGGCTCCGGGCTTTCAGCTATCAGCACAGAGCCTGATGCGGGGCTCGAACCCATGAACTGTGAGATCATGACCTGCGCTGAAGTTGGACGCTTAACCAACTGAGCCACCCGGGCGCCCCCAACTACCTACCTAATTTTAATTCCCCAAACTATTTACTGGTTCCTAAAAGGAAACCAATTTGTTTTTGGTATCCCTTTACCTCTTTATAGTTCATGCCTCAGTGGAGACTGACACAATGTCCTGCACTAGATGTAGTCCTGACTGGTCTAAGCTAACCATGGTAGTCCCTTTCCTCTTGCTAGTGATTAGGTTAGCTGTAGCTGTATATTATCATCTCAGCTGATGATACATGACTGGCATTCTTCTCCAAAGAGAAGTATACACAAAAACCATTTATCTGATTTTTTTTCCCATTTCTAGAAGTGACACATAGATTTGATAAAGTTGTCAGAGGGAATAGCTAGGATTCTAAAGATGAATACAATCTGGAGCCTTTGGGATATTTTTGAGTACTGATTTAATGTCTAGATTCTTGCTATATCTGACCCTCTTGTCATATGAGGTAATAAATTTCATGATTGTTAAAAGTTTGAATTCTTAATCATTATTATTCTTTGCAGAAAACGTATCCTAACTAGTGGGCATCTACTTAATAGCTTTTTATTACTACTACTACTAATAATAGTTACTCCAGGCTATTCTTAGAATTATTTTTGCTGAAATCATTCTCATGGGTGGAGAAAAATACGAATCTACATTGTAAATACTTATGTAAATGTTTCTGTATAATTTGAATAGATTTTTGATAAACATTTATGGAACATTCATTTATGAATAATAAGGTGATTACAAATAGACACTACTTCAGTCTTATTGGCAACTGAGGTGTCTATAGAAAAGCAGACATAGGGGAAAAAACAATGAAAAACAAATTTATTATAACTGTGACAATTGCTATATGGGACCAATTTAATGTATTTTGAAAACACACAAGCAAAAGCAAGTGGAATGAAAAGGGGATTGAAGTGGCCTAGATACAATAATCGAGATGTCTTCAAGGTAGTAGAATGGGTGAGGTGTGATTAGATAATTTCAGAGTGAGGAAAAGGACTGACGAAGGCTTGAGATCAGAAGGAACATGGCATATTCAATAAATTAAGGTAAGTTTGCTAGGCTTTAGTTTGATGGCAGTCTGGCCACATGAAGTGATGGGGGAGTCATATCCTGGGCCTTCAGAAACAGCAAAGTCTCACCAGAATAAACACATTCTTTCATAAACCCAGGTGGTACCAATCATACCCCACACTGAGACATGAATCAATTAAATATATTTTTAGCAAAATGTCCTGTGGAAGCCTACAGGGTCTAAAGACTATATGGCAGAAATGATTTGATTATATCTTACCAAAGTCACTGTATGCTTGTCTGGAAAACTGCTAATGAGAGGGAGAGAAACTGAAACAAAGATGAATCAGGGTGGATCTGGCAATGATTGGACCGCTGCTCACATAAATGCACTCTTGGTACCAAATACGTTTTCTTATTCTTGTTGACACAACATTGCTTAATTTTTTAGGAATTGGATACAGCACGTGAGTAAGCCATAATTTTCAAAATGAAAAATTTGTGTATGTATCCGATATTAAAAATGCCAAATTTATCTTTTTACAAGCTAAAATTTTGTTTTAAAGCAATGTGAAAAATGCTGCCAGATGCTTTTTTTCAGGAGGAGTTCAAGGTTGTGGGAGAACATGAACTGATAAGAAATAATGTTGGTATTAATTAATAAATTTTAAATGAAAATTGGAATTCTGAAATATTCAATAAATAAAAGAAACATTCATTCTTCAATTCTGATTAGTAGTACAACTCTTATGGAAAAATAAATGTATAAAATGATCATTTGAAATTTAAAAAGTAGCGTGTTTTAATTATGTTTCAAGTGCAACTGCTTGGAAAACTTGCAGTGATTTCAGAACAATGATATTTTATGCATTGTGACAGACTGAACAACCAGGAGGACGCTGAGCAAAAAGCTACACTAATTTTGCTGCTGAACTAATGCAAAATCTATGGAAATAACTCTTTAAAAGTAAATCCCAGCCCAAAGTTTTGTTTCCTCTTTAAAGTGGAGAGACATTTTTACACCTTGCTTTTACCTCATCTGATATAATGACAGTGAGGAAGATGTTCAGTGAAATATGCATCATTGCTTAGAGAGTTTAAAATTCATAGAAGAGGGGCGCCTGGGTGGCTCAGTCAGTTAAGCGTCCGACTTCGACTCAAGTCATGATCTTGGCAGTTTGTGAGTTCGAGCCCCGCGTCTGGCCCTGTGCTGACAGCTCAGAGCCTGGAGCCTGCTTCAGATTCTTTGTCTCTTCCTCTCTCTGCCATGTTCATGCTCTGTTTCTCTCTGTCTGTCGATAATAAATAAATGTGAAAAAAAGTTTTTTTTAAGGGGTGCCTGGGTTGCTCAGTCGGTTAGGTGTCCGACTTAGGCTCAGGCCATGATCTCAGGGTTCGTGGGGTGGAGCCCTGCATCGGGCTCTGTGCTGACAGCTCAGAGCCTGGAGCCTCTTTTAGATTGTGTCTCCCTCTCTCTCTCTGCTGCTTCCCCGCTCGCACTCTGTCTCCCTCTGTCTCAAAAATCAATAAACAGTAAAAACATTTTTTTTTAAATTCATAGAAGAAAATGTAACAGATAGTGTGATTCTTCTCTGAAATGCATTTGTGTAACCATCCACATGGAGGACTGGATGTTTTCTATATACCTATTAGGGCCATTGAAGCTGGAGTTTTTAATTTTAGTAGTTTCATCATAGATAAGTAGAATGGGCTCAGACCTCAGCTTTTTTTAAATATATGTGTCTGAATGTATATGTATAAATTTAAATTAACTCTTAAAAGTTTCTGAAATCCTTTAACTCACATGTCTGTGCATGAAACAGTTCAAAGACCTCAGACATTAGCCAATAATAACAAAGCTAATACATTTTTGAAATGGAGTCAGCAAGGGAATTACCTTTAAAATAACCTAATATAAATGGAACAAGTCTTTTCAAGTGAGAAATACCATAATGTTAACTCTCCAAAGATGAGAACAAAAATTTACAACATGACTGAGCTTAATATTGCTTTTTAAAAATGATGTCTGAATATATGAGTAATTTTAATTTTTGTGCTTAAGGAACCATCAGTATTTAAAAGATTGATATCAAGGGGCACCTGGGTGGCTCAGTCGGTAAGCATCTGACATCGGCTCAGGTCATGATCTTGCAGTTTGTGAGTTCAAGCCCGCGTCGGGCTCTGTGCTGACTCCTCAGAGCCTGGAGCCTGCTTCAGATTCTATGTCTCCCTCTCTCTCTGCTCTTCCCATGCTCATGCTCTATCTCTCTGTGTTTCTCAATAATAAATCAATGTTAATTTTTTTTTAAAGATTGATATCAATACATCACTAACAAGTATATGATGAAGAAAATCAAATGTTAATAATTTTTTTGGAGTATTTACAATGAAATCCAACTTCCCTAAAATTATCTAATTATCTAGATATAGATATCCTCAAATATCTAATACAGGTTTATTTCATGAATACCCATTAAAATAATTATAAGATTATTTTTCTTAAAATTTTGTTTTACTTTTATGTTTTAATCTAGGCTCCAAAGAGTCCTTTTCTTTAAGAATATTTTATTTAATGGGGCACCTGGGTGGCGCAGTCGGTTAAGCATCCGACTTCAGCCAGGTCACGATCTCGCGGTCCGTGAGTTCGAGCCCCGCGTCAGGCTCTGGGCTGACGGCTCAGAGCCTGGAGCCTGTTTCGGATTCTGTGTCTCCCTCTCTCTCTGCCCTCCCCCGTTCATGCTCTGTCTCTCTCTGTCCCAAAAATAAATAAACGTTGAAAAAAAAATTAAAAAAAAAAGAATATTTTATTTAATTAACGTGTTTATTTTTTATTTTTTATTATTTTTTAAAAAAAATTTAACGTTTATTTATTTTTGAGACAGAGAGAGACAGAGCATGAACGGGGGAGGGGCAGAGAGAGAGGGAGACACAGAATCTGAAACAGGCTCCAGGCTCTGAGCTGTCAGCACAGAGCCCGATGCGGGGCTCGAACTCACGGACCGCGAGATCATGACCTGAGCCCAAGTTGGCCACTTAACCGACTGAGCCACAGTGGGCCACTTAACCGACTGAGCCACCCAGGTGCCCCTTAATTAACATGTTTAAAAAAGCCCATAAGCTAAACTTTAATTGGGTTTAATATGTCCTATTCATTACATGTAAGTCATAGAAATGGGAACAACAAGAATGTGTTTAGAGTTGCTTTTAAAGTGTAGAACTCTCTAAGTGTATACAATATTTTGCAAAACTAACTCCTTTAAATGAGGGAAGAAAAAGTTGTAAACTAGTAGCTTTTCATTAAATTTATCTTAGCTTCTTTCTTTTATCAGCAAATGGCCTTTGTTTTAGGTTTTTGGCATCTTTTCTGTCATGAATAACCTTACACCATTTTCTGTTCTATTTAATTATTCTCTCTGGCTTAAAGCATAATCAGCATTAAACCAGCTGTGCAACCTTGAAGGAATATCGTTTCAATAATACATTGATTTTTTAAAAAGCACAAGGTGACTATTAATTTTACTTGAAACTCTCCCTCCTGACTATTGCCTGCACACAATTTTAGAACCTGTATCCATTTGTTGCTAAGTAGTACTATCCCTAGTATACTCATTATACCAAGGAATTCTCTCAAAGTCGGACACTGGGAGTGGCCAGGCAACTACTAAAAGCCAGTAAAGACCATTTTTTGAGGAGAAGTCATCCTTGTCATCATGACTAACTAGGTCATGGAAAATCTTTTTAGTAACACAAGAAACAGACCAATTTCTTGGAAAAACAAGGGGGAGGTGGTAATTTTCTGAAAATACATTCTACTAGGATATAATTGGTCCATATATTAAGATGACCCTGCATGTGAAGCAACCATAATCTTGTTAGAGAGGTGTTGATAATTCATTCAATCAACAGTAAAGTTAGATTGCAGGCAGAAAAAGCCTTAAACACTCCAAAAAGAAACACATTAATCATGAACATTTAGTGTCTAGGTTTGAATCTTGGCTAGTGATGAGGCCTAGGACTCACAGAAAATGAATTACATAGGTTTTGGCATGAAATCTAAATACCAAATTTCACCTTGGGTGACCCATGCAGGTTTATGGAATTATGAAACTCTAAAAAATGATTGTTGCTGCCATTCTACCCCAGAGATGATGTCATAAAATCATAGATTATTAGTGCTGTAACAAACCTTGATGGTCAGTCCAATTCATTAGTTACCTGATACAAAAACAAACTGGGAGAACCCAAGTGAATTACCAAATATATAAACCCTATTTATTTTTGTAATTTTTTTCTTACTTTTACCATCATTACTACTGGGATTTTGAACTTTGGGTAAAATTGCACTTTGTCACATAGAATTATCATAATAATTATAATATCTATAATAACCCCAAACCTCTGCTCTTCCTTAATATAAAATGGGTTCAATTTTTTCTTATAAAAAGTCCAAACTCAGATATTTTATTTTTTTTATTTTTTTAAATTTAATGTTTTATTTATTCTTGAGAGAGAGAGAGAGATAGAGCATGAGTGAGGGAGGGGCAGAGATAGAGCAGGACGCAGAATCGGAAGCAGGCTCCAGGCTCTAAGCTGTCAGCACAGAGCCTGACGTGGGGCTCGAACTCACGAGTGGTGAGATCATGACCTGAGCCAAAGTCGGACGCTCAACCGATTAAGCCACCCAGACACCCCCAAACTCAGATATTTTAGATGACAATATTCATCCTGGTCACTCAGGATTTGAGGTTCGTTTAACATTCTGGTTTTACTGTAGAGTCTTGTCCTTTGCTGGACCATCTGTAATAGGCAGCACATGGAGGAAGACAAGAGTGTGGAGGATTATGCAGGAAAATTTTATGTATCACGCCTGGAAATTGGATATATCCTTTGTTCATACCCTGGGAGACAGTCCAATATCCTCTCTCATTCTGTCTACCTTAGAGCTTTTCTGGTGATAGCTTCAGCAGGTCCAGCAATCACTGAACCAGAAACAAAACAAGTTATCAGCCCATAATCCATCAAATACATGGTGGTGGAAGAAAAAAAAAAGAGAAAGAAAGAAAGTATGTAAATTTAAAGACAAAGCATTACAGATACGTTTTAATGTTTGATGTCCTGGTAGACATGCTTAATGGAGGCTCACATTGCAATAGAGGTTTGTAGGGAAAATTCATTGATTAGACTCTGATTTTGACTTCTGGGAGAAATATCCCTACTCTATCAATCATTCTCTGAGGGCTTTGGCTCCACCATTTTTGGGTCCTTTCTTACTGTCCTCAGTGATCATATCTTACATGAACAAAGGAGAGTATGTTCTGATTGGGGTTGAGATGTGCTTGCAGTTTACTTGCTGTTTAGGTTTTTTGTTGTTTGTTTAGGTTTGAAAAACCACAGGCATTTTAGATGAGAGTCTTACATTTTTTTTTGTTTTTTTGTTTTTTGTTTTAAAAAATTATTGAAGTGCATTTGGCATACAATTTATATTAGTTTCAGTAGAGTCTTTTTTTTTTTCTTTTGGCTATAATTCCCATCAAAACTTGCAAAGCTTCTGATCTGAGTTCCATTAGTTCCATGGGATAATAAGCAAACCCAAAGTTCTTTCCTAAAGTTCTTAAATACTTTGATTTTCTTAACTTGCTCACTTTGTTATGTTTTTTCAACTATTTCACTTTTTTACCCATTTTAATTTCCCTGAATCATTTTTCACTTTTTCTTTCCTCCATACTTAGCACTTTCTAGAGGAGAATCCAAAATAGTTGTCTTTCCAGTCCTGAAAGGATTTGATCTCTGGAAATTCTCCAATGGTTTTTAAATTTTTTAACATCATCTTTTTAGAAACACTTTGCTAAAGGCAGCCAATAATAACCAACACACATTTTTTATTCTTTTCCCAATCACTTTCTCAGTCACTTTCTCTAGAGTAATAGTCTCATGTATATGACTTGCTTTCCAGGTTATGGCAGATGGAAGTTTAACAGTGTAACAGAAATCTCTAGGGGTTCGGTCTGTATTTTTTCTTGTCCTATAAAAATATCACATAGTTTAGTTTTTTTAATGGTGGCACATCAATTACAGTTAATTTTTTGCATTATTTAAGGTAAATAATTGTTTAGGTTAAGTAAGTATTGTAACAAACAAACACACCTCTGAATTTCAGTGACATAGCACAATATAATTTTTTTTCTCTCACCTAAAGTACAGTGTGGATATTTCCATTCTTTGCATAGCCTTGGACTTGGTTGTCTAGGCATTTAGACTCCTTTCATGTTTTTCTTTCCCATCTTCCCAGTTGTGATGGGTTGTCTGCCTCTGGCTAGCAGTTAGGGGAAGGGAAGTTATAGAAATTATTTGTGTAAGTTGTTTTCTGGGCCGGCCCTGTAAGTGTTGTACATCAACTTCAAAGAAAATCCTTTGGTCAGAACTTGGTCACAGAGCCACATTTATGTGTAAGGGATGCTGGGAAATGTAGTCTGGTTTCTGTAATAGGCAGTAGAAACATAGTTCATGAACACAGAATATCTGCTGTAGAGTCTTACTGTTTATGTCTTTTTCACTATGTATTATAAAAACTATAACAAAAATTATCATGTGACATTATTGTCTTTGACATATTTCATGAGTACCCTGGTTAATTTTATTTCTTGGCTACAGTATTCTTATAATTTCAAAATAAGATATGCAATATATTAAGTTATGTCAAAAAATTCTTCTGGGGCAAATGTATAACTTTATCAATTGGTTAAGATTAAGGATAAGCAGGGCACTCACATCCAAACAAATGATTTTTGGAAAATAACTATTAACTCTTAGAGTATATAGATGTACACAACCAAATTTTACTTTGTTTCCATTCTCCTGAAATGTACCCTATAATTACATTTAATAGTCCCTAAGTAAATACCATGTAAACTAGAATCTTCTTTAAAGGAGAGAAGCAATCACATATTCACACTGTAATGATGGGGTATTTGCATGGCAATTACCAAGCCATTATATTGTCTTTCCTTTAATTTAGTCAACTTCATCTCCTGAATCTTGTTCAGGCAAAGTGGTTGAGCTAAATAACTTTTAACTACCAGAGTGTATACTTCTTCAAGCAGTTGTCATTGTTATTTTTGTAGTTATTCTGATATTTTTCTTATTTTAATAATTTGGTAAGGAACATTTTAGACATCAGTTAAACATTTATGCAAATAGCCTATCAAACTGATTGTTTCAAAAATATTCCAATCATAGTAATTAGCCACCTTCACTATGGAGAATTGAATATTAAATTATAGGTAAAGAGTACAATATACTCATTCCAAAATACAAACCTGAGTGAAAGTAATTTTTTTAAAAAAACATTTATTTATTATTGAGAGACAGAGAGAGACAGAGCATGAGCATGGGAGGGCAGACACAGAATCCGGAGCAGGCTCCGTACTCTGAGCTGCCAGCACAGAGCCCCATGTAGGACTCGAACTCATAAAATGCGAGATCATGACCTGGGCTGAAGTTGGATGCTCAACGGACTGAGCCACCCAGATGCCCCTAAATTTGGGTGAAAGTAAAACCAAAGTTTAAATTATAAAATAATCCTTTTAGTTATGTGCCTGAGTATCATGTTGTTTTTAAACTAAACTTTATTGAAATATAACATGCATACAAACTTGCACGATTTATGAATTTATAGACGGATTTTCATAAATTGAATTTACCCATATAGTAATTACTCATATTGTGAATAGAACATTATCAGCATCACAGAAACTCCTTTCATGCCCTATTTGACTTACTATCTTCCTAAAGTTAACTTCTATCTTGATTTCTATTGATACATATTAGTTTTATTTGTTTTAAAATTGTGTTAAGTTGAAATTATGCAAACTGTAATGTAATGGATCCTGGGTTGTGTTATCCAAATCCCCTTAAACTTAAGGTACTTACTCCTATGGCGGTCAAGAATATTGGCTGCTGAGGGGCGCCTGGGTGGCGCAGTCGGTTAAGTGGCCGACTTCAGCTCAGGTCATGATCTCACGGTCCGTGAGTTCAAGCCCCGCGTCGGGCTCTGTGCTGACAGCTCAGAACCTGGAACCTGTTTCAGATTCTGTGTCTCCCTCTCTCTGACCCTCCCCCATTCATGCTCTGGCTCTCTCTGTCTCAAAAATAAATAAACATTAAAAAAATTTTTTAAAAAGAATATTGGCTGCTGACAGTTCCAATATGTGGCCCTTTCAGACATTTACTCTTAGAAAAAGGACGCTGCATCATCTAAGATCACATATTCTCCATGGAGGCAACCTGCATCTAATGCCATGTGGGGTACAATAATTGAGCCCCTTTACCTCATTTTGGGACCAATTTAAGGGCCATCTCAGCTCCAAAGTTTGAAGTGGATCATCTGGGACTTCTCTTGCAACATATTGCTGTTGAACATCTTCCTGTACTCATTTTAGCATCCCTCAATACCTTCAAATATTGTTTCTGAGGTCATCCTCCACACTTCTGTCCTACAAATCTCTATCTCAGAGACTGTTCCAGAGAATGCATCTAACACAGTAATGGAGGTATTTCTGGGAAGAAGTCTCTAAAATGGGTGTTTGACTTTGGAAAAAAAAAAGAGAAAAAGGGGGGGACCAGTGCCTGGGTGGCTCAGTCAGTTAAGCATCCAACTTTGGCTCATGTCATGATCTCATGGATGGTGGGATCAAGCCCCATATCTGGCTCTGTGCTGACAGCAAGGAGCCTGGTTGGGATTCTCTCCCTCCCTTCTTCTCTGCCCCTCCCCCACTCACACTCAACCTCTCTCTCTTTGTCCCCCACCCTCTTTCTCTCAAAATAAATCAACATTAAAAAAAAATAAAATGGGTTTTTGAAGTTGGAATCCCTGCTAGCAGGCTGACAATGAGACCTATTTTTGAAAGTAGGTGGAAAACTGATTACTCTTGGAATACGCTAATGATATAATTGTCAAAACTCTCATTAGTGTTGAACGAGATAGTAGAGAATACACTATACAGTGCCTGATGTATTAGAGAAGTATGGGTTAAGGACTAATTTTAAGGATGATAGAATTGGACCACTACTGCTGGGTGTTCTCAAAGCATTGAAGAAAGACAATGAAATTCTGAGTTTGATTAATCACCAATTAAGATTAAGTTTGAAAGCCAGAAGTCCTCTTTGGCAGCTTGGAGGCTCTCATCTCTTGCACTTGGATGCAGAAAGAGGTTGAGACATGATGCTTAATTAAAAAGGGAAGCCGAACTCCAGTAGATTTTATATTCTACTCAAGTAGATTTTATATTCTAAGTATAGAATCTAAGCAGAAACTTGAGATCAACTCAAGTAGATTTTATATTCTAAGAGGGCTTCTTATTAGAAAGAATAAGGCCCATGGAATTTGGCATGAAAGCATCTGGGTCAGGTTATTTGAGAAACTTGAAATCCTGAATCCCCATTTTTCTTTAGGTCTTTCCACATGTAATATCATATCAAGTTACCCTGAGGTGGGTTACAAAGGGAAGAAGGGATGAGGCTTAAAAGCAATGAGCAAACATGGAAAAATGAAGTCAGGATCCTCATTACAGATATTGAAGTTACTTATTATTGATTATTTGTTATTTTAATGTCCGAATTAAATATGAATATTTTGGTTATTTTATTTTTATAGCCCAAGACTCACTTGTAATCTTTGTATAATTTAATTGATACCACTTTTTCCCAGTTAAAGAGTCTCTAGCTGACTTAGTGGTATATTCAAGGATTGCTTTCTGAACTCCTGTTTTGTCTCTTCAGAATAGTGAAACTGCTGAAAATCTCATGGTTTCAGTCTCATTTATATTTAGACTGTTTCTTATCTCTCAGGTTAGTCTTTATATATTTAGAGTTTGGGGGGGAAAACCACAAAAGTTAAAGATTCAAGTTTCTCGGTCTCTGTTCTCTTTGGGAGCTTGGCCCCATATGTAGCAGGTGCTTTTGTAGCGCAGAACTCCAAGTCTTGCTTTCCAAGTTGTGTGAGGCTGCAAAAAACTCTGTTGGTCCATCTTTCCCTTAATAGTAGCCTTTTGCTTAGATTTGCCAAAAACAGATTACATTCCTTGTGGCAAAACTGACTTCCTTTTTGTTTGATTTCCTTTTTGTGTGTGTGTGATCTTAGCACACTAAGGTTTTGGTCTCTCACCAGATCTCCAAGTCTTAATTGTATCTTTATATCTATATATGTATATTCAGTTATCAATCTGATCATTCCAGTGGAGTGTTGGACTTCTGCAAGTTGTGCATTGCAGCTAGAAAGTCTTCATTCAACATTTTAAATTAAAATTTCCTATGTTCTTTTTAAGCCTTTAAAAAGCCTATTTCTTTAACAGAGAGAAATAGGAATATGAATACCAAGTGTCTAAAAACTGATGAAGTCGAGTACAATTTATATAAAATGCTATGGTAAGTCTGGGCAGTTGTAAATTTAATGTCATTACCATAATTCTTTATTTTGATACTTGATTCTATAGTTCTACCTATTTTGTAAATGACTTTCTTTTTTATAACTGATTTTTTAGAAAACACCATGATAATTCGGTTGGTTTAGTTCAACTCTTCACTTTTTTTAATCCAAGTCTTGGTATTTTAGAACTATCTCTAGTTAGATAGATTCTATAATTAGGTACTACATTTTAGCATTCTGAAAATTAGTGAATATATTTATCTAATTTTACAATTAGATTTTGTCGGGGCGCCTGGGTGGCTCAGTCGGTTAAGTGGCCGACTTCGGCTCAGGTCATGATCTCACGGTCCATGAGTTCCAGCCCCGCATCGGGCTCTGTGCTGACAGCTCAGAGCCTGGAGCCTGTTTCAGATTCTGTGTCTCCCTCTCTCTGACCCTCCCCCGTTCATGCTCTGTCTCTCTCTGTCTCAAAAATAAATTAACGTTAAAAAAAAAAGATTTTTTACAATTAGATTTTGTCAACACTACAACTCCTTTTATTTACCATTTAGTAGAATATTTTGCAAGTAGAATCTTTTCATATTTAAACTCAAAATATATTTTACATTTATAACTATAACGTACTGCAGTTTCTACCGATAGAGTCATATCACCCAGTTTTCAAAAAACTTTCAATTCATATACATTTTTTGTGTATTCCTTTAGAAAATGTTTGTTTTCATCTGTGTCAATTATCAGTTATTTGCAGCAGAAAACTAAGTTTTTTATTGTCATCTTTTACATTGAAAATCAGTACCACAATATAGCACTAATTAGGGATGTAGGGACATTATGTATGCTTTATGGATCTTTGTATTGAGGTAAAAATGTGCTTCAGATTATCTCATATATTTTAGGATTCATAGCTTTTTTCACATATTTTAATACTAAAGGTATATTGATATATTTATTATTTTAAGATCTTAAATTTTTTACCATTTGTAAATTTTATACAATTATAGTAAAACTTAAGATAAAAGTAATATTAGAAAACTTCAGTAAAAGCAATGAATGGGATTCTAAGGACTTGGGAGAAGGTATTTTGTTTTTATTTTTTGTATTTTCCTTAATTATTTTATGTATGTCAGTATGTATGTATGTATTTATTATCATTATTATTTTATTTCATTTTTTGCTGTTGAATTTGAGGCATAGGTGTTTTGTTCCTCTTCTT
The DNA here is from genome assembly GCF_022079265.1 of Lynx rufus. Classification (NCBI taxonomy): domain Eukaryota; kingdom Metazoa; phylum Chordata; class Mammalia; order Carnivora; family Felidae; genus Lynx; species Lynx rufus. Next base: position 49,026,690 of record NW_025814827.1, read on the forward strand.
ACACCTTGGAAATTAAGCTTTCTTTTTAGGCCTTAAAAATAAAGTGGGAATAGAGTAAATTTAAAAGCTGCAGGGTACCATTAGAAATAAACAGAGAAATGTGAAATGTTGATTAAAGATCAAAGGATAGTAGCAGAATTAATTATCTAGAAGCTGTGAAATCACTTACAAACTGCATAAAGCCAAGACAAGGGAATTGAAAACTTATTACTAATTAATTCTTATAATACATTCATAAAACGGACAAGGCACATCATAATATTTTAGTGAAAATTTGGCTTTAGTATCCAAAATAATTTTTGACTGGTATATGGTTCAATTGATTAAAGTCTAAAATCCCAGTTTCAGAACATGCACATCCAACTGGAAGGTAGGTTGCAATACAAGTGTAAGTGGTGTAGAGATTATGAGGGGGTTTAAAGATATGAATGTCGTGGCATAATTATAATGAAGTGTGACAATACCAGTAACTCTGTAGGGGACGTAAAGTAATTCAAACTCAACCACTGAGCAAATGGTATAGAGCAAAGTGAGAGGTATAGACAAAAAGGCTAAGTTGTTTCAAAATGGAAAGATGGATTTATGCAAGAATTTATACACTGTGATTTTCAAGTGGAGTAATAGCTTTCAGAGTACAAACCTTCCAAAACTGGATTCCAAACTTAATACCAACAACATTTTTCCCCAAGACAATCAACTCTCTCAACTTGATGTTTATTCTTAACTTCTAAGTAGTCTAAGTATTGGATGAAAAATATTACCCATTTTCACCTTCATTGTTTTAACATCAATTGACATTGCTAGAGAAGAAGTGCACAAGACTTGAAGACTGGAGCTATTAAAGTCATACTTTCCAGATATACCTGGTATCTAAGCAAAGTCATAAAGCTGTTTGTGGTGCCATAGATTCTGCAAAACACATAGACACCATTTTTAACTATGGGGAAACACTGTGTCACTCTTACAAAGACAATATTTGTACCTAATATTTTAGAGATTAAAAATAATGTCAGAAAAAAATCCAAACCTTCCATCCCCTTTAGTCCCTAATCTACTAATCTATTCCACTTTTCCATTTGGTCATAGAGGCTGTAATATCTCTTGTTTTTCAAAGCTCCTCTTTTCTTTACTTCTGCTTCCTACAAATATTCATCAGGAATCTTACACCCCTAATTACCTTCATTATTCATTCATTGTCTTTCTTTCTCTCTGTTCTCTCTCCTTTTCCTGTGTTGCTGTCCTTCTTTCTGTCTTTGATCCTTAGTTCTCTCTACTGTCTTTGTGCCAATTGTTGTGTATAAACATTTTTTCATAATGAAAACAACAAATTGACCCGGAAGAAGACTATCATTGTCCATTTCCTTTGAAAATCCTTATTTCCTTTACCACATATCATCTTGAAATAACATTTTGTGCTAGTGGTTTTCAGCTTTCTCAAATTTCTCAGTGGCACACATTTCTTAAGGCATTTTTGCCTGGCTATTACTCAAACTATTTTATTCAGTATTTTTAAAAATTATTTTCAATATCAGCTTATACAAAATTATACTAGTTGATTTATAGGAAATGTTTACCATATTTTATCTCTGCAGTATTCGATGATGTTGTCAATATGCTGATTTTACAATATGTTCGACATTGGCTTCAGCAGTTCATTTCTTCTGATAGCACATGATTGTGCTACTAAATTTTTGACAGTTCTTGCTTTTGTGGGTCATTCTCCCCTACCTGCAGATGAAATGAGCACTCTCAAATTGGTATCTCTTTTTCTAAACTATACTGAATTTCAGAATGCCATTAATGAAAGTTCATACCACTATTTCCATATAGAATTCTCATTTAGAATTATTGTAACTCAAACTATTTTATTGAATTCATGACTTACCCTCACAAGATATTATGTAATATATGTAAATTATCTTGTTAACAAATTATATTACTATTTACTTCCCCCTCATTTTTTTCATCCTAACCCAGTTTCATTAACATTTTTATAGTCATTTTATTAAATTTATTAATGAACTTGCTCTTGAATAAAGGTTTTCTTCTGTACTATACTGCCAGTGTTTAAATCACCACTGATTAACCTGTACTTGGAATATATCAAGAAAATTATTAGGTCTTGTCTACCAATAATCTCTTTTCATACTGGCTTACCATTTACTGTATTGCCAGATATCTTTTTTTTTTCTAAATTTTTTAATGTTTATTCGTTTTTGAGAGACAGCGAGAGACAGAGTGTGAGTGGGGAGAGGGGAGAGAGTGTGATGGAGATAGAATCTGAAGCAGGTTCCAGGCTCTGAGCTGTCAGTACAGTGCCCGATGTGGGGCTCGAGTTCACAGACTGTGAGATCATGACCTGAGCTGAAGTTGGATGCTTAACCAACCGAGCCACCCAGGTGCCCCTATATTGCCAGATTTCTTCTTAAAAACCAATACACCCTCTCGAAATCAGAGGTGTGTCTATTAGCCAGGCTTATACTTACATATTTATCTGTGCCATAAAAGATAACATCAAATTATTTAGCTTAGTCCAAGAAGTTCTATATAATCTCTCTCATATCTTATTCCCATACTTGACATACTTTGCCATCCTTTTGTACTTTGTGATCTTCACATATGTTTCTGGAACATAAAAAGATTTTTAATGACTCTAGTGTTTCTGATTTCTCTTGTTGAATTCTCTTCTTGAGTTAGCTTTCAACTTGGAAAATTTTTGTTTGTCCCAAATTCTTACTCAAACCTTTTTCCCTTTGTTATTTCCAAAAACATATTTTTCCTGTCTTCTTTACTATTACTGAATGTTGCTCTTCTTGTCTTCTAGGTAAACTGCTTAAAAATCAAGGTATACTTCTTGAATGATTAGACAGGGCATGTCTAAAGAATTGATGGGTTTGGGGCGCCTGGGTGGCTCAGTCAGTTAAGTGTCCAACTTCGGCTCAGGTCATGATCTCGCGGTCCATGTGTTCGAGCCCCGCGTCAGGCTCTGTGCTGACCGCTTAGAGCCTGGAGCCTGTTTCCGATTCTGTGTCTCCCTCTCTCTGACCCTCCCCTGTTCATGCTCTGTCTCTCTCTGTCTCAAAAATAAATGTTAAAAAAAATAAAAAAAAAAAGAATTGATGGGGTAGATTTTTCAGGTATGTTATATGAGGATTTATATGAGGGCTTAGGGCCTTGTGAAATGTAAGTGTATTTAAAAGAAACAGTTCCACATATTTAGAGTACTACACATCTTTTTCTAATCCTGCATTAATGGTAGGCCATTACTGTGATTAAGGATAGTGCTACAGAAAAAAAAAAAAAAAGATGACCTTTTTGAGATGTTCTTTAGTTACACAGTAACTAAACACAGTTTACAGTTTCATGGTTTAGTAGAAGTATCTTGCTTATTTCTTTTTGTCTCCAGTTTATTCCCCCAATTTCCTTTTATCATATTATCCTTAGGCAAATCATTGCTCCTGATAGAACTTGCTTATCTAAATATTAACAATAAGGACACCACACCATAAAACATGCATATTGATTGATAGTGGGCAAAATAAATACAATGGATAAAAGGTAGGTAAATGGTAAAAATAATATGCATGGTGTTCTGTAAGAACCAGATAAATACTACCCTCTATCATAAAATAGAGAGTATGACAAGAAAATAAAGGCAATGAAAAATCATTCAGAAATTTAAGAAAGAATATGATAATAGCAAATAATAAATGCATTTTCACTTGAGTAAAAGATACCTAAGGTTTAAATAAAGACATAAAATAAATGAAACAAATTAGAATCAGTAAGGATTAGAAAAGATACACCTTAAAACTGAGTTAGGGAAATGGATGTCAAGGGTGAAAAATTATATAATTTGCAGTAGATAAAACCTAGACAGATAAACAAATAAATACATGTACCCCAAGAGATGGTGATGTATAAAATTTAGGAAAAGGGTTACAATTTAGGCATAATTGATGTACCTAAAATTATTAACTCTATAATAGAGTAATATAGTCCCTACATAAAAATCTGAATCTCCAGATCAAATGACATATTTATTCAAGAAAAGATAGAATGCTCTATATTTTAACTGATATCCTTGTATATTATTGAAGCAAAAAGAGTAAAAAATTGAATTCTATTGAAATTTGGGGATCTCTGCTTTATTACCAAGATAAAAAAATCCTATGAGTATTCAGGCAAAGACTAGGTACAAAAAAAGAAGAAAATATCTGGTTTGTCTTAATGTTCAACACTACACCATTCTATATAAGATGACCAAGGAGCTTATATATCTGAAGGGAAAATGAGCATGAACCAAGTATTTCTTTGGGTGGAGGGAGGAGGGCAGCCAAATTCTCATTTAAGTATAAAAATACAGAAAGTTGCAAATACATAAAGCCCTTGAAGATGGTAGCACCCAAGCATTCCTGGAAAACAAAATAAAAATGTTAAAATTCAGCCATGTTCTGTAATGTAAATAAAATTAATCGGGGATTATGGTATAAAATGACTTTCAGTAAGCACTGCATGCATTTAAATGTGTAATAGAATGAAATATATGTTCTGTCGATGGAAAACTAGTGAAATAAAATATGGCAAAATAAAATATTGTGCAGCCTTAAAAAATGAAGTAACATTTTTCATACTAGTATGGAAAAGTATCAAGGATGAATTTAAAATTTCTTCTTTCTGTAACCTATGAGTGTGGGTGTCTGAAATTCTACCATGTATAAACTATCTTTTATGGGGACGTGATTAGGTAAAGTGACATAATCTACTTATTGAAACATATAGCCCATAAAGTGGATAATGAGCCAAGCAGAATAGACTTTTATGATTTGTGGTGTAACTGCCCAAAGATAGATGTTTTAGATCAACAGAAAGGGTCCTACATAGTCATTCAGGAATGCAGACTACAGAGTCTTTGCTTCTCTAAATGTGTGGTCTCAAAGGCCAACATGAGAATTTCTACCCTACCTTGACAGAGGAAGAATAGCAAAGAGGAAAGCAAATGGCTTTATGGTCTATATCTTTAAAGTTATAGACAAAGTTACACACATTACCATTTCTGGATAGTACTCAAGTCTTGTATGTGGCTACACATACCTGCAAATGAAGCTGGGGAAATATATACCTAAGGAGAAGTGGAGAAAAGAAAAGAAGTTGTTTTTTTTTGTTTTTTGTTTTTTGTTTTTTTTTTTTACCATGGCATTCATGATAAATAAATAAAATATATTGAGAATTAGAACATTGAGCTGTTGGGGGCTCATGGGTGGCTCAGTCAGTTGAGCATCCGACTTCGGCTCAGGTCATGATCTCACAGCTCGTGAGTTCGAGCCCCACATCAGGCTCTGGGCTGACAGCTCGGAGCCTGGAGCCTGCTTTGGATTCTGTGCTTCCCTCTCTCTCTGCCCCAACCCACTCACATTCTGTCTTTGTCTCTCTCAAAAGAAAAATAAACATTAAAAAAATTAAATAAAACATTGAGCTGTTAAAATATGATCAGAATGTACTTGTTAGTCTTCCTTTTTATGTCTTAGGGGAAAGAGAATATTAATGCCAGAGGATACACGAAGGATACTATTCTGGAATATGTGATAGAACACATGGAAGGAAAAGTTGAAAGAAGAGTTCTTTACCTGCTTTGGGCTTTGCTAATCCTCCTGCCACCCCAGGAGGCACAACCACAACCACCAGGTCACCTAACCTTGGTCAATCCCATCGTGTTCTTCCCCAAAATCATCAACAATGAGCCTTTGGGCCATGTCTCCTTTGAGCTGTTTGAAGTCAGAATTCCAAAGAGAGCAGACAACTTGTGCTCTGAACCCCGGGAAGAAAGGTTATAAGGATTCCTAATTTCACAGTATTATTCTGGGATTTATGTGCTAGGATGGTGACTTCCCATGATCCAGTGGCGCTGGTGGCAAGTCCATCTATAAGGAAAATTGGATCATGAGAACTTCATCCGGAAGCATAGGGGTGCTGGCATCTGGTCCATGGAAAATACTGGACCCAACATAAACTGTGCCGTTTTTCATCTGCATTGCCAAGACTGAGTGCTTGGATGGCAAATGTGGTTTGTAGCAAAGTATAAGAGTATGTAGATGTTGTAGAAGGGATGAAGCACTTTGGGACTGCTACTGAACCCGAGATTGGCTCCTGGTCGCTTAAAGGATCATTACTCAAGACACAAGTTTTGATTTTGATTGGAAAGGAATTTGAACATTTTTCAGGAGGCTGGCCACCTGGGGAGAAGGGAGATTCTTGTCCAAAACCCATTTCCATTTCCAAGGCTTCTGTCTAGCCCAGGGGTTTTTAAAGGAGTTAGAGTATGGGTACCTGAGTGGCTCAGTCACTTAAGCTCCCGACTTTGGCTCAGGTCATGATCTCATGGTTTGTGGGTTTGAGCCCCACATCAGGCTCTGTGCTGACAGCTCAGAGCCTGGAGCCTGCTTTGGATTCTGTGTCTCCATCTCTCTCTACCCCTCCCCTGCTTGTGCTTTCTCTCCTTCTCTCTCTCTCAAAAATACATAATAAAAAAAAATTTAAAAGATAAAGTGGTTAGGGTAATCAGCAAAGGGAGTGCAGAGGCCTGCAATATTCGTTGATTGCGTGCAGACTCAATGCTAGCCACAAACATTATCTCACTGCTCAGGGGTTGTACAAGGGAGATTGTTTCATGATGTGCAAGAGTATTTTTTTTTTTAATTCAAGTCAGTTAACATACAGTGATACAGTGTCATATTAGTTTCAAGAGTAGACCCCAGTGATTCATCATTTCCATATAATACCCAGTGCTCATCCCAAAGGTGCCTTCTATAATGCCCATTACCCAGTTAACCCATCTGTATGTTGATTTTATATCCTGCAACTTTGCTGAATTCATGTATTAGTTCTAGAAGTTTTTGGTGGAGTCTTTTGGGTTTTCCACGTAGAGTATCATGTTATCTGCGAAGAGTGAAAATTTGACTTTTTCCTTGCCAATTTGTATGCCTTTTATTTATTTATTTTTTGTCTGATTGCTGAAGCTAGGACTTCCAGTACTGTGTTGAACAAAAGTGGAAAGAGTAGACATCTCTCTTGTGTCCCTGACCTTAGGGGGAACGCTCTCAGTTTTTCCCCATTGAAGATATTAGCTGTGGGTCTTTTGTAGGCCTTAATGATGTTGAGGTATGACCTTCTTTTTTTTTTATTTTTTATTTTTAATGCTTATTTATTTTTTTGAGAGAGAGAGAGAGACAGACAGAGAGGGAGAGAGAGACAAGGGGAGGGCAGAGAGGCAGAGAGAGAGAGACAGAGACATGGAATCCAAAGCAGGCTTCAGGCTCCAAGCTGTCAGCACAGGGCCTAATGTGGGGCTTGAACTCATGAGCCATGAGATCATGATTTGAACCAAAGTCAGAAGCTTAACCAACTCAGCCACGCAGTGTCTCTATCCCTACTTTCTTGATGGTTTTTATTAATAAAGGATACTGTAGGTTGTCAAATGCTTTTTCTTCATCTATTGACAGGATAGTATGGTTCTTATCCTTTCTTTTATTAATGTGAAGTATCACAGTGATTGATTTGTGAATATTGAACCAGCCCTGCAGCCCAGGAATAAATCCCACTTGGTCATGGTTAATAATTCTTTAATATACTTTTGAATTCGATTTTCTGGTATCTTGTTGAGAATTTTTGCATCCAGATTCATCAGGGATATTGGCCTGTAATTCTCCTTTTTAGTGGGGTCTTTGTCTGATTTGGGAATCAAGGAAATGCTGGCTTCATAGAATGAGTTTGGAATCTTTCATTCCATTTCACTTTTTGGAACAGTTTGAGAATAGGTATTAACTCTTCTTTAAATGCCTGGTAGAATTCTCCTGGGAAGCCATGGAGTCTGGCCCAGGACTCTTGTTTGTTGGGAGATTTTTGATAACCAGTTCAGTTGCTTTCCCGGTTATGGATCTGTTCAATTTTTCTATTTCTTTCAGTTTCAGTTTTGGTAGTACATGAGTTTCTAGGAATTTGTCCATTTCTTCCAGATTGCCCACTTTGTTGGCATATAATGTTTCATAGTATTCTCTTATAATTGTTTGTGTTTTTATGGTATTGTTTGTGTGTCTATGGTATTGTCCTCTTGCATTTGTGATTTTACCTATTTGGGTCCTCCTTCTTTTCTTTTTGAGAAGTCTGACAAGGGGTTTATCAATTTTGTTTATACTTTCAAAGTACCGGCATTTTGTTTCATTGATCTACTGGATTTTTTGTTTGTTTGATTGTTTATTTCTATATCATTTATTTCTGTTCTAATCTTTATTATTTCCCTTCTTCTGCTGGCTTTGGGCTTTATTTGCTGCTCTTTTCGTAGCTCCTCTTGGTGTAAGTTAGGGTTGTACATTTGAAAACTTTCTTGCTTCTTGAGATAGGCCTGACTTGCAATGTGCAATGTAATTTTTCTGTTATGATTACCTTTGCTGCACCCCAAAGCGTGGACTTCATTTCATTTTCATTAGCTTCCATTTATTTTCTTAATTTCTTCTTTAATTTCCTGGTTGACCCATTCATTCTTCAGTAGTATGTTCTTTAACCTCCATGTATTTGAGGGTATTCTTGATTTTTTCTTGTGGTTGATTTCAAGTTTCATAGTTTCATAGTGATCTGGAAATATGCACAGTATGATCCAGATCTTTTTGTACCAGTTGAGGGCTGATTTTTGACCCAGTATGTGATCTTTTCTGGAGAATATTCCACTTTCTGGAGAATATTCCATGTACACTTGAGAAGAATGTATATTCTGCTGCTTGAGAATGAAACATTCTGAATATATCTGTTAAGTCCATCTAGTCCAGTTGTGTCTTTCAAAGCCATTTTTTCATTGTTGTTTTTCTGCTTAATTTGTCCATTGCAGTAAGTGAGATGTTAAAGTCCCCTATTGTTATTATATTACTGTCAATGAGTTTCTTATGTTTGTTATTAATTGATTTATATATTTTGGTGTTCCCAAGGTGGGCACATAAATATTTACAATTGTTAGATTTTCTTGATGGATAGACCCCTTAATAATGATATAATGTCCTTCTTCATCTCTTGTTACAGTTCTTAAAAATCTAGTTTGTCTAAATATGGCTACTCTGACTTTCTTTTGATATCCATTAGCATGATAGATGATTCTCCATATTCTCACTTTTAATCTGCAGGTATCGTTAAGTGTAAAATGAGGCTCTTGTAGGCAGCACATAGATGGATCTTGACTTTTTATTCATTCTGATACCCTATGCCTTTTGATTGAAGTGTTTTATCCATTTACATTCAGAGTAATTGTTGAAAGATAGGAATTTAGTGCTATTGTGTTACTCCTAGAGTTGGTGTTTCCTATGATGTTCCCTAGTCTTTTGGGGTCTTTGTTGCTTTGGTCTCCCTTGTTTTTTTCCTCTCAGAGAGTTCCCCTTAAAATTTCTTGCAGGGCTGGTTTAGTGGTCATGAACTCCTTTAATTTTTATTTGTCTGGGAAACTCTTTTATCTCTCCTTCTATTGTGAAAGACAACCTTTCTGGATAAAGAATTCAGCATATTTTTACCACTCAGCTCATTGAAAATTGACTGCCACTCCCTTCTCGCCTGCCAGGTTTTAAGTCTGCTGCTAACCTTATGTGTCTATCCTTGTAGGTTAAGGACCTTTTATTCCTAGTCACTCTCAGGAAGTCCACGTGGTAAAGTGAGGACAGTCAACTCGCCCTGCGCCACAATTCTCCTGCATTTTTTCCTTCACACTGAGCTGGGATTCCAAGCCCGTGGTCTTACAGGACCTGGTACTGTGTGGATCTGCCCTCCTCCTCCAGAGTAGAGCCTCTCCACAGTGTCTGAAGCCCTCTGTCTCTGAAAAACAGTCCCATGCCTGCACAGTGCACTGCAAAAAGCAGCAAAGGTTATATTCCCTCTGGGTGCGCTTCTGTCCCCTGTTGATGAAAGGCCTTTGGCTGGTGCCTGTAAGGTCTTTTCTCCTTGGGGAGGTAATATGCCCTCTTCCAAAAGTTTTCCAGGAAGGGGAATGTTCTCTCCCAATGCACCCTGGAGCTCCCTACACCACACCTATGCACTCTGTGGCCACCTCTCCCCTCCCCAGGAGTGTGCACCACAGCTCCACTCCAGAGAAAGTGACATACTTCCAAAACCTCAGAGTTTGAGCTCCACACTCTGTTCATAAAAAAACCCTGTGACGGTCACTACTTCTTGCTCCCCAGTCTGTGCTCCAGAGAGGTTTTCCTCTTGTGTGAACTTGATGCCACACTTTTTCAACTTCTCTCTCTCCTTTTTGTCTTTCCATGGAAAGGGTTCCCTCCACTCCACGGAATTGCCAGTTTTATCTCACTGTGTTCACTTCCACACACCTTGCACCTGCCATGCTGTCTCCCTCCAACTGTGAAGATCCTTCTGCCACTCCACAGATCGATTTCCTGGATATTCCAAGCTGTCTTACCACATTAGAACTGTGTTTGAGGGACAAGGGAAGCCCAGGATCCTCCTACTTCTCTGCCATCTTAACTCCTCTTTCTGTGCAAGGAGGATGAAGTCTACAGATACACAAAGGGAGGCCAGTAAAATCATTTGTGTGACCTAAAAGAAAGAAAACATCGCAATAAAACAAAAACAAAACAAAACAAACAAAAAAAAACCCAAACAAACAAACAAGCAAACAAAACAACCCTAGGCTAATCATAGCTGAGACAGCTTTCAGACAGACTTGCTGGCCTCTGCAGCCCCCGAAACTTCTGGTTCTTCAATCCTCAGGCCAGAGTTTTGAAAATCTCCAAGAAAGAAAATTAGTTCTATTATAGGTCAAGGGCCTTAGGTCAGCAAATTAACCCTTAAGACTGGCCAGAGTGCTATAACAAGTTCAGGAATGGCAAGACCAGCAATCACTACTGACAACTGTGAACATCTCTAAAAAAATTTGTCTTGTATTTTATCTGAACCGTCAGACTGTTCCTTTTGTGGCTCAGGACAGCACCCCTCTACCTCTATCTGTCTGCTCTCCATACCCTATCTTCGTACTCTCACTGCAGTTTTTGGGTCCCATATTTTCCTTTTCCTTCTCCAAGTCTACCTAGATTGCAAGAGTTAAGTTCCTAATTATAAAATACAAACTATAAAACTTTTTAACTCTTCTGCAGTTTTATTCAAATCTGGCTAGAGGACAAAACTATCTTTCAAATGCCTCGGATTATTTTGTGATAACGAGTTCAGTTATTTTGCTATATGAAGAAGAGAATTACTTGACCCTCTTCAATTATAAAGAAAAATTCTGAAAATAGAGACATTGAACATTTATCCATATCTGTGTGGATATTCAAATGACAAAAGTCTTTTTTTTTTTAATTTACACTTGATTTTCCTTTTGTGGATGGTTTTTCAAAAGCTTTGTTCAAATACCGGATTTGATCCCTCACTAAACTTGGAACTTACTTTGTAGGGAAATGATTCTTTCTCTTTAGTAGATTGCCATTGCAGACAGTATACTTGAAGTTTAAAATCCCCATTTCCTTTCTCCTTTTTTGGTCAATTATTTCACATACTCATGAAACTAAAAATTATCGAATAATATAATTTTGTGCCCTAACTATTTAAATATAAGAAAACTTTTTTGAAAAATACGGTGTAAGGTACAACACCATCTTGAGATTTAATAAAACATTAATGCATTTTACATTTTATTATGTTTTATTACTGCCTAGCACCTTATTTACAATAAAAAATAATGAACAGTAGAAATATCTATTAAGGGATTTCATGAGAAATGACTTCATTCTTACTATGAGACTAAATGTAGACAGCAGCACAGTATTGTTCAGGATAAATGACTATTTGATAAGATGATTATACCAGGAGGGATAACCTTCTCTGTGGTGCACAAAGATTCTTAGGCTCAGAAATCTAGTCAAATATAAGTAGGAGTATCCCTGAGAGACCTTTTCTGGCAGTGGATGAAAGCTCTTTCCTTTAGGACAGTCAGAGGTCAGTGCTTACAATTTCACCAGAAACCACTGTCTATTTAAAATGTCCCTTGTTAGAGGAATGATGGGGATATAGGATCTCCTCAAATTTAATTCCAGAAGATAGAAAGTACTGTCAAGAACAAGCAAAAGAGAATGTGGCAAATGTATATAACGGTATAAAACTGAGTTCTTCTATATACCTGTAATTGAAGGCTTCAAATAAAAATGAATATGGTAGTCAAGTAGAAATGAAGCCATGAAGCTTAAAACCAAAATTATCCTGCGTGCTGAGAATCACTTCCAACCTTTCATTTTTAGAAGTGGTCAGAGATGTGACATTATTCTGGAGGATTATTTTGCAAGTCTTTTCTGTTGTCATTCTCTTCATCTCAGACTTTGGAGTATTAATGAGTTGAACTGGGGATAAATAAGAGAATGCATATAGTGGCAAACCTAGGTACAATAAACTGTTGTACAATAATAATGATTTGAAAAACTTTACAATTCCCAAGATTCACATGTGTGTTTAATCCCGGATCATTTTTAGAGTCGCTTAGCTTGCTTATACGCCTTGGGGAACTATGGGATAAACAAGATTTTTTTTCCCTGAAACTTATTAGAAGACACATTATGTGCATTTTGGGAGCTGAAGATCAGGAGGGGGCTAGGTAAGGAGTGTAGTGAATTTAAAGCTGTTTGTAAAGTCCTACCGATATGTTAGATCATGTGTTGCAGTAGTGAGTTCACAGGCTCTCATGAAGAAAGTCTGGACAATCCCTGGGAAATGTGAAAAGGCTGTTTTAGTTGAGGACTCCATTTTCCTTAGTGCCACATAGGTGACATATGTATTCTTTATCTATAAACTATTGACTTATCTTTTACTCTTTAAGAGAAGGGTAATTGGAAAAATTTAAGTGCACCAAAGTATTTGTGTGTGTGTGCATGTGTGTGCACACGTGCTTGTGTGTGGCAGGGTCACCAAAATACTTGTTGGAAGACTTTTTGAATTGAATATAGTTATCTGCTGTACTCCATAGAATAGTAATTTCTTAACATTTTTCCTTAAATCCATATTTCCTTCAATGCTGGAATTACTACGAATGAGACATTTTACATCATCTTCCTCCTCCATCTAGGAATTGAATGAACATTTGTCACGTAACAGCAGAATCTTGTATTTTGTTCAGTACAGTTCTCCTTATACGTGTCTATGATAACTTACAAATATTTTACCCAGTTTACCAGACATAGTTATAAAACCCTTTTGCAGTTGTACATTCTTTCTCTGTCTCTCTCAGTCTTATGTGTTCACTTTTGACTGACTTTACTCCATGTTCTCCAAATCCAAGTGAATCGATTTAGAATAATTGGGTCAGGCATATTTTCAAGCTGTTTATTCTCTCTACATTTCTTGTGGAACGAACAACATAGACATACTGACTATACAAAACAGGGTTAAATCAGAATATTTCTTTTGTTTATAAGACATTTATTCAATGAGGAAGGATCCAAGTTGGTCAGAAGGACTGAGAAATCTCCGAGAATGAATAATCTTCTGGAGAATTCCACAGTTCTTTTTATCTTAGCACACGTTTGAGGTCAGGGCCACTTACATCTCTAGCTCAGGAAAGAAGTTTAGCTTGGACTTTGAATTCTAGGATGATGGTGATCCTTTGAAATAATAAGCATAGGAAAATAACATTTCCACCTACTTAATTAAGATGTATTTCTGGGCCGCTGGGTGGTTCAGTCGGTTAAGCTTCCGACTTGGGCTCGGGTCATGATCTCGCGGTTCGTGAGTTTGAGCCCCGCGTTGGGCTCTGTGCTGACAGCTCGGAGCCTGGAGATTCTGTATCTCCTTCTCCCTCTGCCCCTCTCCTGCTCATGCTCTGTCTCTCTCTGTCTCTCAATAATTAAAAAAAATGTATTTCCTTACTCCAAAAAGCTAAATTTGTATGTGACAAAGACATGCACTTTCTACTGAGAATTTCAACTGTCATTAAATTTCATAAATCCTTTGTAAATTTTATTTTCAAACTTGGATCTTCTAAATGCATACCATTTTCCCAAACCTTATATGTTTGTATTTTTTATAAAGTGTTATTTTAGGTTTTCTATTTTGTTCTTCACAAAGAACAAAGGCCTTCACGAAGGCAAATATCATTCTGTTCATTTTACAGAGTAAAAAAAGATAGATACTTAGCTTAAATAGTTGATCACTGGCCATATCAGAAAAGCCTTATCCTGATCCCTATTCGCTGCTATCAACTATGTAGTTATATTAATTTCACGTTCTGGGATTATATTTACTCAGACTCAACCATATATTTTTTTTTTGAAAAAAACTTGTGTGAACATTATTTATTTGTTTGTGTGTGTGTTTATTTATATTTTAGAAAGAGATAGCATGAGTGGGGAGAAGGGCTGAGGGAGGGAGGGAGAGAGAGAGAACCGTAAGCAGGCTCCATGCTGAGGGTGGAGCCAGACAAGGGGCTCAATCCCATGGCCCTGGGATCATGACCTGAGCTGAAATCAAGACTTGGATGCTCAACCGACTGATACCCCCAGGCACCCCCAAATGTAAAATCATTTAAAAGTTGTTGAGTCACTTAAAAATATCTATGTAAGTGCTTCCTACGTATGAGGAACCATGAAGGAATAGAAAAATAAATATAGGGTATATTCAGTTAAACACAAGACAGAGAGGCCCTTTAGGAATTCTGCCATATTCTTAGTCCACCTCTCCCTACCAGAATGTTCCATCACCTACAGTATGAAATATGCCTTATTTGAGGCCCTATGAGTAATAAGCAGCAGAAGAGGGGGTTGTGGATGCTGGTTTAAGTCTCAAAACTATTCTTAAAAAAATTCATTTTATCTGTTATTTGCTTTGTGGACTTTTCTACTACCTTTTTTTTTAATCATTTAAAATCTTCAAGGTTTAAAAATATGTGAACCCATTTTGTGCACTTCAGCATTACTCCTGTTCTGAAGCTTTTAGTCATGTCATGTTGTCCATGAAATATTTGATAGATTTGCTCTTTTCTTGAGCATCATATTTGCTTCTACAAACATTCCTCAAAGTGTGAGGAATCTGTAATTTTCATCATAACTGACAGGACTGGCAGACACACTTCTCTCAATTGACTTGGTGCATATTTTTGATATACATAAATTATGAAAGCAGCATTTATTTGTTTACAATTTGAAGTTCTCAGAGCAGCAAAATGGATTATAACATAGACTTGCTCCAAATTAAATGAAAATAATACTCAAATTATTTTAGGATAAAATACTCTAATTTATTGTAGAACATTGAAGGTATTTGAAACAACAAAAATGATACAGTTGGAAGAATGCAAAACAGGGATTCCTGGGTGGCTCATTCAGTTAAGCGTCCGACTTCGGCTCAGATCATGATCTTGTGGTCCATGAGTTCAAGCCCCACATTGGGCTCTGGGCTGACAGCTCAGAGCCTGGAGCCTGTTTAAGATTCTGTGTCTCCCTCCCCCACTCATGCTCTGTCTTTCAAAAATGAATAAGTGTTAGAAAAAAATTGTAAATAAAAAAGAAGAAAGCAAAACTGATAAACACTGTCAAACACTTTGGGCTAATGGTGTACATACTGCTTTAAATACACATTGCTAAGCTGCCTTAACATCAAAGAGCATTCTGCTTTGTAAGTTCAAGGTAGTATATTGCTTCATGTTTCAAGTTTCAGCTTGGTGAAAATTGAATCAGCTGAGTTGCAAAATCAAATTTATCATAAAAGTGGTAACTGACCATTAACTACTATGTAATGCTGTAAACATGACCCTATCACGAAACTACAAGACCGCCTCTTCTAGAACATGACAAACAGTTAGGAGGAACAGGAAAAGTCAGTGTATTTGTCACTAAGAACAAGAAAGATAAAAGGAACATGATCTTGTGCTGTTTTATTGTTTTCTTCACAATTTTAAGACATGCACTGTGCTCTTAATGGCAAATGCCTAGAGGAACGGTGCCTTCATTTTAAATTACAGCTATGTATGTTTAAGACATCGTATCGGCATTTTCAAGGAGTTACTTTTCTATACTAGATATTTTGTTTTAAGTGCAGCAAAAGGCCAAGCTCAAATTCATTCCTAATGAGCCATGTGTTAATGTCAAAGTCTCTGCTGTCCACTCAAATGCCAAAGAACACATCTGACTTTATAATGAGCCAAACAGTTGTCTCTTCATAATCTCTGTTAGCCTTCTGTTAGATAGCTGCATCCAAAATTTATAACACAGTGATGGAGGTTGTTGCTGTAATGGCTGAAATCCAATCAAAGATGTAAAACTTCCCATGTTGTGTCAATATTGTTACCAAGTCTTTACCGTTCTATCTCCACATTGAATAAACTGGTGCAACCAAATCCAAATGGAATCTTGCCTGATTTTAGTCTACTCTGTACACTAATGGGGGAGATATCAAAACCAGATGACAGGCATCAAGGCAATCAGCCAGTGGCAGGGTGGTTGGAATATAGGCAAAAGTCTGAAATGGTACTGCTCCCCCCCACCCCACCTCCCCCAGAGAATACCCATTTCAACTAACCACCTAATTTCTTATAGTTTTAGGTTCTAAATTTGTTTGGTTCCTGATCTGACATTCACTGTCACTCAAAAAGTTTAACATTTATCTTCTTTGATTCTCTAGATAATATGTCATACCTGCTTAACATGAAAATGAATGTCTTGACATAGTCATGGATAATGGATGGGATATCTAAAAATATGGGGGTTTGGGGATTTTTTGGGTGAAGTGCCATACATATACATGACATGACAACTGTGAGTTGAGATTAGATGTATAATTCAGGCAAATCTGTAAAATTGAAGGATGTTTCCATTTTTGTTTCCTTTCCTAGTGAGTCAGTCTATATTCCTAGATAGATTTTTAAAGTATTTACCCTTAAGTTCAATAGGAAATTAGCATATTCATACATAAGTTGGAAATATTTTTTACTTTGGTAGTGACAGAACTATGTAGAAACACCTCAGAAGAAAAAGAAGAAATAAGTAGAAAATCTCACATTGGAAACAAATGCAGTTAAGTGTTACTGTCTTTGATGGATGAGAATATAAGAATTTACCTACTTGTATTTTGTGAATTGTCTGTAATGAGACCGCAGTTTTTAAGTTTCATTTGAAGTAGATGAATATCCAGCTTCTGCCACCACACAAATCAAGCCTGATACTGGGTTCTACTCAATGAAAGAAGGGGGTCAAGCATAATAAAATGATGTCACTGCCTGAATACCTTTGCTGCATGCTTCAGGATCTTTTTGTTTTTTTAACAAGTTTTTTTTAATAATATTTATTTTTGAGGAAGAGAGAGAGAGAATATGAGCAGGGGAGGGTCAGAGAGAGAGGAAGACACAGAATCTGAAGCAGGCCCCAGGCTCTGAGCTCTCAGCATGGAACCCAATGCAGGATTCGAACTCAGGAACCAGGAG
Source organism: Lynx rufus (assembly GCF_022079265.1). Lineage (NCBI taxonomy): Eukaryota > Metazoa > Chordata > Mammalia > Carnivora > Felidae > Lynx > Lynx rufus. The sequence goes on from NW_025814827.1 coordinate 49,044,136, forward strand.
ATTATGACCTGGACAGAAGTCGGACACTTGACTGACCGAGGCACCCAGGTGCCCCTAACAAATTTTCTTAAACATGTTTTAGTAAAGGACTATAGCAACTAAAATGATAGTTTATATATACATTCTTTCCATGTATATGTTTATAAAATATGTAATTTTAATATCAAATATAGCAAATACCTAAGAATACTTTTAAAATGTGCAAAACTTGTACAGTAAATTTGTAGAAGGACAAGCTAATTCTAAAATGGGCATGAAATTGCAAAGGAGCAAAATAGCAGAGATGGTTTTGAAGAGGGCAAAAACTGGAGGGCTTACACTGTCAGATGTCAAACTAATTACCAAACTATTGTAATTATGGCAGTGTTGGCAAAGAAGAGAATGTAATTGTTGAAAAGATCAACGTAATTCAAAGCTAAACGTGGAAATTGGTGTAAGATGCACCTCCAGCTGAAGAATAAGGGAGAAGGAAGAGTGAGAGAGACTGATTCTGATTTCTGGCTCTGATTTCTCCCTTGAATTACAGGTTCATATATCCAGCTATATACTAGACCATATCGTTTTGTTGTCTCATATTCACCTCAAGTTTAGCATGTTCTAAAGAGAACTGTTGACTTATTCTTTTCATGTCTATATCTCTCTTAGAAAATGTTATAGTCCCACTCAAACAAAAATGTGGTCATGATCCTTATTTCCTTTGTTTTCCTAATTCCATCCAGTTTATATTTCTTTCTTCTCTACCTCTGCTATTTAGTCAAAAGTACATTTGTTGTGGGGCACCTGGGTGGCTTAGACAGTTAGGCATCTGACTTTGCCTCAGGTCAAGATCTCACTGTTTGTGAGTTCTAGAGAGTCCGGGGTTAGATTTTGTGCTGACAGTTCACAACCTGGAGCCTGCTTCGGATTCTGTCTCTCTCTGTCTCTCTGTCCCTTCCCCATTCACACTCTGTGCCTCTCTCTCAAAAATAAATAAACATCAGGTCCTGTGTGTGGCTCAGTTGGTTAAGCGTCCAACTTCAGCTCAGGTCATGATCTCACGGTTTGTGAGTTCGAGCCCCGCGTCAGGCTTTGTGCTGATCTCTTGCTCAGAGCCTGGAGCCTGCTCTGGATTCTGTCTCTTTCTCTCTGCCTCTGACCCGCTCACACTCTGTCTCTGTCTCTCTCAAAAATAAATAAACATTAAAAAAAATTTTTAATAAATAAACATTAAAAATTTTTTTAATAAATAAACATTAAAAAATTAAAAGAAAAAAATTAAAAAACCCTACATTTATCTTTTGCATAAAGCAAAGCAATTGTTTCCTACTTGATTTCCTGATTCCCCTCTTGCCCACCTCTTTACAATTTGTTCTCAGCACAACAGACTTACATTTAAAAAACAACAATTGCACTTCTGTACAAAATAAATATAATAATAAATATAATCCTAAGAGAATAATTGGCACCTTTCCAATCTGTGCACACTCTTTCTCTTACCTATACTGTACCACTATACACAGATTCAATGTGATTTTTATTCTTCCTTTTCTAATTTCATGAACATACATAGTTTCTATCTTAAATTCCTTTGAACAAGCTGTACTCTTTACCTGCAAAATCCTTTACTTTGATCCTTATTGGCTGCATCCTTACTGTTGTGACCATAGCTATCATGTTATTTCCTCTACCTGGTCAGTCAATTTAAAATAAAATCCTGATACACAGGCTACTTAATATTCAATATAATATTTACAATAATCTGATATTACTGATTTACACAACACCCAATTTCATGTAAACTTATAAACCAGGACTCTATTTTTAGCTGTATACCTGGCACCTAAAACATTGTTTACCATGTGTAATTTTTTTTTTAAGTGTGAAATGTTGAATGACTGACAGATTGCAATGAAGGGCATACTTTGACAAGACCAATGATTGAATTAGGACTGGAATGCTAGTCCTAAAGAAAGTAGGAACAAGACTGAAACCAAGATAAAATATTTGAATAGGCACACTGAGAATCTATTTTCTCTGCAAAGGCAGATACCAAAGTGGAAAATTTATTCATAATATTCTTCTTCTTGAAATTTGTCTGAGACTAGAATATAATAATTACAAGTTTTTCACATATTTTGAGTAGCTGTATTGGCATAGAACCTTTACATCTATACTTGCTATTATTATACTAACCCATGTTGCTTGTATTAGATTATTGCATTGTCCTTTTGCCTTTTGTTCAGATCTGAACAGGTGTAATGAGTATTTACTCTGTTTTCTAAGTGGAAGTTAGATAGTTAGGAACTATGATGTGGGTTATCATCCAAATAATTTAATGAAACTCCTTTGCACCTGTAGTAATGAAAAACAGTACATAGCAAACACTACTTACTTTTTTTTTCTTCATTAGGAAAACTACAGCCTATTCAAATAATGTAGCTTTATTTACAGCTTATAATGCCACCATTTAATTTATTCTAAGAATTGCTGATAAACCAATAGTAAAACGATAGAAGAATAAATGTTTTAGGATAAGCAGCATTCTAACTATGATTCAAAATTATAATTCAATGCTCATAAACTGGTTCCCTCCAGGGGAAAAAAAAAGTTTGTGTTGTGTTATGATATTGCGATGTAAATCATATTAAATCTGTGGTTTAGATTTATGTTCTAATGAATAACTTGTGATAGAAGACAATCAAACAATTCAAGAAAATGCTTATCACCAGTTATAAAAGTGTAGTAAATATGAATAATTATCAAATACATCAAATGAATGTGATATTTTATCTAGGACTACCTCTGAATACATGGTAGCGCTATTAATCCTAATGAGATAGTTGTAAATTACTATGTTTGATTTTCTTTTTTTCTCTTTTTTACTTTTTGCTAGCAGTTGTTTCTTTGTTCCCATTCTCTTCATTCTGCATATGGAGATAATCCAATATGAATTGCCCTTCTCATATGAAGACATAAATATTTAAAATAAGGAACGAGATCTTACCAGCTCTTGTGTCCTCCCTATACAGATATATGCATATGGATTTATTTATTTATTTATTTATTTACCATAAGCATTTATGTGTTTACCATATACCTTAAATCAAGATTCATAGACATTTTCCAAATATCAGTAGATTTAATAAATATTTTCTCTTTAAGAGCATTTAGGATAGCATATTATTATTAAATACACTCTAATGCAATAATCATTTATTAAGATCAGGTGAGCAATATAAATGATATTTAGTAAGTTTTTTTAATTTTATGCTGTTTAAAATTTTAATACACTGTCCTTTTAATAAATATAGTAAAGCTCCTATTTTAACTTGTAACTACTTGATGGTATAGCTCACACTGTACATTTATAAAGCATTAAAGTTCAGTATAACTACTTTATGGGATGAATCAGTCATTTAAGAACTATGTTACTGATTATCATCCAAATACTCTCCTTCCTTAGAATCAAAGGATCAGCCTTGGCAAGAAGTTAGGTTTTAAATCCTATGCAGCACTTAAAGATATGGTATGTATGTATGGTATGGTATGGTAAATGTGTGATTGCCATATATACTTAAAAGAGTCTAGCAGATTGAGTAAAACTCTCAACCCAGATCTCAATTAATGTACATAGAGTAACAACTGTAGAAGGATAGAATAATCCATTTACATCTATGCCGTGTTACTGAACTCTTTCTTAGCTAATACCCAATCTATTCCCTGAACTATCCTGGTTGAAAGTGAAAACCTGGACAGGTTCAAATCTCCGGTCTGCCGCTTAACAACTGTTTGACCTTTGGTAATTTACTTAATTTCTCTGCATTTCAACTTTCCTATTTATAAGGAGGCGATAACAATGGTCTGGCTGTTATAGTTTGACTGTTTGTGTCCCCCTCAAAATTCTTATATTGAAATATTAACCCCAAAAGATAATGGTCTTAGGAGGTGGAGGCTTTGGAAAGTGCTTAGATTATGAGGACAGACAGGTTCTCTCATTATATTGTTGGAAATTTAATATGATAAAACCTCACAAAGAGAAGATTTCACAAAGGATGAAATAATGCAGCTGGTGTATCCTGTAATTTTTTCTCCATAGAGAGCTGTTTCTTACATACAGAAAGGGCAGATACCATAGGACTGGGAAATTATCATTTGTAAACTCTTAAGAAAGTTTATACAGTTGAGAGTTAGATCTAGATACATTATTATTCCTATAATATTTCTTGAGCCATAAGTCATTCACCTTTTCTAACACTGTCAACAACAAAAAAAAATCCATCTTTATTTTATTCTTCTGATCATGATAAGTGTAGTCTTTAGTCCCCATCACCTATTTCACCTATCCCTCTGTCCACCTCCCCTTTGGTAACCATCAGTTTGTTCTCTAGAGTTATGAGTCTGTCTCTTGGCTTGTCTCTTTTTCCCCCTCTCTCTCTTCCTCTCCTTTGCTTGTTTTGTTTCGTAAATTCCATATGAGTGATTGTCTTTCTCTGACTGACTTACTCTGTAGCTCTATCCATGTTGTTGCAAATGGGAAGATTTCACTAATTTTTGTGGAGGAATTATACTCCGTTGTATATACATGCTACCTCTTCTTTTTCCATTCATCATTTGATGGAAACTTGGGCTGCTTCCATAGTTTTGCTAATATAAATAATACTGCAATAAACATAGGGGATTACTATTTTTATAATTTGGGGGTAAATACCCAGTAGTGTAATTACCAGATCATAGGATAGTTCTTTTTTTCAATTTTTTGAGGAGTCTCCATTCAATTTTCTGCAGTGGCTGCACCAGTTTGCATTCTCACCAACAATGCACCAGAATTCCTTTTCCTTCACATCCTTGCCAACAATTGTTGCTTCTTGTGTTTTTGATTTTAGCCATTCTGACAGGTATAAAGTGGTATCTCATTGCAGTTTTTTAAAAGTTTATTTATTTTGAGAGAGAGAGTGCACATGCACACACAAACAGGGGAGGGGCAGAGTGAGAGGGAGAGAGAGAATCCATGCTCAGCGTGGAGCCCGATGTGAGGCTCTATCTCATGACCATGAGATCATGACCTGAGCTAAAATCAAGAGTCAGACACTCAACTAACTGAGACACTCAGGCACCCTATCTCATTGTAGTTTTGATTTGCATTTCCCTGATGATGAGTTATATTGAGCATCTTTTCATGTGCCTGTTGGCCAGCTGGTCTTCTTTGAAGAAATGTCTATTCATGTCTTCTTCCCATTTTTAATTGGATTGTTTTGGGGTGTTGAGTTGTATCATTTATTTATATATTTTGGATACTAACCCTGTATCTGATATGTCATTTGCAAATATCTTCTCCTATCCCATAGGTTGCCTTTCAGTTTTGTTGATTGTTTCCTTTGCTGTGCAGAAGCTTTTTATTTTCATTTAATCCCAATACTTTATTTATGCTTATTTCCCTTGTCTCAGGAGACATATCTAGAAAAAATATTGCTACTGACAGTGTCAGAGAAATTGCTACCTGTGCTTTCTTCAAGGATTTTAATGTTTCTAGGTCTCACATTTAAGTTTTTAATCCATTTGGAATTTACTTTTGTGTATGGTGAATGAAAGTGGTCCATTTTAATTCCTGTGCATGTCGCTGTCTAATTTTTCCAGCACCACTTGCTGAAGAGACTTTTTCCCCACTGTGTGTCCTTTACTCCATTGTCAAAGATTAATTGGCCATAGAATTGTGAATTTATGTTTTTTTATTCTAGTTCATTGATTTATGTGTCTGTTCTTATGGTAATACCATACTATTTTAATTACTACTGCTTTGTAATATAACTTAAAGTCTAGAACTGTGAATTTTTTTTTTTAATTCTGGCTTAGTTTATATTATGCTAGGACCTTAGGATCTACATTTTGGGTGCAGTAAGGCATTAATATTCAAGGCATCAAACTCATGGATTTTTTTTTCTGCTCATTTATTTTTTAGGTATGCATAGCAATTAGGAGATACCAAGCTGCATAGAAAATTCCTTACAACACAAAACGACAAAGTTCAAGTTAATAATGTACCTTGTGAGGACACATTCATATAAAGAAGCAATATGGTTATTTACTCACCACATTTATTCATTTATTCAACAATTAGGTTTTGAGCATCAGTTATGTCTCAGGCACTATTACGCACATTGCAGAAACATCTGAAAGCAACAGCAATCAAAACAAGCTCCCTGTATTGGAAGAGAGAGATAAGTGTGTAAGCGGATGCATAAATTAGATTGTTTTAGAGTGTGAGGAGTGGTATGAAAGGTTTTGGAGAGGGTGACTGGAAAGAGAGAGAAGGAAAGGAGAGTCATCTTTAGTTAGCTCAGACTTCTTTGAAGAGATGACATTCAAACTGAGAACTGATTAATGAGCTAAGTCTAGTTGTGTGCAGATCTGGACAAGAGTGCTTCAGGCAAAGGGAACAGTTAGTCATGCTAGTGAAATAAAAATGATCTTATCTCGATAAGGAGCATGAAGAAGCTCTTTGTTTGCTGTAGCTGGAATAAAATGGTGGAAGAAAGTGTTAAGAAGAGATGAAATTAGCAGAGTAGGAGGAATGGTATTTTTAAGTCTCCTTTGATAAGGAGACTTAAACTTTAGGAGTTTAGGATAAGAAGTTTAAACTTTAGGAGTCTCTTAAAGTCAGAGACTTTAAGTCTCCTGTGATAAGGTCTTTGGATTTATTTCTAATCATAAGAACATCTTAATTCTCTGGAACCTCATAGATACATAGAGATGATAGATAGATGGTAGATAGGTAGATAGATAAATATATAATCATGGAACAAAACTCCTTTAAAAAAAACTTTTCACAACCATTAATCTTGACATTAGCAATGGCCAGTGAACCGTGGCTCCTTCATATCTTTAAAATTTACCATGTATTTTGGCAATTATTTCTCTACCTTGCCAAATTCAGCACCAAATGCTTCACTGTCTCTCTAACATATTAATAAAATAAAACATGTGATAACTTTTTCTCTTGGATTCTTGGCTCTAGTGTTATTCAGTATTGAATAGTATTGACTAAAAAGGATATAACCTGAAAATCTATAGTAGGAGCCAACAATACCCAACACCGTGCTCATAAATGGTTAGTGTATTCAAATACTTTATACTAAAAATCCTGGCTCCCTCCCTGCCCAAATGAAGGCATATGGTTTTATTGGTATTAGAGTTATTTTTTTTTCTTATTCATTAAACATTTATTATAGCCAAACATATCTAATACACTACAACCTTTAGAGCTTTGAAGAAAACAAAAATGATAATTTGCATAAAAAGGTATTACAAATTTAGCTTAAGTAGAAAAGTATGTGACAAATTATATAATAAATATATCTGCAAATTCTTTGGGAACATAGAATAAATATCTCCAGTATTGAAAAAATTAGAGTCTAACCTCAGGAATCCAGAAAAGTTGGATTTATTTGTTTATATCTCAGTCCCATTTTCCAAGGATGTTGGACCCCGTTTAGAAATACACATACCCTCCTCCCTCCGTCCTCCTCCCTCCCACCCCCACAGTAGGAGCTAAAACAGTAGACTGGGCCACTGGACAAAGAGAACCAAACCTACTCTTAGTTTGGAATTTGTAAAACTTTAAACAGATCAAACTAGAAAAGTATAGTCATGGTTTTTGTTGATAGTGTGTTTGTTTTTTAAAGCTGTATTTCAGCAGGTAATTCCATAACAAGCAAGGACTAAAACTCAAACATTTACATAATAGTAGTATATATAAAGTGTCTTTCATAGAATGCTTGCTCAGTAAATACTTGAATATATAAGGACATATATTCTGGTTGTTGTCCTGCTAACGCCTCCCTGACTGGTACCTTGCCTGCCTTTTGTAATGCCAAATTATACCCTGGGTTGTATTGATCAGTTCTTGTTCATTGTAGTTCTTGCTTAACTGCAGAGTCCTCACCTGCATTTTTGGATGTCTTCTTGATACTGACTTCTATTTGAGATTATTCACATTCACTTTTAATGCGCTGGTTTAACTGACAATTCAGATTTCGGAGACATGCTCCTATTTCATACCCTTTTTCTAAGGCCTACAGGCAACAAACACAGGTCTAGTGAACAGATTTTGTAATGTGTTTCCTATTTGGTTACTCGATGTTTTTGGCTTCATTCTATTTTTGCTAGATTCTTGCCATGCTAAGGTTAATTTACAGTGCCATGCAAATAACCTTAAAGTAAAAAGTGTATGTAGGTCCTTTTACCCAAAATGAACACTTGAAAACCATTGTGATTTTGATGCTGCTGTTAATTACAATATTTCCTTCAAGCCATTGTTAAACTACCTTTAGATTTATTCTTTTCTGTCAGAAATTTTGTTGAGTTTTGTAGTATTTGTAACTCTAGTAGAAAGTAAAGAGTTTAATTCTATAATTATTATTTCCTCTGCCATTTTAATGAAAATGTTTCACCTGGGTACTTATACTTATGGCAATCCTAATTATAGCACTTAACCATTATTGTAAGTAGTCTGCTTTATATTCACTCATAGATTGTGAGCATCTTAATGGTCCTCATCATTTGTCCATTCTAGTTGTGCCAATTCAGAGCATTATGTTTTTCTGGAACATAAAATGTACTAAGTAAATGTTATTGAAGACATGGATGAATGAGAAAACCATATGAAAACTTATACCAACATTAAGAGCAAAGTTACATGGCATTCTGTTTTTTAAAAAAATGAATTTAAAAAAATAATTTTTTTTTCAGAACTTCAAGGACAATAACTTTAATCCTTTCTAAAGACAAAGTGATATATTGCTTTCTAATCTTTAATAAATACCAATATGTTCAACTTTGTCAAGACAAAGACATTTTTTCTATGACTTTGTCCATGACTTCACATTTTAATTCTCTTAGGATGTTCTGATAAATGCAATCTGGTCCTCTTGATTTACTCTAATTTCTCATCTGGCTTCATAATTTACTCCTTTGAGAATTTTGACTTTGCCAATTACATATTCAGTTTTTTCTTAAAATACACCTTTAGCATAATGATTTCTCTTTGTCATATTACCCTAATATAAAAGGTATGTATGCAATAAATTCATTCTGTACTCTTAATTCTCACCATTTTTCTTTGATGCATTAGGGCATAAATAAAATAACATATTATATTTTTCTTCCAGTATATGGTTATTTTTTTATGTAATGCTGTTAAAATTCTTTCTGAGAATTTAATTTTCTTTCTTTTCTTTCTTTCTTTCTTTCTTTCTTTCTTTCTTTCTTTCTTTCTTTCTTTCTTTCTCCTTCTCTCTCTCTCTCTTTCTTTCTTTCTTTTTTGTTTTTTTTTGCTTCTTGATATGTATTTTTCTTTGTTTTTTTTCCCCAAGCTTTTATTTAAATTCCAGTTAGGAAACATAAAGTGTAATATTAGTTTCAGGTGTATAATTTAGTGATTCAGCACTTCCATATAACACCCTGTGCTCAAAACAAGTGTTTTCTTTAATCCCCACCACCTATTTCACCCAGCCCCCAGCCCACCCTCCCTCTGGTAACCATCAGTTCTCTATAGTTAAGAGTCTGTTTCTTGGTTTTCCTTTCGTCATTCCCCCGTGTTCATTTGTGTCCTAAATTTCACATAGGAGTGAAATCATATGGTATTTTAGCATAACATTCTCTAGTTCTATCCATGTCATTGAAAATGGCAAGATTTCTTTCTTTTTTTTATGGCTAATATTCCATTGTGTTACACACACACACACACACACACACACACACCACATCTTCTTTATCCATTCGTCAGTCGATGGACATTTAGGATCTTTCCATAATTTACTGTTGTGGATAATGCTGCTATAAATATCGGGGTTCATGTATCCCTCCAAATTAGTATTTTTGTTATCTTTTGAAAAATACCTAGGAGTGCAATTGCCAGACCTAGGGTAGTCCTATTTTTAACTTTTTGAGGAAATTGCATACTGTTTTCCACAGTGGTTGCACCAGTTTGCATTCTCACCAACAGTGCAAGAAGGTTCCCCTTTCTCCTCCTTGCGAGCACCTGTTATTTCTTATATTGTTGATTTTAGCCTTTCTGACAGGTGTGAGGTGATATCTCATTGTAGTTTTGATTTGTATTTCCCTGATGATGAGTGATGAGCATTTTTTCATATGTTGGTTGGCCATCTGGATGTCTTCTTTGGAAAAATGTCTATTCATCTCTTCTGTCCATTTTTTACTTGGGTTATTTTTTTGAGTGTTGAGTTTGATAAGTTCTTTTGTGGAGTTTGGATACTAACCCTTTATCCAATGTCATTTGCAAATATCTTCTTCCATTCCATAGGTTGCCTTTTAGTTTTGTTGACTGTTTCCTTTGCTCTGCAAAAGCCTTTTTATTTTGATGAAATCCCAATAGTTTATTTTTGCTTTTGTTTCCTTTGCCTCAGGAGACCTATTTAGTAAGAAGTTACTATAGCCAAAGTCAAAAGATGTTACTGCCTGTGTTCTACTCTAGGATTTTAATGGTTTCAAGTCTCACATTTAGGTCTTTAGTACATTTTGAATGCATTTTTGTGTCTAGTGTAACAAAGTGGTCCAGTTTCATTCTTTTGCATGTTCCTGTCCAGATTTCCAAACATCATTTGTTGAAGAGACAGTCTTTTTTCCATTGGATGTTCTTTCCTGCTTTGTTGAAGATTAATTGACCAAACAGGTGTGGGTTCATTTCTCGGTCTGCTATTCTGTTTTTTCCTTCTATACTTCTATTTTTGTGCCAGTACTATACTGTCTTGATAACTACAACTTTGTAATATATCCTGAAATCTGGAATTGTGATGCCTCCAGCTTTGCTTTTCTTTTTCAAGTTTTCTTTGGCTATTTGGGGTCTTTCGTGTTTCCATACAAATTTTAAGATTGTTTATTCTAGCTCTGTGAAAAATGTTGTTGGTATTTTGATAGGGATTGCATTAAATGTGCAGATTGCTTTGGGTAATGTAGACATTTTAACAATGTTTGTTCTTCCAGTCCATAAGCATGGAATATTTTTCCCTTTTTTGTGTGTCATCTTCAATGTCTTTCAACAGCATTTTATAGTTTTCAGAGTACAGATCTTTCACCTGTTTGGTTAGGATTATTCCTAGACATTTTATGATTTTAGGTGCAATTGTAAATGGAACTGATTATTTGATTTCTCTTTCTGCTGCTTCTTTTTTGGTGTATAGAAATGCAACAGATTTTTGTACATTGACTTTGTATCCTGAAACTTTACTGAATTTGTGTATCAGTTCTATCAATATTTTTTGGTACAGTTTATTTTGGTTTTCTAAATAGGGTATCACATCATCTGCAGAGTGAATGTTTGACTTCTTCCTTGCTAATTTGGATGTCTTCTATTTCTTTGTGTTGTCTGATTGCTGTGGCTGGGACTTCGAGTACTATGTGAAATAACAGTGTGAGAGTGGACATCCCTGTCCTGTTCCTTCCCTAATTAATTTTGAATTTTATTCTATATTTTGTGCTTTTACTCTTTCTGCTTTCTTGATTTCCAAATGTCATAAACATGTATTTGTATGTATATTTGGGTGTTGTAATTCAGTGTGCTTCAGGTTGTTTTTATTACTTTTATATGGGAACAAGATTTACACCTTTGCAGATGATATAATTTTGAACACTTACGTGTCATGCAGTACCTCTCTTTCTTACTCAACCCCTCTTTTGGTTTTCTTTAAAAAACAAACAAACAAAAAGAGCAAAGAAACAGAAATCCAGAAAACAGGTAGAATTTATCTCCCTTCACTTTGAGTCTCTCAGGAATACCTTAATCCACAGTAACTCATCTTTTGGCCTTGAAATGCTTTTAAAGGTAAGAAAGAAGAAAGAGATTTTTGTTATTTCTTTCTCACTGTTGCTATTTACTGGCATGACACCTTATGTGTTTATACTATTTTGTTCACCCTTTTCTCTTTCCAGTTTGTACATTCAAACTCATATATCCATCAAAGTAATAAACAAAATGTTAATATTGACAATTCCAACTCCTGGATTGTTTTAGACTTTCCCCACTGAGATAGTTGAGTTTCTCTTTCATTATTTGCATCAGTGCAGGAGCAATTTTTTACTCATTTATAACCATGACCTCCATGCCTGGCTCAGGTCTTATTACATATTAAGTGTTAAATAAAAGTTATTCAGTAATATGTACATCTGGATATTAATAAATCATATGGCAGAATTCTTGTTTCAATTTCAAACATTTAGTCGGGCTTCTAATTGTAGGTAACCAATCTGTAAGTTGTCTGTTGCCGTACCTTCTGTGATTTAACATCAGTAAATATGAAAACAAATTAAAATTACATGATTTTAAATTACTCTTTAGAATCTTTCAGAGATTTAAAGTTCTGTGCTGCTTAGCAAGTCTGTTATGAGTTTAGTGAATACTTTATCAAGGAAAAATAATAGCAGGGCATTACTATACTTACTCTCCAGGAGAGCGGTTCTCTTTTTATTTGCTTTGGTTTGCAGATTACAAATGTGTTGGCTTTTGTAGTCATTTTGTACTATATGACAGAATGTTTTTTTTTACATTATTTCATATAGACTTGTACTAAAGTAACATATACTTAAAAAAGATAAAAGGGACTAATGAGACATAGATCAAATATGGTAACGAGTCATAATTCAAACCTAGTGTGTTAAAAATAAAAGTAAATAAAACACACATAAGTAAAATTTAGTGTTTACATACTCCTTGAGCCTAATGAAACTTTGAAAATGAGCAGTATGGAAAAATTATGAAGGATGGAAAATCAAGGTTTGCATTGTTAGTGTTTAGAAGTAAAGATTACAAAGAACTTTTAGTCATTTGAAAATTGAAGATAAAATGTCTGTGTCCCCATGTAGAAGCAGTTGAAATTTTAAGTCTAGTTAATTAAATGTGACATTTTTTCATAAGCCTGTTCCAAATTTTGTATTCAAAAGGAAGGATAAAATTGAACTGAATGTGGAGAAAATTGTAGAGTCACAAGGCAATTATGTTATAGTAATTATGTATAAAATTATAGAGTATTGTCTCATATTTAAGCAATATATATCAATAATATAATGTAAAATTATACAGTGTAATCTAGTAACCCATTTTAGGGTAGGTACAGTGATACACCACAGAGTTTTTAAAACAAAGATCTTTGTTATTACCTATAGAGTTTAAAACTAAAAAGGAAACACTTTGCAGATTTCGTATTTTCTGTATCTTCATGTTTACCAAAATACCACCCCTGTGCTAGGAAGATAATGTGTAAATGTAGAAACACATTCCTCTTTTAAAATTCTAAGTCAGAGCTTTTGTTTGAATATTATATCTTTAACTGTGATTTTGCTGAAAACAAATGGACTTTTGCAACAATAATAAAAATATGTGGATGGGAATTATGTTTGAAGCACAAAATGCTAAATATTTGACTGCATTTCTTAAACTCTCCTTCACCCCAATGCTTTAAAATAGCCACATGGAACTCAATTCTATAGCTTTTTAATAAAAATAAATATATGTTCTTTTAGCAAGTCAAAAGACATGGAAGTTTCTGAAAAAAAAAAATCTGTTAACTGTTTTCATCTCACTTTCAACCCACACACCCTCCATCTCCAACCTGCCTTTCTAATGCTGTTTATGACTGTTTATGTAATTCTGTATATTTCTTTGATTACATGAACATTTATGCACACAATATTTAATTGATGTCATATGCCTGTTTTCAAGCAATAATAGGTTATACTCAATTAGAAATAAACACCTATTGCCATGGCAATAGTTATAATGAAAAGTCCATATTTTCAATTCAAATAACACAATTTCCCAGTTGTATTCCCAGTAGTTCCTCAGAAACAGCCAGTAAGAATACTACAATTTATTACTTCTGCATAAATGACTGCTTCTGTTAGAGAACATAAAAAATAATATATTGAAATAATAGGTATGCTGGAGCATTGAAGAAAGTTTTAGGCCAAAACTTAAAATCACAAAGGCAGAAAATAGAAAAATTAAAGCTTAGCTACCAAGGTTATCAACGTTGCATGTATTATAAAATGAAGTTCAACCTGAAGATGTTGAATTGCTGACAACTGCATATGCAGCTCTTCCAAATTCAAAATAACTACATAAAGACAAATCAGCGTTTCTTTACAAAGAGGTACATGGTTTTCACTGGAGATTTTTTAAACAATAAAATGTTTATAAGTTTTTCATAGATATTAACATAAATTTTTTAATGTAGCAAGTATATGGAAAATTAATATAATTTCCAGCATTTCCTAATATTTCATTTAATATTTTAGAATTTCGAAATAGTCATGCAGAATAGGGGGAATCTAGTTAACATTTAAATATCTTGAAATGAATAAACATTGAAAAATTGTTACGGAATACATACATGGAGATTTAAAATTTTTTTTTTAACGTTTACTGATTTTTGAGACAGGGAGAGACACAGCATGAACAGGGGAGGGTCAGAGAGAGGGAGACACAGAATCTGAAGCAGGCTCCAGGCTCTGAGCTGTCAGCACAGAGCCCGACGCAGGGCTAGAACTCATGGACCGGGAAATCATGACCTGAGCCAAAGTCGGCCGCTTAACCGACTGAGCCACCCAGGCTTCCCATTTAAAAAGTAATTATATTGAGAAACTTATCACTCTACTCAAACGAAAATCTCCTCTGGAATAATAAAATTTATTACTAATAAAAATATCTATTTTCCTGGCTCTTTAAGTCTAAATTGACTAAAGGAATAACACTGAGGATTCTTATCCCAAAACAGACTTTAGTTATTTCATTAGTCTTTAGGAAGTTTCCTTATAGCAAAACAAACATATGCATACATAAATAAATACATATATAATTTATTGAAATTATATTTATTGAATAAGTACAATCTGCCTAAAGGATATAAAGGATAAAGTAGGGGACAAGGAAAGAGTCTAAGCTCTAGAATATTAGTGAATATTAGGAGATATGGATGGAAATGAACAAAGTGTTCAAGGGTTTGAAAACTCTGATTCTGATGTAGACCTCAGTCTAATGCAATTTCATTGTTAATATCACATACCACTGGGGGGTGTTATATGCGTTTTTCTTTTTGACCTTTCAGATCTCCATTTTGGCAGTCAGTCATTTGAAGGAAGAGGTCATGTCCCAAGAACGTAATATAATAGTCTCTCATTGCTACAGAAACACTGCACAGTACATATATCAATAAAATATATTTGACATAAATTTGCCTTTAGTTTGCAATTCTTCATATTCAGCATATTTTCTACCCAATAGGTTGGTACTTGCCCTTTCTAATAAACTCACTTTTGATAAGATGTGACAGATGAAATATGCTACCTATCCCAGGGGCATTTCTATTTTTAAAATAAGGGAAAAAAAAATAAAATAAGAGAGGCTCTTCAATTTCCTGTTGCCTAAACTTTTACAAGTTTCTATATAATAAACTTTTTTTTTGTAGTCTCCACACCCAACATGGGGCTCAAACACACAACTCTGAGATGGAGTCACACACTCTACCAATTGAGCCAGCCAGATACCCCTATATAATAACCTTTCTCAACCCAATTTTGAAGTAACCTAACTGAGTCATTTCTATCAAACAAGCTTCACTAATGCATAAATAAATCACTCAAGGTGGATTTCAAGCTTTTGTGCAGTAACAAACAAATAAGTAAATGTAGAGGAAGGGCTTTTTACAGAATCCTTCAAATCAAGCCTGTGAAAGCCTGGCTACTTTGCGAACTGATAGGGTCAATCTATCTTGTTTCCTTTCTAGTCTAACCAGTGAACCCGAAGTGCCTTATAGAGCCTAACTTGAATTCAAATCTACAAAAAAAAAGTTGTTAAAGCCAAATGGGAAAAAAATAATGATAGGTCTTCAATATCGAATTTGTTCATTTTGTGTACATTTAACTCCTGGTCTACATAAACTGTGCTCATTAGTTTTTTTCAGTTTCTTTTGCATATGGTTCCATTTTTCAATTGTTGAGAATTCCATATATATATATATATATGTATATATATATACGTATATATATACGTATATATATATATAGCACAGCAGACAGTCCCTGCCCTCAAGGAGTTTACTGTTTAGGGCAAAGCAATGTACTTAGATAAAGTCAATTTGCCAAATGCAATGAAAGAACCATAGATTGAATTATCACACCTAGTGTGATTTATTTAGTTATTGATTTAGTTTAAGGGAATGTTGGTGCTTGCGTTTTCCAAAAAAAAGCAGTATTTGAACTAAGGTTTGAATGCTTGTGGAATTTAGGTGAGTAGAGAGTGGGCAGTATAAGGAAAAATAAGGAGGAAGAAAGACCAGCAAGAAGAGGGCTGTGAAATTTAAGATCTTAGAAATAAGAGAGGGCATGATGTATTCAAGAAATTCTGAGTAGGGGCACCTGGGTGGCTCATTCGGTTAAGCTTTGGACTTCGGCTCAGGTCCTGATCTCACCATTTCTGAGGTCAAGCCCCATGGGCTCTGCGCCGACAGCTCAGAGCATGGAGCCTGCTTCAGATTCTGTGTCTCCTTCTCTTTCTGCCCCTCATTCACTCATGCTCTCTTTCTCTCTCAAAAATAAATAAATATTTTTAAAAAATTCTGAGGCTTAGGAAGTACATGATAAGCTCCAATATTATTAAAGGTATAAAGAAGTCCTTGAAAAAATGATGGAAGCCTCCCAAAAGGACACTAGAGCAAGCTTGAAGGGGCCCCCACTGGCCAAATCAGAGACAATTTTGGCAAAGGAACACATAATGTAGTATGAAGGATTGTAACTATAAGATAATATGTCATGACTCCATTATTGATACATACAAATGAAAAAAGAAGGGAAAACTCTTCCTTGAAGTTTAATTTCAAATAATAAATGTAGAGAGCATGATGGAATTAGAAAAGTCACTATTTAGAAAGTGCCATAGCAATACCTGTTTTAGGCAAGATTCATCAATGGATGTTACATTTTTAAAAAGTTTATTTATTTATTTGTTTTGAGAGAGAGCACACGTGTGTGAGTGGGGTAGGAGCAGATAGAGAGGGAGAGAGAGAATCCCAAGTAGGGTCTGCAATAAAAGTGCCTCAATCCCATGAATAGTGAGATCGTGACCTGAGCTGAAAAGTCTGGCACTTAATGGACTGAGCCACCCAAACATCGTGGATGTTACAGTTAATAAGCAAAAATATCATAATAATATCTTTATATATTATCAAAGTTTATCCCTGTAAGTTACCTATTAATTCAAAGAGAAAAGTAAAGAAGCCTGACAGTACTTAGTGAAGTGAACAGTGTGTACATTACCTGCAAGGGGACAAATCAGTATTATACTCCTCTTGATATATGTCCCTTGAAGGATGCAGCATCACTTCTGTGCTATTTCTGCCCCAAATCCCTAACCTATATCAAATCATGATGACATTTCAGGCAAATGCAAAATGAGGGACATTGTACAAAATGACTTATCTATCTATACTCTTTAAAAAGTATTGAAGTCATGAAGAATACCTAAGGAAATGTTCCAGATTAAAGGAGAATGACAAGACCTGAAAACTGTTTATCATATGTGATTCTGGACTGAATTCTGATTAAACCATTAAGTCTTTGTTTTTGCTATAAAATATAGGATACTAAATAATTGTTGCTATTTGAATGAGATTTATATTGCATCATAGTTAATTTCCTGAGTCTGATAATTATATATAGTTGTATAAGAGAATGTCATTACTTTTAGGAAACTCATTTTGAAGTATTTACAGGTAAAGTAAGATTATATAAAGACTAATAACACAAATGTCTCAATGGTTAACATTTGGAGAACCTGGAAAAGTAGTATACAGGAAATCTTAGGGATATTTTTGCTTTGCTTTTTTAGAACTCTAAAATTATTTCAGAATAATGGCTATTATTAAAAATGAGCATCAAATCTAACTTAAACCAATGCCTTTAAGGTCACTTGTAATGCCAAATTTTTATGTTATTTTCTATAAAAGGAAAACATATTAAAATCCTGCAATTCCTTATATCCCTTTTGCTATTTTTTATTTTCCTATTTTTTTTTTTTTTTTAGGGAGCATGTTGATTTTTATAAATGATATTTTTTTGAAACTTTATTTATTTATTTAATTGTTTTGTTTTTTTTATTTTATTTTATTTTTTTAAGAGCAATTATTTAGAAATTTTATTTTATTTTATTTTATTTTTTTTTTTATATATGAAGTTTATTGACAAATTGGTTTCCATACAACACCCAGTGCTCATCCCAAAAGGTGCCCTCCTCAATACCCATCACCCACCCTCCCCTCCCTCCCACCCCCCATCAACCCTCAGTTTGTTCTCAGTTTTTAAGAGTCTCTTATGCTTTGGCTCTCTCCCACTCTAACCTCTTTTTTTTTTTTCCTTCCCCTCCCCCATGGGTTCCTGTTAAGTTTCTCAGGATCCACATAAGAGTGAAACCATATGGTATCTGTCTTTCTCTGTATGGCTTATTTCACTTAGCATCACACTCTCCAGTTCCATCCACGTTGCTACAAAAGGCCATATTTCATTTTTTCTCATTGCCACGTAGTATTCCATTGTGTATATAAACCACAATTTCTTTATCCATTCATCAGTTGATGGACATTTAGGCTCTTTCCATAATTTGGCTATTGTTGAGAGTGCTGCTATGAACATTGGGGTACAAGTGCCCCTATGCATCAGTACTCCTGTATCCCTTGGGTAAATTCCTAGCAGTGCTATTGCTGGGTCATAGGGTAGGTCTATTTTTAATTTTCTGAGGAACCTCCACACTGCTTTCCAGAGCGGCTGCACCAATTTGCATTCCCACCAACAGTGCAAGAGGGTTCCCGTTTCTCCACATCCTCTCCAGCATCTATAGTCTCCTGATTTGTTCATTTTGGCCACTCTGACTGGCGTGAGGTGATACCTGAGTGTGGTTTTGATTTGTATTTCCCTGATAAGGAGCGACGCTGAACATCTTTTCATGTGCCTGTTGGCCATCTGGATGTCTTCTTTAGAGAAGTGTCTATTCATGTTTTCTGCCCATTTCTTCACTAGGTTATTTGTTTTTCGGGTGTGGAGTTTGGTGAGCTCTTTATAGATTTTAGATACTAGCCCTTTGTCCGATATGTCATTTGCAAATATCTTTTCCCATTCCGTTGGTTGCCTTTTAGTTTTGTTGGTTGTTTCCTTTGCTGTGCAGAAGCTTTTTATCTTCATAAGGTCCCAGTAATTCACTTTTGCTTTTAATTCCCTTGCCTTTGGGGATGTGTCGAGTAAGAGATTGCTACGGCTGAGGTCAGAGAGGTCTTTTCCTGCTTTCTCCTCTAAGGTTTTGATGGTTTCCTGTCTCACATTTAGGTCCTTTATCCATTTTGAGTTTATTTTTGTAAATGGTGTGAGAAAGTGGTCTAGTTACAATCTTCTGCATGTTGCTGTCCAGTTCTCCCAGCACCATTTGTTAAAGAGGCTGTCTTTCTTCCATTGGATGTTCTTTCCTGTTTTGTCAAAGATGAGTTGGCCATACGTTTGTGGGTCTAGTTCTGGGGTTTCTATTCTATTCCATTGGTCTGTGTGTCTGTTTTTGTGCCAATACCATGCTGTCTTGATGATGACAGCTTTGTAGTAGAGGCTAAAGTCTGGGATTGTGATGCCTCCTGCTTTGGTCTTCTTCAAAATTCCTTTGGCTATTTGGGGCCTTTTGTGGTTCCATATGAATTTTAGGATTGCTTGTTCTAGTTTCGAGAAGAATGCTGGTGCAATTTTGATTGGGATTGCATTGAATGTGTAGATAGCTTTGGGTAGTATTGACATTTTGACAATATTTATTTTTCCAATCCATGAGCAGGGAATGTCTTTCCATTTCTTTAAATCTTCTTCAATTACCTTCATAAGCTTTCTATAGTTTTCAGCATACAGATCCTTTACATCTTTGGTTAGATTTATTCCTAGGTATTTTATGCTTCTTGGTGCAATTGTGAATGGGATCAGTTTCTTTATTTGTCTTTCTGTTGCTTCATTGTTAGTGTATAAGAATGCAACTGATTTCTGTACACTGATTTTGTATCCTGCAACTTTGCTGAATTCATGGATCAGTTCTAGCAGACTTTTGGTGGAGTCTATCGGATTTTCCATGTATAATATCATGTCATCTGCAAAAAGCGAAAGCTTGACTTCATCTTTGCCAATTTGGATGCCTTTGATTTCCTTTTGTTGTCTGATTGCTGATGCTAGAACTTCCAGCACTATGTTAAACAACAGCGGTGAGAGTGGGCATCCCTGTCGTGTTCCTGATCTCAGGGAAAAAGCTCTCAGTTTTTCCCCGTTGAGGATGATGTTAGCTGTGGGCTTTTCATAAATGGCTTTTATGATCTTTAAGTATGTTCCTTCTATCCCGACTTTCTCAAGGGTTTTTATTAAGAAAGGGTGCTGGATTTTGTCAAAGGCCTTTTCTGCATCGATTGACAGGATCATATGGTTCTTCTCTTTTTTTTTGTTAATGTGATGTATCACGTTGATTGATTTGCGAATGTTGAACCAGCCCTGCATCCCAGGAATGAATCCCACTTGATCATGGTGAATAATTCTTTTTATATGCTGTTGAATTCGATTTGCTAGTATCTTATTGAGAATTTTTGCATCCATATTCATCAGGGATATTGGCCTGTAGTTCTCTTTTTTTACTGGGTCTCTGTCTGGTTTAGGAATCAAAGTAATACTGGCTTCATAGAATGAGTCTGGAAGTTTTCCTTCCCTTTCTATTTCTTGGAATAGCTTGAGAAGGATAGGTATTATCTCTGCTTTAAACGTCTGGTAGAACTCCCCTGGGAAGCCATCTGGTCCTGGACTCTTATTTGTTGGGAGATTTTTGATAACTGATTCAATGTCTTCGCTGGTTATGGGTCTGTTCAAGCTTTCTATTTCCTCCTGATTGAGTTTTGGAAGAGTGTGGGTGTTCAGGAATTTGTCCATTTCTTCCAGGTTGTCCAATTTGTTGGCATATAATTTTTCATAGTATTCCCTGATAATTGCTTGTATCTCTGAGGGATTGGTTGTAATAATTCCATTTTCATTCATGATTTTATCTATTTGGGTCATCTCCCTTTTCTTTTTGAGAAGCCTGGCTAGAGGTTTGTCAATTTTGTTTATTTTTTCAAAAAACCAACTCTTGGTTTCGTTGATCTGCTCTACAGTTTTTTTAGATTCTATATTGTTTATTTCTGCTCTGATCTTTATTATTTCTCTTCTTCTGCTGGGTTTAGGCTGCCTTTGCTGTTCTGCTTCTATTTCCTTTAGGTGTGCTGTTAGATTTTGTATTTGGGATTTTTCTTGTTTCTTGAGATAGGCCTGGATTGCAATGTATTTTCCTCTCAGGACTGCCTTCGCTGCGTCCCAAAGCGTTTGGATTGTTGTATTTTCATTTTCGTTTGTTTCCATATATTTTTTGATTTCTTCTCTAATTGCCTGGTTGACCCACTCATTCGTTAGTAAGGTGTTCTTTAACCTCCATGCTTTTGGAGGTTTTCCAGACTTTTTCCTGTGGTTGATTTCAAGCTTCATAGCATTGTGGTCTGAAAGTATGCATGGTATAATTTCAATTCTTGTAAACTTATGAAGGGCTGTTTTGTGACCCAGTATATGATCTATCTTGGAGAATGTTCCATGTGCACTCGAGAAGAAAGTATATTCTGTTGCTTTGGGATGCAGAGTTCTAAATAGATCTGTCAAGTCCATCTGATCCAGTGTCTCATTCAGGGCCCCTGTTTCTTTATTGACCGTGTGTCTAGATGATCTATCCATTTCTGTAAGTGGGGTGTTAAAGTCCCCAGCAATTACCACATTCTTATCAATAAGGTTGCTTCTGTTTATGAGTAATTGTTTTATATATTTGGGGGCTCCGGTATTCGGCGCATAGACATTTATAATTGTTAGCTCTTCCTGATGGATAGACCCTGTAACTATTATATAATGTCCTTCTTCATCTCTTGTTACAGCCTTTAATTTAAAGTCTAGTTTGTCTGATATAAGTATGGCCACTCCCGCTTTCTTCTGGCTTCCAGTAGCATGATAAATAGTTCTCCATCCCCTCACTCTGAATCTAAAGGTGTCCTCAGGTCTAAAATGAGTCTCTTGTAGACAGCAAATAGATGGGTCTTGTTTTTTTATCCATTCTGATACCCTATGTCTTTTGGTTGGCGCATTTAATCCATTTACATTCAGTGTTATTATAGAAAGATACGGGTTTAGAGTCATTGTGATGTCTGTATGTTTTATGCTTGTAGTGATGTCTCTGGTACTTTGTCTCACAGGGTCCCCCTTAGGATCTCTTGTAGGGCTGGTTTAGTGGTGACAAATTCCTTCAGTTTTTGTTTGTTTGGGAAGACCTTTATCTCTCCTTCTATTCTAAATGACAGACTTGCTGGATAAAGGATTCTCGGCTGCATATTTTTGCTGTCTAGCACCCTGAAAATCTCGTGCCAATTCTTTCTGGCCTGCCAAGTTTCAAAAGAGAGATCAGTCACGAGTCTTATAGGTCTCCCTTTATATGTGAGGGCACGTTTACCCCTTGCTGCTTTCAGAATTTTCTCTTTATCCTTGTATTTTGCCAGTTTCACTATGATATGTCGTGCAGAAGATCGATTCAAGTTACATCTGAAGGGAGTTCTCTGTGCCTCTTGGATTTCAATGCCTTTTTCCTTCCCCAGTTCAGGGAAGTTCTCAGCTATTATTTCTTCAAGTACCCCTTCAGCACCTTTCCCTCTCTCTTCCTCCTCTGGGATACCAATTATGCGTATATTATTTCTTTTTAGTGTATCACTTAGTTCTCTAATTTTCCCCTCATACTCCTGGATTTTTTTATCTCTCTTTTTCTCAGCTTCCTCTTTTTCCATAACTTTATCTTCTAGTTCACCTATTCTCTCCTCTGCCTCTTCCATCCGAGCCGTGGTGGTTTGCATTTTGTTTTTCATTTCCTTTAAAGCGTTTTTCAGCTCCTCGTGACTGTTCCTTAGTCCCTTGATCTCTGTAGCAAGAGATTCTCTGCCGTCCTGTATGCTGTTTTCCAGCCCAGCAATTAATTTTATGACTATTATTCTAAATTCACTTTCTGTTATATTATTTAAATCCTTTTTGATCAGCTCATTAGCTGTTGTTATTTCCTGGAGATTCTTCTGAGGGGAATTCTTCCGCTTGGTCATTTTGGATAGTCCCTGGTGTGGTGAGGGCCTGCAGGGCACTTCCCCTGTGCTGTGGTGTATAACTGGAGTTGGTGGGCGGGGCCGCAGTCCGACCTGATGTCTGCCCCCAGCCCACCGCTGGGGCCACAGTCAGACTGGTGTGTACCTTCTCTTCCCCTCTCCTAGGGGCGGGATTCACTGTGGGGTGGCGTGGCCCGTCTGGGCTACTTGCACACTGCCAGGCTTGTGATGCTGGGGATCTGGCGTATTAGCTGGGGTGGGAAGGCAAGGTGCACGGCGGCAGGGGGGGCAGGCTTAGCTCGCTTCTCCTTAGGTGATCCACTTCAGGAGGGGCCCTGTGGCAGCCGGAGGGAGTCAGATCCGCTGCCGGAGGTTTGGCTCCGCAGAAGCACAGAGTTGGGTGTTGGCGCGGAGCGAGCAATTTCCCTGGCCGGAGCCGGTTCCCTTTGGGATTTTGACTGGGGGATGGGCGGGGGAGATGGCACTGGCGAGCGCCTTTGTTCCCCACCAAACTGAGCTCTGTCGTCCAGGGGCTCCGCAGCTCACCCTCCCTTTGTCCTCCAGCCTTCCCGCTTTCCGAGCAGAGCTGTTAACTTATGACCTCCCAGAGGCTAAGTCGCGCTTGCTGTCGGAACACAGTCCGTCAGGCCCCTCCGCTTTTGCAAGCCAGACTCGGGGGCTCTGCTTGGCCGGGGAGCCGCCCCTCCGCCCCGGCTCCCTCCCGCCAGTCTGTGGAGCGCGCACTGCCTCGCCGCCCTTCCTACCCTCTTCCGTGGGCCTCTCGTCTGCACTTGGGTCTGGTGACTCTGTTCTGCTAATCCTCTGGCGGTTTTCTGGGTTATTTAGGCAGGTGTAGGTGGAATCTAAGTGATCAGCAGGACGCGCGGTGAGCCCAGCGTCCTCCTACGCCGCCATCTTCCTATTTTCCTATTTTTAACTGAAATATAGTTGACATAGAATCTTCTCTTAATTTCAGGTATAGAACATAGTGATTTAACATTTAACATTTAACATATTATGAAATACTCACTACTAGTTGCCATCTGTCACCATACAAACTTATTACAATATTATTAACTATATTCCCTATACTGTACTTTTCATTTCTATGACATGTTTTTTATAATTGGATGTTTGTATTTCTTAATCTCTTTACCTACATCACACCCTGGCCCACAACCAGTTTGTGAGTCCATTTTCTTTGTTTGTTTGTTTGTTTGTTTGTCTTGTATTTTTAGATACTTCTTATAAGTGAAATTGTAGGGTATTTGTCTTTCTCTAACTGACTTATTTTAGCTTAATACTTCCAGGTCCATTCATGTTGCAGATGGCAAGATTTCATTATTTTTTTATGGCTGAGTAATATTTGTGTGTGTGTGTGTGTGTGTGTGTGTGTGTGTGTGTGTGTGTGTGTATTTATACATAGTTGTCTTGATCCATCCCTCCATCAATGGACATTTAGATTTATTCTGTCTTGGATATTATAAATAATGCTGCAAAAATATTTGGATACAAATTGATTTTCAAATCAGTGTTTTTGTTTTCTTTGGGTAAATATGTGGAAGTGGAATTATTGGGTCATATGATATTTGTATTTTTAATTTTTTTGAGGAATCTCTATTTAGTTTTTCATGATGGCTGTGCCGATTTCCATTCTCACCCACAATGCACAAGTGTTCTCTTGTTCACATCCTTCCTACTACTTGATATTTCTTGTCTTTTTGAGACTAGCTCTGACTAGTGTGAGGTGATATTTTACTGCAGTTTTGATTTGCATTTCCCTGATGATTAGTGATGTTGAGCATCTTTTCATGTTTTGGCCATCTGTATGTCTTCTTTGGGAAAAGGTGTAGTTAGGTCCTCTGCCCATGTTTAAATTAGATTGTTTGTTTGATGTTGGGTTATATGAGTTCTTTATATATTTTAAGTATTAAACCCTTATTGGAGAAATCATTTACAGTACCTTCTCCCATTCAGTAGATCATTTCTTCGTTCAAAAGCTTTTTAGTTTGATGTAGTCCCAGTAGTTTATTTTTACTTTTGTTAACTTTGCCTGAGGATACTTTGCCTGAGGATATATTGGATACAGATCATATATATATATATATATATATATATTGCTAAGGGATCCCTGGGTGGCTCAGTCAGTTAAGAGTCAGACTTTGGCGGGGCGCCTGGGTGGCGCAGTCGGTTAAGCGTCCGACTTCAGCCAGGTCACGATCTCGCGGTCCGGGAGTTCGAGCCCCGCGTCAGGCTCTGGGCTGATGGCTCAGAGCCTGGAGCCTGTTTCCGATTCTGTGTCTCCCTCTCTCTCTGCCCCTCGCCCATTCATGCTCTGTCTCTCTCTGTCCCAAAAATAAATAAACGTTGAAAAAAAAAATTAAAAAAAAAAAGAGTCAGACTTTGGCTCAGGTAATGATCTCACAGTCTGTGAATTCGAGCTGTCTGTGCTGACATCTCAGAGCCTGGAGCCTGCTTCAGATTCTTTGTCTCCCTCTCTCTCTCTCCCTTTCTTGCTTGTGCTCTCTCTCAAAAAATAAACATGAAAAAAATAATAACAAAAAATGTTGCCAAGACTAATGTCCAAGTGTTTATTGCCGTTGTTTTCTTCTAGAAGTTTTATGGTTTCTTACATACTTCTTACTGAGCTTAAATTTAGGTCTTTAATCCATTTTGAGTTTACTTTTGTGTATGGTGTAAGAAAGTGGTCCAGTTTCGTTCTTTTACATGTTGCTGTCCAGTTTTCCCAATATAATTTATTGAAAAGACTGTCTTCCTCCATTGTATATTCTTGCCTCTTTTGTGGTAGATTAATTAACCATATAAGCATGATATGTATCTGAGCTCTCTATTCTGTTCTATTGATCTGTGTGTCTATCTATGTGCCAGTACCAAACTGTTTTGATTACTGTAGCTTTTTAGTGTATCTTGGAAATCGGGGATTATGATACTACAGCTTTGTTCTTCCTTCTCAAGATTGCCTTGGCTATGTGCAGTCTTTTGTGGTTCCCTACAAGTTTTAGGATTATTTGTTCTAGTTCTGTGAAAAACAGTAGTGGTATTTCAATAGAGATTGCAATGAATCTGTAAATTGCTTTGGGTATATGGATACTTTAATAATATTCATTCTTCCAATCCATGAGTATAACATATCTTTCCACTTATTTATGTTGTCTGAAGTTTCTTTCATCAGTCTTACAGTTTTCAGAGTACTGTTTACGGAGTACAGTTTTCACCTCCTTGGTTAAGTTTATTCCTGTATATTCTTTTTGATTCAGTTGTAAATGGGATTGTTTTCTTAATTTCTCTTTCTGCTAACTCATTATTGATGCATAGAAACACATCTGATTTCTATATAGTAGTTTTGTATCTTTCTCCATCATTGCTTTATGAATAAAATATAAAATTTTCATGGTGAGAATGTAGTGAATTACATATTTCATATATATGTATATATATATATATATATATATTCTACTTATTTACACATACATTGAATGCATACATTATGTGTCCAAAATTATCATTGCATACACACACACCCACACACACACACACACACACACACACACACACACACACACAGATTTGTTAGCTAAGGGAGAAGAGAGAAATCTAAAAGGATGCCTAACTCAAGTCCATGTATAATGATAACAGGAAAACAATGGATATATAATTATAGTTGATTGATTTTGAAAAGAGAAGAGAAAAAAAGAATCAAGAATAAGAGGCCTTTGTGACTTCCATCATTAATGAACTAAGTTCCATTTTAAAACTAAATAAATTTTAGAGACCCACAGCTTGGTTTTCTGTGACCATTTGAGCAGGGAAATAACCTCTTTTGAAAGTCAATACTCTTACATCACTCTTCCCCTTTAATAAAACAATATTTTTAAAATACGAATGCTAGAACTTGTAGTCAAAGTATTAGACTACAATTTATATGTACTAGGCACTAAGTGCAAGTTCAGGAAGATAAGAATGTACCATCTTACAAACTGCTATACACTGTAGAAATAGAAGAGTCTGTCAAATATATTTTATCTTGTGTATGTCTAAGGGGCTATTTTTCAAGACCGATTAAATATTATGAGAACTTAAGAAGAATATAACATCAATTAGAAAAAAATTAGGGGTGCTGGGTGGCTCAGTCTGTTAAGTGTCGGACTTCTGCAGCTCAGGTCATAATCTCATAGTATGAGTTGGAACCCCGCATCAGGCTCTGTGCAGACAGCTCAGAGCCTGGAGCCTGCTTTGGATTCTGTGTCTCCTTCTCTCTGCTAGTTCATTACTCCTCTCCATACACGCTATGTGTGTGCCTCTCCCTCTCAAAAATAAATAAGCATTAATTAAAAAAAAAAAAGAAAAAAAAGGAAAAGGTGTAGAATTGTTTTTCAGAGACATTGTTTTAAATGTGTACATTTCTCCAAGTTACCACATATAAATTACTAACTGCTATTTTAACCTCAGTTTGGATTACATATGAAAAGCAACATCTTTTAAAAAATGAACTGAATTAATGTAATTGAGTTTATATATGTGTGCGTGCATACATTTATGTGTACTGAGTATCTTTGTTAGTATGAGATAAAACAATTCATAACAGAATTTTTTTGCAACTAAATGTTAATCTTGAACTGCTCTTATTTGGATATAATCTTGAAAAATAATAACTCAGGCTATGTTGAACACAGAGATGAGTAGATAGATAATAGATATATACAGACATTGATGTATTCTTTCACATTAAAGTAATTTATCCAAACTTTAGAGGGTTTTAAAATCGTGAAAATATAATATGTTCCATACATAGTCAAAGAATGTCATCTAAAAATTAAAATAAATTCCATAATGATTAATATATATGAAAATTTAGTTAAGAAACATTATTTCCTGCCCTCCAGGCAAACAATGATCCATATTTTCAATTGTTTCCGTTCTAGTAGAATAAAATATAGCATAGATACATGTACACACACATACCCCAAGTTGCTTTTAAGTCCTTAAACCCATGTAATAATGCTGAGCAGTTATTTTTTATCTCCATTAATACATATCACTTATACACACCACTTAAAACCCATATTCATATCCTGTTAAGTAAGTGGATAGAAGTGATCAGATGAAGGGAATAGTTAAGCCTGGTGGGGGGAGTCGGGAAGGGAGACCTCAGATTTTGTTTGTTTGTTTTTGGATTCTAATCTAAAAACAGTAATTATAGGATTGCAAAAAATAAAAACTGTGAGTAGGCATTATATTTAATTAATTAATTGCTTGAACAATAAGTGCAGTATTCATCTGTGATGCATTGGCAAATGGTTTGAATAAGTCCTGAAGAAGCTAAGTGGAAGGCTGAAAGTGGAAACCTGAAAAGAATATAGGAACTCTAAGCCACAAACACCTGTTAACTATTCTGAGTATCTTCAGTGCTGATTAATTCATTTCTTTTGGCACCCTTTGAATGCGTGGCATTGAAATTGTCTCCTGTCTAGCGATCTAGTTAAATGAGTGTACTGTGTTTTCCATTCCAGTTAAAAGCCAAGGGCTGGTGGCATTTTTATATCCTTATGGAAAACTTCCTTTTTTTTTTTAACTTAAATACCTAAAATTGAATCCTGCCTTTCTCTAATCAAAGAAACCTCAAATACTGTATCTTAGGCCAACACCTTTACTTCCTTTTCTCCTTTGACCACCTGCCTGACCTATTTTCTTAGTATTGACTTCTTGTTATTCAGTTAAGGATGATTGTTAGCAGTGAGGCCCAGGAACACTTGGTTCTATTTAAAACAAAAGCCTACTGTTGAATTCAGTGTCAGAGCTGAGGTTTATAGCGTTGAAGAATTGCCTTGATAAATGGCCCTGACATTACAGCTTCCACGACTCCACCTTCAATGTCATCACAACACAGCGTAAGTGTTAAAGTATGGCCGTTGCTGCCTCCCCAAAACATATTAACTTGATGCTTACTCTATCTCCGGATCCCATAGGCGCAATAAATGGAGAAAATAACACATTTACAAACTGATAAAACCCAGCAAAGCTAATAAAATCAGACACTTTATAGCTTGGCTAATCGTGTCCTTTGAAGGGCATCAAATAACACATCATGTACTGCTCAGGGGGAAATCAAATTAGGTGCAGCAATGTCCCTTCAGAACGAACACATTTGAATAGACAGAAGCTATTGTGGCTAATCAGCTTGTATTGTGGATGCTTTATCATTAATACAATGTTAATGTTAAGTGAGCATTATGCAGTTTTTCTATGAAAAGGGAGTAAAGTATTCCTTAAATTGTTGCTCAGTTTGCATTCTGAATCTTTTTGTTTGCTTGTTTTTTTTGTTTTGATTTTAGTTTTAATATGTCATAATGTGGTGTGCATCCCTGTTAATCGTGTTTAAAAGTCATTTAGCCTATAAGGAATTGACCAAGTTACTCGGTTCGGAGATACCCTGCCTTTCATTTTCCTCTCTTCTTTTCCCCAACTCCAAATGATCACCATATCATTGGCTTAGGAAAACATAAAGAAATATTTATAACAAATAGAGCCAAGTATCTTGCTCCAGAATGTTTAGCTCTGTCTTAATGCAAAGTCTATAAAGAGAAAGTGCCAAACTCTTCAACAAATTCTTGAATTCAGAATTCACATTCTTAGTTATGTGCTAACTTCTCTTACATGTAAAAAATTTAATTTTTAATTACATATAAAAAATTTAAAATATCTCTTTGCAAGGAAGACAATTAAGAATCCCCAAAACTAGAAGTTATTCCTGGAAAGAGGTTATTAGACCATAGAAAGAGGATCTGGGAGTAAAGGTCTTAGAGACATTGAATTAATGTTCTAAGACAAGGGTCAGCAATCTATGGCCTCTGACCCAAATCTGCCCCACCTGCTTCTATAAATAAAGTTTTATTGGTTACAACCACAGTTAATTATTTTTAACATGTTGTCTGTGACTGCCTTCACATAGTTATAACAGAAACCGTAAGGCCCAAATTATTTAATAAAGCCAAGAATATTTAATATCTGTCCCCCTACATAAAAAAAAAATTACTGGCCTAAATTTTAAGAGCATGATTCTATAGACTTTATTAAAGGGGAAAGGATGAAAAGAAAAAAGAGGATTCCTAGTGAGAATAAGGCCTATATATGTAACTGAAATTAAATAAAATCTTTGTCATAGAAAGATTAGGAACCAAGGAAGCCATACTAATACAAATAAATTATTTAAGAAATAAAAATGGAGAAAAAAGACAAATCTCCTACACAGAAGAATTCCAAATGGTTTGTGTAAATATCCTCCCCTTAAGGAGATGGGACATTTACTTCTCAATCCTTAAAAATAAACTGTACATAGAGACTTCCTTCCAAAGAGTACCATATGAAAAGGAGGAAAAGACAGCGTAACTTTACAGTGAGAAACCTAACAAACAAACATGTGGTGAAGATCAGTGTCAACATCGTTAAGTCATGTTGATATGATATGAAGAAAGTGACATTTTAGTTCTATGGTCTTCCTCTCACAAAACACTTAAATCCAGTCTAATCATGGGAAAAAACATCAGATAACTCCCAGCTGTGGAACATTCTATAAAATAACTGCCCAGTACTCGTCAAAAGTGTCAACGTCATTAAAAACAAGGAAATTCTGAGAAACTATCACTATTATGAGGAGCCTAAGGAAACATGACAACTAAATATAGTATAGTATCCTGCATGAGATCCTTGAATCAAAAAAAAAAAAAAAAGGATGAGCCTAGAAATTAGGATATATGAGTAAAGCAGGGACTTTTCTTAGTATTAAATGTATCAATATCGGCTCTTAATTATAACACCTTCCATACCAAGGTAAAATGTGAGTAAGAGGGGAGAGTGTGGCATATATGGGAACTCTGCATTGTCTTTGTAATTTTTCTATAAATCTTGACATTGCTAAAATTTAAAAAAATATTTATAAATGTCTAGGAACTATATTATGAAAAGATCTGGTTCTAGATCTTTTCTATGAATTTAAACTCAGTAAAAACTCATTCTTCTCATACATAAGGACGATTATAAAGTTAGTGCAAGTGAAGGAATTGTACAAAGTCTCGATAATATGAAGCTCCTTCATAAAAATGCTCAATGATTGCAAGCTGTAAGTAAAAATTATTGGTATGTAGGCTACTACAAACCCGGACTCCACAATAAATTTTAGTTTCTGTAGTACTGTCCTGATATGTCCACCACACCCAAGTGGCTGCTGACAAGGTTCAATGACTTGGTCAACTCATTACAATTATTTTCTAAGCATCATTCACTCTTTAGGGCCTGTATCTTACTATCAAGGATAGAGAAGGAGTGACTGAATCTCTCTATTCATTTTCTTTCCATTGTTACTGTCTTTCCTGCACTTACATTCAACCCCTACCCCTTTTCTTCCTAGCACTGGAGACTTGTTACCCCAGTAGATCTAACTGGGGGAGAGATACAGTTATATCTGTATTCTATGGTGTAATTTTCTCTTTGGAAAGTCAGTAGAACATTGAAAATTGGTATGCCAAGATTACAGAATTCATTTCTTA
The DNA here is from genome assembly GCF_022079265.1 of Lynx rufus. Classification (NCBI taxonomy): domain Eukaryota; kingdom Metazoa; phylum Chordata; class Mammalia; order Carnivora; family Felidae; genus Lynx; species Lynx rufus. The sequence goes on from NW_025814827.1 coordinate 49,075,892, forward strand.
AAGTATATTATCTAATATACTCATTCTGAGGCTTCAAAAAGTGGGATGAAGTTGATTTTTTTACACTTACATGATACTTAAAATTTATAAAATATATTTGTGTTCATATTTCTGACAACTTATTCATTAGAAGTTTGCAGCCAATGTAGATCAGACTTCAAACTGTTTATAATCTTTTTCTGGCCATATGATCTTTTCATAATGACAATTTATTTCAGTTTTGTCACCTTCATATGGGTATAGAGATGTTAAAGATATCACTAATGATATTACATCATTATGATATCATGACAGTATTCTTTCTGACAACTAGTAAATAGCCAATAGATGATAGCTGTAATTAATGACAATAAAAATATATTATAGCTATCATCTTCATTCCTTGGATAGCTAGTTGTGATTCAAAATAATTAAATGACTTGTTGATTATTGTCCAGCTAGCAAATGACAGTACTAAGGTGTAGCCATTGCCTTTGAAATATCCTTATTCATGCAGTTACTAATATAAGAAATACGTATTTATTATCTATTATCACCATCTATTTAGTTTCTGAAGCTTAGATTCAAATACAAAGGTAAGGAGCAATAAAAAAAGAATGACAAAATACATAGAAAATATATAGTAATTAAAAAAAGGGTATGTGTTTAAGAAGGGTAACAGGGGATATGGATAGCAGACCAGAAATATCTTAGCATCTGAGTAAACTGAGCTGGCTCAACAAGAATAAAGACACACAAGACCAATAAAAAAAAAAAAACTTTTTTTATTAATAAAGGCCTTATATCTTTCATTTGTAATTCTTTGTATTTAAAACATTTTATTGCTATGCCTACCCCCCCAACTTTAGACAGAAAGCCCTGTCTATATATTTTTAAATTTCAGAGATGAAGTCACAGCAAATGGGATGGTTATTAGAATGCATCCCTAGGCTAATAGAGACATCATTGTATTCTTTATTTTTTTCTAGAACTTATATAACACCTTTTATTTCAACTAATAGACAACCTTCTTTGATAATTTTGTCTTTATGCTCTGAAGCATTTTTTTCTGCCATAACCTTGTCTACTTGCTAGATGATAACATGAAATAATCCTCTAAATTATCCAAAACAAGAGTTGAATATTATTATTTAAAAGGTAGTTGACCATTGGAGGAAAAAGGAGGAGAGAAAAATGGCAAGCAGTTCTTTAAATATATTTTTAAAGTATGTGAAACAAACCCATGTGAGTTAATTTGCACAAGCTGGTTCCCACTGGTATCAGCAGCTCTGGAAAGCAATCAGATCTAGATCTATTAGCATAAAAATTAAAAACAAATAAAAAATTCAGATGTTGCATTTGTGATCAATCAACCATCATGCATTATTTTACTAAAGACTTTGCTTCTGCTAGCTATACCACTAACCACAAATTTGGAATGTCACTATTTTTAACATGCGTGTAATTAGTATAAGCAAGAATATTGTCCAGAAAGGGAAATAATTACTTTGGCATCATTTATGAACTGATTTCACACATTTGTATTAATCTCCTTTCCCTGGAAGCATCATCCCCAATTCCTTACAATAAGATACAAGAAAAAAAGCAGACACTTGATTCTGGGGTATAGGAAAATAGATTCCTTTAAGAGGAGATTCTTGAAACTATTACATTTCCCTCAAATAAATAGAATTTTTACCATTCTACCATAAGGTTCATTATTTTCATTAAAGTCTACTGAGACTCAGAGAGAAAAGTATTCATAAACTCCAAAGGATTACATACACTGCTAAAATGAATTAGGTTTTTTTTTCACACAAACATGTAATGGCTCTTCTCCCCTTGTAACTAAGGTTCATTGTCATATCATTTCTCTTAGCAAATCAGTGGACATTACTTGAGGTTAGAATCAAGTCAATTAATCAGGATCTTCAGCTGGTTACAGAAAATGGAAGTTTTCTGCTTGCCAGAACACCTGCGCTACTCAAATGGTCTTGGCGCTTAATTGTTTCCAGGTGCAGCACATGCTCATTCTGGGCTAACAGAATTGTGAATTTCTGCTGCCAGAGGACCCACTTTGAAAGTTGGACTTCACTAGTAAGAGAATTAACCCTCAGTGAGAAGAGGTATCTATCTGTGCTGCTCAGTCATTAAGATTGAGATTTGCAGAATATTCTTGATATTCAATTAAGGAACAGACTTTTTTTTTTTTAAGCTAACTGATCCTACCCTTGCAAGACTTCAAAGATCTGTGTACGTGTGTTGGTGATAATTTTGTGAAGTTTACTCTATAAATATTTATTGAGCACCCTCTATGTTTCAGGACCTTGAAATACAGCAGTAAGCAAAACAAAGATTATTCCTGGAGGTTTTATTCTACTGAGAGACTTTTCTTCCTTCTTTCCTTCCTTTCCTCCCTTCCCTCCTTCCCTTTCCTTTCCTTTCCTTTTTTTTTTTAATCTTCTTGCCTACCTTCCTCCTTTCTGTCTTCTCTCTCTCTCTCTCTTATTTCCCTACTTTAAATATTCTTAAGTAGGATAAACCTCTCTTTTTGGAATCTAGTTTCCAGGAAATAATTGCACCTAGTTTTATGCCTGCTTTGGAGTTTGGCTATGAGTGGATAGTCAGTTTGGTCTTGCTCTACAGTCTAACTTATCTCCAGTTTAGAGTACCAGGGAATAAGAAACCCTATTTTGGAACCCGGTCTCTTTCTTATTTTCTTACTTTATAAGAGATAATGTTCATACTCTGTTTTAATAGCCATTTTATATTTATTTCCCAATTGATTAGGACATTAGATCATCATTCACTATAGGCCTCTCCCACTGTATCCAGTTTTTCTTGGAAAAAAATAGTAGCCAAATTATATTTCAGAGAATCAGGATTTATACTCTTCTCCAGTGAAGAATGTGTGGTTTCTACCTCAAAGCAACAGATCACCAACAGAAACTTCGGAGGAATTTTGAGTTGTTTCCTTTGTTTCAGTTTTTACCCTGCTGTGTGGTATTACTAAGATCTATTCTCTGAGGAAGGGTAAAACCAGGAAAAGAAAGTATCATAGATTTAGGCAGTCATGGAGTCCACGTGATCAGCATTCATGAGGAGGATTGCTGATGAAAGATTCTAGTTCTTTGCTCATCTGTTTTTCTTTTCTTTCCTTCTTTCTTTCTTTTTTCTTTCTTTTTTTTTTTATTTCTCGTTATGCAAGTGTGTGCCTTCTAGCTTGTTTATAGTTAGAAAAAGATCAGAAACTTGAAAGTAAGTCTTATCTCTGATTAAGCCAGAAACAGACACCATAGGATTACTTCCCTTTTGGCTAAAGATCTTCATTTATACAGTAAGTGTTCTTCTCTTTTAGCTAGCTCTGTTTGAATTAGGAGATGAGAAAGGATGATGGTACAGGCAAACTATATCTCATTGTAAGGCTAACAACAAATAAATTACTAACTACTTTGGTATGAATCCATGATTATCTTAATAACTCTTTTGAATACTTCAAAAAATTGTTGTTTTTGTTATTTTAAATAACATGTCAAAGCTGACTGTTTATGGGTTACTTCCAAAGACCATGAAGCTGTTTCTCAGGCAGAGTAGTTTGTATTATTTTGTAATGTATTTTTCTTCCTAGAGCATCTTGTTTTAAGTGTTCACTGCATTTTCAGTTCCAAATATGTTAATGTTTAACTTAAACTGATTATTCTTTAGGGATTTAACCTAGTCGTTTATATCTCTTCCTCTGCCTCTTTTTATACTACGTCATTTCTCTATATTGGCTTTTTTTTATTGTGTTTAACAGAAAACAAGTGTCTTCTGGCATATTAACTGCTATTACTCTAAAAAGAAACTAGTGGTTTACCAGAAATGGTGTCCATTATGGGTTTTCATAGTTATATGATATTTATTGCCTAATTGGCTAGGTCATTGGAAGGACAGTGGATAACACAAACACTGTTGGTGGTAATATTCAATATCCATCCTTCCTTCTGTAACTAACAGAACTCTGGATTTCCTCCAAATGTTCACTCTCATTTCCCAGATGAGTCAAGCTTATTTCAGAGAGGCTTACCCCAGATTAGTTTAATGCAGTTATAGGGGTTCCAGTCTCATTGCTTAATCATCAATGTGTGGTGAAATTCTGGAAGTGACGAATGAGGAGAAATATACTCATGCTTTTCAGACACAGAAAAAAAGATAATCCCTTTGCATTTTGTCATATCTAAGTATTATTTTTATAATTGTTGAAACTCTCAAACAGGCTTTCAAATTTTATATATTAATATAAGTGATTGTTTCAAGGACGACTGGCTACAAAGGAGTACAGAGAGGTGGGGTGGAAGCTTATAACAATTGGGATGCTGATGAAAAAGATCCCATAGAGAGGAAAAATTATGGTATAGAAGAGAATTAGGGAGGATTTCTGAAAGTAATATCCTTGAACAGGTAAGAATGGCTAAGAGACAAGGAACAAATAGATGGGTCTAGGTAGGAGCACAGTTAATCCATGCATGTTGTCAGTCAAAGGGTATTATGGGTACGCATGAAAGTAGGTGAGAACATACAGTTGTGGAATTCTTGAAAGCTTTCATCTAATTGTTTCAATTTCTGAAATATTCTTGTATTTGTATAATTTTTTCAGGGTCTCATCACTGATAAAGGCAAGAAACAGATTCAAACCCAGGGGCCCATTCATATGTTTTTCCTATAAGCATCATAGCATCTGAAAATAGGCTGGTGTTACAGACAATGCTGTCAAGGCAAGATCCCAAAATATCTACTTTCTTAACAAAAACTCAGTTATTTTGTGATGCAAATGTGAACAAATCTAGGCATTTGGAATAATTGACTGAAAACAGTTAACTCTTCTTCACTGTCCCAGCATCACTTGCAAATATAGGTGGTCCAATTCCAGACAATAAAGTACAAGTTTGTTGCAAATGCCTCTGGAAATACTGCTTTCTTAATTAAAAGAGACCAGTGTGGTTAGTGCTATCCCTGTCTTACATTCTGCCTTTATAAATACATTGAACATTTATGATGGCTGGAGCTACAGCAGCCATCTTGCCATTGTTACAAAAGAGAAGAGGAGGGGAGGGGAGGGGAGGAGAGGGGAGGAGAGGGGAGGAGAGGAGAGGAGAGGAGAGGAGAGGAGAGGAGAGGAGAGGAGAGGAGAGGAGAAATCCTGTACTTAAAGGCTGGTGAATTAGAAAGACGAATAAGTCTAGATTCCTAATGGCATCATAGGACAGCTGAACTGAATACAGACAAATAAATGACAGTTTCATTAGGTTATTACTATTTAGTTACTTGCTGCCTAATGAAGTTCTTACTGATATGGCTGGAATTCCATCCTTCTTTATCTTTTTGGAAAAAAATAAAACTAAGCTAAAACTGTCAGTTACGATAGAATTCTCAAAACACAGATATTAATTATGAAGCTACTGCTCTCATGATTCTGCTGTGTTCTAAGAAATGCAAAATTAGTTGTAAATTTTTAATCTGGGTAGAAAATAAATCCTACCACTAAATGTTTAAGTAATGCTTGCCCCCTGTTCATTTAGCAATGTTATTCATTTCATGTACTGCTGACACAGTCTGTTTTAAAATTCTTAAACTAAATTAACTTTATATTTGCTAGAATTAGGGGAAATTAGACATTGAATTAAAAGTTTGAAAATTAAGACATGTGTCTAAATTAAAACCATGTTTTTAAATGGAAAATTTCTTTTAATACTACCTTACAAAATTACATAGATCAACTGGCATGCCAGGAACAGTATTTCCATGTATATTTTGATAAAAGACTTTATGGTGTGAACTTGAATAATAATTTTAAAATTGATGCTGGCAGAGTGAAAAGAAGAAAGATCTCTGGGGTGTTTCCTAATTGTATTGATCCATTGAATCATCCAATTCCGAAGTTACTTTACTTACGTGTTTTGTTTTTGTTTTTTTGTTATGAGAGATGATAAATGGCAACATTGGTTAAACCACTTTGAATTGAATTTATTATTAATTCTAGCCAGTGTCCTAACTGATGAATAGTCAAACAATTCTGGAAAACACTAGAATTAACAATATTAAAGAATTTTTTAATTCTTTAATTCTAATGTTTGTTTGGAGGGTTAGTTTTAGTTTGTTTTTGTTTGTTTACTGCAGAACTTCACTAAGCCTTTAATATACTAAGGTACATATTGAATTCCCTAAGCCAAGAATAGAGTAGGTAGTGTTTTGTAAATTTATTTGACCATGGAAGTCGTTATCTTACAAGCCGCTCTCCCCACAGACACTCTCTAAAACACATATTAAGTGGATCTAGCGCTCACAGAATCAACATTCTAGCCCTGAAAGGGAAAAGAACAAAAAAGGGAAAAAAACGACACATCTAAAAACTCAGACATATGTGGTTTAAAACCAGTCTTCCACTAAATGCCAGGAAGCTTTAGTTATGTGGTCTCACTTTTCTGAGACTTTGTTTCTTTGTCTGTAAGTTGGAGGAAATAATATTCCTGTATAATAGTACTGGTCAGAGAATTCAAATGTTGAAATTTGTTGAATATCTTGAACATACTGAGTACTGAGTCAGTGATGATATTCACAATAGTTATTTTATACTACCAGCAATGTTAATGGATATTATTAAAGTGATATTTTAATATTATTATGTAATTTATCTATGCTAATCCCTGACCCTTAGGGGACCAATAAATGACTCCTGCCATCTTTGATAATTATTTTGCTCATGTTTTATATTATAAATATGAGATTTATTGAACCTCAGTCAGGATAGAAACAAGGGACACATTTCAAATGTGTTTGTTTTATTGTTGTTGCTGTTTTTCTGAATTATCCAAGTGCTAAGAGTGAAAAATTCCTTGGAACTTTAGATTTAGAGAGAATGCACTTGAGTTTGGGGGTTATAGTTGTTTGTTCAGTATTCAGCACAGAAATTTTTTTTTTCATATAATAAATGGACATGAAAAAGAATTTACTATTTGGTAGAAAACCGGGGAAGTTTCCAAGGATTTTACTGGCTTTCTACCACTGTGAGAGCTCTCACCTCACAGGACAAGAATCCATTTTGGGAGTTACTTCAGTTCCCAAGTATGCTCATCAAAATTTGCCCTCAGGGTGGGAAAATGGGCACTGGGAAAGTTTGTGGACCCAGAGGATACATTTTAAACCAGACTAGCCAACCAAGGCTTACTACTTGGTCCCCATATTTACCACTAACTGCTGTGTGTTTCCATAGTGCCCCATTCTAACTGGGGGGACATGATGTCACTTCTGGTCTTTGGGCACCTGTATCAACGCAGCTGCTGTACCCAGTAATCCTCAGAATATCTGAGCACTCCTCTTTTTTCTTTTGTACAGTTACCTGAGTAAATGGCCATAGATAACTTTGGAGTTGAACAGGAACACTTCATAGCTTTTCCTTACCATGCTGTTGCAAGGTCTGCCTCTTCTGTCAATTTGTTCCACATCTAAATGCTGACTCAAATCTGGGAACTGAGCAGTATATTGTCATATTTTATCCACACAATCACACACAGCTTCCTACATTTTCATTCTTGCCTTTTTATTATGGATGTTAAGAAGCACCTTGCTCTTTCCCTTTCAGGGCTAGAATGTTGATTCTGTGAGCGCTAGATCCACTTAATATGTGTTTTAGAGAGTGTCTGTGGGGAGAGCGGCTTGTAAGATAACGACTTCCATGGTCAAATAAATTTACAAAACACTACCTACTATTATGGATGTTAAGAAGCACCTTTATTGGCTACCTATTTTTTCCCTGGCATTTTTAATATCTCCATGAGGATTCATTCCTATTGGCTGCCTTTCCATGCTTGCCTTCTGCCCTGCCCTTACAGTAACTAATCTCATGGATTCTTGGATTTAATTGTCACCACTTGGCCTGTTACTTCAGTGCCCCAGTGTCCCTGTTCACATGGAGACTAGCTCAGTGATAGCTAAGTTATGCCTGGACTGCAGAGGACCTGGCTTTGGGTGGATGATATGTCCTCTGGGCTCTCCTGTGAAACATAATCCTGGGTCTTCTGGCTTTACCATCATGTACCCTTTCCAATATTCTCACTTCTTTAAACCCTATTTCTTTTCCTACCATCTTGCAGGGAAAGAAACAGAAGCAAGTTAGGCATTTATATTTCACTTACTGTGGGTCATTCTTATTCCAGCTTCTAGAGTCATTCTAGCAGCAAGTATGCCCTCTCCCCTGGGGTGCTTGTCACAGGTTATGTCCTATATCTTTGGAAGGACCCCCAAATTAATAAAATTTTAAATATTTAGTCTTACTTCTGGCCCCTTTGATGAAACATCCTAAAAGTTCAATCTTTTTGATATTCCCTAGGCTCCTACCCATACATTCTAGTTAATACTTGTGTCATCTTCAGAGTGTAATCTCTTTCTTCCCTACCAGACCCAGCACATTCCCAACTACGTTGAGCTGCAATCAGCAGGATTTCATATATTTCATTATATTATATTATATTATATTATATTATATTATATTATATTATGAATCTAACGATTCATATTGTTAGATATGAAAATTAAAGAACAGGTGAATCCCTCTTATACATTGTTTTCTGCTTTCTTTCTAAATGTCACCATATAACCACACTTATTCATGTTTCTCTTTCATTGGTTTTATTTTTATACCACAATTTTTGTACCTTTCTAAAAATGTAGCTCACTTTTTTGTTAATATTTGCTATTAACCATCATGATATAAAAACATTCCAGTTTGGATTAATCAAGAAATGCCAGTATTGTTTTACAAACTTTCAATATACCATCTTTTTAAGGGATCATATTTTATACCCCCCTGTGTTCAACTATGATTGATTAAGAGAGAGCCCAATTCCAATGACTGCAGTATTGGAGCTCTGTAGCCAATGTGGACCTCAATACTGGATTTGTTGCTTATTAGCTCTGTGACTTAGATATACTATAAAAGCTCTAACGTAATTTCCACATCTACATAAAGGGAATATTTATGCTTGCTCTCTCATAGAGCTGATGTGATAATTTATGAAATAACTAGTACATTGAAAGCACTAAGCAAAAGACTTAGCATGGAATAAGTGCTCAACAAACACTACCTGCTAGAGGATTATAATGAGATGTCAAATCCTTTCTTACTCCCATTTAGGTATATGTCGTATGATCAAATCTCAGCTCAAATTTTGCTATTCATAAAATCAAAATAAAATATAGTTATAGCTAAAATAAGCTTTATTTTGCTGAACCGCAGAGAGGTTTTTCTATACTTTGCTTAGATTGCTTATACACTTATTTTTTTTTATATTTTGATATTCATATATCTTATATCCTAAGATGTTATAGGTGTTGTTTTTGGGACAGACATTCTGATTGGAATATTATTTTATGCTCTGACCCCATTCTCTATAGTGTCTTGTTACAAGTGTTCAAACTTGTGTTCAAATGCTTGTATACAGGTGTTCAAATTATATTTTCTAAAAGAAATAAAGAGAACTAAATCTTAAGTAATATTAATTTTATCAACAATAAAACAGTAATAACCATCCACCCAGTCTTATAATGACAGCAAGATTTAAATTATAAACGTGAAAACTGAATTGGGGAAAAAAGCAAACGTAGAAGTTGAGATAAAATTATATACATTTGTCTCAAGGTTTCAGATTCTTAGTTTATTAGTGCTTATGTAATGAGTTTCATTACTTTCAAGGGCAAAGATGTAGGGAGATCATACTGTTGAATATTGCTGAAGTCAGGCCTCAAACAAGTGTGTAATCCGTACCAAATCCTTAAGCTTTTGAATGAATCAGGCAAAAGACCATTTTTTTCAGCTTCATCCCTCCATATTTCATCATCTCTTTCTCCTTGCCTTTGTCTTATTTCTAAGCCTAAGTGAATCAAAAGAAAATAAAAATGTGCGTTTGTCCTTACCATATGGGCCCTTTGCTAAAGCCTTTAATTAGCTGCTCCTTACAAAGAGGGACTTTATATCTCTAAAATGTAGGATCCTTTACTTATCTAACTTTAACTGGACAATGGGAACACAACAGTAGCTTCATTACTATTCCTCTTTTCCAGACAGCTCAATAAATGCATATACACATTTAAGTACGAAATGCATATACATTTAATTTATGTATTAAAGGTGCCTCAGAATTATTGTTTTAGACTTTCCTTGGATATTCCTCCTCTTCTAAAAACAACTATTTCTTCTCTTTTTTATTTGCAAAGTACCATGAAGCAGGAATGAGAAAATATTATTGACTCCACCTCCCACTTATTTTTGGAGAATCCAAAAAAAAAAAAAAAAAGGCAATTTGATTGGTGTCATGGAGCAAGTTATAGCATCCTCACATTGAAAATGAAATCATTCAAGGGTTGCCTGGGTGGCTCAGTCAGTTAAGTGTCTGACTTCGGCTCAGATCATGATCTCATGGTCCGTGAGTTCGAGCCCCGCATCGAGCTGTGTGCTTACAGCTCAGAACCTAGAGCCTGCTTCAGATTATGTGTCTCCCTCTCTCTCTGCCCCTGCCCCTCTCCCGCTCAAGCTCTGTCTCTGTCTCTCTCAAAAATAAATAAACATTTGGGGCGCCTGGGTGGCGCAGTCGGTTAAGCGTCCGACTTCAGCCAGGTCACGATCTCGCGGTCCGTGAGTTCGAGCCCCGCGTCAGGCTCTGGGCTAATGGCTCAGAGCCTGGAGCCTGTTTCCGATTCTGTGTCTCCCTCTCTCTCTGCCCCTCCCCCGTTCATGCTCTGTCTCTCTGTGTCCCAAAAATAAATAAACGTTGAAAAAAAATTAAAAAAAAAATAAACATTAAAAAAATGAAATCAATCAAGTACTATTTCCACTCACATACATACACAGAAAGCATCAACAAAGATTCACTTTCCTACGTATGGCATTTGGATCTATGGTTAGTGGTAACATAGATAAACTATAGTATAATTTAGAATTGGACATTTTATTGGTTAGCAGTTAGTATAATCAGTTTATGAAATACATTTTTGTGTTTCTTTCTGTTCCAAAAACATTTTACCAAGTTTATCAATGATTATTTCTAAGTAATTGGAAGTAACACAGGGTTTACCTTATTCTTTAGGTGAGAATAAACCAAGTTCAAGAAATTTCAAAGAACCACATAATCAGTGGGTACAGGTATTAAAAATATAAGTCAATAGGGGCTCCTGGGTGGCTCATTCGGTTAAGCGTCCGACTTCAACTCAGGTCACGATCTCGCTGTCCGTGAGTTCTAGCCCCGCATCGGGCTCTGGGCTGATGGCTCAGAGCCTGGAGCCTGTTTCCGATTCTGTGTCTCCCTCTCTCTCTGCCCCTCCCCCATTCATGCTCTGTCTCTCTCTGTCTCAAAAATAAATAAACGTTTAAAAAAATCTGAAAGAAAATATAAGTCAATATCTCCCTATTTTAATAGTTTTTTTAATATATAGCTCCTGTTTTGCAAGAACAAACATGTAATATTTTTACTTTCTGTAGAAAGAAAAAATAAAGACTGAAAGAATAAAAAGTTCAACAAAAAAGGTACTTTGACAATCTCATTTATGATCATTGCTATATCTGTGATCAATAATAGGAAGCATAACCAGCAGTAAAAGAACAGAATAGAAAAACTGTCATTAAATAACATGGATTCATACTACTGTGTTAGAGGCCATTCCTAGTTGAATTAAAACAATTGTTCTCGGATTATTTTTCTGTTTTCAGTCCATTCCGGACAAGAAACTGAATAGCCTAAGCACACACAGTACTTCCTGCTTACAGAATTAAGACGACCCCATTATTGCACTTAAAGAGTCCTTATCATGAAACTATTTTAGGACTTTACTACACTAATTATGACACACTGATATTAATGTCAGCATGTACATTAGATCACTGAAAAAGAGCAGAAAGTCCACAAGTATACAAATACACATATGGTCAATGGAGTTTTGACATCGCGCCACAGTAGTTCAGTGAGGGAGGAAGGAGTGTGCAGGGTTTTAGAAACCCACACCAGGTGGGCACTGCATGCCTGCATGACTCTCAATAAATGCCCCGCATACTAAGGCTTGAGTAAGCTTCCCTGGTTGGCAAAATTACACAAGTGTTGTCATACGTCATTGCCAGAAGAATTAACAAATTCACGTGTGATTCCCTTGGGAGGAAATACTTGCAGACTTACGCCTGTTTTCTCCTGGACTTTACCCCATATGCTTTTCCCTTTGATGATTTTATTCTGTATTCTTTCACTATCATAAACCATAACCATGAGTGTAACAGCTTTTCTGAGTCCTGTGAGTCCTTCTAGCAAATCTTTGAGCCTGCCGGTAGCCTTAGGGTTCTGGAACCCAATAGTTTTTTCACCAAATGGTATTGGAATTTCTGGATGTATATGGAGCCAAAACCAAAACCAAAAACTTAACCCTTACCTCACACCATAATTAAAAATCTATTTGGAATTGGTCACGGGTATAAATATTTAAGCTAAAACTATAAAACGTCTGAGCAGAAATATTAATAGAAAATGTTCATTAACATAGGATAGGCAGTCATTCTTTACATACAATGCAGAAAGAAAAAATCGTGACAGAAAAAAAAATTAAATTTTATAATATCCAAATTTAGAAGCTATTTTAACTGCTGTTGACTGAACTGGTTTACCGAAAATTCATATGTTGAAGCCTTCACTCTCAGTATGGCTATATTTGGAGGTAGGGCCTAAAGAAGGTAATTGCTAAATGACCTAAAAGGATTGAGGCCTTGATCCGATAGAATTAGTATATTTATAAGAAGAGACACCAAAAAACTCATTCTTTTTCTTTTTCTTTCTTTTCTTTTCTTTTCCCCTCTGCCATATGAAAACGCAGCTAGAAGGCAGCTATCCATAAGCCAGGAAAAGAGCTATCACCAAGAATCCAATCAGCCAGCACCTTGAACTTGGACTTCCCAGCCCCCATAACTTTGAGAAAAGAAGTTTTTGTAGTTTAAAACATAGACTCTGTAATACTTATTATGACAGCCAAAACTGATTAATATGGATGACAGAGTATTTTATGTTCTAGAATAAAGAACCCTCACAACTCAGTAAGAAAAGTAGCCCCAACAATGGGCAAAAAAATTGGGCAGGACTTTTATTAAGAAAAAAGAAACACAGGGGTGCCTGGATGGCTCAGTAGGTTAAGTGTCCAACTTTGGCTCAGGTCATGATCTAGCAGTTCATGGGTTCAAGCCCCACATCGGGCTCTTTGCTGACAGCTCTGAGCCTGGAGCCTCCTTCTGATTCTGTGTCTCCCTCTCACTGTCTCTCTCTCTTTTTCTCAAAAACAAACACTAAAAAAATTAAAAAAAAATTAAGAAATAGAAATGTTCAGTTAGCCCAGGAAAAGGCATTTAGCATCATTAGTTAAGAAATCCAAATTAATGCCTCAATGAGATACCAAGAACTAATCAGTAGAAAGGCTTTAAAAATATTAACAATACCAAGTGATGGAGAAAATGCATAACTTCAGCTTCATTCATTACTTCTATGAATTTAAATGATACAACCACTTTAGAAAATATTTGGCAATTTGTTACAGAATTTATTATATACTTACTACATGGCTAAGCAATTCTACTCCTAGAAATTTATACAAAAGAGATGAAAAAATATTTGTACAGAAAACCTTATATGTGAATGCTCATGGCAACTTTATTCTTGGGTCCAAAATTCAGAAATAATGTGTATATGTCTCCATAGGTGAACAGATAAATAAAATATGCCAAATCCATGCAAAATAATATAGTTGATAAAAAGAAATAAATTATCAATGCATAAAAATTACATGGGTAAAAGTCAGAAATATGAAGCAGAAAAAAAATCGGGCACAAGAAGTGTGCCCTTTGATTGCATTCCTGTGAAATTCTAGAAATAATAAAGCTAACTCTCATGGCAGAAAAAAAGATCAGTTGTTTCCTGGTATGATATGAAGGTGCAGGTATTGATTATGAAAGGGTAAAGATGTACTTTGGCAAAGAAAGAAATATTTTATATCGATTTGCATGGTATTTACCTTCTACATTTGTCATATTTCATTAATCCATATGTTTAGCTGGGTGATTTTTTTGTTTTTAAATGATACCTCCATAAGTTAGTTTTAAAAGGAGAGAGTGTAATATGAAACATGTGTATTTGATTTACATATGCAACAATTATCTCTGTTAACACGTGAGGTACTGCCACATTTTTTAAAAAAAATTTAAGTTTATTTATTTATTTTGAGAGAGAGAGCACAAATGGGGTAGGGACAGAGAGAGCAGAGAAAATAGCAAGCAAGCTCTGCCCTCTCAGCCCAGAGCCGGATGCTGGGCTGAACTCAGGAGCTGTGAGATCATGACCTGAGTCCAAGGCAGATGCTTGGCCGACTCAGCCACCCCATCCAGGACCCCAGAGACACTTGCCAACATTGGCTGCTCTTGTACAGGGTAAATGTTTCGAGAAGGTTGTTTCATGGTGTACCTAGTATGCTTTTTGAATTTTGAATTTATAAATGTGTTACCCATTAAAAATTACATTTTTTCTTTATATTCCAGAACCTAGCAACATTCCAGGAATAAAGTAGGTACCGTAAATGTACATTTAATTAAAACTAAGACTATGAACTGAATCATGACTCACTGTTTACCACATATTGAACACATATTATAACGATAGCTTTCCACATATCTCAGAAGAAAATTATTTACTGGATAGTATTTCAAGCAAGTAATATTTTAGTATAATAATCGAAGAAAATTTTGGCAAATATCATTAGTTCTTACAGTATGCTACAAATTGGCATAAAGGAGCAGTAGCAATGAATCAGTACAATATAAATCTTTAAAACATTGATGTAGTTTCTAGTTGGACAGAAGCCCTTATAATCAGTCAAACAGAACATCTGTTTAAGTCAAGGCACATAACAGTGGTAAAGATATATTTTTGTTCATAGAAATTTATAATAAAAACAATATGTAGAATTAGTTGACACATTTCTTGGGGCTAGTAAATTCCGTTATTCATTTGTTATGATTTTATATTCATTATCTTCTTTGATTCTAGAAACATTTATTAAATACCTACTGTGTGGGAAGCTACTTTTCCATCAATACAAAATTATTTTGCTCCTATAATAACAGTTATAAGAAAGTCAGATGATACTAGAAAGAAATTAAATACAGATATATATATATATATATACATATTTTTATATATATACATATATATACACACACATACATACATACATATTTCAAATTTATATTTTGGAAAATATATTTAAATATTAGAAAGTTTAGTTTTAAAACATAATTTTGAGAATATGTAGGAAGATCATTTATTCTGTTACTCATTTGCTTCTTTGAATATGTGCTACATCCATAATATTGTGGGGTTTTTTTTCTCCTTATGCATTTTTCAAGGGACACTAACAAATTAGAATGTGTAAAAAAAGCAAGTGGCCTGTATAGTTAGTGGGTAGAAAGCTATGTTGCTGATAGTCAACTCTCCTAAAGATCACCAGAAAAAGTTGTGGATAACATAAAGATAAATTTATTAGACTAACTTTAGGAAGGATGATCCAACCTTGAGACCATCTTAATAGTGTCTCAAAAAAGAAAAATTAGGGGAGGGCATCTATAGTGATTTAAGGCGTGGATTCAGTGATTTTAGAGTGGTGAACAGGGTGGATAGACAAAGTTTATGACAAGTTATCTTTGTATTAGTGGGCAGGGTGTGGTGGTGGTCTTGAAGAGAGCCTTGATCAGCAAAGTTTTCTTTTAATAAGTGAGGTATTTATGTAGGCTGGCTCGTGGCATTGCTTAGCACAGGAAAGAGTAAATCTCTTTTGTCTCAGAACTGTTTAGCACAGGGAAAGAAAGGATATTTGTGTTAGTTCTCTATGTCAGATGAATGGCAGTTTAAAAAACTGGGGCTTTTTAGTATATATTTAACAATAGAATTCCCAGCTTGGAGTACAGAAGAATGATGGTGATCATTAGTTTCTTAAATAAAAATCAATTGTAAAAAATTCTACAAGAGGGATTGAGCAACTGTAATAGTATACCTGACATAGTAGCCCCAGATTAATTTCTTGATGTCCTAAAGATAAGAAAAATTCTAACACTGTAAAGTATAATAAATGTAAAAATTACTTGGAATCGGCTATATACATTGTAAAAGAGTGCTGTTCTGTGTTTGTAAGTGTATGTATTAATATAAAGTCACAAATTTTCAGTCATCTTTATTTTACATTGTACTTAATACAGTATTGGATATTAATAGCATTCAACATTTAACTGGTTTAAGGATTCAAATATTTTCAAGGAACTTTTGTGCCCTATAGGAAAAGTAATCTTGGTATCTTTTCATATTGGAAAGCTTGACATGCTATGAGACGTGTCCTCAGTGAGGATCCAGTCCTCTTTGGTCTGTAAGAAAAACCACTGTGTTGGAGTAAAAACACTTAGATTTCTGATCTCTGCTTTGCCAATTAAGTCTAGCTGTGTGAACTGGAACAAGTCATTAATGTCATTGACCTCAATGGTTCACTACTAAAATCTTTCTAATAATCTGAGACAGAAATTGCATAGCGTATTTGAAACATTATAACTAGAACACAATTTACAGGCGAGCTAATATCATCTTTTTTTCCTTCAAACTTAAAAGAAGTTCACCCTGGAGATGTCTCACTTTGTCATCTCATATCTAGCATTGCTTAGATTTCTGCATTCCATTGTTCAGAGAGTACAAATCTTTGGCTTCCTTATGTTAGTGTGTAAATTAATATTTAAATTTGTATTTATAATACAAAATCCTGTGGAATCTGGTTTATAAGAAAAGCATATTTCAATAGTCTGTGTGTTTTTGTTCTTTCCTGTCCCAACGAATGTAAGCCATTGAGTTAAATAACTGTTGTGTTCCCCAATTCCCTAAGGTGGTTCGATTTGTACAAAGTAGGAAATGTTTTCTACCAAGTAAGACAATTTGGATTCAGGGCTTTTCTGGGCTGAATGGGATACACACTTAATGTTGTAACTATTATTGTTCTTGCTATTTCATTAAAATGAGCTATTATAAAGTCTTTGAATTGTGTCCTAGCTAGATATTCCCTGATAAATATGTATAGAACTTTTTAATATCTACATGTGTTATCTGAATAATTGTTTTCCATAGTAACTCATAGTAACAAAAAGATTTCTGTGCCTTATTATCATAGTGTCTTTAAGTTTCAACTTTATTCAAAATTATATATACAGAATTCTTTTTTTTTAAGTTTTTGTTTAAATTCAAGTTAGTAAACATACAGTATAACATTAGTTTCAGGTATACAATTTAGTGACTGAAAACTTCCATACAACACCCAAGTTGTCATCACAGCAAGTGCTCTCCTTAATCCCCAACCCCTGTTTTACCCATCCTTCCACCCACCTCCCCTCTGTACCCATCACTTTGTTATCTAGAGTTAAGAATCTCTTTCTTGGTTTGGCTCCCTCTGTCTTTCTGCTTTCCTTTTGTTTTTTGTTTTGTTTCTTAAATTCCACATATGAGTGAAATCATATTGTATTGTCTTTCTTTGACTTATTTCGATTGGCATATTACTCTAGCTCTATGTCATTGCAAATGGTAAGATTTCATTATTTTTATGACTGATTAATATTAATTGTGTGTATATATATACACATATGTATATTATATGTGTGTGTACATCTATCACTTCTTTATCCATTCATTAGTCAAAGGACACTTGGGCTGTTTCCATAATTTGGCTATTGTAGATAATGCTGGTATAAACATCTGGGTTAGTATTTGAATTAGTATTTTTGTGTTCTTTTGAGTAAATACCTAGTAGTGCAATTATGGATCATAGGGTAGTTCTATTTTTAACTTTTTCATGAACCTCCATACTGTGGAGTCAACCTCCACATTGACTGTACCAGTTTGCATTCCCACCAACAATGTGAGAGGGTTCTTTCTCCACATCCTCACTAGCACGTATTGTTGCTTGTATTGTTTATTTTAGCCATTATTTGACTTAGTTTTTCTTGATTCTTTCCTCAGTCTTAAGGACTTTCATGTCATGCATGTATAAACTTAATGCACCAAAGACTCAAAGAAACTCTCTTGCATCTCTTCGTATCCCCTTCTCTGTACTGCTCCCCATTCTGCACTGCTTCCCTGAAAAGTCTAGTCACCTCAGTTTCCTTGAACTCTGATCTCTGCCTCCTCAACTCAGCAAAAGAGTGAAAGCATATGAGTTCATCCTCTGCACTGAGTCTTGGAGCACTATCACATAGCAGTAAGATGGCATAATTGTAGAGCTCATCTCATTCATTTCTCTTTTCTCAGGAATGACAGTCCTGTACTGACCTTTGTCCAATTTCTCTCTGGCTTTTTAATTGCTTAAAGCAGGACAGCATTCTTTTGGAAAATATTTCTTCATGAGCCAAAACATATCAGGTTGGAAGTTTCTGATGAAATTAAACATAAGCTTAATATATGAAACAGCAAAATGCCACTCCTAGGTATTTACCAAAGAGAAATTAAGTCATGGGTCCAGAAACAGCCCATACACAAATATTCATGGCAGCTTTATTTATAAGAGATATAATTTTAAATAATCCCCAAACCTACCAAACTTGAGTGGATTAACACATTTTCCTATATTCATATAATGAACTATTACTGAGAAATATAAGGATGTATCACTGATATACACTTCTTTGAGGAATTTCAAAACCATTTTGCTAAAAATAAGGAGCCAGACAAGACAAGAGTGCATTCTCTATGATTCTATTCATGTAAAGTTCTAGAATGCACAAAACCAACCTACAGTGACAGAAATTGGACCGGTTGTTGCGAAGGGGTGCAGTTGGGAAATTGAACACTAAGAGCCATGAGGGATCTTTATAGAGTGGTGGAAAGTTGTCTTGTCTTGATTGATATAGTGACCACACACACACACACACACTCTGTAAATTAAACATAAATACATTTTTTTAATAAAAGATAACTTAGACCAGTGTGGCGGCATGGCAGATGAAATGAAGAATATGAATTTGCAAAATTTTATATATTTAAATAGACAGGATTTAGTGATGGAAATGACAGTAAAAGAATGGATAGAAAGTTTTTTTCAAGAGTAACTCTGGGGTTTCTGGCTTGGGGAGAGGTACATTCACTGAAGCAGGAAACCCTGGACAAGAACTAGACTGGAAAAACCTGAAGAGTAGCAGGTAGAGGGCTGTAGTTCCAACTGAAGTTGGAAGTACCTTTGATATATGTAAGTAAAGATGCCATGCAATCGATGGATTTATAGGATTGAAACTGAGAGGTATGTATTGGAGAATCTGTATACCATTGGCATTTAGGAATAATTAAACTATTAATGTAGATCAAGATATACCTGAAAAAGAAGAGAAGTAGACTTTCAGGAATGGCAACTTTTACTGATATTTTAGGAGGATGCAGATAGAGGATAGATTTATTACTCTTTGGATTTATTCATTGATTCAGTAGATAATTTAGTATGCCTTTTATTTGCCAGATACTATTTATTGCAAGCACTAAGGATAAACTATAGATAAGATAGAGTCCTACACTTATGATCACAGATATAGAATGGAACCAGTTTGACCCAGTGTGTAATTTTTCCAACAGTTCATTCATTCTCTGTTGGTACATAATTAACATATTCATTTATTTAAGGTTGATTCATGATTAAGTTTCTATCACCCATATTCTAAACAACAACAAAAGTTAACAGACTGGAAGCATGATTTGAAGACTGTGGAATCTGGATAATAGATAAGAAGGTATATAAAAATAAGGAAAGTCTATATTATGATTAATAACAAGATTATTATTTCAGAAAGAAAAAATAGTAAAGGGTAGTGAAGATGTCTTCTCATGTCTTGGACATAGCATGGTTGCTCCTAACTCTGATCCTAACCCTACGATGCACTAAACTTATGTTCCATCCATATTCAAAGGCGCTATATGGAGTCCTTTTCATTTCATACAGAAGCTGGCCACACACACACACACACACACACACACACACACACACCAGTTGCTCTGCTGACCTTAATGTACCATCCTGCTCTTCCTTTGTATTGTTTTAAATTAATGGATAGGCAAATTACCAAACATTCAAGTAAACTGTCTTTCGACCAAAGAAAAAAATACTTTGTAGAAAATAGAAATCAAGATCGGGACAGGCTTATTTTCTTAGAGAAATTCAACAGCTGTCTCAGGGAAAGAATACCTCAAAGGCAAAAAACATAATATGAACATTTAGAATATGTACGCACATCATTTACCTATAAAACAGATAAATTTATAATCTCTTGTGAAATAATGAACAGTTAACACAGAAACTTTTAAAAAATGATTAAATGTTGCAATTATATTTAAGAAAATAAAATAAATGTTCATTATAGCATTACATTAAAACTGAGTCTGTTGAAGTGGCAGATACTTTCTGGAAGCAAAATAATAGGAGACGTTCATTAATCATGGAGCCAGAGCCACAGCAAATGGAAAAGACACAGACCCAGACATGCAAACTGTCCTTTTATAGCAGAAAACTGTGTTCCTTTGACAAACATCTCTCGCCAGTTTCTTGACATATTTACAATTCTAGGTTTATTAAAAATACTTGTACAAATGTTCTGAAGAGTCAATATTGCATTCACTTATTAAGTAGTTCTGATACTTAATGTACTTGCTATAAAATAATTTCTGATATTCAACTAAGAGCTCCCTTAGTTTATATTTGTTCTTCAACTAAAATATATCTCACTATGATTACCATATTTGCGTAATTTGCATCAACATGTCAGTTCATACACAGATCCTCACCCAAACACATATGTTTTTTTTTTATTGTTCCTTTGTTCCTTTCAAAAAATAGCTGTGTTGAT
The DNA here is from genome assembly GCF_022079265.1 of Lynx rufus. NCBI lineage: Eukaryota > Metazoa > Chordata > Mammalia > Carnivora > Felidae > Lynx > Lynx rufus. The sequence goes on from NW_025814827.1 coordinate 49,096,827, forward strand.
CATCATTTGCAACTTATTTTGCTAAGTGGTTGAAAGTAGGATGAGGGTCCTCAGATATAATGGTAAATATCATAGGTCGGAGTCAGTTGCCTGTTTTCAGTTCCTAGTTTCATGATCTGGTAAACGTATGATCTTGAGTAATTTTTTTAACTTACTAACCTCAACTTCATTATCTGTAATATGGAGAGAATACTGATCGTATTACCGAGCCTTTTCCAGGCAAAGGTCTAATGTTAATGTATTAACTCATTAATCCCCTCAATTACTCTTATGAGATTATTATTATCAGTATTTAGTTTAAGATGAGAAATTTGAAAAACCAAGGAAAGAAATAATATGCACTGTGCTATATACTTTGAATCAGGTTATGGTGACTTTATTTAATCATAAACACTGAACAGTGTCAAATCCCACAGCCCCACATGAGATCTACCACTTAGTAGAATGCCTCTTCCATAGTATGAGATCCAAAAATATCCGTCTTCCTATTTGTTGTGAGGGATTGGCTGCCTCAGATTTTTCAGCTCATGAGGTAGTAAGCATCCTCTTTCTTCTTTTCCTGTGAAGCTTTCCTCTCTCAAGCTTCAGATATAGTCATAATGTCAAAAATATAGAATTACCAAGAGTAAAGTATTAAAGTTCATTTAGCTCCTCCTCCCAGTTCCAATCTAAATATAGTCATTATTAATGATTTAATGTGTTTATATGAAGTTGTTTTTACATTCTCTACTCACATACACATAGAAGGTCGTATACAAATACCTTACTTTCATTAAGTAATTTGAACATCATACAAATATGAGATTGTACTATATGCTCTTTAAAGAAACCTTTTATTCATCATATTTAAACTAAAACAGTCAGTTCATCTGTTCCTCCCATCTTCTACCCCTGCCTTTGTATCACCAATCTGTTTGTTCTCTGTATCTGTAGGCTTGTTTGTTTGTTTATATATTAGAGTCCACATGTAAGAGACATCATAAGGTATTTGTGTTTCTCTGTCTTATTTCACTTAGCATAATGCCCTTGAGGTCTGTTTATATATATACTATTTTTTATCTTATTTAAATCTTATTTTGGTAGGCAGGTGTCCTGTTTAGGTACAGCCTGTAGCTTCTAGAGGCCTCCAGAAGCTGTACGAAACGTCTGGCGGTGGGTAGATAAGGTGCCGCTGTGGGAGAAGAGGGATCAGCCTTCAGGGCCTTGCTGGCGATGCTGCCACAGAAAAATGGGCCTCAGCTGCTGTTAGATGAGGATCTTAATGCCAAGTGTCTGCTGCTCAACCCCTTTCCGGATCCCTTGGTCAAAGAAATCAGACTTTTCTTGTTTTCTTTTGTCTTTTCTTTTTTGTTGTTGTTGTTGTCTTTAATGTTCATTTTTTTGTTTTCTCATTTGTTTTCCCGTCCAGAAAACGGGAGAGGTTGGAGGGTTCCTGACACTCAATTAGATACATATGGGACATGAAAATGAAACCCATATGAAATGAAACAGCTGTCCCTGTTTAAGTCTTGTGCACCCTCGCCAGTCTACCTTCATCCTTTTACTCTTCAGAGTCCTTTTGTAGTTGTCTTTTGAATTATTTCTAAGGTATTTAGTTGAATTTAGAGCGAAAGAACAGGGGAAATTGGTTCTACACTGTCTTACTCCAGAACTGGAAGCTCATAGCATCTATTTTTAATTGTTTTTTTGTCATGAATGTTGCTCTTAGTTTTATTAAATCCTCTCTTCCACATCTTTTGGGTTTATTCCATTGCTTTTTTAAATTACTGACTTTAATTTCGAGCATGTTCCGTTAAATCTGGTTTTAAAATAAATTTGGCATTGCACGTTTTTATTTTGCATAGAAAACAAATGGGGTCATGTCCCAGAATTTTTATGTGCTGGGCTTTCAAAGTCTTTTGAAAAAGAAAACTCTAGTTCACCAAGTGAAATGCAGGCATTATTTTCCATAGACGGAGTTGACAGTGGAAAGGGGCAGCCAGCCAGGAACTGCCTTCACACTCCTTTTTCTTCTAGGAGTGGCCCTGTGACTATTTCTGGCCAGTAGAGTGTGAGCAGAGGCTTTTGTGCCACATCTGCCTAGTCAGTAAAAACCTCTAACACGTGCAAAAAAACAGTGCAGAGCCTATTAGCCCAAATTCTCAAATAACTCTTTGAAAGTTGACTTTCCTTGTTTATACACTCAGTACTTACCTGAAAAATAAATGAACTTCAATTCTATATATCCCTATGTACTTGTTTAGATCTATAATATATAAAGCTTGTTTGCAGACTGAATGATACCCTCATATGCAGATGAGTTATTCACAAGAGCCTTTCTTTAACTAAAAGACGTAATATTTTGATTAGTACTTCAGTATTATTTTCTAATTGCATTTATTGCATTTAAAAATGTAACATTAAAAATCTGCTCTTTGGGATGTATTGATATCATCTTTATGAATCCATACACAATTACTGTTACTAATATTGCATAGGTTTTAGGGAAAAAAGAAGAATCTATGTAACTAGAGTACATTATTCATGATTTATCTCTTAGATCAAGCTTACTAATAGGCAATTTATTTAGTCTGTATCCTTACTGATTTTTTTCCACTTTTGCTATTGATTTCCAAAAGGAGTACGTTAAAATTTCCAAATACAGTTATATATTTGATGATTTCAATTTTGTCTATATATTTCAAAGTAACGGTTAAATACATTAAAATCCACAGATATTATATCATTAATGTGTTTTTATCTTCAGTAACATTTTTTTCATATTCATTTTCTCAAATACTATTTTATTTAATATTAATAAGTTAATTTTTGCTATATTTATGGCATTTAAAAATCATTGTCATAAGAACACTTTAGAGACATCTACCATCTTAACAAATTTTTAAGTGCTTAATACAGTACTGTTAGTTCTAGACACAGTGTTGTAGAGCCGATTTCTAGAACCTCTTCATCTTGTGTAACTGAAACTTTATGCTCACTGAAAAGCAACCACCTCCCTTCACCCCTAGCAGATATCATGCCACTTTTCGTGTTTATGAATTTGACTTTTTACATACCTCATATAGTGGGACCATGTAGCGTTTGTCCTTCTGTAGCTGGTTTAATTCACTTAGCATAATGTACTCTAGGCTCATTCATGCTGGTGCCTATGGAAGGATTTTCTTTTTTTTTTTAAGGCTGAATAATCATCCATTGTGTATTTGTGTGTGTTTCTCTGTGTGTATGTGTTGTGTAACCACATTCGGTAATTTATTCGTTGATCAGTGGACATTTAGGTTATTTCCATATCTTGGATCTTGTGAATAATACTACAGTGAACAGGGAACACATATGTTTCTTTAGGATCCTGCTATCAATTATTTGGGGTTTATACCCAGAAGTGGACCGATTGATCATATGTTCATCTATTTTGAATTTTTTTAAAGGAAGATCCATTGTGAGTTCTATAGTGACTGCACTATTTTACATTACCATCAACACTATGCAGAGGTCCAATTTATCCACATCCTCTCCAACACTGGTTATTTTGTGTCTTTTTTATAATAACCATCCTAACAATGTGAGATGATAACTCATTTTGGTTTTGATTTGAATTCATTGATAATTAGGGATGTTGAGCATCTTTTCATATATCTGTTGATATACACATGTCTTCTTTGGAGAAATGTCCTTGCAAATCCTTTGCCTTTTTTTTTTTTAAATTTTTTATTTGAGCTTTTTCTTTTGAGATGTAGGTGTTCTTTATATATTTTGGATTTGAACTCATTATCAGATATATGGCTTGCAAATATTTTATCTCATGAAAGTTGCCTCTTCAGTCCTTTGATTGTTTCCTTTGCTGTACAGTTTTTTTTTTTTTTTTTTTTTAGTTTTATATAGGCTCACTTGTCAATTTTGCTTCTGTTCCTTTTGCTTGTAGTTCGTTTCCAAAAATCATTGTTATGAGGCTTTTCTTGTACATTTTCTTCCTGGAGTTTTAGAGTTTCAGACCTCACACTTAAATCTTTAATCCAGTTTGTATTGATTTTTATGAATGGTGTAAGATAGGGGCCCAATTACAATGTTTGCCTGTAGATATCCAGTTTTTCCAATATCATTTGTTGAAAGTGAATGCTTTCCCCATTGTGTATTCTTTTTTTTTTAAATGTTTATTTTTGAGAGAGAGAGAGAGAGAAAAAGTACAAGCAGGGGAGGGGCAGAGAGAGAGAGAGGGATACACAAAACCCAAAGCAGGCTCCAGTGTCTGAGCTGTCTTGCACAGAGCCCAACATGGGGCTCGAACTCACAAACAATGAGATCCTGACCTGAGCCAAAATTGGAAGCTGAACTGACTGAGCTGCTCATGCACCCGTCCCCGTTGTGTATTCTTGACACACTTGTCAAGTAACAGTTGCCCTGGTTACCCTAATTCCAAAGTCAGACAAAGATGCTATAGAAAAGAAAATTAAAAGCCAATATCTGTCATGAACATAGGATGTAAATATCTTCAACAAAATACTAGCAAACCAAATTTAACAGCACATTAAAAGGTTCATACATGATAATCAAAGGGGATTTATCCATAGGATGCAAGGATCGTTCAGCATGTGCAGATTGGTAAACACGATACACCACATTAACAGAATGAAGGACGGGGCGCCTGGGTGGCCTAGTCAGTTAGGCACTCAACTTCAGCTCAGGTCACGATCTCTCGGTTCATAGGTTTGAGCCCCGCGTTGGGCCCTCTGCTGACAGCTTAATGCCTGGAGCCTGATTCAGATTCTGTGTCTCCCTCTCTCTCTGTCTCACCCTTGCTCAGGCTAGTGTCTTTTTCTCTTAGAAAATAAGTAAACATTAATTTAAAAAAAAAAGAATGAAGGATAGAAATCACATGATCATTTAAAAAGATGCAGAGAAACCATTTGACAAAATTAAACACTGTTTCATCATAAAAACACAGAACATACTAGGTAGAAAAGGGATGTTCTTCAACATAATATAGGTCCTATATTAAAAGTTACACACGTTAACTTTTAGCTATTACCACAGCCAACATGATATTCAATGGTAAAAAAAAACATAAAACGTCCCCCCCTTTTTTTTTGAGAGAGAGAGAGAGAAGGTGGGGCTGAAGGAGAAAGAGAACCTTCAGCAGGCTCTATGCTCATCACAGAGCCCAACATGGGGCTTGATCTCATGACGGGAGATCATGACCTGAGCAGATACTGAAAGTAGGAGGTTTAATAGACTGAGCCACCCAAGTGTCCCAAACTTTTCCTTTAATATCAGGAACAAGACAAGGATTCCCCCTCTCACCACTTCTATTCAACATAGTACTGGAAATCCTGGCCAGATGACTTTGGCAAGAAAAAGAAATCAAAGGCGTAGGAGTCAAAAAGGAAGAAGTATAATTGCTCTTTGTATATGATATAATCTTATATGTAGAATACCATAAGATGCCTCCAAAAAATTGATAGAGCCAATAAAAGAATTCAGCAAAGTTACAGGATGCAAAATCAACATGTATGACATTGCACTTCTTGCTAACAACAGTGAAGTGTCAAAGAAATTAAGAAAATAGTCCCATTTATAATAGCATTAAAAGAATAAAATACTTAGGAATAAATTAACACAGAGAAGTGAAAGATATGTACACAAAAAAATTAAAACATTGATGAAAGAAATTGAATAATATATTCATAATTTGAAGAATTAATATTGTTAAAATATCCATACTACACAGTGATCGATTCAATGTAATCTCTTATCAAGATTCCAATGTCATTTTTCACAGAAATAGAAGAAAAATAATCCTAAAAGGCATATGGAACTACAAAAGATCCTGAATAGTCAAAAGAAATCTTGGACAAGAACAAAGCTGTAGATATCACCCTTCCTGGCTTTAAAATATATTACAAAGCTACAGTAATCAAAACAGAATGGTACTGGCATAAAAGTAGATATATGGACCAGTGGAACAGAATAGAGAGTGCAGAAATAAATCTACCCATATATGTCTTCAACTATGTTTCCAAGAACACACAATAAGGAAAGGGATAGTTTGTTCAATAAATGGTGTTGGGAAATCACAAAACGCACATTTAGAAGAAAGAACTTGGACCGTTATCTTACACCGTATACAAAACCCAACTCAAAATATATTAAAAACTTAAACATAAGACCTCAAACTTTAAAACTACTAGAATAAAACATAGGAAAAAACTTGATATTTGTCTGGGCTTCAGTTATGGATATGACTCCAGATGCACAGGCAGCAAACTAAAATAGATAAGTGGCATTGCATCAAACTGAAACCTTCTGCATAGCTAAGGAAATAACACAGTGAAAAGGCAACCTAAAGAATGGCAGAAAGTATTTGTAAATCATACATCTGATAAAAGGTTAATATCCAATATATATCCGAATCAATAGCCAAAAAACAAATAAACTGATTAAAAAATGGGCAAAGTACCTGAATAGACATCACTCCAAAGAAGATAAACAAATGGCCAACACCTGTATAAAATGGTGCTCAACATCACTAGTCTTAAGAAAAATGCAAATGAGAAGGGAAGCAAAAATAATATAAAAACAGGGAGGGGGAAAAAACATAAGAGACTCAAATATGGAAAACAAACAGAGGGTTCCTGGAGGGGCTGTAGGAGGGTGCATGGGCTAAATGGGTAAGGGGCATTAAGGAATCTACTCCTGAGATCATTGTTGTACTATATGCTAACTAATTTGGATGTAAATTAAAAAAATTAAATTAAAATTAAAAAAAGGAAAAATGAAAATGAAAATTCAAATCAAGATGAAAGATTATCTAACAGTTATTATCAAGAAGACAAAAGATTACAAGTATTGGCAAGGAGAAAAGGAAACTCAGATACAATGTTGGTGGTAATGTAAATTAGTACAGTCATATGGAAACAGTGTGCAGGTAGCTGCCCCAGTAATTAGAAATAGAGCTACCATATGATCTAACAATCCTACTTCTGGGTATATATTCAAAGGAAATAAAATCACTGTGTACAGATATGCCTGTATTCTCATTGTATATCTACAAGATATGCGATCTTCATCACAGCATTATTCACAACAATCAAGATATTGAAACAACCTAAGGGTCCATCAATGAATGAATGGATAAAGAAATTGTGTGTGTGTGTGTGTGCATATGTTTGTGTGGGTGTGTGTGCACGTGTGTATATGTGTGTGTGTTGGAATATTATTCAACCTTAAAAAAGGAACCCTTAACATGTGTAATGACATGGATGAAACTGGGGAACATAGTGCTAAGTGAAATAAACCAGACACAAAAAGAAAAATACTACATGATGTCATTTATAAGTAAAATCTAAAAAAATTGAACTCATGAAAGCAGGGAATACAATGGTGACTATTGTTAAAAATACTGTATTTTATACTTGAAGTTTTCTGAGCAAGTAGATCTTAAGTATTCTCATCACACGCAAACAAAAAGTAGTATGTTAGGAGACGTGAATGTTAATTAGCTTGATTGTGGTAATCATTTTGCAATATATACATGTATCAAGACATCACATTGTATACTTTAAATATATATAATTTTTATTTGTCAATTATATGTTATTAATGTTGAAGGAGAAAACATACCGACAGACAGTGGAATAGAATAGAGAGCCCATCTGATCTTAGACAAAATTGCCAAGAATGCACAGTGAAAAAGGGATAGCCTCTTTATATCATTTGTAGTTAAAATTTCCCTTTTGAAAATTGATAATGTTTAGCTGTACATAGCTACACATATATTATGATAAAAACATGTAGCTGTGGAAGGAACAGAGCTTAAAGAATGAAGAGTTTTACAAAGTGTAGTTGAATTTCCAGTGAATATATTATTATTGGTTCTCACTGTCTTGTTTTAGTGACACAAATATCCTGGATTTGTTTTTTATCACTTCCATGATTTCTAAGTACATTCATAAGTTTTAAATACATTCATTTTACACACACACACACACACACACATATATACACATATATGTGTGTGTATATATATATATGGTTTCTAAGAATTTATAGCATTGATGTGAATATTTTCATACTTTTATAAAAGAAATCTACTCCAAAAACTTACCTTTTTGATAAAAATGAAGGTTGTAAATTTACCCATATTGTTACTTTTGCTACTATATATGACTATAATATATGTCCATGTCTGTTTGTTTAACCATTCTCCTACTGAAAGATATTTAGTTTCCAATTTATTACTATCAGAAACAAGTCTGCTAATTGATGTTTTGTCCTTCACTATTTTTAATACATGTATTCCTTCTATTAGATGCATACACATGCACAAGCACACATGTACACAAAGGAGTGGGTTTTCTGAGTTATAGGTTTCATGCAACTTTTACTTAAAATAGTTGTCACAATAGTTTCTGAAGTGTTTGTGTCTACTTACACCCTAGTCAGCTCTGTTTATGACACTGGCATTCCTTTAAATACTTTTAATATTTATTATTTAACTATAGATATAAATACTGATACAGAAAGTAATATATATCCGTATATACATATATATGTATATACATTTACACATATGTTGATACTAAGATATATATTAGGAAGAACTGAATATTTTTAATATTCTCCAGTCAGCATTAAACAACTTGGCAGTGTAGATCAAAAGCATTAACTTCAAAACATTGGCCCATATCCTAGGTTAATTTTTAAAAAAAATTAGGCTTATTTGCAAAAATTCATTCACAGGATTATTTATTGTGTTCTGTATTTTTGGCAAAATTTGGAAAAAATACCTTTCTAAAATTACGTTTTTATAGACATAACAACATATGACAACTTGTGACATAATAACAGCATTCTGATAATTTTATTAAGTCAAAACTGGAAATTGTAAACATTACTTATGAAATAATTTTTTTTCATAAAACATCTAGGAGTTCATTGCTAGTTATATCGCTGTTTGTGTCCAGGCCTTGGTATTTGATTTTCTTTCTACCTGAAATAATCTTCCTTGATTTTCTTTAAAATCATTCAAATTTCTATATATATTTTTTTCTAGACCTTAGAGCAAGATTAAACTGTAATTTTTGAAGTTATTTTTTCTTACATGATTACTTATGTCTTCAGAATATTTCCAATAAAACGTAATTGAAGGTGTTGAGTTAAGCCAGATCCTCATTAAATATTTTTTCAGCCTTTTATACCAGAGACATATTTATCCATTAAACCTTGGATGGTTTACTGATATTGTTGATAATGTTAATATAGTTATCCTACAACTGGGCCTCTGTCCATAGTCAAATAATTTAACAGCATCAAAGGAATTAGGTAACCATAATTGCTCAGAACATTAATTAAATGTCTGGCAGAATTTAAAATCTGTAATGTTATTTAAAAATCTATTCAGTTTTGGTTGTGTTACAAATATATTTTGTTTCTCTGCATTGCAAGTGTTGTTGTCGAATTCATCTGTACTTAACGCAAGCCAATATCAATCAAATATTAAAGCAATTTCAGCTAGTAGCTTCAGAATTTGTTGTTTTGATAAGAATAATATTATATGAACAATTAACAATATAACTTCTGAGAGAATTATCATAGTTTTTTTTAATCTCATAATAGTATTTAATCCAACATGATCAATAATTACTGATAAACTGAGATAATCCCTCTCCATTCAAGCATATGTATTCAGCACATAAATGTATGATGAAATAAACAAAAAAGTATCATTGTTTTTATTTTCGTAATTTGTTTGAATTTTCTAACTTAAAATATTTTATGACCTATGGTCTTCAATTGCAATGCACATTAACTGAATAGAAATTTTAGATGTGACACAAAATGCTATTTGTTTTCTATTTCATAGATTAGATTCTATAATGTTCCTTTGAGATCTGTTTTATTGGCTTTTTATTCTTATGCAAAGTCATATGAATGGATCATAAACCACAACAAAATTATCATCAGTGTTTATCTTTAAAACAATCTACATTTCTAAAAGGCCACAGACAGCTATTGGAGTTACACAACCTTGGTATGCAATAGATCTTACTCCTACTATTGATACTTGAAACATCCTGGTAGCCCAGGAACCAAAGTATTAAAATATAATTTACATGGTTTAATATTTTGTTTCTTATATTAATTTTTAAGCAAGTGTTATATGGAGACAGCGAGATACAGCATTCTCCCCGTTCCTGTACTTTGCTCTTTCCTCCCCTGATAAAAATACTACTTACAGTTCAAGCACTTGTTTAATTTCCCAAAACAAAACCCTTGAGGCATAGTAACAATTTCTAAAAACCATTCAGGAAGAGATAAATATATTTTTAAAAATTCACCGTCAAGTACAGAAAAGTGATCAAAACTTCTACTATCTTTAAATTCTCCTGGATATGAAAATACTTTCATAGTTAATTATGAATTTTTCAAAGAGGTTAGTTATGCAACAATAAAATTATAGTTTCTCTGAGCAGAGCAAAGATATTTCCAGAAAATTACTGCATGCCTGAAGAAGAAGGAAGGAAGGATGGAAACAAGGAAGAAGCAAAGTTAACACATTTGACTTAGAAACTGTTCATGAATTGGAAAAAAGGAACAAAATTGGATGGCTTCAGAACAAAACTTCTTAGGCATGTACGCATAATAACATTTACAATTAGTTTCCATTTTGTTAGATTCTGGCATCACCACTTAATCGAGGTTTCTGAAGAAATGTTCAGCCAGCCCTTAAATGATAAAGATTTTGCTTGAAAATATGTATCCAGAGGTCTGCTATATGTGATTTAGGATGGGAAATACATATTTTATTATTCTAATATATTTGTGATATTTTAACACTTTATAATTTAAGGTAGTATTTAAAGTCCATCAAAGTTGAGCAACTTACTGAAAAAAAAACTTTTATCAATGGAATTATATTGCATATGTATCCTATATTTAGGAGGAATAAATGGGCACTTTTTTTTACTTATTGAGAGAGAGAGAGACTCAAAATAAACTTTCTCATTCACTGTAGTACTTTATAACTCAATTTTAAAATCATGGTTTAGTTGCCTGTTGTAAAAAGGTCCCATTCCAGATACGACAGTGCGTGCCAAATTTAAAGGTGTGCTCAAATCACCAGCTATGTAAGATCAAATAATGAAAACAAAAATAACTACATTCATATATAATTAAATAGTGTTTAAAGTATAGAAAAATGCCATATTTCAAATATATTTTAAAAAGGAAACTTTTTAAAAAGACTTTTTTTCTGAGCAGTTCTAGGTTGACAGAAAAATTGAGCAGACGTACAGAGATTTCCCATGTATTCCCTGTCTCCATGCTCAGACTTCTCTATCAACATCTCCTAGAATGGTACATTTGTTACAACTGATGAACCTACACTCATAAATTAAATATGTTTAAATGTACCAGATAATAATAAACCATTATTGAAGTGCACTTATTTATGTATTTTCCTACCTATGTATATGATTCCTGTTTCTCCCCTACTTGTTTGTTATTCAGTCTTTTTATTTATTGGTAGTCTCCTTTGTGTAAAAGGAGTGTTTCATTGTAGTTTTAGTGTGCTTTCCCTGATTAATATTTAGGTTGATATTTATTGATCATTTTGTGGAACAAAATACTTGGAAAAAATTCTATGTGTAAAACACTGTTGTAGGAATTGGGGGAAAATGTGATAATATAGATAAGAATTCCTGCTCCAGGAAGCTGATATTCAATACAAATACCTGCTTGCCCATTTTTATTGAGGTTTAGACATTATTAGTATATACTGAATTTTATCAGCAGATATTTTCTCTCCAATTGCTACTTTTATTTTTACTTACTTTTTGTCCTTGTATCTTTTGATACATAGAACTTCTTCATATTTTCAGTTTTATCTACATTTTCCTTGAGGATTTGACCTTTTGGTGTTTTTTTTTAATTTTTTTGTGACATTTATTTATTTTTGAGAGACAGAGTGAGATAAGGTGTGAGTGGGGGAGGGGCAGAGAGGGAGACAGGTTCTAGTCTCTGAGCTGTCAGCACAGAGCCCAATGCAGGGCTCGAACCCACAAACTGTGAGAGCATGACCTGAGCTGAAGTTGGATGCCTAACCGACTGAGCCACCCAGGCACCCCAACTTCTGGTGTTTTTTAAAAAGAAGTCTTTCTTATCTAACAGTATATTTTCTATAAGGTTAATCTTTTGTCCAAGTACCACTGACTGTTTACCCATTTTGCGCCAGAGATTGAGTGTATAAATGGGTCTATTTCTGCCATCCAGTTTTTATTCCCTTTTATCTGTTGTGTTCCTGTGCCAATAGTATGCTCTCCAATTATCAAAAAGTGAGCATATCTTGTAGGGTAAGGTACCATTACTTGTTTTTCATCATTTGTCTCATTGTGGCATTGTGGCTTTTTAAAGACCATCATTAGCCTATTAAATAAAGCTGTAAAAAGCTCTCAAAAAAAAAAAACAAAACCCTATTGTCATTGTTTTTGAAATTGCACCAAATCTATAGATAAAATATGGAGAATTGAATCCTAGAAACAGACTTATATAATGACAGTGTTTTATTATTCCAAATGCATATATATCATTAATTTTAATACCCAATTTTGTGTTTGTGTTTTTACTCTCTTTGGAAAAAAAATTTTTTTAATGTTTTTTATTTATTTTTGAGAGAGAGACAGAGTGTGAGCAGGGGAGGGGCAGAGAGAGAGGGAGACACAGAATCCAGAATCTGAATCTGTGCTATCAGCACAGAGCCCCACATGGGGCTGGCTGAACTCACCAACATGAGATCATGACGTGAGCTGAAGTCAGATGCTTAACGGACTGAGCCACCCATGCATCCTTGTGTTTTTACTCTTTTAATGTGGTATTATTTAATGAGAAGTTACTCTTTTTTTTCCAATATATGAAATTTATTGTCAAATTGGTTTCCATACAACACCCAGTGCTCATCCCAAAAGTATTGAGGAGAAGTTACTTTTAATGTTCATGTAATACAACTATCACGTTTTCCTATATGTCTAATTTTTTTTTAATTTAAGAAATCTTTGCATACCATCATATTGGGAATATATTCCTCTATGCCTTTCTTTTTGTTTGTTTTTATTGTTTTGCTGTGGGCATTTACATCTCAGACTGTTTAGAACTAATTTTTGTGTATGGTGAGAAATAGGGATCAAGTTCTGATTTTTTTCTCATAGATATCCTAATAACCCATCCAGTTTCCATAAAGAATCCCTTTTTTTTTTTTTTTTCTACACTGTCATCACTATTTTTAAAAATCTGTGTCTGGACTTTCAGTTTAACCAATCAGTCTGTCCTGTACCGATATCACATTTTGTAATTAATACAGCTTTATAATAATCTTAATCTGATAGTACAAGTACTCTAGCTTTGTTGTTCTTCATCAAGATTGCGATTGCAGGGGTGCCTGGGTGGCTTAGTCAGTTAAGCGTGGGACTTGGGCTCACGTCAGGATCTCATGGTTTGGGGGGTTCGAGCCCGGCATCGGGCTCTGTGCCGACAGTTCAGAGCCTGTAGTCTGCTTCGGATTCTGTGTTTCCCTCTCTCTCTGTCCCTTCGCTGCTCATGCTCTGTCCTAATGTCTCTCAAAAATAAATAATAAAAAAAAAAAGTTAAGAAAAGATTGCGATTGCTACTTTTACCTCTGGTATTTCTAATTTTCTAACTAACTTGTAAATTTCTACAAAAATATCATGCAATAATTTTTGTTGGAGTCAAAAATATTTTGTATACCTTCACAACCTTTAAATTTTGTCCTGTCAACCATGGACATCATTTTTCCTTTTGTTTTTGTATATCTTATTAAATATCTCCTCATGATATGTGGAGATTTTATTGTAAGAGCTTTACATTACATTGATTATTTTATGTTCTTTACTGCTATTATTTTTTATTTTTTTTTAATTTTAACGTTTATTTATTGTTGACAGTCAGAGACAGAGCATGAGCAGGGGGAAGGGGCAGAGAGAGGGGTAGACACAGAATCCCAAGCAGGCTCCAGGCTATGGGCTGTCAGCATGGATCCCAAAGCGGGGCTCGAACTCACAAACTGCAAGATCATGGCCTGAGCCAAAATCAGACGCTTAACCGACTGAGCCACCCAGGCACCCCTTTTTAATTTTTTTTAATGTTTATTTAGTTTTGAGAAAGAAAGACAGAGTGCGATCAGGGGAGGAGCAGAGAGAGAGAAAGGGAGACACAGAATCTGAAGCAGGCTCCAGGCTCGGAGCTGTCAGCCCAGAACCGACACAGAGCTCGAGCTCACCAGCTGTGAGCTGAAGTCAGACACTTAATGGACTGAGCCACCTAGGTGCCCCCGTTATTTATTTATTTATTTATTTTTAATTTCAATCTACTTGTTGTAGGTACTTCAGTGTACATTTAAATATTGAATATCAATCTGGTTTTCGTAGCCTTAATATAATTTTGACTTGATACAGTCATAAAAAGCATCTTTGTCTATTTTTCAATCATACGAACACATATAATTTAATCATTAGCTAAGATAATTGAAGGTTTTAAAAAAGCTTTCTGTAAAGATATTGTCTTTTGTTTCTAGTTTGCTGTAACTTTTTATTGAATCATGAATAGATCCTGAATTTCTTCAAATGATTTTTCTGTTCCTCTTGGGATGATTATACATCTTTTCTCCCTTTATTCTTTGAAATAATTCTAATTATTTATCCAAATATTTATCCATTATCAGTCTTTATTATGATTATTAATTCTTAGCATCCTTACTAACATGGCTTCCATCATACATCTCTGGTCAGCTGCTGGTAAGATAAGTGGCTCTACTGATTTGACTCTTTTTTGCATAGTTTGAGACATTGTTGAAATGGTTCAATTTTTCTCAATTCGTTCTAAGATCCAGCAAGGAACCTGAAGCTTGTCCTTTTGGGGGAAGACAAGGGCTAGAGAGAGAGAGACAGAGACAGAGAGAGACAGAAACAAAGAGAAAGAGCCTGTAAAGCTTTCTGAGACTTGGGCTTGGAACTGAAACTCACTTTCATCACATTATGTTCTTCAAAGCAAGTAACAGAGCCAGTCTAGTTTCAGAATTGGGGGTAGGAGATTCTACTTCTCACTGGAAGAATAGCAGTCTCCGTTGCTCAGATTATGGATAAAGGGATTAGTAAAAAAGTTGGGACATTTTTGTGCTCAGGTTACCACATATATATAAACACTGTCACTACTAATAGCTTTTATTTTATAATTGAAGTGTTCTAGATATTGTGCTAAGTAGTCTATGCATAATCTGTTTGCATTTGTAACTATAGGGGGTTGTCTTAGCTCAGGCTGCTATAACAAAATACTCTAGACTGGGTGGTTTAAACAACAGACATTTATTTCTCACAGTTCTGAAGGCTGAGAAGTCTTAGATCCATGTGATAGCCACTTCACTTCGCCTTGATGGCTTTCTTCCTAGCTTTCCGACAACCACCTTTCTCACTGTGGCCTTACATGGTAGAAAGAGAGAGAGCTCTTGTCTTTCTCATTATCACATGGACACTAATAAAGACATCCCATCATGGTGGCTCTATCCACATGACCTCAACTAAATCAAATTAACTTTCAAAGTCCCCAACTCCATATACCATCACATTGGGTGTTGAGGCTTACTTAAGTATATGAATTTGGGGACAGCATAAACATTTAGTCCATATAGAAGTGAATGAAAATTTTATCTTTATTTGGCATATGGTGTATTTTAAATTAAAATTTTATTATTAATAACTTTACTATGGGTCTTTCAAGAAAAGTGGCATGGGAAAATTTGTATGTTGGTTATGTAATGATTATAATAGGAAATACATATTGATAAATATTCCCTGGACATATGAAAAAAGTATATTCTTCATAGGAAAAAAATGAATTACAATTAATCCAAATAATTAATTTTTTACTACCCGCATGATCAAAATTTAGTTTAGCTTCTATATAATACTTCAGTTTTGTTTGTCTTCTCCTAAATGTTTATCCTAAAATGAGGGCAAAGAAAAACAAGTTCTCAGAACAACACAAAACTGAATTTGCCTCATCACATGCACTATAATAAATAATAAAAGGAATTTGAACAGGCTAATGATAAACTACCCCAGTGAAAGATAAGGGTAAGAAGGAATGGAGAGTATCAGAAAAGAAAATAGTTCGGTAAATGTAAAAGACTATCAACAGTTTGAAAAGACAATAATTGCAATATTTATAAAATGTGTCATAACAAAATAGATAATAATACTAAATAAGGTGATTGTAGAGTTAAAAGAATTAAATAGTGAAAAGTTGTTCCATTTAAGGCGAACTAAGATAATTAATTTAAGGGAGGTAATTTAGGCAACTTTCTTGATTCCTAGGCAATTTCTGGGTCCTAATTTGGTAAGGGTTATATATGTCTGTAAATATATCAAATTTATTGAGCTCAAGTGAAGACTTGTATACTCTTAGTTCATGTGTTATACTATATTAAAATTTAAATAAAAATTTTAAGGTATTAGAATTTTTATCCTTTTTATAAACTAAAACTAATCAAACAGCATAACACACTTTTTATTGTAAAAATAAAGATAACTTTTTAAAAAAATTATTTTATTTTTGAGAGAGCACAAGCAGGGGAGGTACAGAGAGAGGGGTGGACAGGGGATTCAAAGCAGGCTCCGTGCTGACAGCAGAGAGCCCAGTGTGGGGCTTGAACTCCAGAACCATAAGATCATGACCCGAGGTGAAGTCAGACACTCAACTGACTGAGCCACCCAGGTGCCCCAAGATAACTCTTATAAGAGGGTCAAAAATAGGATAGAATGAAAATGTGTGTAGTTTTTAGGAATGAACTTAATCGAGTGAGTGAAATACTTGTATCTGCAAACTACCAATCATTGGTGAAAGAAATGGTTGATGAAGGACACAAATACATGGAAAGACACTGTGTATTAATGGATTGAAAGAATATTGTCAATCTGCTAATACTACCCAAAGTGATCTATAAAGTAAATGCAATCCCTTTCAAAATCCCAGACTTTTTTTTTAACAAAAATAGGAAAAAATTCAAAATTCCTATGGAACCACTAAAACCGAGATAATCAAATAAATCTTGAGAAGGAAGGACTAAGCAAGGGACATCACACTTGCTGATTTCAAATTATATTACAAAGCTATAGTACTGAAAACGTTATGGTACTTGCAAAAAAATAAAATGAAACGTAAGAAACAAAAACATATGAACAGACCAATGAACCACATAGAGAGCCATAAATAAACCCACATGTAAACAGTCAACTATCTCTGATAAAAGCACCAAAATACACAATGAGGAAAAGACAATTACTTCAGTAAATTATGTTGAAAAGTATGTATATCCACATATAGAAGGATGAAATTGAAATCTTATTACCATGCACAAAAATCAACTCAAAATGTAGTGAAGATTTAAACACAAGACTGGAAACTGGAAAACTCCTACAAGAAAGTAAAGAGGAAAAACTTCATAATGTTATGATTGGCAATGATTTCTTGGATGTGATACCAAAAGCACATGAATCAAAAACAAAATTAGAAAAGTATACTACCTCAAACAAAAAGTTCTGCACACAAAAAACAAATGAAAAGGCAAAATATAGAATGGAAGAAAATATTTATAAACCATCGATCTAATAAGGGTTAATATCCCAAATATATGAGGAAGTCTTACAATTTAATGGTTAAGAAAAAAACCCAATTTGCAAAATGGGCAAAGGACTTGAATAGACATTCTTCTAAAGAAGACATAAAAATGAGGTATATGAGGTATATGACAACATGATTCTCAGCATCACTTATTATCAGGGGAATATAAATCAAAGCCATACGAGATACAACCTGAAACCTGTTAGGATGGCTCTTGTAAAATAAGAAAATAAAAAAGATAAGTGTTAACCAAGATGTGGAGAAATTAGAACCCTTCTGCACTTTTGGTGAGGTTCTAAAATGGAACAGCTATTATGGAACACAACATGGAGTTTCCTTAGAAATTTAAAAATTGAGCTACCATATGATCCAGCAATCCCACTTCTGGGAATATGTCAAAAATAATTGAAATCAAGATCTTGAAGATACATATGCATTCTGATATTTATTGAAGCATCATAGCCACTATATGG
The DNA here is from genome assembly GCF_022079265.1 of Lynx rufus. Lineage (NCBI taxonomy): Eukaryota > Metazoa > Chordata > Mammalia > Carnivora > Felidae > Lynx > Lynx rufus. The sequence continues at coordinate 49,114,979 of NW_025814827.1, forward strand.
AAACAACCTATGCGTCCATCAACGGATGACTAAAATTATGATATAGAAACATAATGGAGACATATCTAGTAGGAAGTTGCTACAGCTGTCAAAGAGGTTGCTGCCTGTGTTCTCCTCTAAGATTTTGATGGTTTCCTCTCTCACATTTAGGACTTTATCCATTTTGAATTTATTTTTGTGTATAGTGTATAAAAGTGGTCCAGTTTTATTCTTGTGCATGTTGCTGCCCAGTTTTCTCACTACCGTTTGTTGAAGAGATTCTCTTTTCCATTGCATATTCTTTCTGGCTTTGTTGAATATTAATTGACCATATATTTGTGGGTTCCTTTCTGGGTTTTGTATTCTGTTCTGTCGATCAATGTGTCTCTTTTTGAGCCAGTACCATATTGTCTTGATCACTATGGCTTTGTAATATAACTTGAAGTCTGGAATTGTGATGCCTCCACCTTTGCTTTCTTTTTCAAGATTGCTTTGACTCTTTGGGGTCTTTTGCGGTTCCATACAAATTTTAGGATTGTTTGTTCTAGCTCTGTGGAAAATGCTGGTGGCTTTTTGATAGATATATAGTGGACTATTATTCAACTTAAAAAAAATAAGAAGAAGGATGTGTGCCTGGATGACTTAGTCGGTTGAGCATCTGACTCTTGATTTCGGCTCAGGTCATGATATCACAGTTGGTGGGATTGAACCCTGCGTCAGGCTCCGTGCTGACAGTGTGGAGCTGCTTGGGATTCTCTCTCTCTCTCTCTCTCTCTCTCTCTCTCTCTGTGTGTGTGTGTGTGTGTGTCTCTCTCTCACTGTCACTTGCTCTCTCTGCCTCTTCCCCAATTGAGTATATGCACGCATGCACACATGTACGCATGTGCTCTCTCAAATAAATAAATACATAAACATTAAAAAAAAGAAGGAAGTTCTACCATAGGCATCATGCATGAGCTTGAAGAACATTATTCCTATTATAGAAGGAAACATACTACATGATTCCACTTATAATGTATCATAAAACAGATAGGTGATGCCGGTTGAGAGAAATACAAAGTTGCCATTCAATTGGTATAGAGTTTCAGTTATGAAAGATAAGTAAGTTCCAGAGATCTGCTGTACAACCTTGTGCCTACAGTTAACAATGGTATACTGTGCACCTAAAAATTCGTTGAGGGTAAATCTCACAATGAGTGTTCTTACTACAATAATAAAGTACTCAAAATATAACAAAGTAAATCCACCAAGAGTTTAAAATCAATACAAATGTGAGAATAAATTTTCTTTGCTGTAAATGAAAATATCTTAAAATGTTACTATTGAAAATAAATCTTATTTCTATGAAAACAAGACAATAACAACAAAAACAATTAAGTGTACAAGACTTTCTACAGTGAAAACTTAAAACATGTTTTTGAGATTAATGGGAATAGAAATATGTAGAGTGATGTACCATGTATATGAATTAGAAGACTTAATACTTTTAGGTATCAGTTCTTCTCTAATTGATATATAAATCCAGTGCAGTTCAAATCTGATAAAAAAATCACAGTAAAGCTTTTCTAGGGAGATGGATGGATGATTCTAAGTTGCATATTGTAATACATATGGCCCAAAAAATAACAAATGTGATACTGAAAAGAGAAAACTAAAGGACTTATCAAACGAATCCTATGGTAATATTATACTGGTATAAGGAAAGACACATTAGCCAGAGAACAGTATAGAGACAAGAAACATTCACACACATACATAATAAAAATTATGATAAGTACGATATTGTCATATAGTGATAAAAAGATGAGAAAAGGCCTTTCATAAATAGTGCTGCTTTAATTAGATATTTATGTGAAAAATTATATCTTCATCTCTGCCTCATATCATGCATAAAAATCAGTTTCAGTCTGCATTATAGACCTAATATAAAAAGTGAGGGAAGGTAATATTTTCACAATGTTATACACAGTAAAGATAATTTTAAAAAGACACAGAAAAGGAAAAACTGATAAATTGGACTACATTAACATATACAAAACTCCTCAAGTAGTAAGGCAGATAAATTGATGTAAAAAATAGGCAAAAGGAACTGAACACAGAACCTCACAAAAAAAGAATATCCAGTTGGCCAATAAATTTATGAAAAGGTAGTTTATTCTGTGAGATATAAAATGAATGCTTATTCAAACCACAATTAGATACCGCTATACATATGCCAGAACAGCTAAATTGTTTTTAAAAGATAAATGGGAATAACTAATGATCATCTGGAATAACTTCAACTCTCCTGCATTGCTGGTGAAATGTAAACTGACATACATTAGAAAACTGACAATGTACATATGTACCTCAGTATATGCTTATACTATGCCTCAATGATTCTACTTGTAGGTCTATACCCAAGATAAATGAATTACACATTTTAAAAAAGTTGTATGTATGAATGTTAGGTAACAGAATACTATTTGCAGTAGCCCCAGTTGGAAACAACTCATCAGAAGTCATATGTATAATTGATGATATATTCATATAATGAATTATTACACAACAATGAAAATTAGAATGAAAGTATAACCACATATACGACAGGGATGACTCTTAAAACCAATATTTTCCAAAAGAAGGTGGGTGCAAATTAAAAGAGTCATGCTTCTTTATTTTAATTATGGAAAGTTCACAAAGAGGTAAAACTAATTTGCAGTGTTAGTGGTCAAGAGAGCCGTAAAACTGTGTGTGTGTTTGTTAGGGAGACAGGTGTGAGGTGGGGAAGAGGACAGGAGATGGGTGATGTAATGGGATTGAAGGGAATTTCTGTTCTGCAGTATTCTGTTGTTTCATCCATGCTGATTACACAGTAGTATTCATTTTATGAAATGTATTGATCTATATACTTTTTAGTGGAAACTCACAGCATAAACCATTTTTAAGCACATGATTCAATGGCATTTAGTACTTTCATATCATTGTGCAACCACCACCTCTATGTAGTTCCAAAATATCTTTATCCACTTAAAAGAAAATCCCATACTCATTAAGCAGTCAGTCTGTATGCCACCTTTTCCCCCACCCCATGGCCACCACTAAATTGTTTTCTGTCTCTGTGGATTCACCTATACTGGATATTTCATATTAATGGGATCATACTCTATGTGATCATTGTGTCTTGTTGCTTTCATTTAACATAATGTCTTCCAGGCTTATCTATACTGTAGCATGAATCAGTACTCCTTGCCCTTTTATATGGCTAAATAATATTTCATTGTGTGTGTGTGTGTGTGTGTGTCTGTGTGTGTGTGTGTGCGCATGTAATTATATACCTTTTACTTGACATTGACATTTTTCTTCCTAATAAATTTACATATTTTACTATTCTGTTGAGAATTTTTAAATCAATTTTTACATTTGGAGGAAAGCCATTAATAAAGATACAAATTTTTAAATTCTTAAAAATTAGTTTTGCTTTGAGAAAAAAAAATGCTGATGTTTTTCTTCCTCCTAGTGATTTTGATATTATTAGCTAATAAAAACAGTTCTTCACTGAGACTATTACAATGCACTTTTTATCACTTGAGAGTCACTGTAATAAAAATATGTCATAAAATTACAATTTGAGAGATTGTCCAGATACAAAATTAAAGAGGGTTTATATCAAATCTTTAAATACTCTTCAAATCTTACTTGATAAGTTTATTTATAACAATGCTTCCTATAAATTTATACCTTATTTTAGAAAGTTTGACTTGCATCATAATCTTTTGACCAAATGTGATGTGGAATATTATATGTAATGAAATTCTAGCTTGCAACATACTGCAATTTTTTTTCCTCCCACTCTGCACTGACTTGCCTTATTACAGCTTTCTATATTTTCAACTTATTGATATACTTTAGATAGTGGAATTGATTTTCAGCAACCAATCTTTTCCCTCTTACATTATTTATTAGTTCACAAATTCAGTTGAGATGAGAGAAAGTCTTTTCACTTGACTTGTACATAGACTAACCTCATTTTCATGACATTGTACAGTATAATTTTGCTATTTATTCAGATGACTAAAATATTGAGCATGAAGAGTACTCATAATGAAAATGATGAATAAATAAAAACCCTATTTGATGATACACAGTATTGGAACTCTCGTTGCATCTCATTATAAGAAATAAAATCTATCAATAGTCTAGGCTAACAATTTGATTAATTTTCAAAATAAGAAATACAAAGTTAATTTCTGCTGACACAGAAAATGTGAATAAACGTTTAAAAAACTTTTCTAATAAGAGAACTATTTCTACAGATAAGGTGATTAGGAAGAAATGAGGTAAATGAGAACTAACTTTATGATTCAAAAACAAATGTGTTAGTTGAAAAAAAAAATTCTTCAGACAAGTGCCCTCCTTAATCCCTACCACCTAGTTAATCCATCCTTTCACCCACTCTCCCCTGGTAACCACCTGTTCTCTGTAGTTTAGAGTTTGTTTCTTAGTTTGCCTCTCGCTCTTTTTCTTCCCCCTTTGCTTGCATGTTTTATTTCTTAAACTCCACATATGTTTGAATTCATATAGTATTCATCTTTCTCAACTGACTTGTTTCATTTAGCATAATACTCTCTAGCCCTATCCATGTCTTTGTAAATGGCAACATTTCATTATTGTCTGTGGCATATTGTACACCTAATATCATGAAACTAATATCACACTGTATGTTAACTAACTGGAAATTCATTAAAAACTTTAAAAATACCACATAGGTAGTCATCTTATGCTAAAATAGGTTAAGACTGTAGTTATATAGCTCTGCTAACATTTTTTCATTAAACAAGCAATATCATATATAAATTCTTACGCAGTTAACGCTTTTTTGGCCTACTGTAATGGAAAGGGCTTTGGACTTCAATTTGAGAGATACAGTCTTTATTCAACTATCAATGTCCTACATGCTAATAGTCATGACATAAGTCATAGATTATGGTTTTTCATCTGTAAATCAGGGCAGTTAATTTCTTTTTTTAAAAATTGTGTCCCAGCGTGCCTGGGTGGCTCAGGCTAACAATTTGATTAATTTTCAAAATAAGAAATACAAAGTTAATTTCTGCTGACACAGAAAATGTGAATAAATGTTTAAAAAACTTTTCTAATAAAAGAACTATTTCTACAGATAAGGTGATTAGGAAGAATCACCTTTAGTGATTAAGTGGCTGACTACGGCTCAGGTCATGATCCCATAGCTTGTGGGTTCGAGCCCCACATGGGGCTCTGTGCTGACAGCTCAGAGCCTGGAGCCTGCTTCGGATTCTGTCTCCGTCTCTCTCTGCATCTCCCTCACTTGCACTCTGTCTCTCTCTCTCAAAAACTGAATAAACACTAAAAAAAGAAAAATTGTGTCCCAGGGGCACCTAGGTGGCTTAGTTAAGCATGTGATTCTTGGTTTTGGCTCAGGTCATGATCTCATGGTCCATGAGATCGAGCCCCATGTCAGGCTCTGCACTGACAGCATGGAGCCTGTTTGAGATCCTCTCTCTCCCTCTCTCTCTGCCCTCCCCTGCTCGTGCGCACTCTCTTAAAATAAATAACATTTTAAAAAATTAAAAAAAATTGTGTCCCTATCTCTAATTGTATGTTATACACATTTTGGATATATCAGCTACTTTCTCCTATCTCAGATTTCCTCAAAAGTCATAGATTTTGGTTATAAACCAATATTGAAAGCAAAAGTATTTGTACTTTATTTTTTTTAAGACCCTGAATATTGCCAGTACTTATAAATTTTGAATTCTAATCCAGCTGCATTAATCCTATAGTGAGTTGATAGGGGGGATATATTCATTTTAATTTTTGCTATTATGTCCATTCATGTGCCACAACATCATTGATTAAAAATAATAAATTTTTATTTTTATTTATTCTTTTCTGAATTATTTTATTTTTTAATGTTTATTTTTGAGAGCACGAGAGAAAGAGAGACAGAGCACGAGTTGGGGAGGGGCAGAGAGAGAGGGAGACACAGAATCTGAAGCAAGCTCTGGGATCCGAATTGTCAGCACAGAGCCCAATGTAGGGCTCGAACATATGAACCATGAGATAGATCATGATCTGAGCCAAAGTCAGATGTTTAACTGACTGAGCCACCAGGCACCCATGAATTATTTTAATTTTTTTTTTACTAAGGCTCCATTGACTTTTTTTTTGTTAAGGCATAATTAGTATACATTGTTATATTAGTTTCAGCTATATAAATATTATTTTGACAGTTAAATGCATTACATGGATTATAAGTATAGTATAAGTTATATTATAAGTATAGTCACTATCTGCAACCATACAATATTATTACAGTATTATTGACTATATTCCAGTGTTATATTTTTATCTCATGACTTATTTATTCTACATATGGAAGTTTTTACCTCTTAATCCCCTTTGTCTATATGTCCCTCGTCTCCCATCTACTAACCACCAGTTCTCTCTTTTAAAGAGTATGTTTTTTTGTTTGTTCATTTCTTTTGTTTTAAGATTGTGCATATAAGTGAAATCATATGGTATTTGTCTTTATTTGACTTATTTTACTTAGCATAATACCCTCTAGGTTGTATTATAACAATACTATCTATGTTATCACAAATGGCAAGAGTATATCCTTTTATGTGTCTAGGTAGTATTCCTGTGTGTGTGTGTGTGTGTGTGTGTGCACATACATTGTCTTTTTTGTTTTGTTTTCATTTTAATTCCAGTTAGCATACAGTATTATATTGTGTATTAGTTTCAGGTGTACAATGTAGTGATTCAACAATTTCATGTATCACCCAGTGATTATCATGACAAATATACTCCTTAATCCTCATCACCTATTTAAACTATTCCCCCACCCACTTCTCCTCAAGTCACCATCAGTCTCTTCTCTCTAGATAAGAGTCTGTTTCTTGGTTTCTCTTTATTTTTGCTTACTTGTTTTGTTTCTTAAATTCCACATATGAGTTTAATCATATGGGATTTGTCTTTATCTGACTTATTTCACTTAGCATTATACTCTCTAGCTCCATGTCTTTCCAGTGGAAGATTTCATGCTTTCTTATGGCTGAGTAATATTCCATTATGTATATATATCACTTCTTCCTAATCCATTAATCAGTCAGTAGATACGTAGACTGCCTCCAAAATTTGGCTATTGTAAATAATGCTGCTGTAAACTTAGGGGTGCATATATATATAAATACCAAGTAGTGTGACTGCTGGATCATTGGGAAGTTCTAATTTTAACTTTTTGAGGAAACTCCATACTGTTTTCCAGAGTGGCCACACGATTTTGCATTACCACCAGAAAGGATTCCTGGGTTCCCCTTTCTCCACATCCTCACCTACACCTGTTGTTTCTTGTGTTGTGGATTTTAGCCATTCTGACTTGTGTGAGGTGATATCTCATTGTAGTTTTGATTTGCATTTCCATGATGAAGAGTGATGTTGAGCCTCTTTTCATGTGTTGGTTCACCATCTGTATGTTTTCTTTGGAGAAATGTTTATTCATGTCTTCTACCCATTTTTTAATTGGATTATTTGCTTTTGGGTGTTGAGTTGTATCAGTTCTTTATATATTTTTATACTAACCCTTTATTAGATATGTCATTTGCACATTTTTTCCCACTCCATAGGTTGCCTTTTAGTTTTGCTGATTGTTTCCTTCACTGTAAAGAACCTTTTTATTTTGATGAAGTCCTAATACTTTGTTTTTGCTTTTGTTTCCCTTACCTCAGGAGACCTATGTAGAAAAAAAAGTTGCTGCAGCTGAAATCAGAGAATTACTGCCTATGTTCTCCTCTAGGATTTTAATGTTTTCAGGTCTCACATTTAGGCATTTTTTTTTAATTTTTTTTTTAACGTTTATTCTTGAGACAGAGAGAGACAGAGCATGAACGGGGGAGGGGCAGAGAGAGAGGGAGACACAGAATCGGAAGCAGGCTCCAGGCTCTGAGCCATCATCCCAGAGCCTGACGCGGGGCTCGAACTCAGGGACCGCGAGATCGTGACCCGGGCTGAAGTCGGACGCTCAACCGACTGAGCCACGCAGGCGCCCCTAGGCATTTATTTTGAATTTATTTTAGCGTAAGGTGAAAAAAAGTAGTCAAATTTAATTCTTTTGCATGTGTCTGTCCAATTTTCCAAGCAGCATTTATTGAAAGAGACTTTTTCCTATTCGACATTTTTATCTGCTTTCTTGAAGATAAATTGACCATATATTTGTGATTTTATTTCTGGGTTTTCTATTCTCTTCTTTTGATCTGTGTGCCTATTTTTGTGCCAGCATCATACTGTTTTGATTACTATAACTTTGTAATATCACCTAAAGTCTGGAATTGTGATGCTTCCAGCTTTGCTTTTCTTTGTCAAAAATGCTTTGGCTATTTGAGGTCTTTTGTGGTTCCATACAAATTTTCAAATTGCTTGTCCCAATTCTGTGAAAGATGCTGTTGGTATTTTCTATTTTGATAGCTATTGCATTAAATGTGTAGATTGCTTTGGGTAGTCCAGACATTTTAACAATATTTGTTTTTCCATTCCATGAGCATGGAATGTCTTTCCATTTCTTTTTGTTGTCTTCAGTTTCCTTCTTCAGCATTGTATAGTTTTCAGAGTTATCAGTCTTTAACCTTTTTGGTTAGGTTTATTCCTAGGTATCACAATACCTTTGGTGCAATTGTAAATGGGATTGTTTTCATAATTTCTCTTTCTGCTGCTTCATTTTTTTGTGTTTACAAACACAACAGATTTCTGTATGCTGATTTTGTATCCTGCAACTTTACTGAGTCTGGTTATTAGTTCTGTCAGTTTTTGAGTAGATTCTTTTGGATTTTCTATGTATGGCATAATGTCATATGAAAATATTTAAAGTTTTACTTCTTCCTCACCAATCTGGATGCATTTTATTTCTTTCTGTTGTCTGATTTCTGTGGCTAGGACCTCCCATGTTATATTGAATAAAATTGGTGAAAGTCAACATCCTTGTCTTGTTCCTGACCTTAGGCAAAAAGCTCTCAGGTTTTCCCCACTAAGGATGATGTTAGCTGTGGGTTTTTCAGCTGTGCTGACAGCTCAGAGCCTGGAGCCTGTTTCAGATTCTGTGTCTCCCTCTCTCTGACCCTCCCCCGTTCATGCTCTGTCTCTCTCTGTCTCAAAAATAAATAAACGTTAAAAAAATTAAAAAATAAAAATAAAAAAATAAACCTACTTTGTTGAGGGTTTTTATCATGAATTGTGTTGTACATGTCAAATGCTTTTTCTGCATCTACTGATATAATCATATGATTCTTATTCTTTCTCTTAGTGATATGATGTATCACACTGATTTATTTGTGCATATTGAACCACACTTGCAACCCAGGAATAAATCCCGCTTGATTGAGGTTAAAGATTTTTTTAATGTATTGTTGGATTCAGTTTGCTAATATTTTGTTGATGATTTTTGCATCTGTGTTCATCAGAGATATGGACCTGTAGTTGTCTTTTTTGTGTGTGATGTTTTTAGTTGTTTTGGTATCAGGAATGAATACCAAATTCCAAAAGAATTTGGAAGTCTTCCTTCATTTTCAGTTTTTTGGAATCGTTTGAGAAGAACAGGTATTAACCCTTCTTTAAATGGTTGGTAGAATTCACTTGTGAAGCTGCCTGGTCGTGAACTTTTGTTTCTTGGGAGTTTTCTGATTACTGATTCAATTTCTTTGCTCATACCACATCTTCTTTATCCATTCATTTATCAATGGACAGTTAGGTTGCTTCCATATCTTGTCTACTGCAAATATTTCTGCTATAAACATAGCAGTTCATATATGTTTTTGAATACATGATGTTTTTGTTTGCTTTGGTTAAATAGCCCGAAGTGAAATTACTGGATCATACTGTATTTCTGTTTTTAATTTTTAATCCATACTGTATTCCTCAGTAGTTGTATCAATATACATTCCGACCAGTGGTTCATAAGGGTTGCCTTTTCTCTACCTCCTCTCCAACACTTTTCATTTCTTGTCTGTTTGATACAAGCCATTCTGACTAATGTGAAGTGATATTTCAATGTAGATTTGATATATATATTTCTCATTAGTGATGTTGAAGTTCTCCAAGCTCAATCTTGCTTTTTCCCCTCTTTCCTAACACTGGAGTCAGATTAGCATTGTGTATGAAAGCTCCCCTTTTCAACTTACTGTTACTGTACCTGTTTTATGTCACAGACATATCCCTCAAACTGGTTAAGCTCCAAACTCTATCTCAGTTTCTGCTTTTTGGAGGACCCAAGTGGCCTTATAATATTTTACATTTTGTACATTTGTACTTTTGATAACTCTCTTTCTTTGCTACAATACAAGCTCTATTAAAGAAGTATTTTTTGAAGATTTTCCTGAGCGGCTAGATAGGATCTGACACATAGTAAATATTCAGAAATATGCATTGTATGCATTGTATGACATTTGTTATGTAAAGCACCAAGACTACCTCCAAATATTAGGAAGCCTTGATTGTGTAGTTGATAAGTAATGTCCTATTTCCCCATTCTTTACTCCACACAACGTATAATTAGAGATGTATTCTAAGAACTCAAGGAAGTCTGACCTTGAAGAACAAAAGAAAAACAGAGAAACATAATTTACTGTTGCCTTAAGATATATTAGTCAACCACAAACTTAAATCCTTTGAGCAGAGTAAGTGAGAATTAAGATGGCAATATAATAGCTTTCTTTTTCCATTATAGACAGCCCTCTGACACCCTCCCTGGTAAGAACAAGATGAGAAAGTAAATCAAGTATATGAAAGATATTTCACCCTTCTATTGATTTACTAATGCCAGCTTCACACCAACTTACCCTACCCACTGAATGCATATCTAAAATAGAAGGATTCTGTGAAAGGATTAGAAATGAATCAAAGAGAAGAAAACTGAAAACACATTTGTAGCGATATGAAAATCAATTTTATAAATGTTGAACATAAATACATCTTCTCAAGCATCCTCCACAGAATGTATACATTCCCACTGAGCACTAAATATACATAACTAGATATTGTACCTATAATAATCATCATACAGTAAACAAAGCCCTCCAAATGAGTATACAAAAAATGTGTATCCTACTGAGATAAGTTATAAAATATTTCTCAAGCATAATTCCTCAGAGTCCATGTTTATTAATTAGATTCACTAAGTTTGAGAACTATAAGTTAACAATGTACAAACCTTTTGCACCAGAATCCTAATTTTATATCTTATACCACAGGTGTTTATTTTGTAACATACAAAATAAGATTTGTGTGTGAGAGCAGAAATACATACATACATACATACATACATAGCAAAGAAAACAATAACAACTTAAATGTTAATAATATACTAGTTAAATAGCTATAATAGATCCTGCAGTGACATACAGAAAAAGGTATATCAGTCGTTATGTAACAAAGTTATAATTTGTTTCCCTACAGTTAAAAGGGAAGGTTGAACAAATTTATGAAAAAAAAAGAAAATATTATAACTGGAAAATGATTTTATTATATTACATCTATTAACTTTTAACTCAACACAATGAGATAGGTTCTATTATCATTTCTATTATATGAAGGAGAGAAAAGAGGCACAAAAGGGTGGACATATTTGGAAAGTTCTTTGAGTATACCTGATATATGTAAGTGTTCTTTGAAGATTAAATTAATTAAAAAATAAATAAGTATGGCATGATTGACTTTCAGTGTTAACTATTTTATGTAATAAAGTTAACTTTTTTTTTCAAAAATATTAACTTTTCCTAGTACTTGTACTGAAAATGAAGGGATTAAATTATGATACCATTCTTCTAGAAACAACTTGTAAGTTATAGGCAAAAATTATGGTAATTAATTTTTGTGTCTGGTGTGTAAATGAACAATATTAAATTAGAATATCTTTAGTCCTTAATAATGATCAATAGATATTATGAGATACAATGTGCTGTTGAAGTCTGTGCATTCATTTTTCCTATATACCCTGGAATATAATTCTGCCCCTAGAGGCAGATATAGAATTTCTGAATAAAAGGAAGCCCAATTTCTGCCCCAGTGGAAGAGTACAGCAGATTCACATAAATGAACAGAAATCTTTAGAAATAAATTGTACTATATTTCCAAGAAAAAGCAGGATGTGACTCAAAGACTGTCAGTACAACTAATTTGTAGAAATGATCCTTGTTTTCCTCTCTTCCTTTATTTTAGTTTGGGCTGCTATAACAGAACACCATATGCTCATGGCTTTACAAACATTTATTTCTCAAAGTTCTAGGGGCTGGGAAGTGCAAGATTAAGCGCCAGTAGCTTCAGTGTCTGGTGACAGCCTGCTTCCTGACTCATAGATGGCCATCTTTTTGCTTTATCTTCACATGGTCTCAAGAAGATGAGAGCTTTCTGGGGTCCCTTTTATAAGGGCACTTACCCATTCATGAGGGCTCCACCCTCATCACCTAATTACCTCCCAAAGGCCTCACCTACTAATATCATCACTTTCAGGGTTAGGATTTCAACATCTGCATTTGGGGGGTGGGGACAGAAACATTCAGTCCATTCCATTCTGCTTGCCTGCTCCCCCCACCACTCACCCACCCTCCTTTCTTCCCCTTTCTTCCCCTTCCTTCCTTCCTTCCTTCCTTCCTTCCTTCCTTCCTTCCTTCTTTCCTTCTTCCTTCCTTCTTCCTTCCTTCCTTCCTTCCTTCCTTCCTTCCTTCCTTCCTTCCTTCCTTCCTCCTTCCTTCCTTCCTTCTTTCCTTCCTTCCTTCCTTCCTTCCTTCCTTCCTTCCTTCCTTCCTTCCTTCCTTCTTTGCTTTGGCGTATAGACCAAAGTTTAGTTCATTCTTCTAACCATTCCAGCCATCAAAGAGAATTCTGACTTACTGGGCTTCGTCTTGATTCCTGGATATTCTCCCCACTCTTCCCTTTTTGAGTTATATTAACTTACTTCTTCTGATATAGAAATGTTTGGAAATTTAGAATTGGTGATGAATATACAGCTGTTTGATATATACATAGTTGTATTAGACGATTAAATGTATCCTCCCTAAATCAAGGTCATATAAAGTTTCATTTTCTAAGATGTTTTGGAGCTATTGTTCATATTCCAATTCTCTGCACAGATAATAAATCTCAATAGTCTATTAATTAAGAACCATAGATTCCTTCAAATATTCCAATCAGAGAAACTGAACTATAAAGTCTTCTGTCAAGTGACAATATAATATAAAAGATTATACAAGATTTTCCAGCTTTGTTTCAAAAGGAGGCATCAAAGACAAAGAATCTTTCACAGAGAAGAAACTTTTTCTCTGGACCCTGGATACTTTATCGAGATGGTAAACGGGAAAACTCTGTCTTGAGCTGATAAGGAAATTGAAACGAAACAGGTTTTGATTAGCTGATTAATCACATTGAAGCAGTGCCCCCCAAAGACTACATTTAACTATATCATGCTCTATATCTCAAATGCAAAATTCCTCTTTTGCAGTTATAAAAATGAGCCTTGCAGGAAATAGTATTACTTAATACAGTATAACTATTATTTTTTATTTATTAAAATGCTATTGCCAATAAATCTTATTTCTTTCTGTTTACTTTGTTCTTTTAATTATATGTTAATTCTGTGAAAAATTCCAAGTTGTATATATGTGTCCTTCATAGCAGCTAATGGTTTTCAGAAAAACAGATTTTATTTTTTAAAAACAAGTTTTGGGACACCTGGGTGGCTCAGTTGATTAGGCATCCAACTGTGGCTCAGGTTATCGTCTCATGATTCATGGGTTCAAGCCCCGCATCAGCTTTGTAGACAGCTCGGAGTCTAGAACCTGCTTCAGATTCTCTGTTTCCCTCTCTCTCTGCCCCTCCCCCAGTTGCACTCTCTCTCTTTCTCAGAAAATGAATCAACATTTTAAAAAGTTTTAAATTTTTATGTAGGTACCTATTTTGTTACAGATAAAAATGAAAAAAATCAATAAGAATTTTTAAGAAAAAAATACCTTACATTATTATAAAATTTCCTGGGTTATTATAATGAAAAGACAAGCTCAAGGAGAAATGGAATATTGTAAAATTTCCAGTGTTAAAGAAGATCCTTTCCATGCCACTATTTCCAAATGGATAATAGTATCCAATTGTTATGATATACTGATTCCATTGGATTCATTTTAAACAGTGATGGCACTCTTTTATTTTAAAATGTAATATTTGAAATAAACTGAAAATTAAATACTTCTCAACTTCTTTTACTTAAACTAAAAAAATTAGAGATGTTAATTTATGTGTGAGGGAGTATGTACAATACTTTCTGTAAATAATATCCTTTTTTGTCTTTTGTTAACACTCTGACTGAAAGTCTATTTTGATCTGTCTCTGTCTCTCAAAAACAAATAAATGTTAAAAAAATTTAAGTTTATTTTGATTGATATTAGTATAGCCACCACTGATCTCTTTCGGTTATCATTTGTATGGAATACTTTTTGCATGCTTTCACTTTTAGCTTATATGAATCTTCTAGTAACTAAATATTCCCATCTTCCCTGCCAAAATTCATATTTTGGAACCCTAACCCTCAATATGAAAGTATTTGTTAATGTGGCCTTTGAGAAGTAACTATGTTTACATGAGGTCACGAAATGGAACTTTCATGATGGGATTAGTGCCCTTGTAAGAGGAGACATCAGAGTGCTTGTTTTCTCTTTCCCTCTCTATCCCTGTCTCTCTCTTCTCTCCCCTTTCTCTCTCTCTCTCCCTACACAAGCACCTTGGAAAAGCCATGTGAGGACATAGCAAGAAGTTGACTGTCTGCAAGGCAGGAAGAAGATTCTCACCAGGAACAGAATCTGTTGATACTTTGCTCTTGGACTCCCCAGACTTCAGAACTGTGGAAGTGAATGTCTGTTGTTTAGGCACCCAGTTGATTGTATTTTGTTATAGTGGCCCAACCTGACCAAAACAGTGTCCATAAGTCTGAAGTGAATTTCTGGTAGACAGCATATAATTGGATCCTGTTTGGTTTTTCTGGTTTGTCTTTCTTTCTTTCTTTCTTTCTTTCTTTCTTTCTTTCTTTCTTTCTTTCTTTCTTTCTTTTATTCAGTCAGGCTTTGTCTTTTAATTGAGGAGTTTAATCCATTTGCATTTAAATTATCAGGATGGAAGGGCTTCTTATTGCCATTTTCATGATTGTTTTCTATATGTCTTATAGCCTTTGTCCCTCCTTTTCTCTTTATTGTTTTCCTTTGTGTTTTATTAATTTTTTGTAAGGACATACTTCATTTCCCCTCTTATTCCCTTTTGTATATATTTGATACATATCTTCCTTACAGTTACCATTTTTTGTTTGTTTTTCTGGCACTAACTCAAGTTTTTTACTCCCCAGAAGTGATGACTAAGGGGAGGGAAGGAAGGGCAAGAAGAAGACAGAACAAGCCAGAGAATGGAAGGTGATTGAAAGGGAAGGGACAATAAACCACTGTTCTGTTAAGTCTCAGGACTTGTTCAGTGTTGGCATTCCTTCAGCATGTATTATCACCGAGGAGGCATTGTCTGTTTTCATCATTAGGAGGCATAGTATTGATTTTATTATCTCTCAGTGTGATTTTTTTATTTACTGAGTTTTCTGTCTCCCTTTTTGGTAGCCCACAGTGTCTGTGGGAATAGCCCTATGGTACTAATTTTAATTTCTGGAAAGGGATTAGAGAGGGAGCCTGAATTAATTATTTACCTCTTATAACCTAAATATTGAGAGAGGTTTTTTTGGGTGGTAGAAGTTTGGGGTCCCATAACGCATAGACAGCTGCCTAGTCTGTGAGGCCATCTATGGTAAGGGATCCCAGTAGAGTATGTACCTTAATCTGGTCTCCATCCCTTGTGGGTTGTAGGCCTTATAGCAAATTTATAAAATAAGGATAGACATTATTAAAGTAACTCCTATAAAGGGAGGCTTCATATTACATAAAGGACAGACATATTCTTTGTAAATCTAGGTAGAAAAGAGCTATGGGAAGATTTTTTACATTGGCATGAGGTGTGAGTCCAAAAAGGGGCCTTAAATTAAGAGATATTAAAGCCTGGGGCAAGAGAGAGATCCATTTATGGGTGCGTTTGCTTGGTGTTTAAGAAGGAGATGTTTCAGGAGACCATCATTATCTGTAAGGCAAGCGATTTCTGAGTTCTTCACCCTGACGAGAAAAAATCTTAGTTAATGAACCAATAGTTGAGAAGCCACATGAAGATGCAACCATTTCTTGGCTAGAGCATCCAGTGCTTAGATGACTGCCTGAAGTTGGGCCAGTTGGGTTTCTTCCTTTACCAGAGACATCATGGGTAAGGGACAGAAAACAGCAACATTCAGATAAACTCCAGTATTAATGATGGTGTCATTTTCAGCAGTACAGACTATGAGCTCCCATTGCTGTTTACTCAGTTAATCTCAAGGGACTCAGGTACCAAAAGCTCTGAAGAGGGGTGATCTTCAATAGCACAATGGCGTTTGGCAAAAGACTGAGGACACAAGGCTACCCACCTCCTCCTGAAAGTGGAATATGCCAGAGGGCCTAGGTTTAGCTCCATTCTGTATTAAGCATATCTCGATGGCCATGCTTAGCTTGTGGAGTATCGCTTCTAAGATCCCAAGTATAATGGACAGCTGGATATGGAGAGTCACACTTGAAGGGTCTGTGAGGGCCATTGTTTCCAAGAGACTCTAGTATGCAGCCAGCAAGTTTTACTTTAATGGTGTATAGCAGAGGGTTGAGAGAGGCAGTTTCTTGCATCAGAAGCCCTTGGGCAACTTATGGCCATCATAGGTGTGTCCAGAGACTCCAACATGCATGAGAGGAGGTTGTCAAAATCTCAAAGTAAAGAAGTCTCTGAGGACACTAAGAAGAGTGTCTGTTGATTTTAATTTTTCCATATTCTGCAGCCTTTTGTTGGAAGGGCCCCCACTTAAGGTAGACCAATTTATAAGTAACAACATCAGTGAAATTAAGTAAAATATGTTAAAGAGGATTATGTTGTCACCAGAACACAAAAAGGACTGTACCATATTGGACTTGTATGTCCTTAATGAATGTGTCAAACAAATTTTGGAGGAAGTTGTCATCAATTTCATGTCATACACCTGTACCCCTAGAGAAAGGTAGATACAGTTCATATTTTGTCTTCAAAGACTGTACATTGAGGTACCCTCTAGGTAGCTTATAAAAGATGTGCTGTGATCCTTTGACAGTGAAGGAAAACTGCAACTAAAAGGCTGTTGAAACAGATCCTGAAAAGAATATATTAGACTTACCTATAATAGCAAAACATTTATCAGTTATCATTTGGATGGAATAAATAATTTAATAATATTGGATATTGGGTGTAATTGACTTATTGGACCTCATTATTAAGGTTGTAGTAATCTGCCAGGAGGAGAAATGTATTCCCTCCATGTTTAAGAACAGGAAAATTTGGTTGTAAAATGGGGAGCAATGGTCTTAATCACCTTCTTATTAACTAGGTCTTTTATAATAAGTTTCAATACTCGAAGACCCTATTTTAACTTAAACTGGCACATATTCACATTTTAACCGGAGGTCCATAGGGCCCCATTTTATCAAGCCAGTTTGTAAATGTCAAAAACTTTAATTTGAATTTACTACTTAATGTATTTGAGTGTCTGTGCCAACTCTGGCATATTATAGGGCAATGGATACTATGACAATGGAAAATTTATGGAAGGCTATGTTTGAAGACACTCAGATTTATTTTTTTCTCTATTATGTTCATTACTTTCATAAGATTATAGGAGGTACTGTGTTTAAATTTAATCTTTTTAATGTTTATTTGTTTATTTTGAGAGAGAGAGAGCATGAGTACAAGCAGGGTAGGGTCAGAGAGAGAAGGAGAGAGAATCCCAAGTAGGCTCCTTGCTGTCAGCACAGAGCCCAACATGGGGCTTGATCTCATGATCCCTGAGATCATGACCTTAACCGAAATCAAGAGTCAAGACACTTAAACAACTGAACCACCCAGGCGCCCCAAGTACTATGTTTGAATTTAATGGGATACCCAGGTATAGCTATAATTTGGGCACCAGTATTTATTAAGTACATGAGCTATGTCAGTTGGTTCATTTTACAAGGTGTTAATCTAGAACCTATGTTGTAGAGACACAAAGCCATTCAGCGCCTTTTTTATTTTTTTGTTCTATGAAATCTTTTTGCAAATATTTGATTTCCATTTGGGTCAAATTATAGATGTTTGTTTTTATTTAGTTATACATATACAACATATGATATATCACATATACAGTATTGTATATTACTTATAGATACAGTACAATCTTGGTTTGTGAGCATAATTCATGCTTGTAATCCAAAGCACTTGTATATCAAAGTGGATTTAAAGAAACATTGACTCAGTTGTGATCCTTTGACATTGGACATCAGGTACTACTCGTATCACAAGTCATCACTTGTTTATCAAGTTAAAATTTATTAGAAATATTTGCTTATCTTACAGAACACTAGCATAACAAGTTACTCGCAATCCAAGGTTTACTGTAATTTATTACTTACCTTTTATTTTCTTCCTTGTATTTGTTTTTTTAAAACAGTCTATCTCTTTCCTTTTTTTTTCCTGTTTTAGCTACCTGAAGACATAATTTTTAGTTTCTGTTTTTGTGTGACAGCTCATAGTACTGACTTTCAAGGTGGCCACAGGACAAGGCAGCAGTGGAAAAGGGGCACGATGGCCTAACTTACAGGTTGTAGTCTCCAAACTTTCTCAGTTTACCTTCCAGCAAATGTGATTTGCATTTAGACAGCTATATCAGCCTTTCCTTGGGACAGTGCAGTCAGCCCCCATGTCCCAATTATCTATCCCATTTTTATTATCTTTTTGAACAAGTCTTTTTAGAATGGCTTGCATTTCTAGGTCAATAAAATTTCTAGTTTCTGTTTTAGTCTCGTCTACCCCTGACTGCTTTTACCCTTTGGATATTTACCGTATAAATTCTTGGTGGTCCATTGTAGTAAGCCTGTTTGTAGGCATCTGCCTCTGGTTCCAGGGTGTCCTAGTTGACCCCAACCATAGTTGGGGTTGGCATCCGACCCCAAACAGCAATGCTACTTCTAGCAAGGATTACCAGGCTGTTTTATCTCAGTAACAAGCCAGACAGTAGGCTGTGGCTACATTGACTCCATATACCATCCAGGGCTTGTAGATAGTCTGTGGGCAGTCTCCCACTACCCAACGGTAAGGCGACAATAAATTAGATTTTGACTCATCTATGCCAAGCAACTTCCTAGTAGCCTTAATATAAAACTTTGTATTCATTTTGTATTGCTTCTACTATAGAAAGCATTAGGATCTACTCAACTCTGTAATCACTCAATTTATCATTTCAGTGTAGTTATATAAATGTATAAAATATCAGATGCTGTGGGTGAGACATTGAGATTATATTTACAAATTTTTTTAGATAAAAATACTTGAACTGTATAATAACTACTGAAATATTCAGTTTCATAAAGGGAAGTGATATGAAGTAATTACATTTGGAAGCTTCAGTGAAGTTTTATGAATAAATTACTAATACTATAAATTTATTGAAGACACGGGCAACCATTTCTTTCCTTCATTTAATTTTTCTCCCCATATCCAGTTTTAATCTATATTTACAATCGTTTCTTGTATTTTTAACTGTCATTTTCTTGTTTATTTTCTTTCTGTGCCCTATTTGTTTCTACCTATTTCTACCTTCTGTTTCTTTTTTCTGTAATCTACATTTCTTTCTTTCTTTCTTTTCCCATAATTCATATTATTTTCTTTAATTGACTATTAATAGTAAAAGGTTAAAGATCCATGTTAAATATTCTTTTTTCAGGATAAACATATTTTTTTCTCTCTTCAATGTTTTCCTCATTTGTTCATTGAGCATACTATAAAATAATTCCTTAAATTTCTTATTTTGTGTGTTCTGTGTGTGTGTGTGTGTGTGTGTGTGCGTGTTCTTTGATAGATATATTTTCCTTGTGGATCAGTATCCCTCAATAGAACAATTTGCTGACCTTGTCTTTGTGTGAGTAATTTCTCCATTTTATTATAAATGCATAAAATTCATGACTTAGTCAATAGCCAAATGACAGAGGATATATTATAGTAATATTTTCTCATGTATAAAAGAATGAGTGAAATGATAACTTTTTGGTGATCATGAGAATATACAGTATTAGAATTTGCTCCAAAAATTACAAAGAATGTCATCTAGATTTCTCTCCATTTATGACAGTGACAATTATTAACTTTCTTTTTAACCATCACCTAATTTCTAAAATTGAATTTGTGACCTTTGAAGCATGAAAGAGGGATTACAACAAATATATGTGTCCTTCTTTAAACACATCCTGAGCTTGTTATTTTATTTTTTTCACAGACTGATGTAATGCTTTTCATTGAAATTGAAAAACAAACAATAGTGTGACTTTAACTACTGGATTATTTGAAATTTGCAGAATGAGGAAGAGGATATCTGTTTATAGTTTTTACTTGTGTGTCTTCATTTACAGAAATTTACTATGGTATTTTTTCATATTTACATATTTTATTACTATTAGGGTTAATAACCTTACAAAACCAAGTTACATGTGTCTTTAAAAGGCAGATAGCACAGATTCTTGACACATAATATTCTTTTTGAATGAGTAAATGAATGTATGAATGAATTAATAAAGTTGGAAATACATTATTGACCCCGATGAGCAGTCAGAGCTGTACTCCATTACAGTTTTAAGACTTGTGACATTGAGTAAGTTACCTCAATTTCCAATAATTAGATCTTATGCTTGGTGGATGAAAAGAGTACTTAGTTTAGAGGTATTTTGAAGACTATTTGGGAAAGTGTATATTGAAATCATTATCAAAATATTTGGCATACAGTGAATTTCAGGAAATATTAGCTCTTTTTTGAATGCAATTATAAAAAGAATGTAATATCATTTCTCTTTTCACATTGATCACTAGACTAGAAGAAATTTAGCATAATTTAGGACATTGAATAAGTGGGAAAACTTGGATTCAAACCCACATCTATTTGACCCCAGAGCTAATAGTCTTTAACAACCATTACAACAAAAACATATTGATATGTCATAATAAAATATAAAGAATAGGGAAAATAAATGGAAAAAGAGAAAGACTTTAACAGGGACAATTAGCTATGCAATTCTGTTTTTAAATCCATTATCCTGTTCTTTACATGAAGCAACAATGTCAGTGATAACTTAATGCAGCCTGGAAAAGTGTACGATATACTGATATACTCTAGGTGGCTTTAAAATAATCACCTAATACCAGATGTTATAAATTATCATATATTGGAATAACAACCTGCCCACAAAGGATTCACTTCTCCTCATGAACTACTGAAAGGTAGTAAAGTTCCAAATGATGATGCAAATGGGAAACAATTTATCAATCATCACAAATTTCAACTGTAATGAACTATGGTAAAGTTAACTGTTCTGGGTGGACCTACTTTTCCTAAATTTATCAGATTTAAATAGCTCCGGAGCAACCAAGCTGCTGCTAATACCCTCTGTATTTCACTCTTTTCCCCTCCTTTACTGCCAACATGTCTGAGATTTAAAAGCACTACTAATGTTAGAATAGAAATATAGGAAGTTGGATTTACCTTATGCTGGATTTCACCTGATTTGATCTAGCATCCAACCCCTTCATTCATTACCACACTGACCCTAGGAATTGCTGTAATTTTATATTTCCATAATTTTTCTCCATTTAGTAATTAAAAGTTTGCTTGCAAGCCCCTAATGTATTTATTGTTACACATATACAGAGGAAAGAGAGATTTCTACACCTTCTTATTTGCCTGTGTGTATTTGTGTACAGAACTATGAATTCATACTGATAACTCCAACTCTAATCCAACACCACAGAGTTATTCTAGTCTCCCCCTTTTCTATTTGTAACTCCTTTCTCTAAGAGTGAGAAATCGCATTTATGCATATTTTATTTACTTGTGTACACAATCCTAGAATACACATAAAGTATTTCAGAATTACTAAGCTATGCCTTTGTGAAAAGCAAATTTACTAACTAGAGTACAGTATTTATATATAGCACTTTGTGAGTTTCATCTTAGACAAAGATGGCCAAAACAGTTTTCCAACTTTACTGAGGTTACTTCTTTCCTTTTCCACCCAATTAAGTGTTTTTATGTTATTATTTATAATACAGTTAGTCTTTTCCAGTTTGTATTGTATTTGAGTTTTTTCTACATCCTGGTTGAATTAGGTGTAATTTTTTTTTCTTATCCATCACTTGGTCATATAGAAACACCACTTCCCGCTCAAGGCCATAGGTGTTAGCTGAGGGAGAGAAGTCGGTGCTGCAGTTATGCGTGACATAGCAATCTAGGCCATGTATTCATCTAACTCATTTGTGACCTGTAAACCTGTTTGAACTTTCTCCTGAATGTACCATTTAAATCATATGAACTGCCACTATGCATATTATACCTTAGATCTCTTAATAAATTGTATATGCTAGGATGCTATGGTAATATACCACTTGGTATCTATGATCAGGCATGTAGTTTCTACTAAAGCACATTATTATACCAGGAGCTGTCTTTGGAATAAGAGTAGTTCTTTGCTATAGAAAGTATGGAGTTATTATAGAGCCATGAGTCTGCACAGTGCTTCCTTTCTTGGGGCTTGTGGAGGACGCCACAGTGACTCAACCTACTATGAATGCTATCAGCACCCTGAAACATAATAGGCCTATGGAAAAGCGGGCAGGGCCACCACTTATACTGCAGTTAAAATCTAATACACGAGATTCTCGTATTCTGAACCCCAATCAAAAGTACCATGAGAATTATATCATAAATTGGTAAAATTAGAATTTTCAAATGTATTATGTGCTCTCTCCAAAATTTAAATCAGCCAACCAAGAGCTGTTACTCTTTCTTAGGGACAGGAATTGAAAGGTGAATATTATCTTTTACCATGTTGGAAATGACTTAGCGTGCCAGAGTTTTTACCCACCATCAACAATTGGATTCTTATAATTTTTTGGCCAACAAGTTATCAGTATCCTTTGTATCATCCTAAGGATCCTTATTTGGTAGGAGAGTGGATGTGTAAGAAAAAGAAGTTGAAGGCATATAATAAAATGTGGCTTATCAAGTCAGTTACCTCTTTCATCAATTACATCTTATTTAAATAATTTTATTCAAGTATAATTAATAAATAGTGTTATATTGGTTTCAGGTATACAATATAATCATTCAAAAATTCTATGCATTTCTCAGTGTCCATCAAGATTAGGGACACTTTTTATCTTACCCTTTTATTTATTTCACCCATCCTCCACACTCCCTCTCCTTTGGCACCATCAATGCTTTATATTTAAGAGTTTGGTATTTTTTTCTTTGTTTTGTTTCTTAAATTACACATATGAGAGAAATGATACACCTATTTCTCTTTCTCTACCTTATTTAGCATTAAACCCTCCCAAGTCCATCCATGTTGTTGTAAATGGCAAGATTTTATTCCATTTTTATGGCTGCATAATATTCCATAGTGTGTGTGTGTGTGTGTGTGTGTGTGTGTGTGTGTGTGTGTAATCGCATCTTCTTTATTCATCTATTAATGGACACTTTGGTTGCTTCCACATCTTGGCTACTGTACATAGTGATGCAATAAACATAGGGATGCATATATCTTTTCAAATTAGTGTTTTTGTTTTCTTTGGGTATATACACAGTAGTGGAACTACTGGATCATATGGTAATTCTATTTTTAATTTTTTGATGAATCTTCATACTCTTTTCCACAGGAGTTGCAATGATTTGTATTCCCACCAGCAGTCTACTAGGATTCCCTTTTCTCCACATCCTCACCAACACTTATTATTTCTTGTGTTTTTTAGCCATTCTGATGGGTGTGAGGTGATACCTCAGTGTGGTTTTAGTTGTATTTCCCTGACGATTAGTGATGTTGAGTATCTTTATGTGTCTGCTGGTTATCTGTATGTATTTAGAAAGTTATCTATTCAGGTCCTATGGCCATTCTTTAATTGGATTCTTTGTGTTTTTCTTTTTTTCTTTCTTTCTTATTTTGGTGTTGACTTGTATGAATTCTTTATATATTTTGGATATTAACTCCTTATCAGATATCTCATTTACATATATCTTCTCCCATTCAGTAGGTTACCTTGTCATTGTTGATGGTTTCTTTTGCTGTGCAAAGGCTTTTTATTTTGGTATAGTCTCAATAGTTTAATTTTGCTTTTGTTTCCCTTGCCAGAGGGGACATATCTAGAAAAATGCATCTATCAAAGAAATATCAAAGAAATCACTGCCTATTTTCTTCTAGGAATTTTATGATTTCAAGTCTCACATTTAGGCCTTTAATCCATGTTAAATTTCTTTTTGAATATGGTGGGAAAAAAAAGTAGTCCATTTTCATTCTTTTACATGTAGCTGTCCAGTTTTCCCAATATCATTTATTGAAGAGGCAGTTTTTACCCCAATGTATATACTTTCCTCTTTTGTCATAGATTATTGACCATAAAACTGTGGGTTTACTTCTGGACTCTCTAATCTGTTCTATTGATCTATGTGTCTATTTTTTGTGTAAGTTTTGATTACTATAGCTTTGCAGTATATTTTGAAATCTGGGATTGTGATACCTCCAGTTTTGTTATTATTCAAGATTGTTTTGGCAATTTGGGGTGTTTTGTGGTTCCATACAAATTTTAGGATTGCTTGTTCTATTCTATAAAAAATGCTATTGGTATTTTGATAGGGATTACATTAAATCTGTAGATTGCTTTGGGTAGTATGCATATTTTAACAATATTGGTTCTTTCAATTTATAAGTATGGAGTATTTTTCCATGTGTCTTATCTTCAGTTTCTTTCATCAGTGCTTTAAAGTTTTTAGAGTACAACTCTTTCACCTCTTTGGTTAAGTTTATTTTTGGTGCAATTGTAATTTCTCTTTCTACTGCTTATTATTAGTGTATAGAAATGCAATGGATTTCTGTATATTGCTTTGGTATCCTGTGACCTTACTAAATGCATTTATCAGTTCTAGTAGTTTTTTGGTGGAACCTTTAGGGTTTTCTATGTATAGTATATCATCTACAAATAGAAGTGTTGCCTTCTTCCTTACCAATTTAGATACTTTTATTTCTCTTTTTGTCTGACTGAAGCAGGTAGGGCTTCCATACTGTGTTAAATAAACATGGTGAGAGTGGACATCTTTGTCTTGTTCCTGATCTTAGAGGAAAAGCTCTCAATTTTTCACCAATGAGTATGATGTTATCTGTGGGGTTTTCATTTATGGCCTTTATTATGTTGAGGTATATTCCCTCTAAACCTACTTTTTTCAGAGTTTTTATCATGAATGGATGTTGTACCTTGTCAAATGCCTTTTTCTTTGCATCTATTGAAATGATCATATGATTTTTATCCTTCATCTTGTTATGTAATATATCAGGTTGATTGATCTGTGAATATTGGACTACTTTGCTTCCCTGGAAAAAATCCCACTTAATCGTGGTGAATGATTTTTTTAATGTATTCTTGGATTTGGTTTGCTAGTAGTTCGTCGAAGATTTTTGTATTTGTGTTCATCAGAGATACAGCCGGTAGTTCTCTATTTTTGTAGTGTTTTTACTGGTATTGGGATCAGGGTAATGTTGGCCTCTAGAATGTATTTGGAAGTTTTCCTTCCTCTTCTATTTTTTTTCAAATAGATTGAGAAAACTATGCATTAACTCTTCTTTAAATGTTTGGTAGAATTCACCTGTAAAGCTATCTGGGCCTGGACTTTTGTTCATTAGAAATTTTTTTTGATTATTAATTCAATTTCTTTGCTAGTAATTGGTATGCTGAAATTTTCTACTTCTTCCTGATTCAGTTTTGGAAGTTTCTATGTTTCTAGCAATTTATCCATTTCTTCTAGGTTGTTAAATTTGTTGGCATATGTTTTTAAATATTATCTTATAGTCCTTCATATTTCTGTGGTGTTTGTTATTATCTCTCCTCTTTTATCTTTAATTTTATTTATTTTAATCCCCTCCTTTTTTTTTTTTTTTTGATGAGTCTAGCTAAAGGTTTATCAATTTGGTTGATGTTTTCAAACAAGTAACTCCTGGTTTCATTGATCTGTTCTATTGTTTGTTGGTTGGTTTGCTTTTTAGTCTCCTTTTCATTTAATTCAGCTCTAATCTTTATTATTTCCTTTCTTCTACTGGCTTTTGGGCTTTGTTCTTCTTTCTCTAGCTCCTTTAGTTGTATATTTAGGTTGTTATTAGAGGTTTTTCTTTCTTCTTTCAGTAGGCCTGCATTCTTTATTCTTTCGTCTTAGAATAGCTTTTGATATATCCCCAAGATTTTGGTCTGTTGTGTTTTCATTTTCATTTTTCTCCATATATTGATTTTGGTTTCTTCATTGACCCATTCATCACTTAGTAGTGTGTTAGTTAGACTCTACATATCTTTGTTGCTTCCAAATTTTTTCTTGTGTTTGATTTCGAGTTTCATACCATTGTGGTTGGAAAGATGCATGATGTGATTTTAACCTTTTTGAATTTATTGAGACTTGTGGCCTAACGTGTGATCTATTCTAAGAATGTTCCATGTGCCCTTGAAAAGAATGTGTATTCTGCTGTTTTTGGATAGAATGATTTGGATGTATTTGTGAGGTTCATCTGATTCAATGTGTCGTTCAAAACCAATGTTTCCTTTTAGGGTTTCTGTCTGGATGATCTATCCTTGATGTAAATGAGGTGTTAATATCCCCTACTATTAGTGCAATACTGTCACCTTCTTCATTTATGTCTGTTAATAGTTGCTTCATGTGTTTAGGTACCTTCATGTTGGGTGCATAAATATTTACAATTGTTATGTCCTCTTATTAGATTGATCCCTTTATCATTATGTAGTCCTTCTTTGTCTCTTGTTAACAGCCTTTGTTTTAAAGTCTATTTTGTCTGATATAAGTGTTGCTACCCCAGTTTTCTTATTGCTTCCATTTGACTGGTAAATACTTTTCCATCCCTTCACTTTCAATCTGCATGTTTCTTTCTGTCTGGAGTGAGTCATTTACAGGCAACATATAAATGGGTCTGCTATTTTATCCATTCACTCACCCTTTGTCTTTTGATTTGAGCATTTAGCCTGTTTACCATCAAAGTAATTATTGATATGTATGTAGCTATTTCCATTTTGTTACTTGTTTCTTCTCAGTTCCTTCATTTTCTTGCTCTCTTCCTTTGTGGTTTTTTGACTGTCTTTAGTGATAATCTTGGATTCCATCCTTCTTATTTTTTGTGGATCTATTACAGGTTTTAGATTTGTGGTTATCATTAGGCTCATATATAGCATATTATGCATATCGCATTGTATATTAAGTTGTTGGTTGCTTAAGTTTGAACCCATTCAAAAAACATTAGATTTTTCTTTTTACCCTATGTGTTTTGTATATGGTGCCATACTTTATATCCTTTGATTTTGTGAATCCCTTGACTGAGTTTTATGGATATAATTGATTTTACTGCCTTTTTTTTTTTTTTTGCTTTAACCTCTATACAGGTTTACAAGTGATTAATCTACTTTCATTATGTTTGTATTTACCTTGATTTTTTTTTCCTCTCATAAAGAAAGGCCCAGAGAAATTCTTTTACCCTTTCTTTTAAGGCTGGTTTTGTGGTGATGAACCCCTTTCACTTTTGTTTGTCTGGGAAACTCTTTATCTCTTCTTCTGTTCTAAATAATAGCCTTGCTGTATAAAGTATCCTTGGCTACAGTTTTCTTTTCTTTTCTTTTCTTTTCTTTTCTTTTCTTTTCTTTTCTTTTCTTTTCTTTTCTTTTCTTTTCTTTTCTTTTCTTTTCTTTTCTTTCTTCATTTCAAATATATCATACTACTCCCTCCTGGCCTCCAAAGTTACTGTTGAAAACTCAGGTGGTAGCCTTATTGTGTTTCACTTATCTGTAAATTTTATTTTCTCTTGTTGCTTTTCAAATTGTCTCTTTATCACTGATTTTTGCTATTTTAATTACTAGGTGTCTTGGTGTGGACCTCCTTGGGATGATTTTGTTGGAGGCTCTCTGTGCGTCCTAGATCTGGATATCTGTTACCTTCCTCAGATAAGGGAAGATTTCAGTTATTATTTCTTTAAAAAAATGTTCTGCCTCCTTTACTCTCTCTTCCTCTTCTGGGATCCCTATAATGCACATATTATTATGCTTGATGATATCATTGAGTTCCCTTAACTTGTTCTCATTCTTTATTTTTTTTCATTTTGCTGTTAAGGCTGGTTGTTTCCATTACTCTGTCTTCCAGCATACTGATGTGTTCTTTTGTCTCCCCTAATCTGCTATTGATTCCTTCTGAACTTTTAACTTCAGATATTGACTTCTTTATCTCTGATTGGTTCTTTATATTTTCTATCTCTTTGTTGAGGGTCTCGATGAGATTATCCACTCCTTTCTTGAGTCCAGTGTCTTTATGACCATTACTTTGAATTATTAGCATTTTATTGCTAACTTATTGCTTATCTTTGTTTCATTTAACTCTTTTACTGTGGTTTTGTCCTGTTCTTTCATTTGAAACATATTCCTCTGTCTTCTCATTTTGTCTAAATCTCTGTGCTTGTTTGTATTTTTAGGCAAGTCACTTACATCTCCTGATCTTGAAAGTGGTGGCCTTATGAAGAACAGGTCCTGTGGTGCCTGTAGTGCAATATCCCCTGTTCACCAGGACCAGGTGCTACAGGTTGTCTCCTATGTGGGTTGCGTGTGCCCTATGATTGTGACTGAGCCTGATTTTCCTTCAGTCGGCTTCATTGGCTCACTTTGCTTGTTGTGGCCCGGGTTTGGTCCCTGTGTTTTAACAGGTCAGTCTGGGGTCTTCGTAGGCTTGTAGTTAGGCCTTGTCAGCAGCCAGACCAGATGCCCTACTTCAGCCAGTTTGCCAGGATTGTGGTCACACCAAACCACAGGGCGTTCTCCCTGCATTGCCCAGAGAGGGTTTTGTTGGTTAACAGGACCATGAGTCAGTACAGATGCCTGCAGGGGCTGCAGATGCACTGATCTGTAGGGTACTCTGTCTGCCCTGCCAAGGTTTGGTTACTGGGACCGTGAATGTGCTAGTCTGTGTGATTATTTTCCTCTGTCCTTAGGGCAGGAGTCACATTGGAGAGGTGTCAGTCCCTGCTGGGGCTTGCTGGTAGGATGAGACATGGAAGGAGCCACTTTGGAAGGACTCTTGCTGAGTGGGGTGGGTTGGATGGGGTAGGTCCAGAGGAGAGCACAGGGGTAGGGCGTTGTACTAGTAAGTTAGGTGGAGAGTGTTTCTGCAGGTTCCTGCAGGTGTCTGTGTATGTGGTCTGGGGTCAGGAAAGGGAAAGAGAGAAATTGCATCTGCCAACTCTTTTGTTCTTGGAGAACTTTCCTATAGATCCTGTCCCTCCAACATGCATTCTTATTAGGAAATAAATCTCCTTCACATATACCCCAGGCACTTTTCAAAGTGTTGCTTTTGTTGCTTATATGCTGTATCTCAGCAGGGTTGTTTGTTATGCTGTCTCTATAAGGTGGGAGGCGGGGGGTGGACTCAGTTTCTCATCACCCTTGGGTTCTCCCCAAGCCAAACCCACTGATTTTTAAAGTACCCAGAGCTAAGATGTGCTGGTTGTAAAAACTCAAGAAGTTAAGCCACATGAGGTTTCAAAGCCAAATGTTATGCGGACTCATCCTTCCAGCTCAGGTTTCCCATTCCATTGAATGTATGTCAGTGTAAAAACAGGCCATATATAACAAGCCTATAATTAACATACTCAATGGTAAAAAGCTGAAAGTTCCACTCAGAGTAATTAGGTGAGAAAAAATAAATAAAAGGTATCCATATCTGAAAGAAAGAAGTAAAACTATAGATAACATAATTTTATGCATTGAAAATCCTAACTATTTCACCAAAAGAATGTTAGAACTAGTAAACAAATTCAATAAGGTTGCCAGATAGAAAAATCAATCTGCAAAAATCAGTTATGTTTCCATATACTAACAAGTTTTTGGAAACAGAAATTAAGAAAACAGTCTCACTTACAGTTACATCAAAAAGAATAGAACACTTAGGAGTCAATTTAACCAAGGCAGTGAAAGATCTGTACACTGAAAGGTGTAAGACACTGCTGAAAGAAATTCAAGAGGACACAAATAAATGGAAAGATATTCCGTGTTCATGAGTTGGAAAAATTATACTGTTGAAATGACCATATTACCCAGAGAGATCTATATGGTACAATCATATCAATAAGTATAATCTATCAGTACAATCCATATCAACATTTCAACGGCACTTTTAACATAAATTTTAAGAACAGTATGATTATGGGCCCAAAAATACCCTGAATAGCTGAAGCAACCTTGAGCAAGAAGAGCAAAGCTAGAAGTAATCACACTTCCTGATTTTAGAAATAAACCCATGCGGGGAGCCTGGGTGGCTCAAGTGCTTAAGCGTCTGACTCAGTTTCAGCTCAGGTCATGATCTCATGGTTTTGTGAGTTCAAGCCCCGCTTCCGACTCTGTGCTGGCAGTATGGAGCCTGCTTGAGATCCTCTCTCTCCCTCTCTCTCTGACCCACCCCCACTCTTGCTGTTTCTGTCTCTCTCAAAATAAACCTAAATAAATAAATAAATAAACAAACAAACAAACAGAAACCCATGCATATATGATCAATTAATTTTTGACAAACCACAAAGTATATACAAAGTATACACCTTTAATAAATGATGCTGGGACTGGCGCCTGGGTGGCTCAGTCGGCTGAGCATCCAGCTTCGGCTCAGGTCATGATCTCGCGGTTCGTGAATTCGAGCCCGGCGTCCAGCTCTCTGCTGAGAGAGCCTGCTCTCTGCTCTCTCTCCGCTCTCTGCTCTCCAGAGCCTGGAGCCTGCTTTGCATCTGTGCCTCCCTCTCTCTCTGCCCTCCCCGCTCAAGCTCTGTCTCTCTCTCTCTCTTTCTCTCTCTCTCAAAAAATAAACATTAAAAAAATTTTTTTAAAGGTGCTGGGAAAACTTGGATTTGCATCCACTTAGTGAAAAACTACCCACTTGGAAAAGGATGGAATTGTACCCCGCTTTTTTATGTTTATTTATTTATTTTTGAGAGAGCAAACATGCATGTGAGCCAGTGAGGGGCAGAGAGAGAATCCCAAGCAGGCTCTATGCTATCAGTGCAGAGCCCGATGAAGGACTGGAACTAACAAACTGAACCATGAGATCATGACCTGAGGCAAAACCAAGTGTTGGATGTTTAACTGACTGAGCCACCCAGGCATCCCTGTACCCCTATGCTACACCTTACTTACCATACATAAAAATAACTCAAAATGGATTAAAAACCTAAATGTGAAACTAGAAACCATCAAAATCTGAGAGGCGAACACAGGCAATAACCTCTTTGACATTGGCCATAGCCACTTACTAGATATGTCTCATGAGGCAAGGGAAATAAAAGCAAAAATAAACTGTTGGTATTTCATCAAAATAAAAAGCTTCTGCCCAGTGAAGGAAACTATAAACGAAACCAAAAGGCCACCTGTGGAATGGGAGAAGATATCTGCAAATGATGTATCTGATAAAGTTTAGTATCCAAAATAAATAAAGAACTTATAAAACTCATCACCCAAGAAAACAAATAACCCAGTTAAGAAATGGGCAGAAGACTTGAAGACATTTTTTCAAAGAAGACCTACAGATGACTAACAGACACATGAAAAGATGCCTATCTTGTCTGAAATTCCTTACATACATAGAAATCTCTTTCTCTCTCCTGATGGGGGAGGGGAAGAGAGAGAGAGAAAGATTGGGGTAGTTGATGTACCTTGTTCACCACATTTACCTATGCTTGGGGAACGAACATTTTATGCTTTTTACATATCCATAGACCTACCTAGAAGAGTAAAAGGAAAAGGATTGAGGCTTTAAAAGTAATAACTTCCAGAATAGCTCTAATACAGATAAAAGAACATGAAAAAGTAATTAATTAATTAACTCATATTAAAGATGCTCTACCCCTTCTTTTTTTATCTTGATCAGTTTAAGTAACAGTTGGTTTCCTGTTGTGTCACTTTGTTATTGGAATGCATTGTCTTTTCCAAAACTTGCAAGTTTAAACTAGAAAAAGGATACACATAAAACCAGCATCATAAACAACCAAATGTCATACTCCTGTTCATAGTATGAGAAAAAGACAATTCCTTTTATAATTTAGGACTAGACTTCTTAGAAAGAATTCTGAAGGAAAGGTTGAATAATTAACACTGCAAACTATCTAATTCTTTTAGCAAAGCTTATTTCACAGTTTTGCTTCAGTGTTCACCAGCTGTAGAGGAGGCAATTCAAACTCCCTAAATTAATCCCAGCTGCAGTGCTTGCAACACAATTAACACATTTAAAAGTGATAAATATATGTTAAAAAAAACAACAATTTGGGGTCAATTTAGAATGAGCTGTCAGAAAGTCGGAGATTGCCTAAATCCTTTTCATTTGTTAATTGTACATTTTCATAATCAATTTGGATTGGGGGAAAGGTTTTAAATTACTAAAATATTAATGCTATTTTCAAATATGTGTGTACTCTTTAAATTCAAGGTGAAGAATGCTACTAGAAGAATGCTTCATAATTTCAGAGAATTTGGAAGTTATCAGCTTATTCATTTTGACATTCCAGAGAGAAGGGAGAAGAAGAATTATGGTACAATTATCAAGGGGATACCTCTTGGATAAATAGTTATAAATAATATACATAGCTGCTGTTAGACTGTTTCAGTCATCCGTATGCCATGTGATTTCCATGCCACACAACCTTTACAGTAGGAGGTAATTGGAAGCACTCACCAAGATTCAGGAAGTGATAGTTTGAAGATCTGTATACAGTGGACTAGTTTGGAGGCTTCCTGCTGCCATGTCTCACCTTAGTCCCACATCCCTGGAATCCATATTTGGAAATACACCCAGCTTGGAGGAGATCATTTTTACTTAAAAAAATAATAATTTGTGTTCCAGCGATTTTCAGGGTTTTAGCTACAAAATAGATTGTACCTTTCCTTATGGAAACAAATGGAAGGTCTGTTGTGCACTTGTAAAAATTTTATCATTTCATCCTCACAATAACCGTTTGAGTATTACTGTCTCCATTTTTGTACTTGAAGAAAGTGAACCTCATAACAAAGATTTGCCCAACAATGAAGAATAAGCATGTGCTAATAAAAACACACACCAGTCATTTTTTACTTCAGGGCACACAATGTTTTAAACATTTCACAGGTGCATCACTCTATATATTTTGTCTTCATGAAGTCAGTAAATAAGTGAAATAAGTGAAGAATACAGTTAAAATTAAAAACCACTTTTTATTTGAGATAATTTAGAACATTCATTTGTAGTGGGGGTTTTTCAGTTAATGGGCTTGAATTAGAGATGTGGCAGAGAAAATAGTTAACAAGGTCCAGTGATAACTTGTATATAAAGAGACAAAGCAGAGAAGTAGCAGCCTATTCACTGAGATTGGGAGTTTAGATGACTGGTAAAGTGTAGATTTTATACTAATAGCAACAGCAAGTTTATAGGAAGAAATTATGTTTTAAATTTTAACATGTTAGGTTTTATATTTGGAATGACTATTAAAGTAAATATAAGAAAATGAACACTTAGCACAATAATTTATAAATGGTAAATTTATATATGTTGGTCAACACTTTAAAGTGAAGAAAATTTCTTTATTTACTTAGGTACGTACTTACTTACTTTCAAAGTGAAGAAAATTTAAAAGAAGGAATCAGGAAGGGGGGAGAAAAATACCAGCTGGAAAAAAAAAAGAGCTAAGAAAATTTGACTAAACTAAAATCATAAAGCTGTTTAAACACATAATTGCAGAGATATCTTAGGAGATACAGTACAAAATCATTTACTATTTACAAAGGCAAGAGAACAATAGCTATTGCTGGGTGATTATAGGAATTAACTAGGACTCATGGATGAAGGACTATGATGGACAACAAAATCTTTGTAGTAAAAAGGGAAGGTTACATTGTGAACATATGAAAATAAGAAAATATATATTAACGTGATTTTGCTGATTATCAAATGAAAACCAACACAGTTTCATAGTGTTAGATCTTTACAGTGATCTGTTCTAGGCACTTATCTTAGTGCCCTATGGCCTCAGGAAGTAAAGGCTCCTCTTTTAAGTTTACATATCTAGATAAGCTAAGTGCCTGGCCAGTAGTGGCACCAGACAACTTGTGGAGCTGGGACTCAAACACGGAATTTCAAAGTTGATGCAATTCTGCTTCATATGATCTTCTCTATATCAGATTAATTTAGAAATAAAGAGATACAGTGAATAATATGGCCAATTTGTGGACCATTGAGTGATTGAGTGATGAATGGATAAAGAAGATGTGGTGTGTGTTTGTGTGTGTTGTGTGTGTGTGTGTGTGTGTGTATATACACACACACATACATACATACAATGCACACAACATACACACATACACAATGGAATATTACTCCATGATCAAAAAGAATGAAATCTTGCCATTTGCAACAATGTGTATGGAACTAGAAGGTATTATGCTAAGTGAAATAAGTTAATCAGAGAAAGACAAATATATGATTTCACTCATATGTGGAATTTAAGAAGCAAAATAGATGAACATCAAGGAAGCGAAGGAAAAATAAAGTAAGATAAAAACAGAGGGGGCAAACTATAAGAGACTCAAACGTAGAGAACAAACGTTTGTTCTGGGTTGCTGGAAGGGAGATTGGTTGGGGGAATGGGCTAAATGGGTGATGAGCATTAAAAAAGCTCAGTTGTTGTGATGAGCACTGGGTGTTATATGTAAGTGATGAATCACTATATTCTCCTGAAGCCAATACTGCACTATATGTTAACTAACATGAATTTTAAAAAAGAAATAAGTAACATGATAAAAAAAATAGGCCTAAGACTTAGCAAAATCTTGAAGTAATCATAAAGGTAAATGATATCTTCAGAAAATTGCGACAACTATAGTGATATAAAATATTTCTGCATTTTAATTGTCAGAGTCACAGGTGCTGCTAATATTGCTTATTTTTATAATTGCAAACATTAAAAAAATAAACATGTAATTCTTTTTCCCAACCAACTTCTCGGGCATTCTGAATTCTACCCAATATCTTTTGGAGAGCCATAAAACAAGGTTAAGAGTCATCACACAAAACTTCTTTGTAAGGTAGAGGCAAATTCTCTTAGTGAGACAGTTCTGTAGCATGAGGATGAGAGTTGATTCTGAGTATCCACCGATGGTCTCTTTTTTTCTTTTCATTTTTCACAATTAACCCATAGCTACACCTCTTAATCCTTTCTGCTTAGGCTAAAAACAGTGGATCCTCTTTCTGTAATAAGGAATGTATTATATATAGTAATCAGAATACACGATGCATCAAGGAATTCAGGAATGTGGGTATTCTATGCCCTTTCTCCACCAGCTCAGTTACAGTCACAAGAGGAGTATCAATATAGTTGTACATTTTGAAGTAACAGATGAGCTTTCCTTTGGAAATTGAAAAATATAAACAAGACAAAAAATTTGCATTGGCCGGGAAATTCACACATCAAAAGCTGGCACTTACATCCATTTTATTTTTTTTTTATTTTTCTTTTTATTATTTTTTTCAATATACGAAATTTATTGTCAAATTGGTTTCCATACAACACCCAGTGCTCATCCCAAAAGATGCCCTCCTCAATACCCATCACCCACCCTCCCTTTCCTCCCACCCCCCATCAACCCTCAGTTCTCAGTTTTTAAGAGTCTCTTATGCTTTGGCTCTCTCCCACTCTAAGCTCTTTTTTTTTTTTCCTTCCCCTCCCCCATGGGTTTCTGTTAAGTTTCTCAGGATCCACATAAGAGTGAAACCATATGGTATCTGTCTTTCTCTGTATGGCTTATTTCACTTAGCATTACACTCTCCAGTTCCATTCACATTGCTACAAAGGGCCATATTTCGTTCTTTCTCATTGCCCTGTAGTACTCCATTGTGTATATAAACCACAATTTCTTTATCCATTCATCAGTTGATGGACATTTAGGCTCTTTCCATAATTTGGCTATTGTTGAGAGTGCTGCTATAAACATTGGGGTACAAGTGCCCCTATGCATCAGCACTCCTGTATCCCTTGGGTGAATTCCTAGCAGTGCTATTGCTGGGTCATAGGGTAGGTCTATTTTTAATTTTCTGAGGAACCTCCACACTGTTTTCCAGAGTGGCTGCACCAGTCTGCATTCCCACCAAAAGTGCAAGAGGGTTCCCGTTTCTCGACATCCTCTCCAGCATCTATAGTGTCCTGATTTGTTCATTTTGGCCACTCTGACTGGCGTGAGGTGGTATCTGAGTGTGGTTTTGATTTGTATTTCCCTGATAAGGAGTGACATTGAGCATCTTTTCATGTGCCTGTTGGCCATCCGGATGTCTTCTCTAGAGAAGTGTCTATGCATGTTTTCTGCCCATTTCTTCACTGGGTTATTTGGTTTTCGGGTGTGGAGTTTGGTGAGCACTTTATAGATTTTGGATACTAGCCCTTTGTCCGATATGTCATTTGCAAATATCTTTTCCTATTCCGTTGGTTGCCTTTTAGTTTTGTTGGTTGTTTCCTTTGCTGTCCAGAAGCTTTTTATCTTCATAAGGTCCCAGTAATTCATTTTTGCTTTGAATTCCCTTGCCTTTGGGGATGTGTCGAGTAAGAGATTGCTACGGCTAAGGTCAGAGAAGTCTTTTCCTGCTTTCTCCTCTAGGGTTTTGATGGTTTCCTGTCTCATATTCAGGTCTTTTATCCATTTTGAGTTTATTTTTGTGAATGGCGTGAGAAAGTGGTCTAGTTTCAACCTTCTGCATGTTGCTGTCCAGTTCTCCCAGCACCATTTGTTAAAGAGACTGTCTTTTTTCCATTGGATATTCTTTCCTGCTTTGTCAAAGATGAGTTGGCCATACGTTTGTGGGTCTAGTTCTGGGGTTTCTATTCTATTCCATTGGTCTATGTGTCTGTTTTTGTGCCAATAGCATGCTGTCTTGATGATGACAGCTTTGTAGTAGAGGAAAAAGTCTGGGATTGTGATGCCTCCTGCTTTGGTCTTCTTCTTCAAAATTACTTTGGCTTATTCGGGGCCTTTTGTGGTTCCATATGAATTTTAGGATTGCTTGTTCTAGTTTCGAGAAGAATGCTGGTGCAATTTTGATTGGGATTGCATTGAATGTGTAGATAGCTTTGGGTAGTATTGACATTTTGACAATATTTATTCTTCCAATCCATGAGCAGGGAATGTCTTTCCATTTCTTTAAATCTTCTTCAATTACCTTCATAAGCTTTCTATAGTTTTCAGCATACAGATCTTTTACATCTTTGGTTAGATTTATTCCTAGGTATTTTATGCTTCTTGGTGCAATTGTGAATGGGATCAGTTTCTTTATTTGTCTTTCTGTTGCTTCATTGTTAGTGTATAAGAATGCAACTGATTTCTGTACATTGATTTTGTATCCTGCAACTTTGCTGAATTCATGTATCAGTTCTAGCAGACTTTTGGTGGAGTCTATCGGATTTTCCATGTATAGTATCATGTCATCTGCAAAAAGCAAAAGCTTGACTTCATCTTTGCCAATTTTGATTCCTTTGATTTCCTTTTGTTGTCTGATTGCTGATGCTAGAACTTCCAACACTATGTTAAACAACAGTGGTGAGAGTGGACATCCCTGTCGTGTTCCTGATCTCAGGGAAAAAGCTCTCAGTTTTTCCCCGTTGAGGATGATGTTAGCTATGGGCTTTTCATACATGGCTTTTATGATGTTTAAGTATGTTCCTCCTGTCCTGACTTTCTCAAGGGTATTAAGAAAGGGTGCTGGATTTTGTCAAAGGCCTTTTCTGCATCGATTGACAGGATCATATGGTTCTTCTCTTTTTTTTTGTTAATGTGATGTATCACGTTGATTGATTTGCGAATGTTGAACCAGCCCTGCATCCCAGGAATGAATCCCACTTGATCATGGTGAATAATTCTTTTTATATGCTGTTGAATTCGATTTGCTAGTATCTTATTGAGAATTTTGGCATCCATATTCATCAGGGATATTGGCCTGTAGTTCTCTTTTTTAATGGGTTTCTGTCTGGTTCAGGAATCAAAGTAATACTGGCTTCATAGAATGAGTCTGGAAGTTTTCCTTCCCTTTCTATTTCTTGGAATAGCTTGAGAAGGATAGGTATTATCTCTGCTTTAAACGTCTGGTAGGACTCCCCTGGGAAGCCATCTGGTCCTGGACTCTTATTTGTTGGGAGATTTTTGATAACCAATTCAATTTCTTTGCTGGTAATGGGTCTGTTCAAGCTTTCTATTTCCTCCTGATTGAGTTTTGGAAGAGTGTAGGTGTTTAGGAATTTGTCCATTTCTTCCAGGTTGTCCAATTTGTTGGCATATAATTTTTCATAGTATTCCCTGATAATTGTTTGTGTCTCTGAGGGATTGGTTGTAATCATTCCATTTTCATTCATGATTTTATGTATTTGGGCCATCTCCCTTTTCTTTTTGAGAAGCCTGGCTAGAGGTTTGTCAATTTTGTTTATTTTTTCAAAAAACCAACTCTTGGTTTCGTTGATCTGCTCTACAGTTTTTTTAGATTCTATATTGTTTATTTCTGCTCTGATCTTTATTATTTCTCTTCTTCTGCTGGGTTTAGGCTGCCTTTGCTGTTCTGCTTCTATTTCCTTTAGGTGTGCTGTTAGATTTTGTATTTGGGATTTTTGTTTCTTGAGATAGGCCTGGATTGCAATGTATTTTCCTCTTAGGACTGCCTTCCCTGCATCCCAAAGCATTTGGATTGTTGTATTTTCATTTTCGTTTGTTTCCATATATTTTTTGATTTCTTCTCTAATTGCCTGGTTGACCCACTCATTCTTTAGTAGGGTGTTCTTTAACCTCCATGCTTTTGGAGGTTTTCCAGACTTTTTCCTGTGGTTGATTTCAAGCTTCATAGCATTGTGGTCTGAAAGTATGCATGGTATGATCTCAATTCTTGTATACTTATGAAGGGCTGTTTTGTGACCCAGTATGTGATCTATCTTGGAGAATGTTCCATGGGCACTCGAGAAGAAAGTATATTCTGTTGCTTTGGGATGCAGAGTTCTAAATAGATCTGTCAAGTCCATCTGATCCAATGTATCATTCAGGGCCCTTGTTTCTTTATTGACCGTGTGTCTAGATGATCTATCCATTTCTGTAAGTGGGGTGTTAAAGTCCCCAGCAATTACCACATTCTTATCAATAAGGTTGGTTATGTTTATGAGTAATTGTTTTATATATTTGGGGGCCCCCGTATTCGGCGCATAGACATTTGTAACTGTTAGCTCTTCCTGATGGATAGACCCTGTAATTATTATATAATGCCCTTCTTCATCTCTTGTTACAGCCTTTAATTTAAAGTCTAGTTTGTCTGATAGAAGTATGGCTACTCCAGCTTTCTTTTGGCTTCCAGTAGCATGATAAATAGTTCTCCATCCCCTCACTCTCAATGTAAAGGTGTCCTCAGGTCTAAAATGAGTCTCTTGTAGACACCAAATAGATGGGTCTTGTTTTTTTATCCATTCTGATACCCTATGTCTTTTGGTTGGCGCATTTAATCCATTTACATTCAGTGTTATTATAGAAAGATACGGGTTTAGAGTCATTGTGATGTCTGTATGTTTTATGCTTGTAGCGATGTCTCTGGTACTTTGTCTCACAGGATTCCCCTTAGGATCTCTTGTAGGGCTGGTTTAGTGGTGACCAATTCCTTCGGTTTTTGTTTGTTTGGGAAGACCTTTATCTCTCCTTCTATTCTAAATGACAGACTTGCTGGATAAAGGATTCTAGGCTGCATATTTTTCCTGTTCATCACATTGAAGATCTCCTGCCATGCCTTTCTGGCCTGCCAAGTTTCAAAAGAGAGATCAGTCACGAGTCTTATAGGTCCCCCTTTATATGTTAGGGCATGTTTATCCCTTGCTGCTTTCAGAATTTTCTCTTTATCCTTGTATTTTGCCAGTTTGACTATGATATGTTGTGCAGAAGATGGATACAAGTTACGTCTGAAGGGAGTTCTCTGTGCCTCTTGGATTTCAATGTCTTTTTCCTTCCCCAGTTCAGGGAAGTTCTCAGCTATAATTTCTTCAAGTACCCCTTCAGCACCTTTCCCTCTTTCTTCCTCCTCTGGGATACCAATTATGTGTATATTATTTCTTTTTAGTGTATCACTTAGTTCTCTAATTTTCCCCTCATACTCCTGGAATTTTTTATCTCTCTTTTCCTCAGCTTCCTCTTTTTCCATAATTTTATCTTCTGGTTCACCTATTCTCTCCTCTGCCTCTTCAATCCAAGCCGTGGTCGTTTCCATTTTATTTTGCATGTCGTTTAAAGCGTTTTTCAGCTCCTCCTGCTGTTCCTTAGTCCCTTGATCTCTGTAGCAAGAGATTCTCTGCTGTCCTCTATACTGTTTTCAAGCCCAGCGATTAATTTTATGACTATCATTCTAAATTCACTTTCTATTATATTATGTAAATCCTTTTTGATCAGTTCATTAGCTATTGTTATTTCCTGGAGATTCCTTTGTGGGGAATTCTTCCGCTTGGTCATTTTGGATAGTCCCTGGTGTGGTGAGGGTCTGCAGGGCACTTCCCCTGTGCTGTGGTGTATAACTGGAGTTGGTGGGCCGGGCCACAGTCAGACCTGATGTCTGCCTGCAGCCCACCGCTGGGGCCACAGTCAGACTGGTGTGTGCCTTCTCTTCCCCTCTCCTAGGGGCAGGATTCACTGTGGGGTGGCATGGCCCATCTGGGCTACTTGCACACTGCCAGTCTTGTGATGCTGGGGATCTGTCGTATTAGCTGGGGTGGGTAGGCAAGGTGCATGAGGATAGGAGGGGCAGGCTTAGCTGGCTTCTCCTTAGGTGATCCACTTCAGGAGGGGCCCTGTGGCAGCGGGAGGGAGTCAGACCCGGTGCCGGAGGGGTGGCTCCGCAGAAGCACAGCTTTGGGTGTTTGCGCGGAGCAAGCAAGTTCCCTGGCAGCAACCGGTTCCCTTTGGGATTTTGGCTGGTGGATGGGCGAGGGAGCTGGCACTGGCGAGCGCCTTTGTTCCCCGCCAAACTGAGCTCTGTCGTCCAGGGGCTCAGCAACTCCTCCTCCCTTTGTCCTCCAGCCTTCCCGCTTTCTGAGCAGAGCTGTTAACTTATGACCTCCCAGATGCTAAGTCGCGCTTGCTGTCGGAACACACTCCGTCTGGCCCCTCCGCTTTCGCCAGCCAGACTCGGGGGCTCTGCTTGGCTGGCAGGCTGCCCCTCCACCCGGCTCCCTCCCGCCAGTCCGTGGAGCGCGCACCGCCTTGCTGCCCTTCCTACCCTCTTCTTTGGGCCTCTCGTCTGCGCTTGGCTCTGGAGACTCCGTTCTGCTAATCCTCTGGCTGTTTTCTGGATTATTTAGGCAGGTGTAGGTGGAATCTAAGTGATCAACAGGACGCGAGGTGAGCCCAGCATCCTCCTATGCCGCCATCTTCCGAGGATCCCCACTTACATCCATTTTAATTTCATCCAACAGAAAGGCTATGCCTCAGTGAAGTCCTAGATCTTTAAGCAGGGGTTATTGTACAACACTCATGTAAAAAACACAAATAAATTAATAATTGTGTTCTTATCATGTTATTACTTAAGTAATTTTGGTGCTTCCCAATTTATATTTAATTCCAAATATTTCAATATATATGTGAGAATACATAAAATGTAAATAAAGGACTCTAAAATTCTTAAGAACAAATTAGTGATACTGCTATTTTCCTGGATATTGCTTTGCTGAGTTAGGGAAGAGAGAAATACTGAAGGGATTGTTTTATACCTAATTGGGTTGGATTTTCTTTTCTATGCCAAGCAAACAACACCAGAATATGTGTGGGTGTGCTAGTAAATGGGAAAGAAACAGCAAGAGAAGAGACTTGGAGAGTTCAAGGTTCATACCCAAATAATGTCGTCTGAACTATTACCCAAGGCCAACATCTGAGAGCTATTCAGATCAATTCTGCATTATGAAAGTTGCTGTCCTAAGGATGAGGCTTTTTATGGATTTTTTTTCTTCATGCCAGGAACTTTATTTTCAAGGGAGATTCAATTGCATTCTGTCGGACCTCAATATATCTGGGCCAAAAAGTGAACTGCTAGAGAGAATGATAAAGCTGAATGAGATCTAAAAAGATTTACTATTAGTCAATGTGTGGAGAGAAATTTATTCAACC
This sequence comes from Lynx rufus, assembly GCF_022079265.1. NCBI lineage: Eukaryota > Metazoa > Chordata > Mammalia > Carnivora > Felidae > Lynx > Lynx rufus. The sequence continues at coordinate 49,157,342 of NW_025814827.1, forward strand.
ATTATAGATTATATTTTCCAACCAAAAGAGGAAAAAAATAAAATGACATGGGGGTCTATCTATATCAACAGATTGCTGATGAAATCCAGAGTTGTTAATTCAGTAGAGGTCCACAGCATCACCTGTATCATCATCTGCATCTCGCACCATTCATTGATCTTCAGAGAAAAAATGAGAGCAACACACATTTTGTGGAATGCATCATCCTTATAAGTACACACAGAGGAAAGCAATTCCCACCAGCTTTACCCTGTGAATTATGTCTGAAAATACAGTTATTACAATTTTCTATTTCTAAGCTGATGGCTGGCTGTGCCCACCTTTCCAAAAAGTTGAATAGCTGGTAGGTGAAGCAGGAGGAATAGTCAATGTAAAATAATATAGAAAGTCTTAATGAGTAAACTTCCAAAAGATTGATCTAACTGTCTTAAGATGGACAGCACTTAATGAAACACTTACCTAAATTTACTTTCCTTTTTTTAAAATGTTTTTCTTTAATTGGTCTATCAATTGTTTAGTAAATTCATGGAAACAATAGCTTAGATAGATAGAGAGATAGATAGTTAATTCACAGCTTTGTCACTTTATTGGTCTCTCCAAACCAATATTATTACTTTAAAAATGATTATTTTAGGGAGATGCAAAATCAGAGCTTAGGAATAATTTCTTCACACATCTCTATCTTTACTAGCTTACTTCTAATTTAGGTCAGCATAAGTATGTATATATCACCCTCTGTAGATATATTAGCTCTGAACATTGTTTTTGACTTAATGAAATCAGAGGGGAAATTTATTTTGTGGTTAGAATAAGACAAAATCAAATGAGTCATGCAATGGATTGGGATGGATGGCTGGGTGGGTGGATGGATAGATGGATGGATAGATAGATGATAGCTAGCTAGCTAGATAATATTTCACATGCAGAATTCTATCTAGCCTTGGTCCACTTCCAAAGATTGCTAGTAATAATACAATTGTTCAGCTTTTATTTTCCTGAAAACTGAAAATTAATATAATGTGTCAATATGAAAGAAACAGTGCAATATATCACAATTTTATCCTCACTTTAAAAAATATGGATTTTATCTATTTGAACTTTCCAAAAGTTTATTAGTTCATTACTTAGGAATGAAAAAACCTAAGTGTGCATTTACTTACAGTCTTTATATACATTAACATACAGGCTCACCTATCATCAAAGAGGCTGATTATCACAATTGTTTCTTAATACGTTAGTACCATAAATGTGAACTTCAAAGGGTGATGCTCTTTATTTATATTTTTAACTGAGAATGAAAATTATGAAAAAACAAACAATAGATGACTATGTTCTGTAACCTAAAAGTATCACAGCAAGTTAGGAATAACAATAATATTCAATTCTCTCCTTGTGGTCTTAATTTATCCTATCAGTAAAGTGAATGTTTAGTAAGTTAGGTATATTTTCATTAGGTTATTTTAATAAAGATGTACATGAAACATTTGGCAGTACAAGAATAATACGGTGGTATTATGGTTCATAATAAAACTACTAAATTTTGAAGTTCACTGAAGTGTTCTGCTTAAAGTAAAAAGGAAACAAGGGGAATCCTGATACTACCAATAATATTAACTATCACTTTAAAAAATTGCGTACTTATACTTCCAGATAATTTACCTACCAATATGGTTCCATTTATCTAGGGAAGAACTAGCTTTGGTGGGGAATGTAATTAGAAGCTCAACCTGAAATATATAAATTACATTATAAATTACAGGCATATCTTGGAGATATTGCAGTCTCAGTTCCAGATCACTGCAATAAAATGAATGTCACAACAAAGTGAGTGAAATGGATTTGGGGCTTACCTAGTGCATATAATAGCCGTGTTGACACTATCGTCTATTAACTGTGCTATAGCATTATGTCTTGAAAAAAAACCCGAATATACATACCTTAATTAAAAGAAAAACAAAAATGAAGGCATCACAATTCTAGACTTCAAGTTATATTACAAAGCTGTAGTAATCAAAATAGTAGCGTACTCGCACAAAAATAGACATATAGATCAATGGAACAGAATAGAAAACCCAGAAAGGAACTCACAATTATATGCTCAAATAATCTTCAACAAGGCAACAAATATCCAATAGGAAAAAGAATGTCTCTTCAATAAATAGTTTTGGGAAAACTGGATAGCAGCATGCAATAGAATGTAACCGGACCACTTTCTCTACATAAAAATAAGTTAAAAATGGAAAAAATGCTTAAACATGAGACCTGAAAATATTAAAATCCTGGAAGAGAACACAGGAAGTAATCTCTTTGATATTGGCTGTGGCAACTTCTTTCTAGATAGGTCTCCTAAGGCAAGGTAAACAAAATCAAAAATAAACTATTGGGACTACACCAAAATAAAAAGCTTCTGCACAGTCAAGGAAATAATCAACAAAACTAAAAGACAACCTACAGAATGGGAGAAGATATTTGCAAATGACATATCTGATAAAAAGCATCCAAATCTATAAAGAACTTATTAAGCTCAACACCTAAGAAACAATCCAATTAAAAAATGGACAGAAGACATGAATAGACATTTTTCAAAGAGGACATCCAGATGGCCAGCAGACACATGAAAAGATGCTCAATGTCACTCACCATCAGGGAAATACAAATCAAATCTACAATGAGATACCACCTCACACCAGTCAGAACGGCTAAAATGAAGAGCACAAGAAACAACAGGTGTTGGTGAGGATGTGGAGAAAGGGGAACCCTCTTGCCCTGTTGGTGAGACTGCAAACTGGTGCAGTGACTCTGGAAAACAGTATGCAGATTCCTCAAAAACAGCTAAAAATAGAAGTGCACTATGATTCAGCAGTCACAGTGTTGTGTATTTACACAAAAAATACGAAAATACTACTTCAAAGTGATACATACCCCGATGTCTATACTAGCATTATCTACAATGGCCAAATTATAGAAAGAACCCAAATTCTCACTGACAGATGAAAGGATAAAGAAGAAATAGTGTATGTATATATGTACATACACACATATATACACACATACACACACACACACATATATATGTATATATGAAAGGATAAAGAAGAAATAATATATATATACATATATGTGTATATATATATGTATACATACATATGTACACATATATACGACATCTTGCTATCTGCAAGGACATAGATGGAGCTAGAGAGTATTATGCTAAGTGAAATAAGTCTGTCAGAGAAAGACAAATACTATATGATTTCACTAATATGTGGAATTTAAGAAACAAAACAGATGATGAGCTAAGGGAAAAAGGAGGGAGAGAGATAAACTAAGAAATAGACTTTTAACTATAGAGAACAAACTGATAGTTACCAGAAAGGAGATGGGTGGGAGGATTAAGGAGTGTACTTGTAATGAACACCAGTTGTATGTAAGTGTTAAATCACTATATTGTACACCTGAAATTGATATTACATGGTATGTTACCTAATTGAAATTTAAATAAATACTTAAAAATATTTTTTCGCTAAAAATTGTTAACATAAAAAAAAGCCAATGTGAGCTTTTAGCAAGTCATAATCTTTTTGCTGGTAGAGGGTCTTGCCTCAATATTGCTGGATGCTTACTGATCAGGATAGTGATAGCTGAAGGTTGGCATGGCTGAGACAGTTTATTTTTGTTTAATTTACTTTTATTATATTTTGACAATTTCTTACAATAAGGCAACAATGAAGTTTGCCACACATATGGACTGTTGCTTTCAGGAATGAGTTCTCTGTAGCAGGTGATGGATGCTGTTTGATACCCAGAGTAGAACTTTCAAAATTCGAGCCAGTCTTCTCAAACCTTGCTACTATTTTATCATCCAAGTTTATGTATATTCTAAAAACTTTATTGTCATTTCACCAATCTTCACAGCATCTGTACCCGGGAATAGATTCTATCTCAAGAAACGACTGTCTTTTTTATTAAGTTGTTAGTTAAATTTCAGTTATTTATAATACAATGTAATACTGGTTTCAGGTGGACAGTTTAGTGATTCAACACATATGTACAACACCCAGTGCTCTTCACAAGTGCATTCCTTTAATCCCATCACCTATTTAACCCATGTCCCACCCCAACTCCTTTTGGTAATTGTCACTTTCTTCTCTATAAGTAAGAGTCTGTTTCTTGGTTTTCCTCTTTTTTTTTTCCTATTATCATTTCTTTCTTTCTTTCTTTCTTTTTTCTTTTTTGAATATTTATTTATTTTTGAGAGAGAGGTAGAGAGACAGAGTGAACCGGAGAGAGGTCGAGAGAGAGAGGGAGACAGAATCTGAAGCAGGCTCCAGGTCTGAGCTGTCAGCATGGAGCCGGATGCAGGGCTCGAACCCACGAACTGTGAGATCATGAACTGTCCGAAGTCAGAAGCTTAACCGACTGAGCCACCCAGGCTCCCCATATGATCATTTGTTTTTTAAATTCCACATGAGTGAAATCATATAGTATTTGATTTTCTCTGACAGACTTATTTTGCTTAGCATAAGACTCTCTAGCTGTATACATGTCTTTGCAAATGGCAAGATATTATTTTTTTATGGCTAATACCCCATTTTGTGTGTGTGTGTGTGTGTGTGTGTGTGTACCATTTCTTTATCCATTCATCAGTTGATGGACATTCAAACTCTTTCTATAACTTGGCTGTTGTAAATAATGCTGCTATAAACATCAGGGTGCATGTATTCCTTTGAATTAGTATTTTTGTATTCTCTGGGTAAATGCCTAGTAGTGGGATTGCTGGATTGAATGGTAGCTTTTTTTTAACTTTTTAAGGAAACTCTATACTATTTTCCAGAGTGGCTGTACCAGTTTGCATTCCCACCAAGAGTGCAAGATGGTTCCCTTTTCTCCACATCCTCACCAACACCTAGAGTTTCTTGTGTTGTTCATTTTAGGCATTCTGACTGGTGTGGGTGATGATACCTCATTGTAGTTTTGATTTGCATTTCTCTGATGATGAGTGATGTTGAGCATCTTTTCATGTGTCTGTTGGGCATCTGTATGTGTTCTTTGAAAAAAAAATGTCTATGTCTTCTGCCCATTTATTTTTGAGAGAGTGAAAGAAAAAGCAAGAGTAGGGGAGGGGCAGAGGGAGAGAGAGAAGGATAATCTCCAGCAGGCACCATGACAAGCACAGAGCCTGATGTAGGGCTGGATCCCATGACCATTAGATCATGATCTGAGCTGAAATCAAGAGTCAGATGCTTAACCTACTGAGCCACCCACATACCCCAACTTCTGCCTATTTTTTAATTGTATTATTTATTTCTTGGGTGTTTAGTTTGGTAAGTTCTTTATAGATTTTGGATACTAACCCTTTTTCAGATATGTCATTTACAAATATCTTCTCCCATTCTGTAGGTTGCCTTTTAGTTTTGTTGATTATTTCCTTTGCTGTGCATAAGCTTTTTATTTTGGTGTAGTCCCAATAGTTTATTTTTGGTTTTGTTCCCCTTGCCTTAGGAGACTTATCTAGAAAGAAGTTGCCCCAGCCAATGTCAAAGAGATTACTGCCTGTGTTCTCCTCTAGGATTTTAATGGTTTTGGGTCTCAAATTTAAGCATTTAATCCATTTTTAATTTATTTTTTTGTATGGCGAAAGAAATTAATAGAATTTTATTCATTTGCATGTTGCTGTCCAGTTTTCCCAGCACCATTTATTTAAGAGACCATCTTTTTTCCTGTTGGGTATTTTTTTCCTGCTTTGTAAAAGATTAACTGACCACATAATTGTGGGTTTATGTCTGGGTTTTCTGTTCAGTTCCATTGATCTATGTGTCTATTTTTGTGCTGGTACCATACTATTTGATTGCTACAACTTTGTAATATAAGTTGAAGTCTGGAATTGTAACTATTCCAGTTTTGCTCTTCTTTTTCAAGGTTTCTTTGGCTATTTGAGATCTTTTATGGTTCCATATAAATTTTTGGATTATTTGCCTTCACTCTGTGAAAAATGTTGGTGGTATGTTGATAGGGATTGCATTAAATAAGTAAATTGCTTTTTGAAGAACAGATATTATTCCTTGAGCATGGAATACTATTTCCATTTCTTTGTGTCATCTTCTACTTATTTTATCAATGTTTTATTGTTTTCAGAGTATAGGTCTTTTACCTCTTTTGTTAGGTTAATTCCTAGTTATGGGTTTTAGTAAAGTTGTAAATGGGACTGATTACTTGATTTCACTTTCTGCTGCTTTATTATAGGTATATAGAAATGCAACAGATTTTTGTACATTGAATTTTTCAATTGTACTACTTTATTGAATTTGTGTGTTAGTTCTAGCAATTTTTGGGTGGAGGCTTTCTGGTTTTCCATGTAGAGTATTGTGTCATCTGCAAATAGTGAAAGATTGACTTCCTTGCTGACTTGGATGTCTTTTTCTTTGTGTTATCTGATGGCTATAACTAGGACTTCCAATATTATGTTAAATAACAGTGGTGAGAGTAGACGTCCCTGTCTTGTTCCTGACCATAGAGGAAGAGCTCTCAGTTTTTCCCCACTGAGGATGATATTCGCTGTGGGCTTTTCAATTATGGCCTGTATTATGTTGAGCTATGTTCCCTCTAATTGTACTTTGTTGAGAGTTTTTATCATGAATAAATTTTTTAGACTTTTTCAAATGCATTTTCCGTATTTATTGAAAGGTTCATATTGTTGTTATCCTTTCTTTTATTAATTAAGTGTACTACATTGGTTCATTTGTGATTATTGGACCACCGTTGCAGCCCAGGAATAAATCCTACTTGATTGTGGTGACTGATTTTTTTTAATGTACTGTTGGATTTGGTTTGTTAGTATTTTATTGAGAATTTTTGCATCCATGTTCATGAGAGATATTGGCCTTATATTTCTGTTTGTTGTTGTTATTGTAGTTGTTTCTTCTTGTTGTTGTTTAGTGGAGTTTTTATCTGGTTTTGGTTATCAGAATTATTCTGACCATAGCACGAATTTGGAAGTTTTCCTTCCTTTTGCATTTTTTTAGAAGAATAGGTATTAAGTCTTCTTTAAATGTTTCGTAAAATTTACCTATGGAGCCATCTGGCCCTGGACTTTTTTGGGAGATTTTTTATTGCTGATTCAATTTATTTGCTGGTTAATGGTCTGTTCAACTTTTCTATTTCTATTTCAGTTTTAGTACTTTATGTGTTTTTGAGAATATATCCATTTCTTCCCAGTTGTCCAACTTGTTGGCATATAGTGTTTCATAATAATCTCTTTTTTTGTTGTTTGTATTTCTGTGATGTTGGTTGTTATTTCTTCTCTCTGATTTGTGATTTTCTTTGTTTCGTTCCTTTCTCTTTTCTTTTTGATAAACCTGTCTAGGTGCTTATCAGCTTTATTATTTTTTTTTTTTTAAAGAAAGCTCCTGGTGTCATTGCTTTGTTCTAATGTTTTTATTTTGTTTTCCTTTTGTTTGTTTATTTTTTTGATTTTAAGTTTCAATATCATTTTTTTCTGGTCTAATCTTTATTATTTCTTTCCTTCTGCTGGCTTTAGACTTCATTTGTTCTTTTATCTCCTTTAGACGTAAGGTTAGGTTGCTTATTTGAGATTTTTCTTATTTGCTGAGGTAGGCATGCACTGCCATAAACTTCCCTCATAGGAATGCTTCTGATGTATCCTAAGGTTTTGAACCATCGTGTTTTCATTTTTATTTGTTTCCATGGATTGCTTTTATTTATTCTTTGATTTCCTGGTTGACCAGTTCATTGTTTAGGAGCATGCTATTTAACTCCAATATTTGTGATCCTTCTAAATTTTTTCTTGTGTTGACTTCAAGTTTCATCACGTATGGTCAGGAAATATGCATGGTATGATCTCAATCTTTTTCTACTTGTTGAGACCTGATTTGTGACCTATTATGTAATCTGTTCTGGAGAATGTCCCATGTGCACTTGAAAAGAATGGGTATTCTGCTGTTTTAGAATGGAATGTTCTGAATATATCTGTTAGGTCCATCTCATCCAGTACTTCATTCAAATTTATTGTTTCCTTGTTTATTTTCTATTAGGTGATCTATGTATAGTTATAAGTGGGTGATAAAGTCCCCTGTTATTATTGTATTTCTATCAGTGTGCTCCTCTATGTTGGTATTTGCTTTATATACATGGGTGCTCTCATGTTGAGGGCATAATGTTTACAATTGTTAGATCTACTTGGATTGGCCCCTTTATTATGAGATAGTGCATTCTTCATCTCTTGTTTTTGTGTGTATGTTTGTTTTTGTTGGTTTGTTTGGCTGGTTTAAAGCCTAGTTTGTCTGCTATAAATATTGCTCTTCTGGCTTTTTTTTTTTTTTTTGATGTCCATTTTAGGATAAATGCTCTCCATCTTCTCACTTTAAATCTGCAGTTGTCTTTAAGTCTAAAATGAGTCTCTTGTAGGCAGCATATAAATGGGTCTTTTTCATCCACTATGACACCCTATGTCTTTTGATTGGAACATTTATTTCATTTGCATTCAAAGTAATTACTAATAGATATGTTCTTGGGGCACCTGGGGGCTCAGTCAGTTGAACATCCAATTTTGGCTCAGGTCATGATCTCATGGTTTTTAAGTTTCAGCCCCACACTGAGCTCTGTGCTGACAGCTCAGAGCCTGGAGTCAGCTTCTGGATTCTGTCTCTCCCTCTTTCTCAGCCCCTCCCCCACTCGTTCTCTGTCTCTCTGTCTCTGGCTCTCAAAAATAAGTAAACATTAAAAAATCAAAGTAATTACTGATAGATATGTTCTTACTGTCACATTATTACTTTTTTGTCATTGTTTCTGGAGATTTTCTCTGTTCCTTTCTTGTCTTTTTTACTTTTTCTTGCAGGCTGATTTAGTGGTTACAAACTCCTTTAGTTTTTTTTTTTTTTTTTTTTTTTTTTTTTTGTCTGAGAAACGCTTTATCTTTTCTAGTCTGAATGATAGCCTTGCTGGATCGAATATTCTTGGCTGCATTATTATCCCATTCATCATGTTGAATATATCATGCCACTCTCTCTGGCATGCAATGTTTCTATTGTGAAATCTGCAGCTAGCCTTATGGGTCTTCCCTTAGCAGTTAAGGACAACTTTGTCTAGCTACTTTTAAGATTTTTTTTCTTTTTCACTATATTTTGCAAATTTAATTGTAAAATATCCTGGCATTAGCCTGATTTTATTGATTTTGATGGTAGTTCTCTGTGCTTCCTGGATCTCGATGTCTATTTCCTTCCCCAGATTAGAGAAGTTTTCAGCTGATTCCTTCCAATAAGTTTTCTGCCCTCTTCTCTCTCTTCTCTGAGACTCCTTTTTTGGGGGGGCGGGGATGGGCAGAGGGAGAGGGAGACAGAGAATCTTAAGCAGACTCCATGCCCAGTTCTTAGCCCAACATGGGACTCAATCCCACAACCATGAGACCATGACCTAGGTCAAAATCAAGAGTTGGACATTCACCTGACTGAGCCACTCACACATCCCCTGAGATTCCTATAATAAAAATGTTATGTTTTATGGAGTCTCTGAGTTCCTTAAGTCTATTCTTATGCCCCATAATTCTCTCTCTTTTGTTCAGCTTCATTACGTCCCATTATTTTGTCTTCTATTTCACTTACTAATTGATCTGCTTCTTCCAGCCTTGTGTTTATTACACCAAGCCTGTCTCCAATCTCAGTTATTTCATTTTTCGTTTCTGACTGATTTTTTTTTAAATGTCTTATATCTGTGGCAAGGGTTTCCCTAAAGTCTTCCATTCTTTTCTCAAGCCCAGCAAGTATCTTTACACTCCTGAGTATCCATCAGGCATGTTACTTACTTTGTTTTAGATCTCTGTCCTTGACTTTGTCTTTTACTTTCATTTGGGATGGATTCTTCTGTCTTGGCATTTTGTCCAAGTCTCTGCCTTTTTCTCTCTGTTAGAAAAGCCTGTTATATTTCCTGCTTCTGAGAGTAATGGCTTAATGAAGAAGAGATCATATAGTGTTCTAGGCCTTGTACCTCAGGGAGTGTCTCTAGTGTGTGCTGTGTATGCTCTGCTGTTGTGTTTTGGCTGCTCCATCATTCAGGCTAGTCATCTGCAGAGCTTCTCCTTGCCTACAGTTGACAGTATTTGGTCCTTGGCCAAAATGTGATGAGTTTTAACTAGGTGCACTCTGGTCTGCTTATTAAATGACACTTGACACTAATTCCACCAGAACTGAGACCCTGAAGAACTCTCTGGTCAGGAGACGTAGTGTAGGCAGGGTTATCTGCTGTTCTTCTGAGGCATGACCCACCTTGCTGAGACTGAGGCACACTTGACTTAGAGGAGCAGTTGCCCCAGAGTACATGATGGTGGGACTTGGTGTAGTCAAGTGCGGCAGGCACTGTTGGCACAACTCTACTTCCAGAAGGTGGCTGAGGGCTAGGAAAAGGAAAGGATGACAGCCAGCTCCTTTTTCCCCAGAAACGTATCTTTGTGAATGCTGCCTCTCAGGAAGGCATTCCAAGAGGAGCAAATCATCTCCACCCTGTGTGCCCTAGGTGTTCTTCAGATCGCTGTTTCATGCTGTCTTCTCCCAGGTTGTTTGCCCGGCTTCTCTCCATGACTAGGACAGTGCCTTCAGGGCTTTATTTCAGCCAAGAGTGCTGAACTTTAAAACTCCAGCCTTTAAGCCCTGCTGTTTGCAAGAATTCACAAAAATCAGCCCTTCTCCTTTTCCTAACCAATGGCTTTGGATAAATGTCCTACTTCACCACTATCTTAGCTTCCACCTTCTAAACCACTTTCTTTGTTCATTCATAAGAAGCAACTTCTCATTCATGAAAGTTTTTTCATGAGATTACAACAATCTGGTCACATCTTCAGACTCCACTTCTAATTCTAGTTCTCCTGCTTTTATAGCACATCTGTAGTTACTTCCTCTACTGAGGTCTTGAACCCCTCAAAGTTATCCCCAATATTGGAACCAACTTCTTCCAAACTCCAGTTGGTGTTGATATTTTGACCTCTTCCTATGAATCATGAATGTTCTTAATGGCATCTAGAATAATGAATCTTTTAGAGAAGATTTTCATACTTTGCCCAGATCCATCAGAGGAACCTATCTATAGCAGCTATCATCTTATGAAATGTATTTCTTAAGTCATAAGACTTAAAAGTAGAAATTATTCTTAGTTCCATGGCCTAAAAATGGATGTTGTGTTAGCAGGTATGAAAACCTCATTGTACATCTCCATCAGATCTCTTGGGTGACCAGGTGCATTATCAATGAGTAGTAGTATTTTTTCTGGGTAGTAGGCCTCAACAATAGGCTTTAAATACTCAGTAAGCCATGCTATAAAAAGATGTGCTATCATCCAGGCTTTGTTGTTCCATTTATAAAGCAGAGGCAAAGTCCATTTAGCGTAATTCATAAGGGCCCTAGGATTTTTGGAATGGTAAATGAAAAGTGGCTTCAAGTCACCATCTGCATTAGCCCTTAAAAAGAGAGTCTGCCTGTTTTTGAAGCTTTGAAGCAGGTATTCATTTCTATCTATAAAAGTCCTAACTGACATCTTTTTTCAGTATAATGTTGTATTGCCTACATTGAAAATCTGTTGGTTAGGGTAGCCACCTTCATTATTATCTTAGCTAGATCTTCTAAATAATTTGCTGCAGCTTCTACATCAGCATTTGTTGTTTTACCTTGCACTTTTATATTATGGAAATCGCTTTTTTCCTTAAACCTCATTAGCCAACATCTTCTGGCTTCAAACTTTTCTTATGCAGCCTTCAAAGAATTGACTAGAGTTTGGACCTTGTTCTGAATTAGGCTTTGTTTTAAGGGAATGTTGATTCTGGTTTGATCTTCTCTCTAGATTACTCACACTTTATATATATTAACAATAATGTTGTTTTGCTCTTTTATCATTTGTGTTCACTGGAGTAACACTGTTTCTTTGCATTCTTTTTGGCCCAAAAGGCCTACCTTTTGGCCTGTCTTGGCCTTTGACATGCCTTCCTCACTAAGCGAGAGAGGTTTGGCTTTTGTTTTTACATGAATATCTGCAAGCCATTGTATAGTTATTAATTGCCCTTATCGCAGTGTTGTTGTATCTAGGGAATGGGGATGCCCAACAAGAGGGAGAGAGATGTTGGAACAGCCAGTTGGTAGAGGAGTCAGAATTCACACATTTATTGATTAAGTTCACTGTTTATATGGGCACAGTTTGTGGCACCCCAAAACAACTACAATAGTAACAGCAAAGATCATTGACCACAGATAACCATAACAAAGTAATAATAATTTAAAAATTTGAAATATTGACCAAAATGTGACATAAAGACATGAAGCAAGTAAATGGTTGAAACAAAGATGCTGATAAATTTGTTTGACACATGGTTTCCACAAATCTTCAATTTGTAAAAAAGGCAATATCTGTAAAGCAAAATAAAGTGAAGCACAACAAAATACCCATTTCTTTGGGTATATATTTAGTGCTATAAAATGAAATTCCTTTATGTCTTCATTAATAAATTGGTTGGGAGAATAATCAGTAAAGTAAATTTAAAAAGATGTACTACATATTTTGCTTAAATAATGAAAAAATAATATTATAGAGTATAAGATAATTATTATATTCTAAATAGTAACATTCAATCTGACCAATAATTGATTTGAGAAATGGGTACTAGAGTTCTTACAATATATTTTTAAAGTGATGTCAAAAGAAGGGACAATGAGACACACACTGTAAGGTTTTAAGGTAAAGAAGTCTAGTTAGAAAATTATATATATTAATATTTAGTAATAATTTTTTCTCTAATTTATAACAAGGAAAGCAAATTCAAAATGACTCTAAAGTTTATACCTTGCATCATAAAAAATGTAAGTATATTTTGGATAGGAGTAGTTTTCTACATTTAATACATATCCTTTTCTGTAAACTCGAAACTTGAGGTTCCATGTCTAAAGAATAACATTAAAATGTAAATAAATAAGTAATTCTTCATTGAAAAAATGGGCTATGGTTTACACATTAAAGGATTGATGGAAAAGATTAACAAACAAGAGCCAGCACAGGGAAAGAGAAAAACTGGAATGAAGTCACAAATCAAGGGCAGTCTTTTAGGAAGATGGACAATGATGTGTAGAACAAATGCAAAAGAAATTTGCATAAAATTAACTTTCCTTATAATTTTTGGGTCATTGACAAATACTTGAGTCAGGTAGAGTATGACTTTACTCCAGGAAATCCAAGTCTTTTTTTTTAAATTTTTTTTTTCAACGTTTTTTATTTATTTTTGGGACAGAGAGAGACAGAGCATGAACGGGGGAGGGGCAGAGAGGAGGGAGACACAGAATCGGAAACAGGCTCCAGGCTCCGAGCCATCAGCCCAGAGCCCGACGCGGGGCTCGAACTCACGGACCGCGAGATCGTGACCTGGCTGAAGTCGGACGCTTAACCGACTGCGCCACCCAGGCGCCCCAGGAAATCCAAGTCTTAACATAAATGCCTTGCTAAAGGAAAAACAACCTTAGCTTGACATTAGCTAGGCCTCCAGCATCCTGTAAGTTTAACATTTGAAAATCTTTCTGGAAACTTCCTTTGCTTTACCTCCCACCAACTCCAAAGTATATGATCAATTGCTCCTCACAATCCCAGTGCAGCTCTTTCTGCTCACTGTTCCTGTCCCTGTGCTTTAATAAAACCAACTTTTTTGGTATTGAAAATATCCCAAGAATTCTTTCTTGAGCATTCACTCTCAAACCCCACATCAAATTATGTCATTTTGGTGCCCCCTGTGGGGGCTGAATCACTAGGACAACTGCCAATCTTAAGACTCCTGTGTGAGGTTTCTTCCTCATTCGTCTAATGTAATTCCCTCCACATCTCTGGTCTAACCACTTGTGGCCACAGGACCCTCACTGGGAGCTGGCTGAAACCAGTACCCTGTTGAATTAAAACCCTCAACTAGGAACCATTTCCTAGGGAAGTCAGCTGTAAAGTCTATGTGTGTTGGAATGTTGTTTAGACAATGATGTATTTCTATTTCCATTTTTTTCCATCAGTGTCCCTTGCTAACTACTTAAATTACAAAATTGGATAATTTCCCCCTTGTAAAACTTTTCTTATTTTTCCCCTGGGTTAAAAATGGCGGGTTCTTCCCAGCAAGGCAAGTTGAGACAAGGTATGGTATCCTGGCCCATACACTGGCATCCATTTGCAGTCTAGAATGCGATGAGGAAGTGGTGGGACACTGGCATACCTCCTACTGGGCAGGGTGGTGATCATAGCAATTTTGTTCCATGGGTGACTTAGGACACTTTGACACAAGGAGCTTTTGACATATCCTGCATAGGATGCCACCCAGGAGTTGGGGGTGTGTGTGGATTTTCTTGGAATAGACCTTCTCACTTCTTGGGTTCTCAAGGACTCTCCTTTGGGATGCCTTTTTAACCCACTGGAGACAATTTAGATTGCAAGATTTAAGGAAATAAAAAAAAATCTAGTCTTCTTTTATAACACTTCATGACCTCAGTACTCCTTAGAAAATAAGGAAAAATGGCCCATTAAGGGGGCATTAAACTTCAGTACAATCTATCAGACCTCTTCTACAGGAAATGGACAGAATGTACCCCATGCCCATCCCTGCATGGCCCTAAAATCAGTACCCTGACCTAAGAACCTCTTGCAGAATGTGTTTGGCTGATAACCAGGCTAGTAAATATCCTCCTGCTGTATTGGATGATAATAATTGTCTAAACAGGTCTTCAGTAAACCCAGATTGCTGGAGAAAGCACAGGCCATTCCTAACTAAGGGGACATTGACTCTCTCTGATACTACCTCCTTCCTAACAGACTCAGCTTACTCCTATATGTGGGAGTTTCTCCCTCATTCATTTCATGAGTTAGTGGCTATGATAATTGAAGCCAACTATCTCTAGTGTACCTCAGGATGGAGACTTGAAGGAATATTCCTAAACTGCTGCTGGAGCTCCTTTACTTCTTTTGTTTTGGGGAAGGTTCCTGTCTTCTCCAGGCTGATACGGACTGCCTAATTCCACGAGGTGGAAGGAAAATCTGTCTTTTCATCAGTCCAACTTGATGAACTTTAGGACCTGGAGACCTCTTTCCCCATCCTCCAGATTTTTATCATCCTCCAGCCTTCCTGGTAGCACCTCATGTTTTCTGCCTTCCCCTTTCATCATTCTGTTTCTGCACCACCTCAGGTGCAACCTGCATAACTGGCTCCTTTACCATCCTGGGTGCCTCTGGCACCATTGGCTCCTGCTTCTCCCCTTGCTATTAAAAGTAAAGAGCACCCCTTGGACCTAACACCCCCCAATTTACATTTCCCCACTGGTGCCCCAGGAAAACATTGGCAATGGGGAACAAATTGATTATTATCAGCATTATATATGAGACTTTTATTCTACCTAGGTTTACTAAAGGTCAAATAACATCACATTGTGTCTGTTGCAATTTGTCAGCAAAAAGATGACTTAAAGTGATCATTAATTTTGTCTGTCTCAAAGTTTTCATGGGTAATTGTTACGACAGTTTTCAAAGTCTTTGGTAACCTGAAACTTTGAAGTTGTGCTTGGAGAATAAAGCGGATTGTATTCACTGGGCATCTAAGTCTTTACCAAATGAGATAAGATACTAAAGCAATGATTACTGAATGTAGCTTTGTGCTTGGCAATCTTACTACAGAGAAGCTGAGGATACTTGGGTCTGTTGGTAAATATGCTTTGTGCTTTATTGAAAGATTGTGCTATGGAAAAACCCATGTTTTTAAAATTATGAAATATATTTATAAATTTCAAATCTAAAGAATTCTGGTATAACTGTTCACAGTTGGTTCCTACTTACTTTTCACTGGAGACTAAGATTTCTAACAAATAATAAGCCTTAGATTATGTTGTTTGGGTAATGCTATAACTGTTCTAGAGATTATATGTAATTCCTGAACTTAATGTTTTGGTATGAGGCCATCATTGGATATTCTGATGCTGGAAGTGTTATGAGTCACAGAAATAACCAGATTTCCTTGCTAGCTGACCTCTCATCAGATCTTGAACCATGTCCATTTCTGAGTCTTTTGTCATTTGTAATTATTATTCTTATTCTCTTGCAAAATGTGTTTCATCTTCAAGGAGATTCATACAAGGGGCTTTTGACACATACAGTTTTTTTTATATCTTTAAAATTGTTAAGAATTTCCAGAACTAACTAAAAAAGCTGCATTTATCCTCAGCCAAGAATTAGTAACATGGGATTAAATGAAGTGAGGAAGATGATTAGGGTTTTTGTGATTCGTGTTTGAAACATTGCTGGTTCTGTAACGTTTACTCTTCCAGATTAAGAAAACTTCCTTTTAAAATAGCCATGATATACAGAAATTGGATACAATACTCCTCTGTGAACAAATTGAAGCATTTAACTTTTCTCTCTACCTGAACCCTCTGAAATTCAAAAACTCTCAGTGAGTGTTCTTTCTTTCATGGCAATTGAAATTATTTGCCTAAGTTCAATAAGAGTCTGTTCTCCTTGTAATAGGACACCATTGGAAATATTGGTTATTCTACCAATGCTTTTGACAGGAATGCTTGAATGTCATATTTGAGGGACACGAATAGATTCAGATATGACCATACGGCTTTAAGAAAATAGGGTTGACTTTATGAAGCATGAAGTCAATAGAGCCCCCTTGGAAATGTTGGCCTGATACCTTCTTATAGAGTTGCGAGCAGCCTTACCAGGTGAGTAAAAATGTCACTTCCTGGCAGATACATGAACCTCAGGATATTTTGGGGACCTTGAGTAGAGCAATTCACCCAAATCTACAGATATCACAGGCATGTCTGATGGCAAATATTTGGCTTGGCTGCTGGCCTACAGAGGCTACTAAAACTTCAATCTCGAGATTCCTTATAAAAAGTTCTAGCAAAGCATTTTAAAAGAAATTATGTAGATAATTAGGCCAAGTTTACTAAAATTGGTCTTGTTTTACAAACAAATTAGTCTTGATTTGGCTATCTCTGATTAAAAATGAGGGTGATTGTAGAGAGAAAATGTTTCAATAACACATCTTTGTAGATATTAGATTTTAAGCACTCAAGACTCAAGACACTGTGTTTGTAATTTGCTCCAACCATTAACTTATATTTTTATTTTGTTTCCATAAAGATGCCTCTTATTACCTGATGGCTTACTAAACAAAACGGAGTGTATGATGGCTAACACCACTTACTACACCATTAAGACCTTAAATGACTCTCAAAATGCCATTAGATATTTTAAATACTACACAAGATGGAACATGGGCTAGCAGAAAAACAAAATGTTGTGTATATATTCCAGATATCACAAAAATGTAGCAGGATTGCTAAAAGATATAAATACTCAAATTGATACTTTAAATGATCTCTCTCTTCCTTTAGTGATTGGTTAAACTCGACTGGAGGAAGATTTTGGTTCACTATGAAAGGCCATTTTTATTGGGCTTCTTTTTCTCATATAATATTAACCTTCAGTGTCTCCCTGCCTGGTGCCAAAACTTTCAATGCCATAAACTTCAAGCCAGTAAATAATCCTTTCTACTTAAGGAGGTTGTCTACCTTGGATTCAGCTGCCTCTGCCTTTGGTAGCTCATGTATATATATATACACACTAACGTGTGTGTGTGTGTGTGTGTGTGTGTGTGTGTGTGTGTGTGTGTATAAATCCCCCATTGTTGACCCATAGGCAGGGACATCTCCATGTCCCTATTCAGCAGGAAGAAGTTACAGAAGATAAGATCTTCCACCCTCAGCAAACTTAAAGATTTAAGGTCAAAATTGTTTAGGGAGGAATGATGTGGAGAACAAAGGCTAAAGGAAATGTAGATAAAATTAAATTTCCTAATAATTTGCAGCCTATTGACAAATACTTTAGGCAGGTAGCATATGACATTCCTCCAGGAACTCCCAATTGTGTTAATGTTAATGCCTTGCCAGAGGAAAAAACAACTTAGCTTCACAATAGCCAAGCCTCCAGGATCCTATAAGTCTTCCTTAGCATATGAAAATCTTTTTGGAAACTTCCTTTATCTTTACTTCTCCCATGTCCAAAGTATATAATCACTTGTACCTCACAATCCCACTGCAGCTCTTTTTCCCTCAGGTCCTGTCCCCATGCTTTAATAAAACCACCTTTTGGGGTACCTGGGTGGCTTAGTTGGTTAAGAAGCATCCCACACTTGATTTTGGCTAAGCTCATGTTCTCATGGTTCCAGAGATTGAGTCCCTCATTGAGCTCTGCCCTGACAGTGCAGAGCCTGCTTGGAATTCTCTCTCTCCCTCTTTCTCTGCCTTTCTCCCACTTGTGTTCTTTCTCTCTCTCTCTCTCAAAAAAAAATCAATATTAAAAAATTAAAAACACCCTCTTTTTTTGCACTGAAACATCTCAAATTTGTTCTTGACCATTTGTTCCCCAACCCCACATCATAAGACAGTATGAGCAGAAGGCAGAAAATGTTTTTGGAAGTTTTATAATTTAGCTTAGTATAACACATAATTCATAGACAAATTGGTTTCAATACTTAAAGTTTCATAATGTCCTAATTTCTTTATATTAAAACCGTATTTCATTCTGTATTTGTAAATATTCCGATTTTTTAAGCACTATTTATTCACTATCCTTTTATTTGTCTCTCTTCTTCTTTACATTTGGGCATTAGCATCTTTCATTTCCTTCACATTAACACATCCCTAGATACCTGCCATTTGCATATTATCACCTCCATTGGAGAAAACCAAAAAAGAAATAAGAAAAAATATACACTAGTCACTTATTTGAAATCTTAATGCTGCTAACACTTTAAATAAGAAAAGAAGCTTAAAAATATAGGCCGTATTAAAGCTTCAAGGTTTTCTATGAAATTTAACTACACAGACAGTGGCATTTTAGCAAACGTCTTTTAGGAGAAAGATTACAATTTAAAGGAAGGCTATCTTTGAGTTTGTTGTTAGCAAATAGAGGAGTATTTGGTAATATTATTTTTTCCTACTTACACTATTAACCACAAAGAAATAGATCTTGAAATATATATTTATGTCTGGGATATAGCTTTTTAACATATTGTATGAAATAAATTTTAATATTCATAACAGTTTATTTCAAAGATTTGAATTTTGTGTGATTGGGGGTGACTATACATATCTTTATACATATAATATACTATATATTATCAGAAATATTTATCAGAAATAAAGAGTCAATTAACTTCTATTTTGAACTGAATATAAGGGAATTCCTGAGAAAATAATGGGTGGATTAGCAGAATGTGTTAAGGAAGAATATGAGCTCCTCTTAACTAATATTTAAAGATTTATTGTTGGGCTAGAAAAGACAAAGAGCAGTCCTGTCTACATTCAAAGGCAGAATATATTAGAAATCTTCAAACTTTTGATTTTTGTGAACCAGAAAGACAGACAATATTTTCATTTTCTAAGAAAGACCATTAAAAATAACACTGAAAGGGCACCTGGGTGGGTTGATTGGTTCACTATCAGACTCTTCATTTCAGCTCAGGTCATGATCCCAGGGTCATGGGGTAGAGACACTTATCAGGCTCTGTGCTGAGCATGGAGCCTGCTTAAAATTCTTTCTCTGTCTCCTTCTGCCTTTCTCCTCTACTTGTGCTCTCTCTCTCTCTCTCTCTCTCAAAAACAAAACAAAACAAAACACAAATGACTGAAAATGGTAACTGATTATCTCTGGAAATGAAAGTGAATTTAACTAAAAGGCAACTGACAGAATGGGAGAAGATATTTGCAAATGACATGTCACATAAAGGGTTAGTATCCAAAATCTATAAAGAAATTATCAAACTCAACACCCAAAAAACAATACAGTGAAGAAATGGGCAAAAGGCATGAATAGACACTTCTCCAAAGAAGACATACAGATGGCCAACCGACACATGAAAAAATGCTCCACATCACTAATCATCAGGGAAATACAAATCAAAGCCACAATGAGATACCACCTGACACCTGTCAGAATGGCTAACATTAACAACTCAGGCAACAACAGAAGGTGGCGAGGAAGTGGAGAAAGAGGATCTCTTTGGCATTGTTGGTGGGAATGCAAGCTGGTGCAGCCACTCTGGAAAACAGTATGGAGGTTCCTCAAAAAACTAAAAATAGAACTACCCTACGACCCAGCAATTGCACTACTAGGCATTTATCCAAGGGATCCAGGTGTCCTGTTTCAAAGGGATACATGCGCCCCCATGTTTATAGGAGCACTATCAACAATAGCCAAAGTATGGAAAGAGCCCAAATGTCCATTGATGGATGACTGGATAAAGAAGATGTGGTGTGTGTGTATGTGTGTGTAATTTTAAAAAATTAAAAACTAAATAAAAAAATTTTAAAAAGAAAGTGAATTTAAAGGAGATAGAGGGAATATATATTTAGTTTTTATTCCACATTCTTAGATACTACTTGTTTTATAAGAGCTTATAACGCTTTTGCACAAAAATATTAAAAATGAAAGAAAACTAGTATTTGTCATTATATTTACTTATGTGATATTTATAGGATATTTATTTCTCTGTGTTTAAATGACATAATCATTTAATAACAGAATTATTTAAAGTAAATTAATTTGAAGCAAAACCTCATTATACTCTATTATATTGTTTTTCCATGGGCCCATTAATAATAACCATAATGATGATGAGGGTAGCTAACAGTTAAAAGTACATACTATATGCTAAATACTGTTCAGGATACCTACATACAGATGTGTGTGTATACATTTATTTAACCCTCGAGAAAAAAATAAAAGCAAAAACAGAAACTATAATACAGGTACTACTTAATTAGCCCATCTAATAGCAGAAAATTTTAAGATTTAAAGAGATTTAATAGTATTCTCAAGATCTCACATTTATATAAATGGGACAGGATTAAACACAGGCAGTTATTAATGGGTGGCCTCCATCCTTACTTAATATTTTATGTATATAAGGTGTTGCCAAAAACTCTAAATTGCTAGAGGGAGGACTCTGTGAACCTAATGAAAGCAAAGATTGTGCACACGCACTTTTGAAAATTCTTGGGGAAAAATACCAACAGTAAGGTTCGTTTTGAAAGAAATGTGGTGACACTCTGATCCTGAATCTTAAGAGAGGGATGCCTAACGAATGTAAGGACTGTTGTATTTCTCTGTGTTTCAGGTTAGTAAATAAAGGATTTCTACTTTTTCCAGTAATTTGTGTTTTTCTCAACTTTATATTACTGTTGCAAATAGATCTACTTCAAGTATCCTGTATCCTTCAAATATACATTTTGGGTGAATGCTGCAACTCAATATTTTGATATGTTAGTTGCCATGAATGCATTTCAAAGTCTATATATTTTAAATTTAATGATATTCTAACAAGAAATATACATTTAGATATAATCATATGTGATATAGTTATTAGTGGGCATCTGGTAAGTTTAACATTGTGATAAATTGGTATACACATGTTAGTTAAAACTTATAACAATAATAACAATATTTAGTGATGATATGTAACATTTTGAGCTTCTCTTATTGATCAGGCTATCTTGACATATATATATCAAGAGTCCTGCTAATTTAAAAGCAATTTTATATTCAATTTTTGCTATTTTGATTTTAAACATATTTTCAATATAGTTTTAAACATTCATTAGTATCCGAAGTTTCCCGACCCTGAAGTATGATTTCAGTCATAGATTATTAGACATCCTGGAATTCTTGAATATGTGAGAGAAGGATGACTAGTCCAAAAAGTCACCACTGTTTTTTGTTTTGTTTTGTTTCCAATTTTGTAGTGAATGCTTTGTCTTTTTGGCTCTGTAAGAGCACCATCTGGTGGCACCCCAGACTTTGAAAATAATGTTTAGACATCATTGTTGCCAATGATTTTGTTGTGTATAGCAGAAAACTTGTTAGAATGCAGATTTATATCTTTTAGATTTGTTTTGTTTGTTCCAAGTTCAACAAGGCAGTCATTTATTATTTTGAGTGAATAATCCATACATGAAGTCAAATTCCATTAATGAAGTACATAAAAGATAGACTTTCCACAGGAGAAAAAAATACCTTTTCTTGATTACTGATTATTAGATAGAAGTTTACAATGACTAGGACTTAACCACAGAGAAATCAACTTGCTTCAAATTGAAATGTGTATATCCCTGCTAAGACTATATTTAGGGGCAGAGAAGCTGTTAAAAATCAGACTAGTTTCACTGCAAAATATTTTGCTTATTCCAGTCCTTTGTAGGTGCAAGAAATGTAATACTTGCAATAACTTTTTACTGAAAGTACCACTAAATGTTAGGATTATTTTAACTGAATTTTGACACATCTGTTACATTCAGTCTTGTAAGCACCATCTCATAAAAGTACGTTTTATGTAAGAAAATGTTTAGAATCATGAATGGCCGATTAGCTTGTGATAAGATATAGTTCCAATAGAATATGATTCCAGCTTTAACAAATATATTATCCAATGCTTTACTAATATCTTTCTTACAAAAATACAATTTTCTAGAGAAGCAAATTCAGTTTGTAATACCTAGAGAAAAATAATAATATAAACATTGTCTTAAGTGGACAGTTACTATTTATAAGTTAGGAATATAAGGCACCAATTTTTAAGTAATTTTGTTTCCTTTGTTAAAATAAAGTATGCATCAATATTTCTTCTCTTTTGGTTAATGATGTGTGGTGTTCTCCTGTATCAAGTGGAAAGTTAAAATTTATTTATATAAACACATTTTATAAATTTTACATCAGCAAATCTCTTCCCAGCACGTCCTTTAGAATTCAAAAGATTACCACTTACTCAATACTAATTTTTATTCATTATTGGCAGATTTAAAAATAATGGAAAAAAGGCCATGGTAAACAATTTAAGGTTTGGAATCAGGCTATCTGGATTTGATTCAAGGCTATCTCTTACTTCTTTCCATTCATGTGCTCTTGAACAAATTATTTCTCTAGACCATAGTTACCTTACCCTAAAATGGAGATAAAAGCTTTGGTCTCAGAGTTGTAATAAGGATTAAATGACTTAATACAGATAAAGAGATGGAGTCGTGCCTACTTTAATCAAAGCACTAAATAAATAGTATCTAATGAAATATTTTCATAAGAGGTATTCATTTGACTCCATTTGTAATTTCCTATAGAAGTACATTTAACGAATATTCCTTTTGTGTGTTGATGCAATGTAAGAGTAACTTTATGCAGTGGGAAGTATATTTGTATGGTAAAATTTCCTAGCTAATGCTGAAAATGAGTTCCACGTTCTTTGGCCATTGGTGAGCAGAGCCCCTCAGTTTGTTTCCATTGGCTATGGGCACCCTTCTTTGTCACTAGAGTATGTTAAATAAATGTTTCTGGTCTTCCTTGTGTAATGACATGTAAATGTTTGGGAAACATTGCTCTAAGTTGATGTTGTGAAGCAATCATACATATTTCAGTAATTTATCATGTTGTTAGAAAGACTTAGGGTTATAATTCATCATAACAAAACCAAAGCAAATTCTAAATTAGAGATTTTAAGTGAATAGTTCACTTAAAATGGAATTCTAGTGAGTATCTCTGATTGCCTCTTTGAAGGATCAAAAACCATTGTCAGTTTCCTTTACTAAGAGTTGTTATTTCCATGACACCAGTTTATTAGAATCCTAGATTTTCTCATAAAAATGAGCTTTTTTTCATAAGCATCAACATCTTCTACCTGTTTATAAAAATGTATTTTTTTCATTTTATGTTTTTTTTTAACAACTTCACAGTATTTGACTCCCTATTGATTTTTTTGTTAAGATATCATCTCACTCAAATCCACTTTTAAGTATTTCATTTTGGGTATGGACTAACAAATCAAAAAAACAATTTATATATCAAGTGAGTCAAATTTCTATACATGAAGCCAACTCGGAAATATAAAAATTGAAAGGATAAAGTGAGTATTTCATTGTTTTGATACGAATGCATATAGTCTAAACCAGAACTCAATAATTTTATTTTGAAAATAACGAGTTAATGGGAAAAACAACTTTTTGCCAAATTGATTGCACTTCTTAAGATTTGGATATAACCAAATAATTTACCAGGTTCCATATTCCTCTATCTGATTTTTGCATATATGTATTCATTACCTAAGGATAATACTGTTTAAATAGGAATAAAATTTTATAGAGCAAGAGATTACAGAAATGAGTTGTGTACAAATAAAGCACAAATAAACTAAGGCTATCTAAAAGTATAATGAACTGTTGATTAATAATACATTAGCAGTTAACACAAAAATCAAATTAGTCATCTAAAGAAGTTTGCATATATATGTTTCCCTTGTCATTGATGGGGCTGTAATAGTTTTTAAAGCAAGTATGCCTGTATGATGAGTTCATTTGGTATTCAGTGTAATAGCACAGATAATAATGAAGTCATTTGGTTTCCATTATATAAACATTAGATAATGGATACCTATATTAAAATGCAACTCTTATGTTTGTGCTTATTTTTGTCTTCATTTGTACACAGTACTAAATCTTTAAAGTTGAGCTTTTATGCAAATCGTTGACATTTATAACTCGGGATCTCAAGTGAGTTTTATGGACAAAAACATTCCATTATATTGTTTTAGACTCCAAGATAAACAGCAGTTGGATTTGTTTAAAAAGGGTTCTCTTATACCATTACCAATTGTCTAATCTAATTCTCCCCCTCTCACTTTTTGTTGGTCTCTTTAATGGAAGCAGACATTTACAAAACATCTTGACAAAATACACCATTACATAATATATTTGAAATGTTTGATTTTTATTTTTTATTTCTTGGGTTTTTGTGTGCTGTTTCTTTTGCTGAATACTTTTATTTCATTCAAACATCATTAAACAAATAAAGTGAAAATTATATTTTAAAATTATGATAAGATTTTTCCTTTCCAAAGTCTCCTACAGCTAGAGGATAATGGTCAAAAGTGACAAATACTTTTAGCTTCTTATTCTCTTGAATGACATTACTTATTTCTGCCACTTGAGATGGCATAAACTCTTCCGAGAGAGGAAGGATTATACTTGTTATACTTCTGTGTGTTTGTGTTTCTAAGAAATTGCCCATTTTAGAGTTTCGAGGCACCAAATACATGGTGATTTTCTAATTTCAAAAACCAAGCAGACGCACAAAGCATATTACATTTTTTGTTTATTATGTATATGTTCGATATTTTGGTAAATCCTTGTTGTGTATGCATATTACAACATACAGGTAAAAAGAAGCTATACAGGTAATTATAATAGTATACTAAGTAATTATACTTTTAGAATAAAAATTGCACTGTAGAACATGAAAAATTTGTATTACTCTTCATTTTTCATGGTCTGTTATAGAGAATTATAGAGAGGATAGGAAGTTTAGATTAAACTCTTCTTCTAAAAATGCTTTCTCTGTATAATGAGAAAATTCCAAGTGTGGCACAGCCTTCAAATTTGATAAGAATGAAAGAAGTAAAGAGATAGGTCGAAAGAGCTTACATTTAATGAATAGAGTTGGTAAGTCTTCCTGTGTTTGATCACTCCTTTCTCTGACACCATTCACTGTAAACCTGCTCTTCCTTTAGGTCTCAGATTTGAAGAGGAAGCCCCCTTTAGCCCTTCCTCAGTTGGATGCTCCTCAGACAGATTTTCTAATCTCCCTGTGCATTTAAAATGATGTGATAGGTTGGTTGTTTTAAGTGTACAAAAAAAAAAAAAAAAAAAAGTCATCCAAACTCACTAACACAGATGCATAGTTGGAAAAGAGAATGGTATTTTAACTGCTGTTTCAGATAATGGTGGATATTCTTTGGTTCTACAGCCAAATTCAACAGTGGTAGTTTCTTGAAGGTCATCTGCAATGTGGAACCTAAAAACATACCAATGAATTTTCATTAGGTGCTATACAAAACTCCATTGGCCTGTCTTGCATTTTTAAATGTATCTTTTATCTATGTATGATACTGTCATAACACACTTTGATCATTTGGAAAATATAGAAAATAAAGGTTTGTGGAATTATACGGATGTTCAAAATGATGATCATTTCATTATAAAAATAAAAAAATTCATATTTGTTAATATCATTAAGAGTCCCATCAAAAAAAACCTCTAAGTATTAGGAAGTTCTTAAGCTCAAGGTGGCAGACACAAGTTGTCCAAAATTGCAATTCTCATTTGAAATGGTGAGTATTAATATTGGTAACCAATGTCATCAGTTTTTTTGTTTGTTTGTTTGTTTTGAAGCAGCAGCCTTACTTAGCTTATTTGTTAGAAATGTCTACCAGATACCCACATATGGGTAACTACTATTTGTCCATTGGCCTTTCATATCAAAATGGTTTTGTATGAAAAAAGGGCACACAAACACTTTTCTTCACAATCATAAAAGTATATAGCAGATATGCTTTGTGCATACTTCTCATACTGTAACAATATATATTGAAAAGACATGTACTCACATGGGGGATATATAATAAAATGTTTACTCTGTCAAGGACATTTTTAAGTGAAACCAGCTTTTTATTTTGTGTTTTCTTACTACAAATGTGTGGCAGTGTAGAATCAAAATCATCAAAGTGAACATCTCTGGTTACAGGTAAAACTTAACACCGTATTAGCTTTTCAATATATTTTTAAATAGACACAGTATCATTCTGTGACATTCTTACTATTCATGACCTAAATTGAATCATAGGTAAACTTAAGGCAAACCCAAATTGAAGATCATTCTGCAACGTAGCTGTTCTATTCAAGAGTCAAAGTAAAAAACAAAAACTGAGGATCTGATTCAATAAAAGTAGACTGAGGAACATGACAGCTAAATGCAAATGTTACTCTCTGTTGGAATCTGGACCAGGAAAACGTTTCTCTTCATTTATAGGAGTTAAAAACAAGAAAAACAAAAACAAAAAAACAAAAACCACACACACACACACACACACACACACACACACAAAACACAAAAAGGAAAATTCTGTTTTACATTTGTGATAACTCCATATATTCCAATCAAATATTTTATCATAATTTACTTAAAAATATAAGTACTAGGATATCAAAGGCATAGCAGTTTACAATAAATTATAAAATATAAGAGCAGGACAAGAACTCAAACATCTCCAGAGAATGGTTAACATCTTAAAGCATTAAACTGACAAATAATGTATAATCGAGATTTTTATTAATTTATGTTATTAACTCTTTCTTGAAACATAAAAGTAAAGGACAGCCCCAGGAAGTCATATGGTTGGTAATAGATGACTGTATTGTTAGCTGTTTGGTGATGCACTGGAACAAATAGCAATCATGAGAGCCACAACATGGAAGATCTCTAAAAACAAGGCTGAACTGTTTATGGAGATACTCCCCCACACACTGGTCCCCATTCTCTACTACTTTTCTCTCAGTTTTTTTTTAACACTTCTATATTTTGTTTGCTGGAACAAGATTCAAACCATTGTTTCACTATGATATTTATTATCTGTGCTGATATTGACACCATACTCTATGTAGTCAGCATTTCTTTTCCAATTTTTCCCAGAGGCTCTGGGCTTCAATTTTTCCCAGAGGCTCTGGGCTTCCCAGTATCTAGCTAAAGTGATCTGGAAAACCCAGAAGTAGTTTTTAGACACATTATTTACCTTGCCTGGTATTGCAAACAATACTACCACCACCACCAACAGAAATGGTTTCTTTGTCAGTATTTTCTGTTCTCTCCTATCAGAATGGGAAGTACAAAGATGTCAATTCTCTTATAGTCTCTCTCTAATTTAGATGCTAGTCTTTTGCACGTATAGGGCAGATTTTGTCTTTTGTTGTTCCGTTTGTTGGGTTTATATAGAATTTCCATTCTCCTATACAAAGCCATCTCCTGTGTGATTGATAGATATCAACAATAATTATTTCTCGATATCTCCCAGTGGTTGTCCTGTGTGTTTTCATAACTGTAGTGTTTGCCTCTTCCATGATTTTGCAGTTCTTGCCCTCATTCCCTTTGGCTGGTACTTATTGTCCTAGAAAACTATGGAAGTAGTATCTGTCTCTACTACTGTTGGAAATTTTCTTTGTGAGATTACGAATGCATGTGCCAGGGCTTCAAGTATTCCCAGAGTGGTCTTGGATTCTTTATCTAGGTTTGGAAAATGGCTCATTTCGCATGTCCAAGGAACAGGTGATCAACTGGGCCCTGAAACAGTATTGTTTGCTTCCTGAATCTCCATATATCTGGTAAGAAAATATTCAGATGTTAAAAACAATACACAAAAACCCAACAAAAATATGTTAATCATTGGAGTGGAAAATTATCCAACCAAGTCCCATCTCCATGCTTTCCTTCTTCAATACTTCCATTCCAAAAGTAACAAAAACCAAAAATCTCTTGAACAAAGCAATAATGACCTTAAGACACAATTTAATCTCTTTCACACAGCAATTTTCATTTATGAAATACAATATCTAACAACAGCATTTAGAGTTAAAGTTGATTTTGTAGCTTTCCAAAAAATGCTTTTAACTTGGGTAACTAAAGTTGTAATAGTGAATTTTCTTAAACAAAGACATTTTTGTTCCAAAGGTCAAGTTTAATCTTTACCTCTAGAGACATGAAACGGCTTGTACTTCTACTTTCATCTTATTTTATGTCTTTAAAGTTTTAAAATGGAAGAGTTTACTCTTGGAAGTTGACCCACGTTCTTTTGGTCATCATGATTCTCCTTGGGCACAGAATAGTAGAAGATTTAATCCTGACTTTCTATTTACAAATGATCTAGATTTCTGATGTGGCACTCAATGAGCATTATGTCTTTTCTTCTTTCCCCATAAATAGTTCATGGTTCCTCTACAAATGTAGATGTGTATGGATCTTGTCAGGGTCTTCCATAAAACTGGAAGTAATGACAGTTTTAATCTGCAGTAATAACAACTATTTATAAGCATTGTTTCTGTAACTATGCTCTTAAGACCTTGTACTGAATGTGTAAATGACATTGTCTAAGCATTTAATTCAAAACCTCAAGCCCCAAATTTTAAAGTATTCCTAAATTTGTGTCATCTGTGGTGCAGTTTTGCAGTGAAGATCATGGCAATAAAAGACAGTGTTTAGGGGACTGAAAGCTACTAGTAACAACAAAAGCCCAGATACATGTGGTTAGAATGGTGAAATGCAAAATGGGGGTGGGAAGATGTGATGTAATATTCAAAAGAATGATTGGCCTGCTGATCACAACATGCCTCAAGTTGGGTGAATCATATGGTTTTCTTATGATATTAAAAACAAGGATACAAATAGAAAAAAAAATGGAAAACTAAAAATAAAGCTTGTTGTATAGGCAATGAAAGGAACTCATGATTTTACTCAAGAAATAAAAGAGAAAAATCAATACATAAAGTAGAATACATCAGAATTTTTAAGAAATACATTTACATAGAAAAACCAAACCAAATCAAACTCAGCAGCTGCAATCTGTAACATAATGCAGATTGGAAGCCAAGTTGCTTAAGGGCATGGAATCAGACTAATCTGGGCTCATATCTGGCTCTGTTGGTTACAAATGTGATTTCTGGAAAGACCTTTAGCCTCTCTGATCCTCTGATCCTCAGGAGTTCTTAGAATCTCCTTCATAGCAATATTAAGAGGAATGAAATGAGAATTACATATAAAAAGTGCCTGGCACAAAGTTGATAACAAGTAACTGGTTGTTATTAACAGTAGTAGCAGTATCACAAGGTCAGGGAAAAAGTCATAATGCCCTCTTCAGCTCTAAACTCATCTTTTTTTACAATGCTTTCCACTTGATAGGCCCAGTGCAAAATGGTCATATCCAGAGACTCTTAAATTTTAATCACTGCTGATGAATTATATAGTGCAGGAGCTGCTCTGAAGGCAGCTTTTGGAATGGAGACTAAACTTTCACTGGTGGTTGGAAGTGGATAAATTAATTTATCTTTTCATCTCGGGTGAGCCCTTGGAGGAAATCATTATCATAAAACATTGTAAATCTATAGACTTGGCAGCTTTTGCCCTGCAGAGTCTCGGGACTTGAGTAAATATGGAGATTTAGAGATTTACTGTCTTTTCCTTTGAAGAGGTTATTTCCCTTGGTAGGAAAAGACGGACATGGCAATAGGAAAAAAATTTCTTGTTTTAACTTTGAACCTGAACCAGCTTTGAAATACATATATCTTTTTTACCAGGATAGCTTTCACAGCTGCAAAGCCATTTTTATTAAATTACAATATTAAACTTTAGAGCAGAGATGAGCTGGGGGAAAAGATCTTACTCAATATATGCACCTATCAAGAATCAACATTAAATGCTATGAACTATTATCAACATTTCCTGTGAGGCCTGGTGAGACAGAGAAACATCATTAGTATACATTGTCAAGCCAGGAAATTGAAAATAGAAAATAAAAGTAGCCATTCAGCCTAAAAGTTAAAGGTTGCATTTGTTTGTAACAAACGAAAAAGTTTGTTAAGAAAATATTTGAGTAGATTTTCACAGTAATTATCAGAGTGTTTATCTAAATTTATCCTGAGATACACATAGTTAAAGCCATTACATATTCTTTATATATATAATATATATACCTATATATAGGTATCATTTAATTTAATAAAATCACTTTAGAAAGCCTCCTGAAGAATGTCTAAAGGGGGGGGGCATTCTTTACCAGAGAATGTGTATCCTTGAAGTTAAGAGATTTTCCACCTTGAATCAATTCTTCATTACAGCACATAAATTAGAAGTAAGATTCAAGCACAGTAGGACTTTGTACATAGAACAACAACAACAACAAATGAAGGAAAATAAGTTTTAGAAAGAAAAATGTTGGTCACTCTGAAATGGAAGAACTTGTGTCATAGAACAGGTTGGAATTTTTATGTTTCTGTGGGGTGTGTGTGTATATGTGTGTGTGAAAGAGAGAGAACGAGAGAGAGACTGAAAGAAAATGAGAGGGAATGTATGTATGTGTCATCTTGATCCAAACTCTCCACCTTAATTGCTATTGAGCAGCCAGAGGCTGAACCTTCTTCATGTACTAAGAGAACCCTCTTCTTTCTTTTGTCCCCTTTTTCATTTATCCTATTGAAAATGATAGGTCACTCCAAAATCTATAAAGAACTTACCAAACTCAACACCCAAAAAACAAATAATCCAGTGAAGAAATGGGCAAAAGACATGAATAGACACTTTTCCAAAGAAGACATCCAGATGGCCAACCGACACATGAAAAAATGCTCCACATCACTCATCATCAGGGAAATACAAATCAAAACCACCATGAGATACCAGCTGACACCTGTCAGAATGGCTAACAAACATTAAGAACTCAGGCAACAACAGAAGGTGGCGAGGATGCAGAGAAAGAGGGTCTCTTTTGCATTGTTGGTGGGAATGCAAGCTGGTGCAACCACTTTGGAAAACAGTATGGAGTTTCCTCTATTTTAGTTCCTAAAAACAGAACTACCCTATGACCCAGCAATTTCACTACTGGGCATTTATCCAAGGGATACAGGTGTGCTGTTTTGAAGGGACACATGCACCCCCATGTTTATAGCAGCACTATCAACAATAGCCAAAGTATGGAAAGGGCCCAGATGTCCATCGATGGATGACTGGATAAAGAAGATGTGGTATATATATGCAATGGAGTATTACTCTGCAATCAAAAAGAATGAAATCTTGCCATTTGCAACTACGTGGATGGAACTGGAGGGTATTATGCTAAGTGAAATTAGTCAGAGAAAGACAAAAATCCTACGACTTCACTCATATGAGGACTTTAAGAGACAAAACAGATGAACATAAGGGAAGGAAAACAAAAATAAGATAAAAACAGGGAGGGGGACAAAACAGAAGAGACCATAAACATGGAGAACAAACTGAGCGTTACTGGAGGGGTTGTGGGTGGGGGTGGGACAAATGGGTAAGGGGCACTAAGGAATCTACTCCTGAAATCATTACTGCACTATATGCTAACTAATTTGGATGTAAATTAAAAAAAAAAAAAAGAAAATGGTCACAAAATTGGTTTATACATGTACTAGAATTTTTTTTCCTCTGAATATGACAAGTACAGGTCAAAAGCAAATGGGAGTTTTTAAAAAGATAGGGTGCTTGGGTGGCTTACTCAGTTAAACATCCAACTCTTGATTTCGGCTCAGGTTATGATCTCATAGTTTGTAAGATCAAGCCCCAAATCAGGCTCTGCACTGACAGTTCAGAGCCTGCTTGGGCTCCAATCTCTCTCTCTTTCTCTCTCTCTCTGCCCCTTGCAAGCTCTCTCTCTCTCTCAAATAAATAAGTAAATAAATAAATAAATAAATAAATAAATAAATAAATAAATAAAATAAAAATTTTAAAAATTAAAAAATACTTAAAAACATTTAAAAATTAAAAAAAATCATATATGAACATCAAGTAGATATACCATGTTATGCATACCTAATACCCAACAATATCTAGTGACAGGTCTCAAGAACATAGAATACATATTTTGTGATTTCTAGAATATATGATATGCATAGTTCTCTAAGAAGAAAAAAGTTGAACTGTTTATAGTTGATATATCCAAAATGAAGGAGTCTCCTTAGGAAATTTTTCAATATTTAGAACAAAAACAACCTACATTAGTTTCTTACAACACTTTGATAACTGGGATAATAAAACAGTAAACATAAGAAACATATCTTCTCAACAAGGAATTCTAAACACCAAATTGTGAAATAAGTAATTTATTTTGTGTTATTATCTCCAAGCATACATCTCAATTAGGCACTAAGGACCCCAAGCTGGAAAATTGGTTACCATCTTAGGCCAACTGCCTCCATTTCTGGACTTTGTCAAATAAAGTAGCCTTATGTCAACTGTAACTTTGGAGAGACCTTGTAGATTGGAGTATGGGGCCAAGAAGCAAAACTCTTAATAAAACAATAACTTATTAGTGGTTTACCACTTCTAGGCTTCTTTTTAAGTCTATATGTTGGTTTATGTTTGTATAAGTATGGAAAAATTTTGAAGGATACTTGGGCTAGTGTCTGGAAATGTGTCACAGATTCCTACCTCCCTGATTGCCTCAGGAGAGTAAGAATTAGAGTCAGAGAGAAAGTAGGGTATTGGCATGCTATATTAATCTTTCCATTATTTGACTACATGTAATGATTGTTAATACATTCTCAGGAAAAAAAAAAAAAACAACAACAACAACAGTTCTCTAAAGAATTGTCCAAGTCTTAACCTAAGGGTTTTCAATCACTGCTTTAGGTTGCAGAGTTTCTTCTGTCTTCTGCTTCTCCTTATATTTTTTTCCCTCTTCTTGTATACATTCTCCTTTTTCTTTTGTCAATGATTAAATGGACCCTTACCTGAAACTTTATTATATAAACCAGAGGAAAAGAAGTAAGGGCAGCAAGATCAACACATAGATAAGGACAGGAAACCAAGTCTTAAATAAACACCACTGATGATCAGTGCCTCTTTTCCCATCTATAGGATATGCCCAGACCATATAAACAACCACAGAATTTTAAAGAATTCAGTTTGAAAACTGTGTGCTTAACTAAAAGACAAAATGCAGTAATGGTAAAATTTCTCTTACTTAGAATTTCATATATATATATATATATATATATTAAATATAACTTATTGTCAGATTGGTTTCCATACAACACCCAGTGCTCATCCCAACAGATGCCTTCCTCAATGCCCATCACCCACTCTCCCCTCTCCCCCACCCCCCAGAATTTCACTTTCTTACTTTATAGTTATTTCATCAATGAAGTTGCCTGCCTGAAAATTCAGATAATTCCACTAAGGCAATAATAACTTCTTCCTATTCCACTTTTATTTCTGAAATTTTAATCTATCTTTACTTTTGAAGCTAAATGTTTCATATTAGCTTGTTGGTGATCATAAGATGGAACTTGAATTCCTGAATAATGTTATTCAAAATCTTATAGTAATCATGTTACTTTTCCCCAGTTAATAAAAAATGCTTTGAAAATAATTTTCTAATGTTTTGATAAGCAGACTTATGTATTGCAGTATTGGATAATTTGCTTGTTTTTGTAAAACAAATACACTGCCTGAACACAATCTAGCAGACATTGAAATGGTAGTCATGTTCATGTCTTTTGCTCTTCTCCTTTTAAATTAGTGGTCTTCTCATCCATGTTCATAGGTGCAACAGAGTAAATCATCTCTAAGTCATAAATAATCAGTATGAAATAGGGCTACCTGGGTGGCTCAGTCGGTTTAGCATCTGACTTTGGCTCAGGTCATGATCTCGTGGTTTGTGGGTTCAAGCCCTGAATCAGGCTCTGTGCTGACAGCTCAGATCCTGGAGCCTATTTCCGATTCTCTGTCTCCCTCTCTGACCCCTCCCCTGCTCGCGCGCTCTCTCTCTCTCTCTCTCTCTCTCTCAAATAAAAAATACACATTAAAAAAAAGAAATCAATGTACATAACTCTGATGGTCATAACCATCTGAAATTGAGCATAATGGAGAATCATTATGGAGGAAAGAGAGGAACACAGCATATACTCCTAGTGTAACCCCATACTACCTTGTTCAAAAAAAATAATTCCTCAGCTAATTTATCTATCTCCTTTTACTCTTCTATAAAGCAGTTTATCTTTATCAATTTTTCTCTGACCATCAAAGATATTTTTATATTTGTCCCTCAAAATTTCTGACTCTGAGAGTGGTGGAGTTACTTGACCATCAGTCAATACTTTCCACTACATTTTCACCATTAATATCAGTAGATACAAATTGATTAAGACATACTAGGGAGATATGACCTAGAAATGGTTTAAGGCAAACCAATACATTCTATCATCCTATCAGATGGTGATTTTGATTATCAATTTTGAGTAGCTTAATTTTTAAATATTTGACAGCCTTGCTGACATCTAGCATCTTGAAAAATAAAAAAATAAATTAACTGAAAAATCAAGTATTTATAAATACTCTAAGAAGACATACAAGTAAATTAATGAATATATCACAGCCAGAGTAAAAATACAAGAATCTGTAAATAGGTATAAAGCAAATAAAAATCTGTATTACAAATAAAATTGGTAAAATATTTTCAAGTAGGTCTGGAAATAAATGGAAGGAATCCTCTAGAAAAAGTATTGAAAAATACAAAGATAAAAGCCAAAGCAAAAAAAAATCCAGGATATATGACCAGTCTAAGAGGTCAATAGCTGATGCGTAAAAGTCCCTGAAAAGAGAAGAATAAAATTGGGCCACCATTAATCAAAAATATTAAAAAGGATTTTCCCAGAGCTGAAGACATAAATCTCCAAATTGAAAGATTCTACCAAGTGCCCAGAAAAGTGAACAGAAATAGTCACACTTAGATTCCTTATTATGAAACTTTGTGGGGGGTACTGAAATAAGGAAATCTAAAAGCTTCTAATGAGAAAAAGCAATAAAGGTTGTTCATACTCCTTCAGTTTTCGTAGTTGTACAGTATGCTGACAACAGTACAATAATTCCATCAAAATCATGAAAAATAAACCATTTTCAATCTAGGGTTTTACTATTTGTGAGAATAATATAGATTGATTTAGCTGTGCAAGGTTTTGGTAAATTTGCCTTCTACAGACTTTTACTAAATTATAGAAAGACTTACTCCAACAAAACGAGACACAAGCTAAGTAAAAGCAAGACATATCCTTAAGGAGGCAGTGCTTCCAACTCTGACAAGCAATGAAAGAAAGTTCCACTATAATTGATATCATCAGGAGTAGAAAAAATTAAAAAAAATGGGTTCGTATGGAGCCAGAGAAATCTAATCTGCAAAAGTTTTTAAGAATATACAGACTAGATTAGAGAATAGAAAAGTTTGAGAACTGGGAAAGATGTACGAAAAGTTTGAAGTACTGAGAATCTTGTTTTATAAAATAGGGGCTTATTATTGAAAAGGTGAGGTTTAAATAAATCTTTGTTTAAGCATATGATTTAAAGTTACATAAAATAAGCTGGAGAAGAACTAAATAAGAGTAACACTGATATCTATATAATGGTCAGGTATCTGGACAAAATTGTCAAGTATCTGGCAGAGAGGATGGAGTGGATAATAGTCACGAGTTATGGATTATCATTTAGAAAATCAAAAAGTATCATCAGGCTATATTTAAAACACCAGTTACCTAGCAAACGAAAGCAGATTTGAGGTGATAAATCGATGCATATGTGAGTTAGGTTGCTCTGATACTACGACGAATTTATATTGTAATGCAGATAATAGGAAAAACAATGTTAAAGATACATGATGAGTGCAAAAAACACAGCAAAGCAAAATAAAATAAGTAAACACTAGATTTTTTTTTTTAAGTGGTTATTCACCAAATGAAGAGAGGCCTGTTTGAAATTTGCTGGCGGGAGAAGGAAAATGGGGGCTGAAGTGACTGCTGCTGTTTGGTGATATGTGCCCGTGAGAAGGGTAAGCAAAGTAATAAATGTTTAAGATTTGCTAAGAGAACATGGTTCTTTGGGGCATAAAGAGCTGAAATACAACTGTCTTGACTATACACTCTCTTAACAAAAATGCTCAATTTAAGTACATTTCACTGGCACGTGCCAGTTGATTCATTATAGCCAGTTTTACATTCAGATAGCAAGTTTTGAATAAAATATTTGTGAGTCATCTAAGTGAATATTAAGATAATGGGAATTCGAATGGCAAGGAGTGTCTGCATTAATTTAAAAATATTTATGAAGTGACATATCCATTCTTTTCCTCTTAACTCCAATCCAGTAGGGATTTTTTTTTTTCCTCCAATGTGTGGATCATGGGTTTACATTTCCTTTGTTACATATTAAACCATTAAATGTAAAATTTTAATTTCTGGAATGCAGATATTTTTCCAGTATTCCCTCTAGATGTAGCCTACATATCCTGTTTTAATCGTTGTTTCTTTAGAACTTATTGTTCTAAATTGAAACAATAGCTATCAAATTGAAAATTTTGTTTAGGTTTTATAAGTGATGAGTGTATAAACTATTTGTTAGTCTTTTTAAACTAGTATTTCATTTAAAAATAACCAAAGTTGTTCAAGCCCCTCATTGAGCTCTGTGCTGACAGCTCAGAGCCTGGAGCCTGCTTTGGATTCTGTTTCCCTCTCTCTCTGCTTCTCCCCCACTCACTCTCTGTCTCCATCTCTCTATCGCAAAAAATGAATAAACGTTAAAAAAATTTAAAAAGAATAAAAATAACCAAAGTAATTTTTATAGGGGAAAGAAATATAAGCAGTTAGCTCAATGCCTGACATAGAACAAAAGTTCTAGATACATTTGTTTTCTGTTACTGTGTCATGAATTGAACCATGACGCACTGATATTTTTTATGCTCTATATGTTGCTAAATAATACATTGATATAATAAGAACTTAGAGGAATATTCTATGAGCAAATAAGGTTGTTTGTGAAAAAAGCTTTCAGCAAAATTCATATTAATTGCAAATGCTCAAGGCCTTCCATTAGAGAATAGTTTGATGGTCTCATTTGAAGTACCATAAATTCCTTAAAGCAATATGTATAAGGTGAAATTATAATTGGCTATTATTTGTATTTTATTTGTCTCTACTAATTCCAGATTTGTAAGATACTCTAGTATTTGTAGTTTGTGCATTGCCTTTAACATGCAAATGGTATTGCTTAAGTTAAAATAATCCATTAATTTTTAGGAAGGTTAAACATGCATTTGCTGGCCATAAAGTTTTTTATAATATCAAGCATTCACTTTTCTATATGTCTCGTAATATATCCCAACTCTAAACTAAGAAAAATGTCAAGTTGATTCGCTTTTACTTAATATGGTCTGAATTAAATATATCTTGTTGAAACTTTGTTCACCTGATAATTTGTTTTTTTTATTTTTAAGTAGTATTATCTCTACTTTCTATGTGATTATATCTACCTTTTGTACTTCTTTGGTACCGGAAAATATTTTATTTATAATCATTAATTCAGCAAATATTTACCTTTCCAAAACAATAGTGTTTCATTAGCCTTCTCAAGAAGCACTAGTCCAGTTGAAATAAACATTTTATTTCTTTTCATTGCTAACATCTATCTCCACATTCCTGGCGACTTGAAATGCTGTCTATTTATGATTTGTGTTCCCTTTGAAAAAAACAATTAACTCCTCCCTAAATTGTTTCTCTTTTCCATTAAAATAACAAGACATGTTAACATTGCTCTGTAAGAATTGCTTTGACAATGTATGACTTACTGAATTGATTTTCCATGATTATTCAGATGGTTAGTCACTTCTGAATTCTCTCTGGCATCTCTGATAAGCCTCTTACAGAGCACAACATTTTCCTGTTCTTGATTTGAGACTTATAATCAAGACCTGTTTATTTATCTGGTCACATTAACTTTATGGTTATTTAAAGAAACATGTTGATTATCATTTTGGAATATGTTTAAAGTAAAATTTAAAACATTTGGCTGAAAGTGTTAATTTCCACTATTTAAATGAAACATTCCCTGTAGTAATATTTGCAAAATAACACCTTTACTGCTACTGATTTAGACAAATCTCAATAATTTTTGTCATAGATGTAATCCTCCCTGCAGGCAGGAGCTAAATGACTCCTCTTTTCTGCATAC
Source organism: Lynx rufus (assembly GCF_022079265.1). Classification (NCBI taxonomy): domain Eukaryota; kingdom Metazoa; phylum Chordata; class Mammalia; order Carnivora; family Felidae; genus Lynx; species Lynx rufus. Next base: position 49,196,012 of record NW_025814827.1, read on the forward strand.
TGACTTTTCAGCCGTGAAAATACTATCTAGTGTGTCGAAGTAGTCATATGTTGAATAGCACCCTAGTGGCCTAGAAATGTTAATGTAGATTCCAGAAGTTCTATTGAATAACATGTACACTGGATTAGAAAATCTTTTCCAAGACATAACTAAACTAAAACAAACCTAAGTGAAATGATATATATTTCCTAATACTCTTAATTTTCTTGTCTCCAAAATCCTATCCTCAGGCTAAAGCTCTTTGAGAGCTATTCAGCAAGTTTAATACACACATTATATATTAGTACTTATTATAATTATATAGTACTTAAAAATCTTTGAAAGTGTATACCAAGGTTCTTAGTTGTGTAATCAATTCAAATTGATTTTAGAGTGAGCAAGAGTTCCTAGATTAAAAACAAGTTGAAGGTCATAGAAAAGATAATGCAACTGTCATTTATTAAGATTAATGAAACATTTCCCAAAATAATCACCATAGGTTCACACTTGGTTCAATATCTATATTATAATTCTAGAGATGAAAACACATAATGTCATAAGGAAGTGATCACACTCTAAGCTGTTGAAATCATCGAGGCTAAAATCAAAGTATTTGAGAGTTCAAAGGAGAATATAAGCAAACAAAACGGGAAAAAAAAGAAAAAAAATGATGAAATTTTAAATCTGAATATTTTTGTGTACTATATTTTAAATTTTTTTTTTCAACGTTTTATTTATTTTTGGGACAGAGAGAGACAGAGCATGAACGTGGGAGGGGCAGAGAGAGAGGGAGACACAGAATGGGAAACAGGCTCCAGGCTCCGAGCCATTAGCCCAGAGCCTGACGCGGGGCTCGAACTCACCGACCGCGAGATCGTGACCTGGCTGAAGTCGGACGCTTAACCGACTGCGCCACCCAGGCGCCCCAAGTTTACTATATTTTAATGTGTTAATTTGCAGTGGAAGAAGGAAAATGACCTGGTGTTACATGTGGGATCAGTTTCTAATTAGTTAGATAAGCTTGGATAATACAGATTATAATAATGGTCTGTTAATAATAGTATAATTATAATAAAAACAATAGTTGAGTTATTGAGGGTTTTCTGCTAGTCAGACATTATTAATCACACCCGTGCGTTATCCCATAGTTTTTCTAAAAGACTACCTATAATTTTATCACCATTTTAAGGACGAGAAAGTCAAATTATGGAAAGCCAAAGTAACTTGCCCAAGTTCATACAGCTTGATAGTGGTGGACTGACAATTTAAATTCAGATTGTATAACTCCAGGGATTAAACTCTTAAGTTCTAGATTATGTACCTCCTCGTTATTGAAGTTCTCTAAAGATCACTTTCTTCACTTATAGGTAGGAATTATAAATTTAAAGGCCTAGGACTACTGTGAGGTTCAATTTTCAATAAAAAAAAATATTTAAAGAATGCATCCAATGCACTGAGGATACCACTCACTTCTTAACCATTATGGTTTTGGTATACTGAGCAATAATAATAAGTAAGCAAATAATTAAGGTAAAGTGTGATAAATCATTCGTCATAGTGCTCCTTCCTTTATTCCCATATTCAATAGTCAACAATGGTTTTTTTGGGGGGGGGCTCTACTTCCCCATATATAAACCTAAAACCTTATCTGCTCTACTGCTAAAATCTTAGGTCAAGGCAAAATCAGTGTATCCTTCAGAGTACATAAAAAGATTTTTAACCAACCTACTTGCTTCCCAAGCTCTTGGCCCAGGACAGATTGATAGAGAAATGAGGAAGAGGCAGCTAGAGGAGATTTTGAGGGTTAGGTTCTAATAAGACTGTTGGAGAACAGTCCCTTCAAGGTCCTTCTAGTTGTACAATGAACCAAACTGACATGAGATAGATTAACAGGAGAAAATCAAATTTAATAGCATATGTATAAGGAATCAACAAGATGTGGAAATTCTAAGACAGGCAAGATGATGCTTGTATGAGCTAAGGAAAGGGGTAGGGGTAGGAGGATACAAAGAGGAGAAAGACCTTTAGCCAGGAAGGGGAAAGATTTTTGGAAAACAGAGGTTGCCTTATTGTGTAGATAAGTTTCTTAGATAAAGAGGAATCTCTGTTAACAGCTATATCTTCCAGAGGAGAGCTGGCAGTTGAGGTAAAGAGCTGCTTCTGATTGTGCTGGCTTTTGAGTGCTTTTAACTCAAAATGATGTTCATGCCACAGTGGCCCTTCTTATGGCGGCTGCCCTTGTTCCCTACAAGAGTCTACAACAGCATCCTCTGCATGTTTAAGATTTAACTATGACACAGTTCAGGAAGGAGGATGGAGACTCTTCCAGGAAAGGTGAATCTTAATGTAAGGAGAAAGAGAAAATGTAGCATCTTACCAAAACTAAAGAATTTCAGTTTGTTGGAAGAAAAATAGGTCATAGGAGAAATGAAAGAGATTAGGTCAGATCATACAGTCTGGTAGGAGATATTGAGGATTTTGTAAATCATCTTCTAAGTTATGGAAATTTATCAAAAAGTTTTAAGCAAGAAAGAATGTAGTAAAGGCTGTGAAGTATTTCATTGTCTTAACAATGGTGTTCACAACATCTGAGGTATTCATATCATTTGCATTTAATGTGAGTTTTGATATTGTTAGGTTTAAGTCTATCCATCTACTGTTTTCTATTTTCCCAGTTTTATCTTTGTTCCCTTTATCCTTATAATGAATTTAGTTATGCTGCTCTAGGGTATTACTGCCTCCACATGCATTCTGTTTGGCCAAGCAGCCTGTGGGGTCCTTTACCTGCATATAAGTGCATGACGGAGATAACAGCCCACCGAAACAGGAGCAAATGTAAATTCTAGATATGGCTTTTCCAGCAGCCCTTGTGATAATCTCCCCTGCCTCCCAGAGACTTCCCCTTGTGTAGCCTTAGATAAAACCCCTGTAGAACTTCACCAAAGCTCCACTTTTTTTTATTTGAATTGATTACTCTGGCCTTAAACCCAGAAGCACTCCACACAGACCCTAAAGAAGACCTGTGCTTCTCATCCTGCTTTTCTCTCTGCCAGCAACCTGCTTTGACTTCCCTGTGTGGCCCCTCAAGGCACACTGCGTTTTCTGTAGGACCTGCTCATTATAAACTTCTGTCTCACTTTCCCTTGTGGTCTTTTGTTGAACCAAGTCTCACTGTCCACTAACGAATGTTAATTGAACAGTCACAGCAATCCTCTTTTTCTGTCTTCTTAGGGATTAATTTAATCGAACTGAATCCATTGTACCTCCTTTTCTAGCTTATTAGCTAAAACTCATTGTTTTGTCATTTAATGGTTGCTTGACATTGATAATATACTTTATCTTATCACATTCTACCTTTGAGTGTTACTGTATCACTTCCCTATCTCTGCCCTCCTGGATTTGTGTTATTATTGTCATGCCTTTTACTTTTATGTATATTTTATTTTATTTTTTTAATTTTTTTAACGTTTTATTTATTTTTGCGACAGAGAGAGACAGAGCATGAACGGGGGAGGGGCAGAGAGAGAGGGAGACACAGAATCAGAAGCAGACTCCAGGCTCTGAGCCATCAGCCCAGAGCCCGACCGGGGCTCGAACTCCCTGACCGCGAGGTCGTGACCTGAGCTGAAGTCGGACGCTTAACCGACTGAGCCACCCAGGCGCCCCTATGTATATTTTAAATCCCCCAATACATTATGATTTTTAAGTATAGTCATTTATCTTTAAAATAAAGTTAAGAAAAAAGAAAAAGAAAGAAAAACATAAGAAAGAAAGAAAGAAAGAAAGAAAGAAAGAAAGAAAAGAAAGAAAGAAAGAAAAAAAATCATATATACTTGCCCAAATAACTTCCATTTTTAGTGCTTTCATCCCATTTTACCATCTGGTTGTCTTTTCTTCCTCTGACTGAAAGAAAATGGCTTTTTTGTCATGATGGTCCGGAGGTGACAGCTAAAAAAGTCTTTTTTTCACACTTTTTGGAGAAATATTTTTACCACCTAGATAGTTCTAGTTTGACTGCATTTTCATTCATGACTTTGAAGATACTACTCCATTGTCTCCTCATTTGCATATTTTCTATGGGAAGGAAATCATCCTCATTTTGCTTTTGTACATATGTATTGTGTTAGATACATGGTTGGGTTAAATAAGATGTCTTGTTTGGGGCCATTTAAAAAATTTTCCATCACTGGTTTTTAGAAATTTGATTATGTTGGGGCTCCTGGGTGGCTCAATATCTTGAACAACCAACTCTCAATTACTACTCAGGTCACAATCCCAGGATGATGGGATTAGGCCCCACATCAGTTTGTGCTCTAAGCCTGGAAGCTGCTTGAGATTCTCTCTCTCTCCCTTTGCCCCTTTCCCCCACTCACACTCTTGTTCTATCTCGCTCTCTCTCAAATTAAAAAAAAAAAATTGATTATGTTGAACACTGAAGTACTTTCCTTAATGTTTCTTGTGCTTGAGATTTATTGAGATGTTTGAACTTCAATTTTTATTTGTTTGTTTAATTGAAATACGGTTAACACAATTTTACATTAGTTTTAGGTGTGCAACATAGCAATTTGACAAACACTATACATCATGCTATGTTCACCATAAGTGTAACTACCACCTGTCACCACACAATACTATTACAGTACCATTGACTATATTCCCTGTGCTGTACATTTCATCCCCATGACTTAATCGTTCCATAATGGAAACATGTACCTCCCGTTCCTTTTCACACATTTTTTCATCTCTATGTCTTCCTCCCCTCTGGCAACCACCAATTTGTTCTCTGGATTTTGGGTCTGTTTCTGTGTTTGCTTTTGTTTGATTATTGGGTTTCTCATTTTCGTCAATTTTGGGGAAAAACTCAGCAATTATATTTTGAATTTTTTTCTGTCCTTCTTTCCTAATTTCCTATTTTTTTGTCTCATAATGAGCAATTTTTCTCTCATGCCTCATATTTTTTTATTGGATATGAGACATTGGTGCTTTCATCTAGTTAGGTGTTGGATATTTTTTATACCTAACATCTTTTTGAGCTTTGTTCTAGGATGCAGCTAGATTACTTGAAAACAACTTTATCCTTTGAGATTATCATTTAAAGAGTTTTCAAGGCACAACAACTGGAGTTGTGTTAAGTATCTTTCCTGGGCAGGGAGAGCTGAGTATTCTCCATGATGGAGGCAAGACCTTTTGTGTACTCTACTCAGTTTCCTGAGAATCGTAAGGCTTTCTATTCCTTCTGGTGGGAAAAAAGCACAATTTCTGGTGCCTGTAAGCACCAGCCACTGTTACTTTCAGCCATGTCCCTTGCTTTATTTACCAGTATTGGACATTTTCTGCAGGCCTGTACTGATGAGTTGTATGTTGAATACTGCAAGGATATCCTCTATAGACTTCAGATGTTTTTTGTTTATGCCACCCCCCCCCATTCTCTGATAATCTGATCTGCAAGATCTAACTGCCTAGAAAATTCTTGTTTCTCCTGATGATCAGATCCACCTTTTCAATTCAGGAAATCTTCCTCGATCTGGATAGGTTCCCCCTTCTCTGCATGGTGAGCTGGAATCTCTGTTGAGGCAGTAAGCTAGGGTGGTTTTCTGGCTGACTTCACTTGATTCACATCTCTTAGAACCTCCTTGTCCACAATCAGCATCTTAAAAACCGTTGTCTCAAATACTTTGTCAGGTTTTTTGTTTTTTGGTTTTGTTTTTTTGTTTTTGTTATTTCAGGCAGAAGGGTAATTTGGGTCCTTGTTACTCCATCTTGTACAAGCCAGAAGTTCTTTCTTCTGGGTTTTAGCCAGGTAGACAACCATCTAGCTAAAGACTACACATATTTACCCTTATATACTGGTGTATCCATGTGAAGAATTACTGGTGGATGGGGTGAACTGAGTTATATGTGCACATTCTGATGACTGCCACTTACAGGGTTGCACCTGGATTCCCCTCATCCTTTCCCCCAGTTAGCTTGTAATGATGAGAACAAGAAAAGATGCCTGGACATTGAGAATAGCAGGGCTATTTAGGTTGACAATAGAGGGAGAGACAGAAAACCTCATACTTTGATAAAGCTACTGAATTCTTGAGTCTTGTTTTATAGCATAATAGTCTATACTCTAAATGAGAGAAAAAAGATGTTGTGAAGAAAACCTATAAACCCAAAGGATTGTTGAATTTGAAGTCCTTGTGGAGAAGGTGCATTTGGGCGGCTCAGTCACTTAAACATCTGACTCTTGATTTCACCTCAGGTCATGATCTTACAATTCATGAGTTCCAGCCCCCTGTGAGGCTCTGCACTGGCATTGGGGAGCCTGCTTGGGATTCTCTCCCTCTCTCTGTCTATCTCTCTCTCTCTCTTCTCTCTTCCCCTACTCCTCTCATTCTCTCTCTGTCTCTCAAATAAATAAACTTAAAAAAAATAAAATCCTTGTGGAGAGGATATATAAATGGGGAAGATTCTGAAGCCCAAGACAGTGTTCCAGTTGGAGACACAGACTCGAAAGCAACCAACATGCAAATAGAATATAAAATCATACTGTATGAATACACAGTGGTAAGAGAGAAAGGAATAGTCTAGAAATCTGAGATAGTAGTTCTCAAACTTGGTTCCTGAGTTTCTCCCTCAGATATTTGTATTGAATTGTTATAGGGTATGTTCTGGGCACCATGACACCTAGAAGCTCCACAGGTGGTTCAAATATGCAGCAAAATGGACCTCTGCTGCTCTAAAATGTATTAAAAGAAAAATATATTAAGGAGAAATAGAAGATGTGCTCACAGAGGAGACAGGGAAGGAATAGGGAATGTGACAAGAGGAAATCTAAGAGAATGCATTGTTTTGAACCAATTTTGCATACAATAGACCCCAATAAATAAATGCTTATGTTCCAATTCTGAATTTCACATGTTATCATACAGCTGGTTTGAGAATACGTTTTTAACCTAAAGCAACTCACCAGATCAGAACCTCAGTGCAATCAATTGTAAAATGTGGATAATATTACCCATTCATTTTCACCTCATCACTATATGGATGACACTGCCTTGCAAACTATAAGGTTGCACCATTCCCGAGTGAGGTATTTAGTCAAATTATATTCCACTCCTGACTTCCTGCCTTTCTAACTTTCTTAGGAAAATTACATTTATGTTTAAGAAAAGTGACTCAGGAAAGAGGAATTTAGGGTGAATATAAATGACAGATAATTGTGTTTCCTTTCCTTCCTAATGGCACAACTTCATCACCACTATGATTACTGTAACAGTTCTGTTAATCATGTTTCTGATGAAATTGGCAGTTACTAGCAACAGAAGACAGTCTCGTTAGAAACAGAAGGCACTTCTCTCATTATTGAACTAACAACAAAGAACTCAAAAAATTTTGGGGGTAATGGCAAGACGAATCATTATGGTTCATATGTAATACATACTGGATACTGATCGGAGTATATTATATGATTTCCATTCCTTCCAGAGATTCCTGGTTTAGCCTTGGGGTAGAAGCATTAGAAGACACACTTATTGAACCTCTTTAAAGTTCAGAGTGACAAAAATTTTTTTAAAGAAAAAAATATACCATGGGGAATAACCCTGCCCAGAGAAAAGATTAAAAGGGCGACTTAGCAGGTTATTTACATCTCTAATTTCTGTGACTCCATTGGAATTGGAAGTAGCAAAGTGATCTTGAATATTCTGAATTAAAACACTTACCGGGAGCAAGCAATTAAATCCCAAGTGAATCAATAAGTGGATAGCCATTTAAATGCAGTAAAATAAGGCTTGCATAATCATCTAAATATTAGATACCAAAGAGGAGAAGGCAGTGCAGCTTTATAGGTATATTTGGAGAACACATCTAGATCCCCATGGCTTGATCTTCTGAGGCAGACTTAAAACAAATCTTGAACAGAATAGAAAAACTTACACCAGGATAAACTGAAGAACTGCATCATGGTAAAGTTTACATGGTGAAAGATACCATTTTCATAGGTTGAGGAAGAAGCTTCAATTTAAAAAAAGCTGATTGCACATAAGTTACGGGATCTAAAAATCAGGCATTAAAAAAGAAAATACTTAGTCACTTGGAAAGTATATGATTAAATTGATGATTCGTATACTTGGAAAGTATATGATTCAACTTTCTCAATTTAATATAAAAATCTTGTGAAGTGGTTTGTTATTGGAATTTCTATCTTAACAGATTTATGTCTTTGCTCACTAATCCATCACTAATGTGTTATTAGATGTCTCTTTTATTGTGGTATATGTGAAGGTTAATTAAGGTTTTGCCTTTCAAAAACTTGCATTTCTATAGGACAGAAACAAAACATGTATTTAATTATAAAATAGAGGATATAAAGTGATGTAGATCACATAATATAGGAGTAAAATTATGTAGGTGGAGATGATATTTGCAAATTTAACAAATAATTCATTCATATCTAGAATATATAAAGAACTTTCAAACTTACCAGAAAAACCAAACTGAAATTATAAATTAGGCAAAATCATGTACAGATACTTCAGTGAAGATGGTGTACAGATAGTAAATAAGGACAGGAAAAGATGTTCAACATCATTAGCCATTACAGAAATACAAATTAAAGCTGCTATGTGATATTAGGTATTACCTATCAGAATGCCTAAAATAAAAATAACAATAACAATATAGAACAAAATTCTAGGAAAGATTAAGGAAAACTTAATCACTCATCATTAGTGGTTAGAATGTAAAATGGTACAGCCCTCTGGGAAACAGTTTGTCAGTATCTTACAGAACTAAATATACTTTTATCATATGACCCTACAATCACACGCTTATGCATCTATCCCAGAGATGTAAAAATGTATATTCACACAAAAACCAACACACAAATGTTCATACCAGCCTTATTTGTAAACCCCAGCTTGGAAATGACCTAAGTTTTTTTCAATTCATAAATGGTTAAACAAAATGTAATACATCCATATCATAGAATATATTATTCATCAATAAGGAGAAGTGAATGTTTGCTACACACAGTAACCAGAAGTCTCAAAGGAATTAAACTGAGTGAAAAAAACTAATGCCAAAAGGTTACATACAGTATGTTTCCATCTGTATAACATTCATTAAATAACAAAATTACTGAGATGGTGAATAGATTAGTGGTTGCCAAGTGTTAGGGATGAGTAGGGAGGAAACTATGTAGATGGAAAGAAGCATATGAGGGAGTCTTGTAATTGGTGATGAAACAGTGTTGTATCTTAATTGTGGTGATGGTTACAGAAATCCACATGTGTCATAAAATTGTATAGAACTTTATACACATCTATTCAACAAAAAATGGGTGAGTGTAAAATTGGTGAAATCTGCATAAAATCTGCAGATTATACCACATATCTGGTTTTTATATATAGTACTATAGTTTTTGCAAGATGTTACCATTTTGGGGGCAACTGGATAAAAGGAATATGGGATTTTCCTCAATAGTTTTGTTTTGGCTTTTATTTATTTTTTTACTACTTCCTGTGAATCTGTATTTCAAAATAAAAAAAATAAATAAATGTTATGGTATTCAGAGTAAAGAAACGAGGTAATTTCATGAAAAAAAAAAAAAGGAATGGAACTTTAAGAATAAGGATTTGGCTTGTTCAAAGTTTAGAGGGCTCCATGTTTAGGAGAGGGACCTTATGAAAGACTATATGTAGATGGAAGTGTTTAAAAGATGGAAGTCACATGAAGTAACTCTTTTGGAACAAGCTTAGCATCAATGAAGTAGTGAGAGATAAGTGTTTTGGAATCTAGGTAAGGCTTAGATGTTATGGAGCTTCAAATGTTAGGATAAGAAGTCTGATACCATTAACTTTGAAGCTGATAGTCCTGGAAGGATTTTGAGATGTTAAGTAATATGATTAAAGCTATGCTAAATGGATTCAAGATAAAGTAAACATAGGGAGGAAATGCATGAAGGCTATCTCAGTAGCACAGATGACAGATAATGAGATAAGTGTATTTACTAAACCAACATGTATGAGTATATGTTAGTATTATCATGAATGAAAGTGTTATTATTTCATAGAAGACAAAAGAGAAAATAAAGAACAAATGCATTTCTTTTAGCCTATGCTGTATAAATATATCACAGAGCAATGAATATTTCACTCACTTTATATTCATCTGTATTCTGTTAGAACATTTATTAGAATTTCTATTATTATTATTATTATTATTTATTATTATTATTATTTGAGAGAGAGAGAGTGTACATGAGCAGTAGAGGGAGAGAGAGAGAATCTTAAACAGGCTTCATGCCCAGTGCAGAGTCCTACACAAAGTTTGATCTCACAACCCTGAGATCATGACCTGAGGCCAAATCAGGAATCAGATGCTTAACTGAACCATCCAGGCACCCCTAGAATTTCTTTGTTAATGTCATAAACTTGTAATAAATATGCAAATTTTGTTGCCATAGGTAAATATTAAATTCATAGACTTGAAATTAGTCTGGATATATCATCAAAATGTGTACTCCAGGGGCGCCTGGGTGGCGCAGTCGGTTAAGCGTCCGACTTCAGCCAGGTCACGATCTCACGGTCCGTGAGTTCGAGCCCCGCGTCGGGCTCTGGGCTGACAGCTCAGAGCCTGGAGCCCGTTTCCGATTCTGTGTCTCCCTCTCTCTCTGCCCCTCCCCCGTTCATGCTCTGTCTCTCTCTGTCCCAAAAATAAATAAACGTTGAAAAAAAAAATTAAAAAAAAAAATGTGTACTCCAAAATATCATTTATGTCCCTGACTTGGGAGTTACAGGTAGAGGGATAGTGCAGTTTTTGAGAAACCAATATTAATATTTTATTCACCTTTTGGTTTTTTAGATAACACACTCTACTTTCAAAATATTATGTAAAATAAATACTAACAAACTGAAGAATACTCTACCTCCCTCCCTAGCACCTAAATAAGGGCTGAACTCATTAAACTCAAACTCTTTCCTTCTCCTTATTACAGATCAATACTGGACATAACACTATAAATCTAGTATCTTTTAACTTTATTATATTTAAGATAATTCATTCCCTTTCCCCAAATCTTAACGTATACATGTAGGCTTCTGCAGACCACTGAACATAATCTGTATGTTATATCCTGAAGCAACTACTTGAAGGGAAATTATAAAAGTCATAGCACAACCTAATCCTTTGTCACAATTGAAAGCAGAGGTTGAAACAATGAAACTCTGCATGAAATCCATACTGTATATGAGGTATATCGATAAACATCTGCCATATACACATATGTTATATATATATATTTATGGATCATTCTTCCCCCTTAAGGAAGCAGAATTTGCCACCCCAGAATAATGCCTCTTTCACATAAAGATTGTTTTGAGCTGATTTTTAAGAAATAGCAGCTACAGAAAAGGTTTTGAAAAATGAGTAGAAGTTACCCTTTTGTAAGAGACATTAAGTATTTGTAAGGGTGTCTCCCTCTTGGTACCAGGAAGAAGAGGATAATCAAATCTCCAGAAATTCTTACCAATGGAGAAGGTAGGAATTTAATCCTATAATAGTCATACCTATGCTTTGTCTGACAACCTCCCACACATGGCTCTCATGCCCCTCAATATTTTTCTTTGGTCTTAAACCAGAGATCGCATTTAAAGTAATGACTTGGGCCATTTCAGGAAGTTACTCAGTTTTCCTGGGTCTCTCTCATGTATATTGGAGATAAACATGTTATTATACTTCTGTTTGTTTTTGTTCTGTTGATCTATCCTTGTCTAAAGGTCAGGGTGGGTGGAGCGGGTGAGAGATCTCAGCCAAAAATTTAGAAGAGTAGAGAAAAAAATATTTTTCCTCCCATACAAATCAAACCTGAGATTCTCCCCATTTCATACCTGAAGAGAAAAATGCCGTTAATGCAGAGAAGTAAAATCCTTGAAAACTTTTCAACCTCTGTTCTCATTTTGTCTCATTAATCCTGAACTATATGAGCCTAAACAGAGCAAGTGTTTTTCCTAATATTTACCTTCTTGAGGGTTGTTAATAAATAGCTAAACATGCTAGAGGGAATAGTAACAAAATATTACTTACCAACTTAAGATTTTTTAAAAATTCAGAATGTTACCAAAAGAAAACCATTTATAAACATTTTGTTGCATATAAATTTAGAAACATGAGTTTGAGGACATGGATCTGAGTTGAGAAAACTTGTCATCTCTTTTCTTTTATTTACCGAGAATAGTGATATTTCAGACACATACTTTGAAACCAGTTTGAAACTTCTTTGGCTTAAGAAGTTTTAAATATGAAGACAGGAGGTTTGGTAGTAGAATTAAAGAAATTAAAACAAAACAAAACAAAAAAAGCTGCAATGATTAACTTAGGACTTACAGGTTGAATGTAACGAGTAGGCAGATAAGTATAAGAGACCTAGAAATGCAAGATATACAGAGTGACCTGAGATGAAAGCATGGATCCAGAAAAAAACATTCTAAACATTCTATAGACATAGGCCCAACCGTGATGTTTTGGGTGTCTGAGTGTGATATTTACATGAATGTTTCCTTCAATATTGCTTTCCTCAAATCACGACACTTATAATGTCATTAAAATTAATAATCTGTAATATAACCCTGCAAAAATAATTAGAACATTGAGTATCCAGATAACTCATATTTCTTCAACTAAAAAAAATACTTTATTTCTATTAAGGTTTTATTTCTTTTTTCATTGTTTTGGGATAATTATGTGAAATAGTTCTGCACATGCTGTAAAGTAGGCTTGTTCTAAAGCCGATATCAATACAAGGACGTGGGTATAAAGTAGTCTATCTCCAATGTCATCCAAGGTGGTACAAGTGAGAGAATAGTAAAGTTAGACAGGGAATGGAGAAAAGCCAAGAACATATATAAATGAGTAGATTATCATTGTAAGCAACAGAGCTCAAACACATTGGGAGCCAGATAAGAAACTATGTGGAACACACTTTCGAGTTGTCCTACAAAAGGGTGGGTATGCTGTTGTTGGAAGGAAGAATTTAACTACCCTTCAAGGTCCTTCTAGCTGGACTAAGAACCAAATTGACCTGAGACAGATTAACAAGAAAAAATCAAATTTAGTAGCGTATGTACGGGGAATCCACACAGATATGGATATTCCAAAGACAGACCACATGATGCTTATATGGGCTTAGGAGAGGGGTAGCAATCTGAGGACACAAAGAAGAGAAAGACCATTAGCAAGAAGGTGGAAGGAGATGTTTGGAAAACAAAGCCTGCCCTGTTAGGCAGATAAGTTTTTAGGTAGAGGGGGAACTCTGTTAAGAGCTCTCTCCCTCTCTCCCTAATATAGGCAGTCAGTTGAACATGATAGTTTCTTCTGAATCTGCTGGGTTTTGATTGCTTTGAACTCAAAATGTTAATTCCAACATGGCCCATCTTGGGATGGTCTGCCCTTGACTTCATATTGGTGAAGGTTGTCCTTGGGCCACTGCCTCCTTCAATCTTCTAGATTCCACTTGGGCACAGCAAGCCGTCTCCTGAAGTACATGAGGGAGACTTCCCCCAAATTCTTAACTAAGGGGTGGAATAATGCAGGCATTCAGTAGGAAGCTATCAGCATGCCCAAACTGTGTGCCTCTACCCCTACCACAACTTCAGGTAACTCACATGGGCCAAAAGGATATGGGAGAAGGGCATCAACAGTATCTGCTGTAATTGATGATTCTACATTTAAAGTCTAATATCAAATAACCAGGTGTTAGAAATAGTATGTTTGCTTTCTTAGAGGAAACTCTTCAGTTTAGTCATGTCATCTGTAAAATCAGTGATAATTGGATAATTATTTTTGGATATGGATTGGATTGGATTTGGATTTGGATATTTTGGATATTGGATAATTTTTTTTTTAACATCATTGTGCAGGCAAAAAGTTTATAGGAATCTGGCCACACATTCAATTTTGGTGTGTGAGACTGAGGTTTGAAGAACTTATAAGTTTCTCTGGGAAGGTACAGAAGAAATACAATAAAAGCAATTTTTTTACTTAATCCTTTTTGAGTCATAAATGTCTAGTCTAGCACATCTTGATCAAAGGAATCAACTTTGTGCTAGAAAAATCTGCCTACTTTTACTGTTTTTTTGAAATGTTTATTTATTTTGAGAGAGAGAGACAGAATGGGTGGAGGGGTGGAGACAGAGGGAGAGAGAGAATCCCAATCAGGCTCCATGATCAGCTCAGCCTGAGAGCCCAACACAGGGTTCAACCTCACAACTGTGAGATCGTGACCTGAGCCAAAATCAAGTCAGACACTTAACCAGCTGAGTCACCCAGGCACCTTGCCTACTTTTACGGTTGTAGAAAACTGACTTCTCTGCTCCAGAGCCAAAATATATAACACAAAAACAAGTTTAGGTATAAAGGAGAACAATAGCTTTTTTGCTTTTCCAGGCAAAAGAGACCAGAGGAAGGGGCTCAGGATTTTATAGGGAAATACACGATCCAGTTGGCTTCAACAGGAATTGTGTGTGTGCTGCCATCCTCTTTCCTCATGTTTTCAGGATGGTACTGAGTTCCTGAAACAAAAACTTAAGAAGGGAGGGGGAAAAGTTTGCAGAAGAGAGGCAAAAGGTTACAAAGTTTAAAATTGATCCTCCCTGAAGCATTAATGCAGCCATTTTGATTTTTGTTCAACTTTATGCTTTTAAGCAGTTTCATTACCAAGGAAGTTAAGTACCTCATTGTACTGAATTTTCTTAAATTTAGTGAAAAAAATGTTATGAAAAACTGGTCAGAATTATATTCAAGAAATAGAAATCAATATAACATTTGCACTATGCAAGAAGACATATAGGAATAATAGGTAAAACAGGTATATGTGTTATTCAGCTTGAACTCTAAAAATATTCACAATACTTTAGGAGTAGAAAAGTTTACCCTTCTTCCCTTTTAGGTTCTTTGGCTGGTCTAATAATTAAATTGATATAAGACAGATTAACAGGAAAAAAAACCAAGTTTATTAACATGTATACCTTCTTGTATATCTGGGAGAGACTCAGGAAAACCTAGTAACTCTCCATAATGGCCCAAGGTGTCCCTTTAAATACCATCGTCAACTAAAGACAAGAAGATGTTGGGAGTGGGGAGTCAGTTATGGGAGGATGCCAGGAAAAACATAGTAACAAGGGTAAGGTGCTTATGTAGATTTAAACTGTGGTCTTCTCCATTGGTAAGAGTTTCTAGAGGTTGAATCATCCCCCGTCTTCCCGAACACAGCTGGGAGGGCACCCTTACAAATGGAGAGTTCCTTTATAAATGTACCTGTCTTTTACAAAAGGGTAACTTCTGCCCAGTTTTCAAAACTTGCCCTGGGTCTACCTTTTCTTAAAAAAAACAGTTAAAATAATCTTCATGCTTGGGGCGCCTGGGTGGCGCAGTCGGTTAAGCGTCCGACTTCAGCCAGGTCACGATCTCGCGGTCCGTGAGTTCGAGCCCCGCGTCAGGCTCTGGGCTGATGGCTCGGAGCCTGGAGCCTGTTTCCGGTTCTGTGTCTCCCTCTTTCTCTGCCCCTCCCCCGTTCATGCTCTGTCTCTCTCTGTCCCAAAAATAAATAAACGTTGAAAAAAAATAATAATCCTCATGCCAAAGAGACACATTTTGGGGTGGCAAATTTTGCTCCTCATCAACACTTTCTACTTAAAATGAGAGAATGTCTGTGTTCATAAGATTGCTAGGTACTCTTTAAACTATGGAATTACTCTATTTCTTTGAATTCAATCGGAAGAGCAGAATGTTCATCAAGGCAAGTAGGAAACTTCATGCACAATTTCTGTCATTTTTATGGAAATTCTGTCTTTAACTCCCCTAGTTTTCAATAAGCACATCTCTTAAGATACTTTAATCTATTTAATTGTTTTTGAAGTTTGATATTTCTTCTATGAAAATGGCTTTGCTACTGAGTTGTTTTTATTCAATTCTGAAGAAGTGAAGCATAGCCATTTTATTCTCATTTTAAGCAAATGTCTTTTAAAAATACATCAGGGGCGCCTGGGTGGCGCAGTCGGTTAAGCGTCCGACTTCAGCCAGGTCACGATCTCGCGGTCCGTGAGTTCGAGCCCCGCGTCGGGCTCTGGGCTGATGGCTCAGAACCTGGAGCCTGTTTCCGATTCTGTGTCTCCCTCTCTCTCTGCCCCTCCCCCGTTCATGCTCTGTCTCTCTCTGTCCCAAAAATAAATAAACGTTGAAAAAAAAAAAATAAAAAATTAAAAAAAAAATAAAAATACATCAAAAAGGCAAATACCATTAATGAATAACACTAGACATTTGAAAATCCAATAAAATGTAATAAGCATGTTGTTTTCAAGTATAAGAATATACATATGTATGTCTCTATTATACATTTGTATCTTATGTATCCTTCAATACTAACACATTCATGTTTTTGCAAAAACAAAATAACTAATGAGAGTTTGGAAAAAGAGAATAGATTTTAAAAAGGAAATAATCAAAACAGGCTATGACCTTTTTTTTTCAAAACAAAAGGTACAAATTTCTTGATTTAAAAGACTTTGAGAGTCACCTGGGTGGCTCAATCGGCTGGGCATCTGACTTCGGCTCAGGTCATGATCTTGCCATTCATGGGCTTGAGTACCACATCAGGCTTTGTGCTGACAGCTCAGAGCCTGGAGCCTGCTTCAGATTCTGTGTCTCCCTCTCTCTCTGCCCCTCCCCCACTCATGCTCTGTCTCTCTCTCAAAAAGAAACATGAAAAATATATATAAAAAAAAAAGACCTTTGATTACCAGTATTATGGTGGGAATGAAAAATGATACTGCCACATTGAAAAACAGAATGACAGCATCTTCTAAAGTTAAACATTTATCTACTCCTAGGTATTTATTTAAGAGAAAGAAAAATACATGTCTACACAAAGATGGGTATGTAAATGTTCACAGCAACTTTATTGAAAATACTCAAAACGCAGAAACCACCCAAATGCACATCAACTTGTGAATGTATAAGCAAAATTTGTACCTCTGTGTAATGGAATACTATTCAGTGACAAGGAATAAACTACTGATAAAACATCAAATTGGTTGAAACTCAAGAGCAATATACTAAGTTAAAGAAGCCAGACATGAAAAACCATGGGCTTTTGTGAAATTCTAGGAAAATAAAAACTATGGTAACAGAACGGGGTGATTGAAATGTTCTAATTCATGAATGAAAGGCTATTTACATGATTTTATACATTTGCCAAATCATGTAGAATTATACACTTGAAACTGAAGAATTTTACTGAATATTTATTTCACCTCAAAGAAGTAACTGTGCACCAAAGCATATCATCGTGTAATTTCAAAGCTTTAGGACAAAGAGAAAATACTAAGAGCTTCTGAAAAGAAAAATCAAAGCAAAACAAACAGAAGATATGCAAAGGATTAGTTTAACTGAAATTTAGAATTTTATGTAACTCTCATGTAACTAATTATTTTTTAACTAAATGATTTACCAATAAAAAGATAGAATAAAATTGTTTCCTGACTTGCAAAAAGCAAAAACAACATCAAATCAGTATCCCCTATGCACCTTCTCCAAAAAGATTCTCGCTGATGTGCTACAATTAGTATAAACCAAGAACATACTTAAATAGCTAATGTAGCAGGGGCGCCTGGGTGGCGCAGTCGGTTAAGCGTCCGACTTCAGCCAGGTCACGATCTCACGGTCGGTGCGTTCGAGCCCCGCGTCAGGCTCTGGGCTGATGGCTCAGAGCCTGGAGCCTGTTTCCGATTCTGTGTCTCCCTCTCTCTCTGCCCCTCCCCCGTTCATGCTCTGTCTCTCTCTGTCCCAAAAATAAGTAAACGTTAAAAAAAATTTAAATAAATAGCTAATGTAGCAAAGAAAGGATCAAATATTGGAATATGGATTTCCCAATTCATGACCAAGGAGTTCCAGTCATTATAGTTGGGGTGATGGGCCTAGAGAGCAGTAATTTCCAACGGCAGCATGAGCGACTCGAGTTCTGATATGATATTAATTGGAATTTGTTCAAGGAAGCAGAAAACAGTGTGTGTAATTCATGTCAGAAGGATTTGAATAGATGGAGTTAGAGGCTAGCACATCTGTTTGGAGACATTAAGAAGTGATGGTCAGGAGGCATACTACTTAAAGGCTCAGCCTAAAAGGTTCTAAAATATTACATAAGCAGGAAGCCACTGATATTTTCAATTTAAGGAGGTTCTTGAACTTTTAGCTTTGCTGCAGAGAGACTGGTCCTTTGGACACCGTAGTGCTCCTTGCATACGCCCAAGCATTTGGCTACAACAACCTGCTTGACTAACATCGTGTCCTTGCCTTCCCTTCTGCCTTTGAAATCTTACGTGAGTACTTACTGGCTCATTCTAACCTGGAACCATATGAGTGAAAAGATATTGAGAAATGTAGGTCTCAGCTTCTCTTCTGAATAGTAGAATAGAGGTTTGAGGCATTAGTAGTGATACAGAATTAACAGAACTGATATTGTCAAGGAAAAAAATAATTGCCATCAGAAAAATTTTCTTTTATGTTAGAAATAGAGTTAGAAGTTACATTTGAAAGTCGATCTCATTCAATGAATAGAAAACAAATGAAAACAAGAAATTAATGATTAACTCCATGGAAAGCAAAACTTGTCCAAGAAATGAAAAAAATAATTGCATTGTACTCTAAGGCATAGCTTGAATTTAATGTCAGTCTGCAATATAAACATTAAATTATAACTTAACCAAAAATTTATTTTTACATATGGACAATGGAGTGGAGAATATTATTTCTAGGTTGATTGGGAGTGGCAGCAAGATGATACCCTAAATTCTCATCTTTCATAATAAGCACTAATAAATTATGTCTAACATTGGAAACAAAATAATAAAAAATAGCAACACCACTGCACCTTACCTGACATTTAGTAATCAACAGACATGCTTCTCCAACATGGTATGGATCTGAGTCTTTGCCTATACCCCTTTGGGCATTGCATGAACTCTTCCTTACATTATTTGTATGTTACTTAGAATTTGTTTTGCCAATACTTCATTACCCAGCCCCAGTTATAGTTATTAATTCTTCATATTGCATTCCCTGTTATTTGTTTAAATTACTCCGTGGTTTCTGTATCTTTATTCGATCTTAAGTGATATATTCATTAAGATTAGCTTTTTAAGATTAGCTTTAAAGTATAAAGTGGAATTCCATTTTGAATAAAAATGGAATGCATTAAAACTCAAACGGCATAATGTTTTTCTGAAATCCAGATGTTTAAGAAAGAACAATCTAAGTTTTAAAAGAATATTCTTCATTATATTTCAAAGACATTTGAGAAGTATATGATGGGATAAGAGAGCACATTAACATAATTACCTGTTTATTGTAGTACTGCCCAAAGTTGCATAAGGAGACATAAATGTGCATCATCTCCTTTGCTCAGTACAGGGAAAAGTAATAATAATAGTAATAATAATAATAATAATAGCAACAACAACAATAATAATATTCCTGGAGTCCTTTAAAAAAAAAAAGAACTAATGGGGTACCTGGTCATTCAGTCGGATGAGTGACTCTTGATTTCTGCTCAGTCATGATCTCCTGGTTTGTGAGATTGAGGCCCCTGTCAGTCTCTGTGCTGATAGTGCAGAGACTGCATGGAATTCTCTCTCTCCCCCTTTTTCTCTCTTCCCCTCCACCCCCCATCCCCCCAACTGGTATACTCGCTCTCTCTCTCTCTCTCTCTCTCAAAATAAACATTTAGGAAAAAAAAGAAAAGGACTAGTATAAATGACAGATATTGTGTTGGGTAAGTTTCCCCTTACAGTCTATAATAGTTTGGAAAAACATAAGCAGTACATACTTAAGTTCTATTTGAAACTATATTGTTACAACAAAATTTTCCATCATACTCTTACTTTGGAGATTTTACTGCTTAAAGGTAATACGCTTGATATTCTTCCCTGGTGTATTCAAAGACTGTCCAGTTGATTGAATGAGCTAATTGCTTTTCTTCTTGTCTTTTGGCATTTTAAATGGTTGTCTAATCTTCATGGGTTTTCATACTTCTTAAGGAGGAGAAGGAAAATTAGAAGACAGTAAAAATAAATACTGCAAACTTCAAAATTGTTTACGTCTACACTTCCTTGTACAGAATTATAACTATTTATGTCCTTAATGTTGTCTAAAATTAAAACGACATATAAGTCGTTAATACCCTAGTTAAAATAAGAAAAATGTTACTAAAATATGGTTTAAAATTTTGAAGTATGAAAATTTCCAGTGCAATTTTTGTTCATAGGTATTAATTTTATTTGGAACACATAATGTCCTATGTCAAAAAGTATATTTTATTTTTTATCTGATTTATTTGTTAAAGCAATATTTATCAAATTAAAATAAATTGATCATTCCATTAAAAATGTGTAAGGTCTATGTAAATAAGTTCGCTATGCAAGTAAATTATAATGGTTTACATACAGGTAGTATAACAGAATTATGGAAGTGGAAAATTAAGCAACTAAAACTATCTAATACTACAATTTGTTAAATAGGTCAAAAAAGATAAATGGTTTTCTCGGCTTAATATAAATTAATGACAGGAAAGCACCATAATTCATTTTCTTATTATTCCAGGGCTCGTTCCTTTATGTCACAATATCATGCATATATTCATTTATTGAATACATCTATTATGGGCTAAATTATGCCCTCCCCCCATAATTTATATGTTGAAGTCCTAATTCCCAGTACCTCAAATGTGACAGTGTGTATAGGTAGAACCTGTAAGGAAGCAGTAATTAAGGTAAAATGAGGTCATATGTGTGGGCCCCAATCCAATGTGACTGACTGATGTCTGTATAGGTTAAGGAGATTAGGATATAGACACACATGCACGTAAAGGGAAGAGCATGTGAGACAGAGTAGACATTTGCAGTTCAAGGAGAGTGACCTTAGAAGAAACCAAATCTGCCAACACTTGTAGACTTTTAGCCTCCAGAACTTTGAGAAAATAAATTTCTGTTGTGTAAGCCACGCTGCCTGTGGTTCTGTGTAATGGTGGTCCTAGGAAATTACTATAATATCTGTATGCCAAATATCATGCCAGATGCAAAAATGCAAATAGGAATGAGATGCCTTTAACTTTTAGAAACATATTTTAGTGGGAAAAAGAAATACCAAATACATAATTACAGAATAATGCCAAAATAATGATATAAGTTATGAAGAAATCACTGTATCAATATTTTTTAAGGCATGATTGTTGGAATGGTTGTACACGAAAAATTCTGGAAACTAATTCTGACAGTGACTACCTAAATAAGCAGGAAAGACACACAAACAGACACTTGTTACTATATGCACAAAATTTATTAAAAACATGCTTCAAGACCTTATACCTGGAAAAGAACCCCTGTTATCTGGTCTGCTAATTACATCATGCTGTAATATCCCCGTTGAGAAGTAATGTAATTGCAAAGTAAAGCACTGAATTTCAGTTGTTTATAATACACTTTTTACAGAATTATTATAAGTAAACAGAAAAAAATGCACGTCATAATTCTCCAGTTTGACTGATAACCACAAAATGAGCACACATGTGTAACTCCCAGCCACATCAAGAAATAGGATATTGCTAACACTTAGGGAACTTAACATGCTACCTCTCAGTTATTACACTTTCCAAAAGTGACCGTAATTCTGACTTCATAATATGAGTTTCATGGTTGAATTTTCCTAAAGATAATTATAGTATGTATTCTTTTGTGCCTGATACCTTTTGCTTAGAAAAATACCTGTGAGATCCAGCTATACCACTGCATATATGCTAGTTCATTGGATTCTCCTTTGGTAAATAGCAGCAATTCTCAAAATGTGCTCCAGGGATACCCCAAGTCCCCAGTATGCTTTCAGGAAGAGTGGGAGGTTCAAATTATTTTCATAATACGACTAAAACATTATTTGTCTTCTTCATTGAGTTTACAATTCTCCTATTAATGCAAAAACAATGGTAGGTAAAACTGGTGGCATCAAGTCAGGGGCCCCAAACTGTAGCAGTTGTCAATATATTCTTCAGAGCCACATGTGGAGGGAAGATATATGCAAATTTCACTTATGAGGCCCTTCAGAAATCTGCAAAAACATTACTAAAATTCTCACCCTTGATTACATGTCTTCTTACGTTGTATGTGACAAAATCAGTATGCATAAAGCATTTTGCTTCATATCAACATATGATTATTGTCTTGAGGGAAAACACTTATGCATTTGTATTATTATGAACATGCATTTGACATTGCTGACCCCCTGAAAGGGTCTTGAAGATCATAAAATGTTCCCAGACTAATTTCAAGAATCATAGTCCTAGAATAACTCCTAAAGACAATAACACGCCAATAGGTAATGGTAAGAACCAATAGGGCAAATAAAAGGGTTCAAAAACTTTTTTTTTTTTGTTTATTTTTGAGAGAGAGAGACAGACAGACAGAGCATGAGCAGGGGAGGGGTAGAGCGAGAGGGAGACACAGAATCTGAAGCAGGCTCCAGTCTCTGAGTTGCCTGCACAGAGCCCAACGCGGGCTGGAACTCCTGAGCTGTGAGATCATGACCTGAGCCAAAGTCGGCCGCTCAACCGAGCCACACAGGTGCCCCAAATAAAAGGATTTTTTAAGTAATCTCTTGGAAGCCAGGAAAATACAACAACAACAACAACAACAACAACAACAACAACAACAACAACAACAAACCAAAGAACAGATAGAGAATTTTTTTTTAAAAAGTAAAAAAAAAATGTGATAGATTTAAACCCAGCATTAACAGAAAGTAAGTTAATTGTAAATGTGTTAAAAACTCAAAAGGCGGAGATTGGTACATTGAATTGAGAACTGAGAGTAAACTATATACTGTTTTTAAGAAAGTCATCTTAATTATAAACAGGTCAAAAGTTTAAGGAGCAGTTTTACTAACATAAAACACACACACCCAATTAAAGAATAGTAAAAAATATACCTTACAATCATTTTTCAAAAAAATCTGTTTAACTATATTAATACCAAACAAATTAGATTTCAAAATAAGGTATGTTAATTGGGAAGATCAAGTAAATTTTTTCAATGACAAGTTCTTCATCAAGATGGCTTAATACTCTTAAATGTGTATGTGTCTAATATCAAAGCTTTGAAGTAACTGTAGCCAAAACTGAAAATTGAAAGCAGAAAGGGAAAAATCTACAATTTAAGGTTGAGATTTCAAGAAACATCTGTTAGTAGTTCAGAGAACATTTATAGAGAAAACAAATAAGGATATAAAAGATCCGTATTATATTAACAACCGTTTTCCCCATTGATATTTACAGAACATTCTACCCCAAAACAGAAGAGTGTACATTCTTTTCAAATGCAAATAAATATTCATCAAGATATAACATACACTGTATTTTGTTGAATTTAAAAGGACTAAAATCTTCTATAGTATATTCTTTGACCACCATGGAATAAAGTTAGAAATCAGTAAATTAGACACTGATAAAATCTCCTAATACTTGGAAATTTTGCAACGTACTTCCAGGAGACCTCTACTCCTGAGAAGATGGTAGATATCCTACTCCTCCCATAAAGTATAACTAAAACCTGGCACATCATATACAAAACAAACATAAGAAGGTTGTAAGTGGTGAAAGACGAAAGCAGACCAGATAGGGACCTTAGAAACCAAGAACAGTATGATGATGAGCACCCTGGGCTTTTTGTCCGATATATTCCACCCTCAGAACTGAATAAGTCAGCCAACTGGAAATGTCAAGGAGTGCAGACAAAAAACTCCAACTAAAAGGTTAGGGAAAGACTAGGAAAGGGGCAACCTAGCAAGAGAAGAAATCTTTATATAATAACTACCTACTGCAGCCAAATCCTGATATCAAACAATAGCAACACAACAACAGCAACAAAAACAAAAACAACAAAAAACAAAAAAACAAAAAAAAAACACCTATGGCTCCGTTCCCACTATGCTTGCAAAAGTTGAGTGGAAAGTCTTGACTTTCATCCTCACAAGGATGTTGTAAGACACCATAAAATCATGATGTCAAGGAAGGCCAGCTACGGAGCTGAGACTTATATTACCATCAGATGGTAATAAGTACTCCTACTTAGCAGTGTCAGTGAAAATCATATTGAGAACATAAATTTCCAACTCATCTGGTAGTGATTAGTTGCCTATCTAAACCAAGGTAGATTCAGAGGAGGCCATTGGAGAATTAGGAATTTCACCATCACCTTGTGATAACAAAGCAACTTGCACCACAGTGTCAGTACAGTCTGGGAAACCAGAACTCACACTCCTGCCTAACAGTAGTAAAGAGCCCACTTGAGTGTCAGTGGAGAATAAGTGGGAAAGTTGGACTTCTCTTTCTTTCTGGCAGTAATGAAGTTTTATTACTACCTACCCTGTTGGAGGAGTGTCACAGAAAGTATGTTAAAGTTTAAAGATGATAAGTGTGCCTGGGTGACTCACCCTGAGCCTCTGACTTCAGCTCAGGTCATGATCTCCTGGTTGGTGGGATCCAACCCCGTTTCGGGCTTTCCGCTGTCAGCGTGGATCCCACTTTGGATCGTCTGTCTCTCTCTCTCTCTCTCTCTCTCTCTCTCTCTCTCTCTCTCTGCTTCTCTCTCTCTTTCTCAAAAATAAGTAAATAAATAAATAAAAAATAACATTATGAAAAAAAGTTTACAGATGATAATAGTATCTCATACCATAATACAAAAATATCAAGCTTTCAATTATAAATTACTCATTATGTCAAAAACTAGCAAGATCCCAAAATTAATGAAACAGATGACCAATAGATGTCAACACTGAGACTACAGAGATATACAACTTCTCTGAAAAATATTTAAAGAAGTTATGATAAAAATGCTTAACCAAGCAATTGCAAAAAGGCTTGAAACAAATAATAAAAGTAGAATGCCCCAGCAAAACACAAAACATCTCAGCAGAGAAATAGGAAATATAAAGAAGAGCCAAATGGGAATTTTAGGGAAAATATTCAATTACCAAAATACAACAGGTCTGTGAATGGAAGGGTCAGTGGATGGGGTCAATAGTAGAATGAAATGGTGAGAAAAATGGATGTGAACCTGAAGATAAAACAATAGAAATTACATAATCATTGTGAGACTACAGCAAAAAAAAATCAAATTTTATGTTATTAGAATCCTGGGAAAACAAGAGCAAAGACTGTGGCAGAAAAATTACTTGAAGTAACAAAGGGGAAAACTTCCTAAATTTGGCAACAGACATAAACCTACTGATTTAAGAATCTGACTAAATACCAAACCTAAAGATATTCATGTCATCAAGATAAATCATCATTTAATTTCTGAAATGACATCTTGACTATAGAGGAAAGACAAAATGAGAGCAAGTATCCTTCAGAAACAACAAAGGCCAAGGAAGTGGCATAATATTTTTCAAGTCCTGGAAGAAGAGAATTACCAAATCAGAATCCTATATCTAGTGAAAAAATTCTTCTGGAATAGAAGGGAAATCAAGGCATTAGCACATAACTGTAAACTAAGAGAGTGTGTCACCAGCCGACCTAATCTAAAAGAATGGCTAATGGAATTTCTCTAAAAAGAAATGAAATATAAACATGAAGGAAACATGTAATATTCTGAAATAAGAAAAGAATAAGAAAAAATATCAGCACACACAAATACCTGTCTTCTCCTTATGAGTTCTCTAAATTATTATTGACATTGGATCAAAAATTATACAGATTGATTTTGTTCTAAATGTATAGAACAAATATTTAAGAACATTGTATTATAAAAGGGAGAGAGTAAAGATGTAAACAGATATAAAATTTCTGTGCTTCACTTGAACTGGTAAAATGAGGAGACCAGTAGACTGGCAAATTATGTATATATGTTGTCATGCCTAGAGCAACCATCAAAAAATTCTATATAGGAAAGTACATAAATACATGAAAATATAGAAAAATAGAAATTAAATTTCTAAAAAAAATGTTAATGATCATGAAAGCAGGAAAAAGAAAAAAGTGCAACAGAGAATAAAAAAATAAAATGATAGACTGAAGACCAAACTTATCAATAATTATGTAATATAATTAAATGTAAGTGGTCTCAATTCACCAAATAAAAGATGGTTTTGCAGAGTGGATTTAAAAACTTGACCCAATTATTTTCCATCAACAAGAAATTTAACTGAAGTACATGATACAGGCAGATTCAAAGTAAAGGATGGATAAAGCTATATCATGTAAACTTGAATCAAAAGAAAATAAGAGTGACTACAATATTGGAAAAGTGGATTTCAGAGCAAAAAAGAAGAAATTATCAGAGACTGAGAGGGACACTATAGAGAGATAAAGGAGTAAATCTACCAAGAAGACAGCATTCCTCAAAATGTATGCACCAAACACGAGAGCTGCAAAATATGTAAAGCAAAACTGATCAAACTGAAGAGAGAAACACAGAAATCCACAGTTATGGTTGGAGACCTCAGCATTCCTCTCTGAACAACTTAAAGACCAACTAAACCGAATGTCAGCAAGTACATATAAAAACTCAACAATACTATCAAACAACAGGATCTAATGAAAATTTCTAGAACGTGCTAGCTGACAACAGAATACACATTAATTTCAAGTGCCTACAAAACATGTAGACTTGTTCCTTAAAACTTTAAAGGCACAGAAATCATACAGAGCATATTCTTCAGTCACACTGTAATCAAACTAGAAATCAATAACAGAAAGATAAGAAAATTTCCAAATACTAGAAGCTAGAATACACACATAAAAATAATCAATGGGTCAAACAAGAAGCATCAATGGAAATTTCAAAAATGCATTGAGGGGCGCCTGGGTGGCTCAGTTGGTTAAGCGTCCAACTATAACTCAGGTCATGATCTCGCGGTTTGTGAGTTTGAGCCCCACATCGGGCTCTGTACTGACAACTCAGAGCCTGGAGCCTGCTTTGTATTCTTTGTCTCCTCCTCTCTCTGTCACTCCCATGATCATGTTCTCTCTGTGTCTCTGAATAATGAATAAACGTTAAATTTTTTTTTCTTTAAATACATTGAGATGATGGGATGCCTGGGTGGGTCAGTCAGTTAAGCCTGGGACTTTTCATTTCAGCTTGGCTCATGATCTCAGGCTTCATGAGATTGTGACCTGCATCCAACTCTATGCTGGCAGTGTGGAGCCAGCTTGGGATTCTCTCTCTCCCTGTTTCTCTGCACGCATCCTCGATAAATAAATAAACTTAAAAAAATACTTTGAGATGAATGAAAATGAAAAGGCAGCATACCAAAATTTGTGCTACACAGCTAAATCAGTGCTGAGAAGGAAATGTATAGCAATAAATGCAGACATTAGAAACAATGAAAAACCTCAAATAAATCATGTGCACTCCCACTTCAGAAACACAGAAAAAAATGAATAAAATAAACCCAAGGCAAACAAAAGGAAGGAAACAGTAAAGATGACATCAGAAATCCCTGAAATAGAAAATAGAAAAAATAAACATTGGAAATCAGTCAATGAAACAAAGCATCATTCTTTGAAAAGGTCAATAAAATTGATAAACATCTAGCAAGACAAAAAGAACAAAGTAGCAATATCAGGAATGAAAATAGGATATCAAAACAGATCCTGCAGACATTAAAAGGATAAAAAGGGGGGCAGTTAGGTGGCTCGGTCAGTTAAGCATCCAACTTTGGCTCAGGTCATGATCTCACAATCCTTGGGTTCAAGCCCAGTGTCAGGCTCTGTGCTGACAGCTCAGAGCCTGGAGCCTGCTTCCGATTCTGTGTCTCCCTCTCTCTCTGCACCTCCCCCACTCATACTCTGTCTCTGTCTCTGTCTCTGTCTCTGTCTCTGTCTCTCTCTCTGAAAAATAAATAAAAATTAAAATTTTTTTAATTAAAAAAGGATAAAAAAGAAATACTAAGAGCATTTCTAAAACACATAAATGTAACAACTTAGACAAAATGACTTATTCTTTGAAAAACTTTTCCACCACCCACCCAAAATAAAATAGATAATTTGAATAGCCTTATAGCTATAAAGGAAGTGATTTGTAATTTAAAACTTTCCCTGAAAGAAATCTTCAGGTCCAGATAGTTTCCATGAAGAATTCTACCAAACTTTTAAAGAATGAATACAAATTCTATACAATTCTTTCAGATATTTAAAGAGGAAACACTTCTTAATTGATTTTTTGGAGCTATTATACTAATACTTTATACCCCACAAAGACGTCCCCCTCATCCCTAGAGAGTAATGTCATTTATGAATATAGACACAAAAATGTTTAACAAAATCTGAAACTATACAAAATGCAACAATTATATACCATGATCCAATGGGGTTACTCTAGGGATGCACAGCTGGTTCAGTAGTTACAAATTATTTAATGTCATTATTAATAGGCTAGAAAAGAAAAATGACATAACTGTATCAATCTAAGCAGAAAAATTATGTGAATAAATTCAGCACTCATTTATGATAAAAACTCTAGAAAAATAGGAATAGAAGTGAACTTCCTCAATTTGATCAAGAGTTTCTACAAAAAACCTACAGTTACCATTACATTTAATGGTGAAAGACTGTCTAGTAAACGGGTCATTTCAGCATAATCAGGAAAACCATCAAGTTGACCAGAGATATAGTAGTCATTGATCCTGTATAGTTTTGCAGTCCCCTTCTACTCTGGGGTATAAAAACGCTGTAAATAACCTCCCCTCTTTTGAGACTATGAGAGGCAAGGCAAGGTTTTGAGACACTGAATATTTTACCTAGAGAGACTTTGAAGTGTCATCCAAAAAAGGTTGTTTCAGTTAGTTGTGGTCGAAAGTTGTATTCCTATTCTATTGCTGTTGTAACAATTTACCAAAAACTTAGTGGTTTAAAACAGCACAATTTCATCACTTTACAATTCTGAAGTTCTGAAATCCAAGATGAGTTAGTAGGCTAAAATAAGGCATCAATGGAACTATATTGCTCCTGAAACCTCCAGGAGAAAGTTTGCCCTTACCCGTTTTCAACTTCTAGAGGCTGCCTTCATTTGTGGGTCCACAAATGAATATGGTCCATTCCCCCACATTTGAAACCAACAGTGTAAGAACTTCAAATCTTTCTCACTGGTTCCAACCCTTCTGCCACCCTCTAAAAAGGACCTTTGTCATTCATTCTATGAGCCCACTGGTTAATCCAGAATAATCTATTGCAAAATGCTTTGTTTAATCATATGTGGAAGTAACTTTTGCCATGTAAAGTAACATATTCACGGGTTATGGGAATTGAGATATCTTTGAGGAAAGACATTATAATGCCTACCATAAAAAGTTGGAATAAATCAAATATATACAAAAAAAATTATCACATGGACCAAAAGTTAGCATTGTTATTTACTTATTTATTTTTCCTCTTATCAAAAAGGAGGCAAATCTTTTAGAAAAGAGAAACTACATATTTCTCAGCATATGTGAGAATACAGATTTTCTCATTCCATAAGTATAGCAAAACAAAACAAAACAAAACAACAAAAATCCTCCACAAATTTCTTTTGCATTTTTCACAATATACAGTGTGACTAAAATGTAAAAATAACACATTCTTTCTCTTCTTCTCTCATTCTCATCCTCTCTCCTTTGCCACCCTCTCTCTCTCTCTCTCTCTCTCTCTGACTTGTCTCCGTCTGTCTTGTCTCTCTCTCTTTCTCTCTCTCACACACACACACCCACACACACACCCCCCCAAGAACAAAAGAACAAAGTTTAGTCCTGATAGAGTTTAGGGTTGAAATTATGTTTCAGACAAATTCACTCAACATTACAAGTTTATGGAATAATGAGGCCATTGGTATTTATCAAATTCATTCAATGTAAATGTATATGTAAGGAATCTACTCTGCTGAAAATTGACTAGACAATAAAGGGATACATGAATGAATAAAGTCTGATATGATAGTGTAGTTAAATAAACAAGAATTCTTCTCAATAATTATATTACCAGGTAACAATAGCTCAGCACAACAAGGAAAGTTAAAAATTTCAGGTGAAGGAGGGATTACTTTGTGTGAGTAGTAATAGTCAAGATTATATAAGATCAAGATTCTGTGATCACTGAAAGAGCTATGAGTCAGAGATTTACTAAAACCTCAGGTTCTCTTTACATTTTCTTACATTTGTTGTGTATTTACAGTGTTTTGTAACAGAGACATCACAAAAAAAGTTCCTCTCAGCATTGTTTGCTAAATTTTTTGGAAAAAAAATACTTTGCAGTTACTGGTTTTTTTTTTTTTTTTGAGCACAACAAACTTTTAATTTATAGGTAGCTACTTAACAACCATATGTTTTACAGAATAATATGGTTATTATATTAATTTAAAATAAATACATAGAGTGTATTGAACCTAAGTTCAATATAGGTTCTTTGGTCTGCTGATTCCAATATTTAGCTGCTCTGTAGGTAAGTTTCTGAGTCATTGCTTCAGCAGTCATTCTTAATTGTCTACCCAATGTCTGTTGTTCCCTTTTGTTCTCACTGAAAACACCCCCATTGAAGTACCTAGGTGCGCAGCTCAAAATACACACTTTTTTACATTCTCTAACAGTAAAGTTTCATCATGTTATGGAATTGTAGGCATTAATATGCAAGCAGAATTCTCCAAGAGGCTTCAGGGAGAGGTTTAGTGTCTCCCTGATAAAACGTTTCACAAATTCCTCCTGTTTGCCTTCTTCTGTCTCCTTGGAATACAGATTGCTACCAGAAGGAGCATCTTGCAGCTATGAGGAAGCAGTAAACACTTTTTTTTTTATGTTTTAGCCACTCATACTAGGTTTTTTGTTACTTGCAGCAAATATATTCTTTTTTTTTCTTTATTTACTTATTTTTGAGAGAGAGATACACAGAGCATGAGCAGGGGAGGGGCAGAGAGAGAGAGACAGGGAGACACAGAATCTGAAACAGCCTCCAGGCTCTGAGCTGTCAGCACAGAGCCCTACGCGGGGCTCAAACTCATGAATCGTGAGATCATGACCTGAGCCGAAGTCAGACTCTTAAGTGGCTCTTAACCCACTGAGCCACCCCTGCACCCATGCAGCAAATGTATTCTTAATTCAATTACATGTTTGTTGTGTTTTAAGTTACTAATTTTTTTTTGCAGATTAAATAATAAATCTAGTGCTGGTGTATCAATTCTTAAACTAGTAGTTCAACACCCCTGTTGAGTTGATTAAATTACCCCCACTTGTTTGTTTGTTTGTTTGTTTCTTTTCTATTAACTTGCTATATTTAAAATTACTGAATCTTCTGAAGTGCTGCTCTGTCTGTCCTTTAGGTATCTTGTTTTTAACTGAGGCCTAGTGCTCTACGGAGATGATTTTGTGAAGGTCCAGGAAAGCTTGGATTAGGGTGTGCCATACCAGACATTATTTCTTGATTTTTCCTTCATACAAGTTGGACAAAATGTATGAAGTTGTCCTTCATACAAGAAGTGGACAAAAATAATGGAAGAACTTCCCTATGATATATGTAATTTTAGATATTTCTCAATGAAGTAAGATAATTATCAGGATAATTAATCAATTGTTTTACCATCCAGTCTTGATCCCAGATTTCCTCTGTCAGTCTCAGGAATGTCATCTGGCCTTCTACCATGTTTTCCAATATTTTACTTGCTACTATTTCCTCTACTACCAGGTATTAAGTTTCTTTTCCTGAATGCCTTCCAACATCAGTTTTTAATAAAAAGAACCAGATCGTACATAGTGATGAGTTGTTTAAAACTAATGGCATAAAGATATGATTAATAGTTTCCCAACATGTTATAAAGTAAAGAGTGTTAAGGCTTATGATTTCAAAATATTTATGAAAACAGGGATAGAAAGACTTATAATATGCAGATATGAAAGCAAAAAATAGAGTAATGCATCAGGTTTCATAGTTGCATATGTTAGCACAAAGGGTCTGTTTACCAAGAAGACTCATGAATCTTGAGATCTCATTCAATATCAAATTTTACTAATTTTAAGGACATGGATAATTGTGAAGCATGGGGGAGGTGTGGAGAAATCTAAGAGTGTCTGCAAACCTCCTCATGTCCTTCCGTTTTATTTTACCATGTGTCTGACATGGATTTAACACACACCTTCTCTCCTGTTCTTGAAGACCACCACTTACACAAAGGGAGCTATGTGAGTTATGAAATATTTTCATTTTTACCTGAAAATTATCTAGCCTATATGACATTCTCTAAAGAGATATATCAGTTGTATCTACATTCAGCAATTTGGATGGAGCAGGTACAGTTTGTGTAGGGCTAAAGTGTATCCCCCCAGATTCATGTACTGAAACTCTAACTCTTAGTATCTCAGAATGTGACAATATTTGGTGACTGCTCCTTTATAACACTGATGAAGCTAAAATGAAATTAATTACGTTAAAATTAGGGCCATTAGGAAGGTCCTAAATCAGACAAATCCAGTCCGATTTGTGTCATCTTAAAAGGAGGCAACTTGGACACACAGAGACACCAGGGTTGCAAGCAAACCGCAAAAAGACCATGTAAGGACACGCGAAGAAGGCAGCCATCTGCAAGCTGAGAAAATAGGCATCAGGAGAAACCAGACATGCAAAATCTTGATCTTGGACTTCTGGTGTCTAGAACTGTGAAAAACAAATTTCTGTTAAGACACCCATCTGTGGTATTTTGTTATGGCAACCCTAGAAAACTGATAGAGTTTTCTAAAATACTCCTAACATAAGGGCTTTCTTACTGGGAAATATCAGGATGGCTTTTGCAGAAGGATAGACATTAATATGTTTCCAAGATGATTTGAGTAAGGCATCTTTCTGTCCCAGACATACAGATAGGTGGGAAAAAATAGATCACAGGCCTTTTCTTCCAAAAACCATGACACCGAAACTCTACTTGGTATATATCCAAAGACATTACCATATAAGTGTGTTTTAGGGAATGCTTTAGTGTATGTTTTTTGTGATGAGATTTGTTGTAGCACATTGTAGATCATTAGGCAAGTATACAGTTAGTTTTGATGAGCATTCACAATGGAACAGTAGGCAGCAGTTAAAGCAGCAGACTGCATATGGGTAAAGCAACAGGGATGGACCTTCAAAACCTAATGTAAAGTCAAAAAAACAAACAGTTAATTATTTTGAAATTGATTACACATTTCCGTTCTGTAAATTACAAGTACTGAATATAAATGCTTGTTTTAAAAGAACATATACCAAAAAATCGTTCCCATATTGAACGTTACAGAATGGCTTTCTGAGTGGTATGTGGGAGAGGGGACTGCAAGTAAGGAATACAGAATAAAATGAATTTTAAAAAGCCCAAGAATTGTGTGACATACACCAGTGATAATGATGTGCCATGAAATGAGGAGTATTATTAGTTCAATACACTGCATCTGAATTCCAACTTTAGAAGCTTATTTTAAAAATAAGATTTAAACAGAAAATCCTGAACCAAAAACCTTAAATAAATCTTAGTCACAAATATAAAGACATATTTTATAGTTAATTCTAAAGAAAGTAACCTAAAAATATATATATAAGAAGAGAAGATACAGTTTATTTTGGAGAGCTAATTACATAAAACAATAAGGAAATCCAAGAAAATAAAGACTTCATTAGCTGCTATTCATAAGAATGTGTATTACACATGCCTTTGATGGTTGAAATTCTCATAGGAAATGAAAGGAAGGGAACAACAAGAATGAGGAAATTGCCTCAGGTTTTAGATACCAAATCTAAAGATTTTGGTGACCTACTTACTGATTACATAGGAATATAAGAGAAGTCAAAGGTAACACTGAGGTAAGAAGAAGAAAAACACTAAAGGTAGTATTGGTAAAAAGAAGGACTAAGCATTTTTCCCATTTCCCTACTTACTTATATATTTATTGCTTATCTTGCCCACAAGATTATACCATGAAGGCAGAGATCTTGTTTGTCTCTTTTTTCTCAGTAAGAAACCATCCAATCCAGGGTCCATATGTTCTGGAAATAATGTACACTTAATAACTGAGGAGTATATTTGAGATGGACAGAAATAGAGGACAGCTTTATCAAATAGCGTGGTAATTCCCTATAGGCAAGTAGCACCACAGGGTATTAGATCTAGAGCTTCTTGGTAAAACATTTGTTTCACTGACTCTTTTAAATGTGACCTAAGGCACATCGTTGTATTGGGAAGAATTGTATGGGAAGAATGTTAGGAATTGTATTGGGAAGAATGCAATGGCCAGGCAGACCCTTGTTCCTTATCTTCTCTGGCTAGGAGAAGGCACGATCTTTGTTCCTGTGATTTCTTCATACCAAATAATAACGTGAATAAAATTAGACATTGCTTTGTCATTTTAAAATTATTTTAACCTGTATACACTTAATATGGTAGATTCAGATTGCAAGCCCTATGAAATTCTAAATTATCTATCGAAACACTCCCAAAAGGTGTGCCAGTGATACGTAATCTATACGTATATATGAATGTGGCCCTTTCACTTACTTTGAATTAAAGTTCTTTTACAAGCACTGTTCCTCCCTGTCTATTTAAGATTGACAATGGCATTTGTCTTTACTCATGCAGAGATGCCTGATAACTCACTTCTATCACACACTCCACAGTCATGAAGTTTTAACACAATAGATCAAATCTGTCTTGGATTTCTTTTTCACTTTCCCTATGTTTGCTGCTTGGAGAAAACGGGAAAAAATGGAGAGTAGCATTAATTCATAACGTAAAATAAATTATTTTTGGATTATTATTCTGTAATAGGATATAAAAAAACTCTCAAATACAATGACAAATTCAGCAATACATGGTTTTATGACTCTGGCCATCGCATGGTTTTGTTCCTATGGCTGTGGTTTTCCTCTGGTGTAGGCCAGATGCACAAACACACACGTGCACATACTATATCACAACATGTCTACTGGTGAGTGACTGGGCACTGAGGTCAGAGTTTATTTTTGGATTGGAACTGAACACTATTATTCATTTACCTTCTAATCATGGTATGATACTTATCTATGCCTCATTTTATCTCAGCTATAGATATCAATAAAATACGTATAGAACTAAAATGTATTTAAAGATTAAAAGAAACCATATAGTTCCTGACATAGAGTAAGAACTAAATAAGTGTTTTCTAATAACACGTGTATGTGTGTTCTGTGTGTCTGCATATATATGCATATACATGTATGCACACATGCAGGTATATACATATACCTATGATATAATTGCATATTATGCATCTTTGAATAGGACAAATCTGAACTGCACTTAGGTTAAAAGTGTAACATCTCCTTCATTGTTTTTAACCACACACATCAGCTTTTCTTTATGAATTTTACTTGCAATATATGAAAGTGTAAAAATACCCATATATCATAAGCAAATAAAATATTTAGGTAAAAGATTGCTTTAGTTTCTGAGAAAAAATGCTTCAGGCTCCATATGCCTTATAACTAAGGGTTACCATATCATTCAAAGTAGGGCAGCTTAAGAGTAAAATGTGTTTGCTTTTAATAATCACTCAGGCAAACCAGAAAGAAATGTCACACTGCTCAATGAGAAGCAAATATTTTACGTGTTCCAAGGACAAAGGCATTTAAACAAGTGGTCCCAACTCTTCTTGGTGAAATAGTGTCATCTGTTTATGCTATGTCTACAGCTCGGGCTGAAATTATAACTCAGGTAGAATGGCCATCTTTAATTTTCAGATTATTATTAGTAGTAGTAGTAGTATTATACATAATGCTTTGCGTCTCATGGCAAATAACACTTGTTCTAAACTTTCCAGCGTTGCTAAGGGGCAGCTGCCAGGATTTAGTGTGGATCACATTGTTTGAGGCGTTTGCTCAGCTGTCTGTTGAATCCCCTGAAACTAATGATCAGTCTATATTAATGTCTCAGTCCCGGGAAACCTCAGCCTATTCTCTCCTATAATTAATCTTGCAGGTACTGCCTTGACATTATTGGTTCACCAACAGAGCAGAACTGCCTCGGCCATCAATAATAATTCAACGCATTAGGGTGAGGCCTATGTACGGGCCACAGAGGGAGCCAGATCTGAACGATCTCCTGCATTCCTATCCAGTGGATGGGAAACTCTGCAATTGAAACTAGTTGTTTTGGTGGCTCGATAATTTGTAATAGAGGGGTCTTGGTGTTACTAATTGTTTTGCTTTATGCTTTTCTCCAAATGTAGCCACTGCTTGGCACAATGGGAGTGATTGTCTGTTTACTGAATCTTAATATTGAGGCTGTTACAAATTGTCTTTCACAGATGGTGGGAGCTTTTCAGATCGAGAGAGGCAGGGAATTTATTACTCAATATTTCTGTATTACTGATTGGGACGTGAGGAGCATAGACAATCTGTCCTACTGCAGGGTTTGCCGCATGGTTTTTTTTCCCTCTGCAAAATTATGGCTGGCTCTAGACGTTTTTCTCATTTTGTATAGATAGCAGCTGTGTAATTTCAAGCAGAATGTTTGCTTTGATCCCCCTTCCTTTAATTGAAATCCACAATTATGAGATTTGTTTCTTTTATGTTTGTGAGTTTATTGGTTTAATCTACAAAATGTGCTGTCTTGCTGTCTTACACAGTTAAAGGCTACAGCACAGTTGGGACTTAAATGACAAACACTGGAAGGAGGGGCTTTCTTTTTTTCTTTATTGGTTGGCCGTGGAAAGAAACCAATAGATACCTCTCCCCTCAGATAGCAGGCTACATGACAACCGCATAAACTGTCATTCTGGAGAATTTGAAGCTACATGTCTTGTGTGTGGGTGTGTGCGTATACGTATACATGCATATGAATGATTAAGCTCATTTCTAAAAATGTGTGTGTGTGTATGTGTGTGTGTGTGTGTGTGTGTGTGTGTGTGTGTGTGTGTTTAGAACAGAAGGGTAGCCAACTGACACAGGATCATCCTTTTGATTAGAGTAACTAGTACCATTTACAAAAAGTCAGCCTTAGCACATTTTAGGGGAAAGAGAGCAAAGGATTATAAAGTAGATAGATAGATAAACAAGACTGCATGGCCTCCAAGAGCATTTCACAACAAATACCTTCACTGATTACATGTCAATATGCTCTACCCCTGGATAGGACAGGTTTCCTAAACGGAAAATTTCCAGACACTTGGAGTTATTTTTGATCAAAATAAATGAAAAAAAAATTCAGGTGGAGAATTAAAACATTCTGTTTGCCAAGTTTACATCCTTCCATTCATAATCTGTCATACACCCATAACTACGTTTTTTTTTTATAAACAACAATTCTTGTTAATATTTTATATGTTTGGTAGGTACCTTTTTTTTTTCTGGTGCAGTATGGTGAATTATAATTTGGAAATCTTGTCTGTGTCTATAGAAAAGAAATCCTGTATAAACTGGTATTAGGTCAATTAGTTTGTAAGTAGAATTAAACTTTCTATGCAAAACCTTCATCCCACTTCAACTAATTGAATTCGTTTAACAGCGTTGATATCATTTGGGCATTTCTTTTAAACACTCACGAATAATTAATTCACTTTGACTTCATAAACCAAGGAATTTCTCACACAACTCTTCCATTTTTTATTATTTCTTTGGAGGGGGCAAGAAAAACAAGTAATCATACGGATTTTTTTAAACTTTAGAACTGTACATTATGAACTGTATCTGCAGTTCACTGTGTTGACTCCTAATTATTACATGGCAAGGTCTAAAATCATTCAACTGTAGTATATATTCTTTATGCGTTGTCTCTGTGGGCTGTGTATTTTGAATTCAGAATATATTTGGATATTTCCTATATCCCATAGTAATAGTTGTATCCGAAGAAAAAAAACTAGCCATTTAATAGACTACTGCAAAGTCCTGATATCTACTAATAGAATAACTTCTTAGTAGTTATAATTTAATTAAATTTCCAAACTTCCAGGAATTTATTTATAACAAAAACCTTGGTAATTTTAGATATTTGCATTTTACACATGGAAAAAAATTAGACTAATGAATCTTAAGTTATTTGCTCAAGAACATCTAGAAAACTAAGGAAAAGGAACAGAATTCAAATTTTATCTTTCTGCAAAAACTGTGTTTTCTCTAATCTGACCCTACCTGTTTACCATGGGTTATGTAGTGACTTAAGAAACTAATGCCAGGCTTTGCATTATGCGATGGAGCTTCAGAAAATTTAAGAACACTACTAGCCTGAAGATGGAGGGGGAAGGTGGATGGGAGAAAGAAAAATAGTGAGATCTGGAAACAGAAAGGAAAAAAATGGAAAAGGGGATTGGAAGGTAAAGAGAACTCACGGTAAACTACCTCATTCACCATGTTTTTATGGGCAAATTCAGCTCATGTTTGAATAAAAACTATCCTTATGGATAAAGTGTTGGTTTTGGCGGGGGGGGGTGTCATGCTCACCATTTTCATTTCCTACATGCAAGTTGGATTTCATTTATGAGGTGTTACATCAGCTCTTATGAGGGAAATGCGTTGAATTTGCATAAAGAGGTTTCTAAGGTAACATTGCTTCACATCTGGCTTTATTCACACCAGAAGGAAATATTCTCTCTCATTGCTCTCTCTAGTGGCTGATAGAGTAAGAAACCTCCACTCACTCCTCCAGAGAGTACAGTAAGGAATACGACTTCCTATGTCTGCTCTCTCTATTCCTTCTCTCTCAGGAAGCCGTGAATTATCAGATTGGTGAGATTGAGATTAAAAAAATTCCAAATAGGTGTTTCAGCCACTGCCTCTGTTGGGACAGTCTGTCTCAGTTCTTTTTCGTTCTATTTCTCAATGTAGTGAGTTTACCACACAGGCACTGCCCCCTACCGCATGGGAACACAGGCTCTGTCCCCCTACCGTGAGACGTGGCTCTGTTTATTTCTGAGAATAAAGTGTGGTTAATCTGGCCAGACATCATGTTGGTGTCTTGATTCACCTTTGCTGGTAACTAAGCCGTTCGTGTTTATGACATCTATTTCCTCAGAAGTATAATTTCACTAGTGTGGCCCCAAAATATCTAAAGACATATTGATATATCTCAGGGTTTTTTTAGCTGTTGCATAATATTTTTCCAGCGAACTCCTTATAGGCATCCTGGTTGTTTCCAATGTGTTATAAGTTACAAATATGATACTAAACAAGTAATATGATAATAAACCTCCTTGTTTATAATTTAACATGTGTATACAAGTGTATTTTAGATTGAATTTTGAGATTCATAGCTCAGTCAAGCCATATATACGCTTTAAATTTTGCTCCGTATTACCACATGTCCTTGCAAGAGTTACACAAATCTATAAGTCTACAAATTATAATTTTCCCCACACCCCACTATTGCCCCACACCCTCACCAAACCTTGATTTTATAAAAGGTTTTAAAATTTTTCAATGTGAAAAATGTCCTTGCTGGTGCTGCTGCTGCTGCTGCTTCTTCTTCTTCTTCTTCTTCTTCTTCTTCTAATTCTTCCTTCTTTTTTTTTTTTTTATTTTGGAACACATTTATTTCTTTGACTTTAAAATTTCTTATTTTAATCTACTGTTTTCTCCTTGATAGATTCTTATTTTATAAAAACATTTTTGTCATTTCATTCTTCTATAGAATTATTCCTGGGGGCATTTTGTATTTTTCGTTCATCATATTTTATAGAATGAATTCCCAATCTGCTGCTTGCATGTTCTTTTGTTGCCTTGTCTTCTTACTGTAAAATGATTTCATACTTGCCATGATTTGCAGGCCTGCCAGGCCAAAGATGGACAGCTATTTCACTCTAATGTATTGTGGACAACTTTGTCCTTATTTTTCACATTTGAGCTACAGGTTCAAGACTGGGTTTTGAAATGTGTCCGCTTTTTCTCTACCTGAGTGTATAGGGAATAGGCAGATGATCTCAGCTGGTATGCAGCATCAGTTAAAGGACCTGGACTCTTGTTCCCACATCTGAAATTTCATTAAAGCCCCAATATCAGACTTTGCTTCATCTTCCCACAAGGAAGTTTTATTTCCCAAGAGAAATAGCCTAGCTTTTGAATCATTTCTGTAATTTAGCATGAAGCCACTAAGGCTTTGCCTGTATCAACAAGCCACCTCAGACGTTTCCATTGCCCCATTTTGCCAGTTCCTCCCTTTCTACCTCTATTCCCCACCCCAAACCTTAGTGGAAAATAAGGATTTGGTTGAAAGGGGTATGATGTCTTATCTTGTGTGGCACAGGACAACCTGTTCATCCAAAGTTTAAGGTATTTTCTTTGTTCTCTTCATTCTGCTAGAGACATAGGTTCTGGGGGTATTTATGATGGTGTCGCATTCCAGCCAGAGACATTAAAATAATAAGCTGTAACTACTTTCGTATTTGTGATAGGAAATGAAAATTAATATTTCATGGAAATTATCAGGTATCTGTCAGGCTGCCTACATAAACCCTCATTAAATACAGGCATTTTAAATACATAAACCCCTTTAAATACAGGCATTTCTGAGATGTTTTGTACCTTTTGTTTTTCAAAATAAAGGTAAATGCCATATGCTCTCTGAGAAGCACATCCCCCATCATTTTTCTAATATAGCCTGTGTTTGAGAATTAAAGCCTTGTTTGGACACTGGTTTAATTACAAGCATACTTTTTATGTTCCTTAAAAAAAATCTATTGTTTTGCATCTCCTAGTAGTCATTAAGGTGAACCCAAAACTTTTTCCCTCTCATCTCTGCTTCCCACTAAAGTCCATCCTCCAACAGAATTGGACATGCCCTTGGTTAAGTGTATTGAAAACAACAATCAAAATGAAACCCACAAAGATAGCTATCGCAATCAGTCAGAACTGGCTTCCAATCATGCTTTGTCATCTGCTCATTGTCTGAAAAGGAGTAGATTACTTAACAACTCTGAGAAATGTTTTAACAGTCAAAAAGGTATAATGATGTGTACTTCACAGATATTTTGTGATGAGGGAATGAGATATTTTATCAAGGTAATTATAAAAACTTGAACAAGAATCACACTTTCCCATGTTTTCCACTTCTCTAAGCCCATTAATTTTTCTCAGCTATATTTCATTTTACATAAATACTAGTTTCACTTTATACAAACATTTGCATATGTACCATATAGTCTGAAATGTGCAATGCCCTTTATGTTTATAATGTTATTTTCTTTAAGAATTTAAAGAGGTACATTCTTTGCTTTTATTTTTATAATCTAGTTATGAATGAAACTTTATTTAGCTGGAAATGAATTTTGCTCTATCCACCTATGAAAAAATATCTACAATTTAATAACAAAGCAATTTGGTAGAAGGGTGAGCTGCTCTGCCAAATATTTAAAAGAATAGATATTAAGGTTGCAGACATTGACAGAATGCTGGCATTATCTGGGGCCTCAAGCATTTGGTATCCAAGCAAATGTCACTTTAAGTTATGCTTCTTAATTCTCTGAGAGTATTGCCAGGATGGGCTAATTTTTTATAGCAGATGTTAAAAGTTTATAATTTTATTACCCCAAGCTGATTTGGTTGTCATACATTTTATTTTAATCCATCTTACACTTATGTATTTGCTTCCACCAGGAAGTAACATTGGAAATTAGAATTTTCATTGTAATTTTTCTCCTTTGTATTTCAATTTTGTTTAATTTACCTGAAATTACTTTAGAAGGCAAATTTAACTTCTTAATTATTTTTCTGTACTTTTTGTTTGTTATGCTTGTTCTACCTTTAAAAAATTCTCAAAATAGATTAAGAGTGGTACCATAAGGATTTAGCACAAAAAATAATTATAAGTGTCTTATAATTTAAAAACTGATTTTTTGAATGCTGAGTTAGATGAGTTTCTTCAGTTTAGACTTTTTTCCCTCAAGGAAATAATGCATTACTTATTCTACCAATATATCTCTCTACCGTGAAAAAGTGAAACTATATCTTACAAAGTTCCAAGGAATGTTGATGGAAAATCTGGCTATAGATAACACTAGAACATTGTATGCTTTTAGTTTTGTTTTTCTTAAAAAAAACACCCAATAAAAAGTACACAACAACTTAGCTATAGTTACTTAAACACACACACACACACCACTTGCACACAAATCTGAGTGGCATTCGCTTTTAATATGGAAATTTAAACCATTTACATTTATTGTTATGAGGGATGTTTGGTTTTGATTCTCTTATCTTTTTTATACTTTCATCCTGTAGTCTTCCTTTTGCTATTATCATTTTGTTAGGTCTTTTTTTATGTTATCCACTGATTTTACGATTTATATTCTTTTTATAAACTACTCTTAACATATGCAAAAATATGATTTTTAGCAAAGAACTTAGTGATATTTTCCCATGTTTCTCTTTACTCTCAGTGTTCTATTATATTTTAGAGTTTTTAACTGGATAGTTTTATTAATTTTTTAATATAACATGGTTTGTTTTTCATGACTCATACATCATATAATATTTCTACATTAATTTTACCATTAATAAAGAGCCACTCATATCCTTTTTACTTTCCCATTTATTTACCTAGGAACAAGGTATTTTGCATATACTTTACCACTAGAATATTTCCAGTTAGAACCATCATTAAATTTATTTTGTATTGCCAATTCTGATCTCTCCAACAGAATTACAAATTTTAATTCTCCCATAAGACTTGTTATATTTCTTGAAATTATTCCTGATGTCATTCACACCCTTTTCCACTTCATTCTGCTGCCCATTCTCCTTTCCTTTTAGTTTCTTCTCCAAGTTTTCTGAGGCCACGTTTCCCACATATTTAATTATTCAACCATTTCCTAATATGTTTTTATGATAAAACATTTTCACAATCCTTTTTCTCACCAAGTAATAAAAAATCATCTAACTAATTTTGTTATCAGCACTAAATATTTTGTGTTTGAGCTTATCTTTGTGGCTAATATCATTTTAGTATTTCTATTTGCATTTCCTGAAATTACAACTGCTTTTACTCACTGGTTATATTTTATAACAAACAAGATGGAAGTTTAGTATATTTCCCTTTTGTCTGGATAGACTATGAATATGAAGTTCCAGAGGTGAGATAAAGTTCTGCTCATTTAAATATTTCTCATGCTTTCTTTTTAGATCTTGCATGTTGCCAGGTGCAACGTAGACGGTCAAAAAATAATTTCAAACAAATGAGCTGATTACTTGAGGGAAGTTATTCAGTGGGAATATGAGAGGAAAAATGTCAACTAGAGGAAGATAGAACAAATGGGGGAAATGTTAGGATAAAATAAAATAATAGGACTCATTTTAAGACCAGGTTAAGTAGAGGAGTAATATAACCATATTTATGTATT
Organism: Lynx rufus; assembly: GCF_022079265.1. Classification (NCBI taxonomy): domain Eukaryota; kingdom Metazoa; phylum Chordata; class Mammalia; order Carnivora; family Felidae; genus Lynx; species Lynx rufus. The sequence continues at coordinate 49,239,359 of NW_025814827.1, forward strand.
ATACAATCATTATGATTGTAAATTGACAGTACTGGAGAAGGGTGATCAATTAGGAGGTGAGCATAACTCAGAGGAGGATTGATAAAGGACCAGACATAAAATTTAAAAAACTATTTAGAATATACAGTTGTTACTACTTGCTGACTTTGTGTGTGTGTTACATGTGCATGCATGTGATAAAGGAGAGAAGAACAAAGACAATATTCACGTTTCATGTATGGCTGTTTTCTGATAGGGAATTTGGAATGCATCTTCTATTGTCATTGATACTTCCCTGAGAATCATAATAAATGACATATATGTAAAACTAGAATCTCCACGATATAATACCACTAAAATTTTCCATGACTTTAACTCAACATGTGTTAGTATATTACCTGGATATCCAAGATGAATTATGCAAATGCATATATGTTCAATCTATACTCTCACTATTCATTGTCCCATTCTGAGACTTGTGCTTCTCAAATAAATATTGACATTTTGTATGAAAATAATGTAAAATGAAAGAAACTAACTCTGAATTATTGACAAAAAGTAGCTTTATAAATCTTTTTAAATTTTTTTGAGTTTTTACTTCTGAGTCTTTAAATTGTTTTGTAGGAATCTTGAAGTTGTCAGCTCAGGAAGCATTAGCCATAAATTAAAACACTTTGTCATTAAACATCTAATATCTAGTTGTGAAATGGTTCCCTTTAGTCAAGTCATTTGAAAACCAACCTGATTCATTCTTCTGTTAGTTGCTGTATACTCTCGACTACTTTTTTTCCACTAGATAATTACCTTATTTAGGTACACAAGAATAATATAGCTCTTTGGCATAGCATCCTTTTGTTATTGAGTTTAGATTATAGTTAACAAAGATTTCTCAGATACACCTTTACAAAAGAGAATGACATATGAAAATGTTCTGTTTTGTAGTTTTCATTATCATCTGACTGGGTTACTTTGGACAAGTCTTTTCAATCCTCAATCTTTATTCTTCTCATTAAAAAAAGGGAGCATGAGTGGTAATGGCCACTAAAGCTAAGATTCAGAGATATCAACTTGCTATTTAACTTATTTTTTGTACAGATATAAAAAATAGTGCCCTTATTTCCACATTCTATCATTTTCCAGGACATATTAAAAAATATTAGCACTGAGGCAATTCGCATTATAAATTATTCTCTCTCTTTAAGCTGAAAGTACATAGAAAAAATTAAGCACATTTGTTGTCTTATGAATATATGAAAGATTACAACAGGAATTCATGATGCTTATCTAAACTATTCCAACCTTTCATTTGGCCCATTTGTGAAATATCTGAGCTCTACAATCAATGACAAGTGTCTCATTTTCTTTCTTGTCTCCTTTAATTCCTGTTTTATTTAATATCTCTTTAGCAGATATTGAAATATGACAGGATACTTAAGAAATAATAAAGCAATCATATTTGAAGTCAAATATAATAGCTTTCCTCAGCTCACATCCGATGATCAGAAACTCAGAGAAATTTTTATATTTTTAAACAGTTTTTTTTAGTAGTTAAAATTTGTAGGTTAAATTTACCTAAGCATACTATCATTTGTAGAAATTTAAGTCATTATTTTCAAACAGTGGATTTTACTCAAAGTCCCTATTCATGTAAATATTTAAATATTTGAAATATATACACCCGAACTATCTTCTGAAAAGCTCAGTGTCTGATACTGAACAGAGTAAGGCACACATGACATAACAGTGTATAATAAAAGATGTCTAAAGTGTCATCAATTAAATAAATTGTATTGAACAACTACTATTTTATGGACATTGGGATTAAAAATGCTAAGTGATATAACATTAATATTATCAAGTAATTAGTCAATCCTTCAAGAATATTATCCTAATTTTATAATAAGTAACAACATAGCTATAAAATATATTAAGAAAAAATAGAATTAAAAGATGTACATACACTCACAACCACAGGGAATTTTGACACATCTGTCTTAACGGTTGATAGAATAAATAGAAAATAAGTAGTATAAAAAATCTGAGCATATTTTACAAATTAAACTATAGACATACATAGAACACTGCAGATCTACATTTTTCCCCTAGTACACAGACATTTATAAACTAGATGTATAGTGAACCATAAAGGAAGCCTCAATAAAAGATTAAAATCATTCAGAATATTTTCTGACTACCATAAAATGAAATTAGAATACAATAACAAAAGAAAAAATATCCCAAATATTTGGAAGTAGCAGTAGCATTTGACATAACCCATGAATCAATGAAAAAAAAAAACTTAACAGAAACAGAAAACATTCAATTGGATGATAATGAAAATAAAACATAAGAAAAGTGTGGAATGCAGCAAAAGTCATCAGGTGAGGAGATTTATAGCATTAAAATTATGTATATAAAAATGTTGAAAATCAATTACTATTCATATTTAGAAGTTAGGAGTAACAAAGTTAGAACAGAAATGGATGAATTATCAAATAGGTTGTTATCCAAAAAGTTATTAAAACAAATGTGTACTAGAGAAAATAGAGATAAGGTAAAAAATTGGATATTAAAATACTAATATAATCTCTAGTAAGAGAGCTTTTATGTATTTAGTATATATGCCATTACATATCTGACATAGTATATATTATATATTCTATATTAACATATTTGTCTAGAGTTCAACTGAGCTGGAAGAGTTAGGTCTGAACTGCCAGGTATTAGAATTAGCCAATTAAAGCAAGAGCCAAAAATTAATAAAAGTAATGAGAGTGGGCATCCTATCTTTTTCCTGATATTAGAACAAATGCTTTCTGAATATCACCATTGAGCATGATGTTAGCTGTGGGCATGCCATTTATTGTTTATATTGAGTGTTTTCCCTCTATGCTCAGTTTATTGAGAGTTTTTATTAGACAAGTTGAATTTTGTCAAATGATGTTCTTCATGTATTGATATGATCACATAATTTTTATCCTTTATTTTCTTAATGCGGTATATAACATTGACTGATTTGTGGATATTGAACCAGCCTTGCATCCCTGGAATAAACCCCACTTGATCATGGTTTATGATCCTTTTCATGTATTGCTGGATTCAGTTTGCTAATATTTTGTTGAAAAATTTTTCATCTATGTTCACCAGGAACATTGGCCTATTTTTGTTGCTTTTTTTAAATGTCTTTGTCTGGTTTTGTTATCAAGGTAACGCTGCCCTTGTAAAATGAGTGAAAAACTGGGTGCCTGGCTTGCTCAGTTGGTGGAGCATTTGATTCTTAATCTCAAGGTTTTTGAATTTAAGCCTCTAGTTGGATGTAGAGATTACTTAAAAAATAGTCTTAAAAAGCAATTGTTCTCTCTTCTTTTATTTTTTACAATAATTTGAGAAGGATTGATAGGTATTAAGTCTTCTTTAAATGTTTGGTAATCACTAGTAAAGCTTCTGTTCCTGGACTTTTGTTTGTTGGAAGGTCCTTGATTATTGATGCAAGTTCCTTACTTGTAATTGGTCTTTCCTATTTCTTCATGATTCAGTCTTGGTAAGTTGTATGTTTCTAGGAACTTACTCATCTCTTCTGAGTTGTCCAATTTGTTGGTATATAATTGTTTATAGTAATCTCATGATCCTTTGTATTTCTGTGGTATCAGTTGTGATGCCTTCTCTTTCATTTATAATTCTATTTATTTGAATCTTCTCTCTTTTTTTTTTTTCTTGGTGATTCTAGCTAATGGTTCATGTAGTTTGTTTATGGATTCAAAAAACCAGCTTTTAGTTTCCATGATCTTTTCTATATTTTGAGTCTGATCTTTGTTATTTTCTTCTTTCTGCAAGTTTTAGGTTTAGTTTATTCTTTTTCTAATTATGTAAGTTATAAAATTGGGTTGTTTGAGATTTTTTAGATAGATGTTTATCTAATATAGATGTTTATCTAAAAAAAAATCCCTCGGGGCGCCTGGGTGGCGCAGTCGGTTAAGCGTCCGACTTCAGCCAGGTCACGATCTCACGGTCCGTGAGTTCGAGCCCTGCGTCGGGCTCTGGGCTGATGGCTCAGACCCTGGAGCCTGTTTCCGATTCTGTGTCTCCCTCTCTCTCTGCCCCTCCCCCGTTCATGCTCTGTCTCTCTCTGTCCCAAAAATAAATAAACGTGGAAAAAAAAATTAAAAAAAAAATCCCTCATAGAACTTCTTTAATGCATTGCATAAGTTTTGGTATATTGTCTTTCCATTTTCACTTGTCTCAAGATATCTTCTGATTTTTCTTTTGTTTTCTTCTTTGGACCATTGTTTGTTCAGGAACATGTTGTTTAATCTCAACGTATTTGTGAATTTTCCAGCTTTCTTCTTATAATTGATTTCTAGTTTATTACCATTGTGGTCAGAAAAGATGCTTGATTTGACTTAAATCTTCTCAATATTAAGATTTGTTTGTAACTCAACATGTGATTTATCCTGGGAATATTTAGGTGTGAAAAAGAAATTTAAAAAGGCATCCAAAACAGAAAGGAAGAAGTAAAATTGTTTCTACTTGCAGATTACATGATATTATATATAAAAAAAATTCTAAAGACTCACCAAAAGATTGTCGAACTAATAAACAATTTCAATACATTTTCAGGATACAAAATCAATATATGAAAATCAGTTGCATTTCTCTATAATAATGAGATATCAGAAAGAGAAATTAAGAAAATGATCCCATTTACAATAATATAAAAAAGAATAAAATTCCAAAGAATAAATTTAACCGAGGAAGTAACAGACCTGTACATTGAAAATGATAAGACCTTGATCAAATAACTGAAGAAGACACAAAAATTGAAAAGATAGTCTACATTAATGGATTAGAAGAATTAATACTGTTAATATGTTCATATTACCCAAAGTGATCTACAAATTAAGTGCAATCCCTATAAAAATTCCAATGTCATTTTTTATAGAAATAGAAACAACAACAACAAAATAATTGTAAGTTTTGTATGGAACCACCAAAGACCACAAAAACCTGAAGCAATCTTAAGGAAGAATAAAGCTAGAGACATCGCACTTCCTGATTTCAAACTATCTCACCAAGCTATAGTAGGGTATTGGCATAAAAATAGTCAAATAGATCCATGGAACAGAATAGAAAGTCCAGAACTAAACTACTGTATGTATGATCAGTTAAATTTCTACAAAGCAACCGAGAAAAAAAAAATGCGGAAAAGATAATCTCTTAAATAAATGGTGTTGGGAAAACTGGACAGTATATACAAAAGAATGAAAGAATAAAAGTAGATCCCTCACTAACATCATACAAAAAATCAACCCAAAAATTGAATAGAAACTTGTACATAAAACCTGAAATCGTAAATCTCCTAGAAAAAGAGGGTATATGCCTCTTAAGGTCCTCGACATTGATTTTGGCAGTGATTTTTGGGGATTTCACACCAAAAGCAAGGAAACAAAAGCAACAACAATGACATGTACTACAAACTAAAATGCATTTGTATAGCAAAGATAACCATTAACAACATGAAAAAGCAACCTATGGAATGGGAGAAAATATTCACAAATCACATATCCACTAAGGGGTTAATATCCAAAATATACAAGGAACTCTTACAATTCAAAACCAAAAAACAAACAAAAAATCAATTAAGACAGGGGTAGAGGAACTGAACAGACTTTTTTTTTTTCCAAAGAAAACATACACATTGTGAATAGATGTATGGAAAGCTGCTCAGTGTGACTAATCATCAGGGAAATGAGAATCAAAACCATAATGAGATATGACCTGACATTTTCTAGGATGACTATTATCAAAAAGACAACAGATAGCAAATCCTGGTGAGGAGGTAGTGAAAAAAGGTTCATTTCTACACTGTTGGTGAGAATGTAAACTGATACAGCCCCTATGCAAAACAATATGGGCTTTCCTTAAGAAATTAAAAGTAGAACCATATGATCCAGCAACCCCACTTCAGGATACATACCCAAAGCAAACAAAGTCTTTACAACAGAGAAATATTTGTACTCCCATTATTAATAGTAACATTATTCACAATGGTCAAGATATGGAAATAATTTGTCCATCCCTGAATGAATGGATGAATGTTTGAATATATACATAGCATGGAATATTTTATTCAGCCCTAAGAATAAAGAAAATCCTGCCATTTTCTATACCATAGATGAGCCTGGAGAATATTATGCTAAATGAAATAAGACAAATACCATATGATACCATTTGCATGTGGAATCTCAAAAAAGAAAGAAAAGTTTGAGCTCATAGAAAAAGAGAGTAGAAAGGTGGTCGCTAGGGGCAAAGGGGGAAATATGGACAGATTGGTAAATGGCACAAACTTCCAGTTATAAGGTGAATAAGGTCTGAGGATCTAAGGTATAATGTGGTGACTCTGGTTGGTAATGCTATGCTGTATAATGGAAACAAAGATATAATGCACAGTATAGTGAATATAGACAACGATATTGTGTTTTAATCATCAAATTTGCTGAAAGACTGGACCTTAATTATTCCAGCAGCAGAAAATAAATGATTATTATGTAATTTGATAGATGTATGGCAATCTACAATATATAAATGTATCAAATTAACATGTTGTACACATTAAATTTACACATTATACATCAGATATATTTCAATAAATAAAAAATAAAAACCAAAAAATAAAATAAAAGATACTTCTTACTCTTAAAAGATCAAATATTCAATAATTTAAATGAACAGTTGAAGAAAAGATAAAAGAAATTTGCTGAAAAAAATGGGAGAATTAAACCTTTAATTATTACTGAGATGGAATAAGCAAGAGTCCAAACTTGAGAAAGCACTGACTCCTTCTGTTCCATTATCTCGTGTGGCATGGCAGATGCTTGAAGGTCAGGTGGAACAGCCACAGACATAGGGGTCATGTCACTGTTGAGGAAACTGCAAACACAATGCTCCAGCAGTTTTCTGGACCCTGATGTGGAGGCAAGGAGTGCACGGAGGGGGAGCAGTGTGAAGGAAGACTGACTAGAAAATACAGGGTACTAAGTCTTAGTGGGGGAAAAATGTCTTCAAGGTTTCCCTTTTCTTCCATGTAAGGAGAGCTCTTCAGAAGCACCTGAAGAGGACTTCTGCCTGAGGGCTCAGTTAAAAAGACCTAGGAATGAAGGTTCTGGGGCTGCAAGGTGAATATATGAGAGAGCATGACTATCCTGGGGCCTGAGACCTTGAGTGTGACTCCCTTCAGAGACCATAGTCATTAGTTGTGCTCCAAGTTGAGGGCAGCTGTCCCCCATGAGATGTGTCAGGTAAAGCTTTTGTAATAGCTTATTTTCAGGCCTGAAAAATCACACCTAAATTTTTAACCAGGAGCCAGCCTCCTCAATCTTGAGTAATTTTATGCCAATTTATTTTGGAAGATTTGGGCAAATTCCTAGAAAACATAATTTACGAAAAGGACACAAATACAGTTATATATTTGATCAGTCCTGTATCTGTAAAAGAAATGTAATCCATATTTTATTTATTTTTTAATGTTTTTTAAAAATTTATTTTAGCAAGAGAGAAAGTGTGAGCAGGGAAGAGGCAAAGAAAGGTAAAGAAGTGTGACATATGAATCAAATCATGACAGTTGAAATTCACATAAGCCCTCTCCATTTCACAGAACCATTATCTAAAAGGAGTAATAAGGCCCTTCCCTATTTTAAACATCAAACTTTTGTATTAATTATTTTGAATGTCAGTTTTTCTTAATTGGCTACATTTTATGGCCTGTGTATACTGTGTAAATTCAATTATTTCTTTATAACTAGTTATAAACGTGTGTGTGTGTGTGTGTGTGTGTGTATGAAACTTTTCAGCATCTCTTGGATATAGAGATAGTCTCAATATTCGGCTATTTTTATGAAGGTATGCCATAATTGAGTGTTAATGTGTTCATTCCTGGGCACCTGGGTGGCTCAGTCAGTTAAGCCTTCCACTCGTGATTTTGGCGCAAGTCATGGTCTCACAGCTGGGAAATGGAACCTCATGTCAGGCTCCATGCTAGGAGTGGAGCCTGCTTAAGATTCTCTCTCTCCCCCTCTCTCTCTGCAACTCCTCCTCCCACATACACATACCCTGCATGCTTTCTCTCTCTCAAAATAAACAAATAAACAGACAAAATGTTAATATTTTCATTCTTTGTATGTTATTAAATAGCACAAGCCTAAGACGAATTTATCTTGTTAAATGATAAACTGAGATACTTTAAAATGTTCAAGAGGTTGTTTTTTGTTGTTGTTGTTGTTTTTGTTTGTTTGTTTGCTTTATCATACATCCCTTCAAATCAGGCAACACCAAACCAAAAGTGGTTAGAAGCACTCCCCAACAGGATCTAAGGGAGAGTTTTTTATAAAGAAGACTAAGCAAAACAAGGAAATTATTTGATTGGCTCTAGCTTAAGTGGTTGCCTTATTTGGGAAAGCCTAGTTGGTTGTTTGTGATTGGTTGTTTTTAATTTAATTTTCTTAGATTTGAGTGCATTGATTTTTGCTTAGGTTTTGGTTTGCTTATGCAGGCTGCCAAGACATTAGAGCCACCCTAGTCTAATGACCTCCTTGTTTACTAGTTTAATTACTTTAATAACCCCAATGTAGCTTGACCCACCCCCCCATAATCTTATACAAAAATCCATTCCAAGTGGATTACCAACATAGATATAAAAGAAAAATAAATCTCTAATGCTTCTAGAAAATGCTAAGAGAATACATTCCTAAACTGTGGTGCAGAAAGTTTTGTTTAAAAGGATACATAAAACATCATCCATAAGAAATTAATATATTGGAATGTGTTTTCATTAGAAACTTCTCCAATGACAGCATTAAAAAGAGTATACATGCCAGCTATGGACTGGGAAAAGGTATTTGCAATGCATGTAAATGAAGAATGACTTAAGTCAACAAAACCTTTCTGGATCGCAAACATAGTTAGTTATACCTGAGGTCAAATTTTACACATTTCCAAAGTTTTGAAAGAACTCTTATTTTAACTTAACTACTTCAGCTTTCCTAAAAGTAGAGCAAAAGTGAGAGTGCAGATTAAACTGTATAATGAGCAGTTAACTCAATAACTTTTAATGACCATAAAAAACGGATATGTCCAGGTCTGAAGCACAATCTCATCCAGGGTCATAAAAGTCTATTTTATGTGCTGTAAATCTCATGGGAGCTGTGAAGTATGTGTCCCCTCTCCCAGTCTGAAACCTTGTGGCTTGTCTGATTGCCCTTTACAATGAGTGAGGTTAATATCTCTTGCCTATAAAATCTCTTGCCTATTTTGTTAAGAAAAAATTGTGAAGATTTCTTTATAAAGAGAGATTGTGAACTGTATACTCACATTTACTAACATAAGATTTTACTCAATACCTTTTATTTGAAAATAATTCAATTAAAAAAAATCATATCCTAAATTTTTTATGTTCTTAGAAAGACAACTTTATTTTTTATAGTACATTTCAGGTTGAAAATTCAAGTTTAATACCATGGTGCTGTTAATGTAATTAAATCTTATTCATTCTCACTAAGAATATGGGCAATGACAAGTTTCACATAACTATCTAGAATTTATTTTAAAGCCTGGACAGTTCAGTACACAATCTAGGCAATTAAGAAAGAAAAGAAACAGGATTTGTTTTACTCTAGGTAATGTCATTTGGTTCTTTATTTCACTTTGCATGTGTCGGCACTGTTTATGGAATTAAGTTAGCAAAAAATATATGAACATCTGACCCACAAAAATCAGGTGGACAATTTTTTGTCAACCTTTTTGCTGTTAGTTAAATACAAACATTCCATTAACTGTAAAAGAAGGAAAACTCTCTAGCAGTTTTAAAGTATATATCCTAGACTGTGAGAGAAAGCTGTTTTTTGGCTATTATTTCCCATAAAATCTTTTTAACTGTTGTTTATTATAGCTACTATTTATGATAATGCTGTTGTATGCATTATTACAACCCTGTATTTTCAGTAAAATGCTCAATAAATGTATTTTTTAAAATGCATTCTTCTCTAACTGCTTGATATAAAATGTTGCTGTCATTTTACTGAACTGCACAAGCACATAAACATGGCGATAATAAATGTTTTAAAATTTCTAAAGCACTGAATGGTACGAAATTAATCTGCATCATCACAACGTCTTTCATAACATTTTTTAATGAGTCAGATTCATCTACTCCATTTTGATGGCAAAAAGTGGATCATTTCTTCAAGAGATACGTCAGCACAAAAAGCAATGTGAATTTGCCCTGTACTTCAAAGGTCTGAAAATAGGGAGTGAAACTTTTCAATTTAGTACAGAATATAACTTTTTATCTACCTTGCCTTCTTCCAAGATCACAGATTCATCATTTAACCTAGAACTAGGTGTTCTAAATGGGAAAAGGGAAGCATTCTAAAATTAATGTTACAAGGTGGTATTTGTTCCAGTGAATTTAAAGCAATTCCCTTAATCAGCATATGTCCTGATTTTGCTGCTGCCAAGATGAAATGGAACAACTGAGATCCTAAGAAATAATACTATTTATCACATTACACAGAAATTTCAGGACAAGAAATGTAGTCTTTAGTAAAATCCTCTAGTATACTTCAAATATAGTCGCATTACATGAGTAAAGTACCACAAGGCATAGTTAGCACTTTGCCTCTTTGGAAATACTTTTTTATTTTTCTGATATATTTTATAATTTCATCATGCTTTTCTAATGAATGAATTCCATGAGTTCTTAATAATCTGGCAAAGGCACTGAATATCACCCATTTATATCTCATTTATCAAAACTTTTCACAGAATTCATATATACCTGCAATTTATTAGGCTTCTCAGGGTTTTATGGACCCTATGAACACATTGTTTTCCAGAGATTTATTAGTACTACATGTAGCGATCATTAAGGTTTTTCACAAATATTCCAGTTCTCTCCTGTATGCTTGTAGGCGATTGACTGTATTTCCCCACTCCTTTGAACTTAATCTTGGCCATTTTCGGTTTCAGCTTTACTTGCTCTGGAAAATGCAATTTGAAATATTTGAGAACCAGATTCTATACCACCGTCCTCCCCCCTTCTTTTTCTTTTTCATGTGTAGAAGTACATGTTGAAATGAAACCTGTATCAGCTTGGCTCTGTAAGTTGTTGACATATTAAGTAGAATCCCCTGAATTATACATGTAGCATGAACCAGATATAAGTATTTGCTATCTTAGAACTCTGAATTTTTAAGAGGGAGGAGGATTGTTATACCACATAATTTAGGCTATCTTGGCTCATAGTGTATGCTCTTTTATCAGTCATAATGATAATATAATGATAAGAAAGTTGTATATTTCTAAATAATGCTTTCTTTCTCCTTGGTAGCTCTAAGGGATTTAATTTTTTTAAGAAAGTAAGATAATATTAAGTAATAATAATGTTGAGCATAAAATATATAATTGGTATTTAGGGTAAAAACTATAAAATATGATATATTTCTAAGCATATAAGTGACAACTCATGTGTCCATAGAGTAGCCCTCAAACAGTGAATTAGGAGAAAGTTCTTAAGACTGTCTCTCAGTGTGTGGATATTTTTTGTAGAGCCTTCTAATAACCTTTGTTCTCTTCTTTTCAAACCTAAAAATAAAATATTGCTAACCACAAATTAGGATCGGTCATACTTACCGATAGTTGCCAGAAGGGGGTAAGGGGAAAAACTACAACAATGGTCAAAAGAAATGAAAAAGAACACTGGACATAAAGCCATTTTGTTCAACAGGAAAGAGCCTCAAATATATCAATAGGTATTTGGGAAATGTAGTAATAAAATAGGTACGTTCTACAAATATCCATTTCCTGATACTAAAGCTACACTGAATTAAAGTCAACATCTTCGATTAGTACATCTTTATAGTAAGGTTTGGAATCAGGAAGTGTGAGACCTCTAACGTTTTCTTTTTAAAGACTGTTTTGGCAGTTTGGGATCCTTGGGACTCCATATGAATTTTTGGATGGCATTTTCTATTTGCGAAAAAGAAAATCATTGGGATTTTTATAGGAATTACATTATATCTGTAATGGTTTAAAGGTCACTTTGGGGGGCATCTGGGTAGTTCAGTCAGCTGAGTGTCCAACTCTTGATTTCAGTTCAGGTTATGATCCCGGGGTTAGGGGATCAAGTTGTGTATCAAGCTCGCACTCAGCATGGAGTCTGCTTAAGATTCTCTCTCTGTCTCTGTCTCTATGTCTCTCAGTCTCTCTCCATCTGTCCCTTTTCTCTACTTGTGCTCTCTCTCTAAAATAAAGTAAATAAAAAATTAAATAAATAAATAATCACTTTGGGTAGTAATGGAATTTTGACAGTGTTAAGTTTTTCAATCCATGAACATGGGATATTATTCCATTTATTCGTGTTCTTTCTTCCTTCCTTCCTTCCTTCCTTCCTTCCTTCCTTCCTTCCTTTCTTTTTTTCAGAAATGTTTTGTAGCTTTCAGTGTACAAGTCTTTTGTCTTCTTGCTTAACTTAATCCATAAGTATGTTGGTTTTCTATGCTGTTATAAATGGAGCTGTTTCTTAATTTTCTTTTCTGTTTGTTTATTGTTAGTGTATGGAAATGCAAGTGACTTTTTTATCCTGCAACTGTTTTGAATTTGTTTATTTGTTCTCACAGTTTGTGTGTGTGTGTGTGTGTGTGTGTGTGTGTGTGTGTGTGTGTGTAATTTCTGGTGTTTTTTACATAGAAAATCATGCTGTCTGTGCACAGATAATTTTACTATTTCTTTTCCAATTGAATACATTTTATGTCTTTTTCTTGACTAATTGCTCCAGCTAGGACTTCCAGTATTATGTTGACTAAAAGTGACAAAGGTGGGTATCTTTGTCTTACTCTTGATCTTGAAGAAAATGCTTTCTTTCGGTCTTTCATCATTGAATATGATTTCAGCTGTGTTTGTTCATGTTTTTTCTTTTGGTAGTTTGCATGAAACATTTTCCCATGATTTTCTTTATAATTACAAAGCCTTATTTTAAGTTACATATCTTACAAATACTGTATTTTTTAAAACTTAAATGTACTTTAATAATCTTTGTTTTCGTGATTGTATCTTTAGTCTTTATATAGTTGATATTATTACAGATATATTTCAGCTTAACAGTTTTCTAATTTTTTGAACTAGCACATTTATAATGCTTTATTTCTCCTTGTCTTTTTAAAATAAATCACACTATTTCATATTCCATGCTTTCCTTTATTAACTGTTATTCTAAGTATATTAGTATCAGACAATTTTACCTTCAGTAAGGGAGTTTATTCATTCTCTCCTACACAAATGCAATAGGGCTGACCAATGTTATCAAATTCAGGCTGGACCTGAATTGTGATATGATTTCTGTTTTGACAATATTCATTTTACCTCTATTTAGCCATATTCTTTATGATAATGTAATTTATGCCCTGGTGATTTCACCGTGGCCTCTAGAGCTTCTAGGCCATTAAATCTAATATTTACCTCTTGGATTTCTTGAAAAAGTTCTAGAATGTCCTTGTTACTGTGGCATACTTAATCATATTACCAATTTCACTCTTAAAATTGTTGAGTATCATACATATAGCTATAGCCATCCTTGTTACAGTCATTCTATTTAGTATAGTAAATAGAACTATAGGTTCTATAGTTTTTCTATAGGTTTTATAGTATATAAAACCTGGTTTCTCACGGTAGCTAAAGCCAGCATTTTAATGAGAACTGTATTTATTAATGATATACGGTATTTGTGTGTAATAATGTGTTGAAAATGAAATTCACACAGAACAGGTGGAATGTGAAGTTACATTAAAGAAAGACCTGGTATACCTTATACATAAGTGAAATTCAACTTGGGCATTTCATTTAATTTTGACAAATTCACTTATTGAAGCTCTATTTTATGCCGGGAAATAGTCTATGCATTTTGCACGCACCAAGTAATTTAATTCTAATAACAAAAGTTGGCTGCATACCACTTTTATCCATGTTTTATACCTGAGAGAGATGAGTTACAGACGAGGTTAAGTCATGTGCCCAAAGTTGCAGATGGAGCAACTGGTAGATCTAGGATTTAAATTCAGGAAGACCAGTGCCAGAATCCATCATTTTAGCCACTATACTGTACAGTCTTGTCATACATATGTGTATGTGTATTTTACATATGATTGACAATGTTTTATGTATAGTTCTTGTTGCTGAGAAATATCTGATATACACAAGTGAAATCTGTAACCATGGCAACGAAGATATGTGATAGCCTGAGGCTTATACTGTGTGCTGCTTAATTTATCTTTCAAAATAGGAGATATTTTCAAATATACTACTCAGACTAATGATCTAAACATGAATTATTTTATGTTGTGAGTTCATGCTACTATTGCCATCTTCCTAATATACCATTGGAAGCAATGAGAGAGGAAGTACAAAAGAAACCTAAGGTAGATTGATCTATTGTGTTAGAGCTTCATGATTGTGGAGAATGTGATAGATGTAAGTGAGTTATCAAGCATCTCCACATGAGTAAAGACAAATGTTATTTCACTCCTAAACAGACAGCATTGAGCACTTTGCTTGTGAAAGAACACTTATTTCCAAGTAACAAGAGATTAAAGTCATATATATGTAGAAATCACACTACACTAGCCCTCCTATAGAGTATGTTTCAGTGGAAAAAATAAAGATGCTGGCAACCTGAATTCCCCCATGCAAAGTAATATATTGAGAAATTAGTTTGCTCTAGGAAAGCACTCCTTGCTCTGAGGGGAACACATAAGTAGAGAATCTGGCATATAGTAAGCAGTGAAGATGAGAAGTCACTATGTTCTTTCTACAGTGTCTTAGGTTACATTTAAGAAACTAAGTTGACAGGAAGCTCCAGGCTCTTATGTCCAAACATAAACATCAAATAAACAACCACAGACTGACTAAAATAGCTATAGGAGCCCTAGAAACCTGCAAATAACCCACATCAACCAGGTAAACACCCAAACAAGAAAAAGTCCTATTCAAAATGGTAGGACATTTTGTGGCATTTTTATTCACTCTTGCCTCACTGTCCACCCCTGCCCCCTAATGCTGCATAATTGGGAGGTTCTTTGCCTTGTTCCACAAAAAGTAAAATAAAATATTTGACATATGGCTTTCTGAGGGACTGTATCTATCTTGCCTGATGGAGATCAGACAGGCAGGGCAGCATTGCTAGGATCTTGGACTGGAAGCCATAGGGGCAGTGGCGGGTGGCGTAGCACCTGACAGCTGAAGGAAGACTTCAGACCTACACATTCCTGGAGCAAGAATTATGAGCAAAAGAACATGGTAGATTATTTAGGTCCTGAGGAGATTCTGGGTGAGACTCTTTGGAAAATTAAGGCATTTCAAAAACAGCTGGGGGAAATTAGAAAAAGAAGCACACACACACTCAGGTCCAGACACGACATATGACCTGAGACGACCATAAGCCTTTACATCAGGCAGATCACAAGGCTTCTGATTCTGATGACTAGTAATGGTCTTCCATACCAGATAGCATGACTGAGAGAGTCTGTTGATTCTTCAAATGTCTGATTTCAACAAAAGATAATAACACATACAAAGAAATAGGGAAACATGGCCAACAAAACAAACAGTACTGAGGAAAAACACACCAGACATATCAGACAGTGACTTTAAAACAAGTTGTTTTACGTATGCTTAAAGAGCTAAAGAAACACACGGAAAAGAACTGTGGGAAATAAAATAACTCATGAACAAAACAAGAATGTCAACATAAGAGACAGAAATTAAATAAAAAGGTCAATTCACAAAGAAGATATTTACCATATAGGCATGAAAAATTATAATCAAACACCAGAGATCCAAAATACATGAAATGAATGTTTACAGAATAAAGGGAGGGGAAAAAAAAAACAAAACAGCTCTACCACAATAGTAGGAAATTTTACTTAATGTTCCACTTTCCATAATGGGTAGAATAATCAGACAGATGATCAATATGGAAATAGAGCACTTGAACAATGCTGCAGATTTCTTGTACCTACCATATGTATACAAATCACTCCATTCAACAACAGCAGAATACACACTTTCCTCATGTGTACATGGAGTATCCTCCCTGATTGACAATATGTTAGGCCACAAGACAAGTCTTTAGAAAAGAGAGAGAGAGAGAGAGAGAGAGAGAGAGAGAGAAACTAAGTAAATAGCTTAGAAATTTCTAAGGGCAATATGAAGAGATCACCTAATTTCTCTGCAGAAAACAAGAAAATCTGGTATGCAATTTTCTAGGTCAACGATTTAAGGGTATTTGAAATATATGATAAATGGGAGATACAAGTATGAGAAGAATTACTTCTTAAAAATTGTTACAACTTTGTGTAAGAAAATGAATCTTATCCTGCTCCCACCGGATCATTAGATTCTTGGCTGTGGGGATAAACAGCTGTGAAAGAGTCAATTCAAAATGGAGGATAAAAACCAGTGTCCCACATCAGGACTGGAAAAACATTTTCTAGTCCATTCTGGAGTGTTTGGAAGACCAGCCAGAAATCTACTTGGAAGAATCTGGAAGCGAGAAATCTATAGGACTAAGGTAATGTCTTCACACATCCCTGGCTAACTGATAAACTATTTTTATGTTCAGGAGACTCAAGAGAGCACAGCAAAATATGACCCAAGGGACACTTAAGAACTGGCTGCAAGTCTCTTCTTCAATCAGAAGATATCATCTTCAATCAAAACTTAAAGCATGTGATCACAACATTTGCCAAACTATTGGTTGACCGCTAAACTATGCAAACAAAGGTCCCTCAGAAACCAGGCCAAAAAAATGTAAATTACATTTATAAAATCTGATGATAAATATCAGCTTTGGGGAAACAATGTAGAAGAAGGAAATACCACAATTGAAATCTAGCCAAGTTAGCAAACATACAATAGCAACAGCAACAAAAACCCTCAAAAATAAAATAAATCCCATTCCAGAGTTGCTCGATAAAATGTTATCTAAAATATATGATTTTCAACCAAAAATAATAGATATACAAGACAAAGAAAATTGTTAACTTGGCCCACACTCAAGATTAAAAAGTATTTAATAAAAACTGACGTTTAGTGGGATCAGATATTGGATTTAGAAGAAAAAGACTTTGGGAGCACCTGGATGGCTCAGTTGGTTAAACGTCCAACTTCAGCTCAGGTCATGATCTCGCAGTCTGTGAGTTCAAGTCCCACGTCAGGCTCTGTGCTGACAGCTCAGAGCCTGGAGCCTGCTTCAGATTCTGTGTCTCCCTCTCTCTCTGCCCCTCCCCCTTTCATGCACGCGCACGCACGCGCTCTTTCATAAATAAACATTAAAAAAAAAAGAAAAAGACTTTGAAGCAGTTATAAATATATTCAAAGAATTGAAGTAAACTATGATTTAAAAATTAAGACATGTGAACAATGATTCAACAAATAAGGGGTATGAACAGAGTAAAAGAAATTAATCATAAATAAACCAAAGGAAAAGCTGAGGGTGGAAAAGAATGGTAACTAAAGTGAAAAACTCACCAAAAAATCCTCAACAGCAATTTTGTGATGTTGAAAGAAAGAACCAATTAACTTAATACAGACTAATGAAAAAATTCCAATGAATAGAAAAAAGAATCCTCAAGGAGAAATGAACGGAGTCATGATAGAAGGAAACAGTACAATATACCTGTCGTGGGAGCAGTAGGAAATTAGAGAGAGAAATGAGAAAAAGAAATATCTGAAGGAAAAGGAAGAGGAGGAAGACCAAGCATCACATGACGTCATTTACATGGAGCTGGAGCCGATGGTGATGGACTCAAGCCATGGCCTCACTCACCACCCTCCAGCCAGCAATGCAAATGAGCCAAGTTAGTGGTGGATATTCCAATCCATTCCTTCCCCACCTGACCCTGCACGAAGCAAAGACCAGGTGTTCCCCACAAGCCCTGCCCAAGCTGAAGATCTGTGAGCAAAACAGATGATTTTTGTTTTCAACCGCTGTAGTTTTAAGGTGGTTTGTTACACAGTAATACGTAACTGAAACAATGTGCGTAATATTTTAATTTATAAATCATCCAGTAATATGTTTTATGATAAATAAATAGACATATAGCAATTTGGGCCTTTCGAGTTTAGAAGAGGCTTATAATCGGCAATGGTCAGGTTAACAGTGATAAATACACACTCTAATAATGAGCATAAACTTGCATGCCTCAAGGAATGCAGTTCATTGCTGCATGGGCAGTTGAATTACAGAGAGGTAGTTTGTGAATGTTATGGCATTGCAATTTATTTTTTAAATTTTTTTTCACATTTTTATTTATTTTTGAGAGACAGAGACAGACTTCCCTACATAGTTTCAAAAAGAAAGTAAAATACCACATTAAAATATTTTATTAAACTTATTTACATTCTATGTTTTAATGCTTTACAGAATTTGATGTTTATGAATCAAATGACACATGTCCACAGTTATAATCTTTGTATTATACCCATAGTGCATAATATTACTACTTACATTTAAATTGCAATGTCATAGGGGCGCCTGGGTGGCTCAGTCAGTTGAGCGTCTGTCTTCAGCTCAGGTCATGATCTCATGGTTTGTGGGTTCGAGCCCTGCATCGGGCCCTGTGCTGACAGCTCAGAGCCTGGAGCCTGTTTCAGATTCTGCGTCTCATTCTCTCTCTGCCCCTCCCCAACATGTGCTCTGGTAGAAGAAATGTTAAAGAGGTTAATTCATGCATCTTTGTGAAGGAAGGTGGGCTTTATCTGTATTACCCAAGACAGATGTGGTTACACTACCCTTTACAAGCTCTTATCAATTTGGAGGCTGCCCAGAGAAGAAAAAACGTTAATTAAGAAAGGGAGCACAGCCTCAAAAAATGGCCAGTGGTGGGAGTTGTGAAGAAGAATGGCATCTGACAAACAATTCCCAGTATAGGCAGAAATTTATCATTTCTGTTTTGTTTACTACTTGGCAATTTGATGTGACTTTATTTTCTCAACCTACGTCTCATTAGATCTAGTCACTAAAAGGCTGTGTGGGAGTGCTGGTTTTTTTGAAGAGGGGAAACTGAGAGAAAGTGATTTCAAAGACATGGAGTGAATTTTATATATGATAGGAGTCATGTTACAGATGAATTTGTGTCCCATCCCCAAATTCATAAGTGGAAGACTTAACCCCCAAAATGTCTGTATTTGGAGTCAGAGCCTTTCAAGAAGCAATTAAGCTTAAATGAGATTTAAGTAAGGGGCCGCAATCCAATACAGACTGGTGTTATTATAAGAGGAAGAGACATCAGAGATCTTTGTCTCTCTTCCTGTCTCTATCTTTCCCTCTCTGTATGCACACAAAGGAAAGGCTATGTGAAGACACAGCAAAGATAGATAGATGATCATCTTCAAGCCTAGAAGAGAGGCCTCACCAAAAACCAACCCTACTGGCCCCTTGATCTTGGACTTCCAGCTTTCATAACTATGAGAAAATAACTATTTGTTGTTTAAGTCCCCAAATCTGTGATATTTTGTTTTGGCTGCCCTAGCAGACTCAAACAAGGCAGTAGCAGGGGCATGAGAACAACCATCTAAAGTAATATATAAGTAGGATCAATAGTTTGGTGGAAACTGAAAATTTAAGTAAGAGGTAATTTTGAAAATGAGTTCACAGTAACTTAAACTTCAGGAGTGCATTAGACTTCCCAGAAAATAGTATAGAGGATTTAGCCAATTTCACTGAACTCATGTGATAACTTAGAATTATTTTAGATGATTTCTTTGGTATATCCTGGGTTATTCTATTAGAACACCATGAGGAGTAAGAGTAGCATTAAATTTCCTGACACAATATGGTTTATTTGTTTCATTTCTGTTTTATTTTGTTCCATTCCAAAACTCTATTCCAATGAATATCTGTTCCTATGTCTATCTTCTTTATGGTTTTCATCTGAAACACAGTGGTAATACCCATAAGACTTGTTTTATATATTGGACAGTTTCAACTATACCTTTCAATATGGAATCTTTGTGCATTCAATTTGATTGGAGATTGACATAATTTGAGTGTTAGGATGAAGGATGTTCAGAGTTATCTGCCTTCAGTTTAATGAATTTTATTGTCTAAGGTATGAAAATTAAGGGCTGTGCATCTCTTTCAACTGCATAATTGAGTAAGAAAAGTGATCCTAGCTTTTAGACAGTGAGTGCCTCAAGAAGTTTACATCTTATAACTTCAGATTATAAAGAGATTAGCAATGCTTTTGTGTGACTAAGCAAAATAAAAAAAATCTCTTCGCTAAGACTGTTAATCAAATTACTTGACAGCAGAAGGAAAGCAGAAGATTTGGGGAATTGATTAACAGATTTTGCCAAATATAAAATCAGAAATCTGCCTAAAATCCTATTTAATGAAATTTAACATGCTATATTTTCATCGTTGCATAATATTTTTTAAGTAAAAAACATTTAAATCACGTACTTTACGGAGTACGTGAAATTAATGTTTGTGGCTTTTCTATGTCCATGCATATATAAACTTTAAAAATTATTGTCTAAAACATATGGTATATTAAAGACTAATACATCTGTAAGTTTAACATTTAATTACTTTCCATAGGGGCGCCTGGGTGGCACAGTCGGTTAAGCGTCCGACTTCAGCCGGGTCACGGTCTCGCGGTCTGTGAGTTCGAGCCCCACGTCGGGCTCTGGGCTGATGGCTCGGAGCCTGGAGCCTGTTTCCGATTCTGTGTCTCCCTCTCTCTCTGCCCCTCCCCCGTTCATGCTCTGTCTCTCTCTGTCCCAAAAATAAATAAACGTTGAAAAAAAAAAAAATTAAAAAAAAAAAAATTAATTACTTTCCATATCATCAAAATGTGCCCAAATTTCTATATGTACATATAGTTTCACTAGATGAATAATGAATTAATTTAAATATTATCCCACTTGACATATTATAAATAATAATGCAGCTAACATATTTATGATGAAATACCTATGTGCATTTCTCTCGAACTATACATTAGATGCAAATAACTTTTTATCTATTGATAGTTCTTCCTGTACAGAAATATGTTCAATGCTACTCTTCATCCATCCTAATATAATTAAAAACAATAATAATAATAATAATAACTAAGTTTGTTACCTAGAGGGTTTTTTGTTTTTGTTTTTGTTTTTTTTTTAATTGATTCTTGTCCAGCAGACTATTGTGTAAACAGAGTAGTCATAAGTAATGTAAATATAAATTATCTTAAAGAGATTATTTTGGATGAAGGCCTGTGATGAAAATAAAAGGCATCAAGAAAGAGCTATCTTATGCTATTCTGAGAAGGTCATTTCCAACATTAAAAAAAAATCAGCAATCTTAAAAGAAATATGTAATAAGAATTTACAGTGAATGTAAATGTTTATAATTTAAGAGTACACCTAATATAGTGTTCTTCTTAAAATATACTAAAGGTCGAATTGTATTGATTTTATTAATAATTACCAGTGAGGGGCACCTGGGTGGCTCTGTTGGTTAAGCGTCTGACTTCAGCTCAGGTCATGATCTTGCGGTTTGTGAGTTCGAGCCCTGCATGGGGCTCTGTGCTGACAGCTCAGAGCCTGGAGCCGGCTTCAGATTCTGTGTCTCCCCGTCTCTCGGCCCCTCCCCTGCTCATGCTCTGTCTCTCTCTCTTAATAGTAAACAAATGTTATAAAATTAAAAATAAAATAAAAATAATTACCAGTGAAATAAATTGATAATAATTCTAAAACAAATAATGTGTATTAAATAAATGCTTTTTAAAAAGAATTTCACATCGACAGTATTTTACTAAAATTGTAACAAACTTCAAATTATGAACAAGCTTCTCACTGCACATTCACCTTTATGTATTTTTCATGGCATCTTTCAATAGATTTTAATTAAAAGAAATGTGATACATACACAGATACATACATGTATCAAAGAACTACAAAGTATACAAAAAGAAAACAGCCAAAGATGTGATCAGACAGCATTTTAAAAATCATTTATGCTTGACTAATTAGCGTAAAAATAAGTCAAGATACTTAAAGTAGCATGCACAAAATGAATATCAAAAGGTATTTTGTATATCAATAAGTGCCTATAACACATTGAAAATAATTTCATAAATCCAAAAAGGAGCAGTAAACAAAATGCCATTTGTAGTCATAGCATCTCTTTTTAAACGCAATTTATGTGCTTTGAATAAAATTACTTTCATCAATAAATGATAAAAGCTTCATAAAGGAAATATCTAAAAATAACATTGAAATTAACGTCTTGGAAATTTCTTTCATCTAAATGTTATTTTCTCCTGTAATATAAAGAAAAAAAAAACAACCTACAAATTAAAGAGCACCTGAAATAACTTCAAATATCTTTTTTAGGAGAATTGATTCATGATGCATACCATGCAGACCTCTGAGCTACTTCAAAATCAAGATTAAATTTTCAAAGACATTTTCTTCGAAACTGAAAAAAAGTCAAGTTGCCTGTCAAATGATTTTTTACAGCTTCCATTTTATGTCAGCTGACCCTTCATGAATATCTACATTTCATGCTGTGTAAATAGAACCTCTTGTACTATTTTTCTCAAAATTGTCTGCATCAGTCCAATCTGGAATCCTAGCGACAGACCACTTTGCTATGTGCTATTTCTCTTTTTGAGCAAATAGCTTCTAATTGTCAGATTGCAGAGATTCAGAAATGAATGTCACCGAATGCTTGACACCAGCCCATTTAGTGCCCTGGATTATAATCTTCTCCCTCCAGAATCTTAATGAAAGCCTTCTTATTAAATCACTTAAACATAGATTTTAATGATTCAATTTACTTTTTTTTCCACTTACAAAACAGTATGCAACTATCATGGCAACATATTCTGACAAGCTTCACAGAGCAAAACTATGTGAATGTTCAGTCTCTTTAACTGATACATTCTTTGTTTTAGACACCACCACAGACCATGGTTAACAATTTAGCTCGTGTTAACTTGGTTCTTTTTCTATGTATTTGATGAACATAATTATATACATAAACCTCCACAAATAAACATTTTATTTATAGAAGTCTGTATCATTCCATGTTTTTTTCTGACTTGTATTTTTTACTTAACAATATCCCTTTGAGATTTTTTTCGTACCTGTAGTGCTTGGCACAAAATATATATTCAATATTGTTACCTTATTTTCTCATGTAAACATTTGTTTTTTCTCTTTGACAGATTTTTAAAAATGAATTTACCTTTTTATTTAGGAACAATCAGATATTTGAAGTATCATTTTGGCCAAGATAAACGTGTATTAGCAGTTTGGCCCTGCTACCTCCCTTATCCAAATCCACAGATACAAAATCTAGGCAATGTGCAATTCACATCTTGGAAACAGCAGCATCCCCACAGGGGACCTTGTGAGGCCTGGAGACTCAGCCCAAAGAGGGCAGCCCACTCCTCAGCCTTGCACAGCCATGGTCCAAAGGCAATGATAGAGTTTTTCAAGTATAATTGTGTAGATGAAAGCTATGTATGCAAGAGTGCCATGAAACTTGTGACAGATTGTGACATTTGTTAAATAATTATTAGTATGTTTTTCCCATTGACATTCCTGACTACAGAATATTTATTTTGTTGATCTCAGTGTTATCTTGTTTGTGGAGTAGGGTATGTTTTGTGAATGGGAGTTACAAATTTTCCTAGAAGATTAGGAGAAAAAAATCTAACTGTCAAAAATAGGATTATGCAGTAATATGAAAGCCAGGGTAGTTTCTCAATATAAGACTTTGCTAATTATTTTAATGCACATGTATCATTCTCCAGTTCAAGGGAGTAGTACCACTTTGTAAAGTAGACAAGATTCAGCTTTCATCTTCTGCAACAGTGTCTTGAAGGGTGGTGTTCTACAGTAAAAGGATGCAATATAAGAGACATAAAAGGAAAGCCAAATACGTTTCCAGCTGCAGGAGTTGCAGAGCCCCTAAAGCTGATCAGGTAACTGAGAGTCAGATTGAGAGTAGAGCTTTGAAGGACTAATATGGGACAAATAAATCAAAGAAAATTTGACAGCAAATGTTCAGATAGAAGGAGGTCCTATAATTTAGTGTCTTAATGTTTCTTAGCCCCCGTTAGTTTCCTTGAAGAATGGAATTGAACCAGAAAGCTGAAAGTGCATTTGGGAACTTGTCAAAGGAGAGCATTCTGACAGGCTCTCCCTTGCTTTGCCCTGAAGGCTGTATTATAGACTGACCTGTCTGGGACCAAATAAGTCACAGCACATTTTTCAAATGTTTACAGTACTGCAAGGGCCTGGGATGTCATGGAGTTAGCCTGAGACTCTCACCCAGGCTCTGACCAGGACAGGGTCACAAGTTACACCCTTTGCAAAATTCTGTCTTGGATGCAACAATGCAAGCAGAGGGAATATAAGAGATATTGCCCCATAGAACATGAGTAGGATTAGATAGCATTAGATTAGAGGGGATTAGATGTTTTGTTTTGGGTTTTCCCTCCCTAGATATTATTTATTCATTTTATATTTTGCTTTTAAAAAAAAAATTTAACATTTATTTATTTTTGAGAGACAAAAAGAGAGCATAAATTGGGGAGGGGCGGAGAGAGAGAGGGAGACACAGAATCAGAAGCAGGCTCCAGGCTCTGAGCTGTCAGCACAGCGCCCCATGCAGGGCTTAAACTCATGAACCGTGAGGTCATGACCTGAACCAAAGTCAGACGCTTAACTGAATGAGCCACCCAGGTGCCCCTATTTTATATTTTGCTTTAATTAATTTCCTCAAAACCAGAAAAATACAAAATGGAGATGTAGCAACTTTTCATCTAGAAGTGATTTTACAGATTAAAATGTCTCTCTAAAATTATTTTAAATATTAATATAATAAAATCATATGTTATTATTAATTTTATCTATTTTAATTTATTATAATTATTATAATAACATGATTATAATAACATAAATTAATAATAAGTGTTCCTAAAATTTTTTTTAAGGTTTATTCATTTTTCAGAGACAGAGTGTGAGTGGGGTAGGGGCAGAGAGAGGGAGACACAGAGTCTGAAACAGGCTCCAGGCTCCAAGCTGTCAGCACAGAGCCCAATGCGGGGCCCAACTCACAGACGGCCAGATCATGACCTAAGCCGAAGTGGGGCACTCAACCGACTGAGCCACCCAGGCGCCCCAATAATAAATGTTCTTTTAATAATTGAATTGAATACATTGTTAGCCAAATGGATACTTAGTTAAGTTTTCCAGCTAGCCAGCAAGCTGAAGGCTTAAGAGAAAGGTCAAATTGTTGAAAAAAAAACAGTAAAATTTAAAATTTTCCTTCCAGGTCCAAATTGCAGCATGAGCGAATCTAGCTAAGAAGCTCTTCTCTCTTTTTTTTTTTTTTTTTTCAAGTTTGCTAAGAAATGTTTCGTTGTTGTTCTTCCAGTTGTTTTATTTTTATTCAGGAATGGGTTTGGGGTTTTGCAAATGCTTGTGTATAGCATTTTGGAGATAAAATATATTTTGTCTGTTCTCACTCATCATTTTACATTTGGTCAACATTTCCTCAAATTGCTTCACTCACTACAATGAAGGAATGTAGATACTCAGTGCTCCATGAAGAAATGATTCCAGGAAGAGGGAAACTAGTTAAAAGGAAGATGGATAAGAAAATGATACTGGCGGGGATAAATGGTTTCCCTTGAGGTCCCATGACTTTGATTCATCCAGGACTTACTGTATTTGGTAGAAAAGTGTGACTATTCCAGCAAGGGGCAGTGCTAATTGCTCCTCCAAATCCTATTCCTGAAATCTTTTAAAGTGATCTTTGTTTAATGAAAATGTAGTGGCTAAACAAAAATCACAGTAAGTTTTCCTATTCTATATACATTAGTAATATTACATTATAAGTTATATACACATTATGTGTATGTGTGTATAACAATTGGCTCCATAGTCTGTATTGTTTTCCACACATATTCTCCCACATTTTAAAGGACAAATAACCCTATAGTAAATAACTAACCAGATGTTTTTGACTTTGAGTCTACAATAACACTAATATCCAAAATTGAGCAAGAAAAACAACAAGGGAAAATTATTTGGTTAATTTCACTTGGAGTTCTGGGTTTAATGACATACTTTCCATCATTACTCTCCTTGATATATTCAACACTAGTTTCTTAATTTAAAAAAATAATAAATGTTTATTGAGTCTACCTGGCTAAATATATTTTATATCCATTACCTTCCCCCCCCCACACACCTATAAGACAGGGATCATTATTAGATCATTTTACAGGTGAGGAGGCATAAACATCTTAAGATTTAGTGCCCACAATTCTTGGATTTTCTGTTTTGTTTTTTCAGTTTTTTTTTCCTCTTTACATTTCAGTTTTGGAAATTTCCATTGAGATATCCTCAAGCTTAGTGATTCTTTCTTTAGTTATATCTAGTCCACTAATGAGCCCATCAAAGGCATTCTTCATTTATGTTGCAGTGTTTTTGATATGTAGCATTTCTTTTTGATTCTTTCTTCAAGTTTCTAACTCTCTGCTTACATTGCCCATTTGCCTACTTTATCCCTTAGAGACCTTAGCATATTAATCATAGCTGTTTTAAATTCCTGGTCTGAAAATTTCCACATCCCCATCATATCTGAGTCTGGTTTCAATGCTTGATGTGTCTCTTTGAACTATTTTTTTTGTTTGTTTGTTTGTTTTGGGTTTTTTTGCCTTTTAGTACGCCTTGATAGTCAGACATGATGCTCTGGGTAAAAATAACTGTGGTGAGTAGGCTTTTAGCAATGTGGTGGTAATGCATGGGGGAGGGGAAGCATTCTGTAGTCCAATGATTATGTCTCAGTCTTTTAATGAGCCTTGTCAACTTCACAAGTGCTTCTCAGGTTTTCTTTTCTTTTCTTTTTTTTTTTTTTTTTTTTTTTTTTTTATGTTGGAACAAGATGGCTAGAGTGAACTGGAGTTGATTGTTTCCCTCACTCTAGGTTGGTTAGGTTCTGAAAGAACGCCAGTACTTTGGCTCTGGTAAAATGATTTCTCCCAAGGGCAGACCTTGTTAAAGAGAAAATAATACTCTGGCATATTTCAAAATAGTATTCTTTCTCCTTTCCCTGCCAGAAGCACAAAGGAATTTTTCTCCAATGTTCACTGTGAGAATCTGGTCAATCTCTTGAAGGTGCAACTTAACAAAAGCTTGGAGCCCTCCATGCCTGGGTTGCCCTGAAGTTTTTCATTCTCCAACTTGTTTACACTGAACCTCCAACAATTTATTAATTACAGTTTAGGTTTTCCTACTCCACACTGGTGTTCATGAATGTTTTTGCTTGTGGATGTATGAGTTAGTAAGTTGCAATTCTTTGTATTCACCTACCTGTCTCTCCAGCAGATAGCCCCATGACATCAGTTCTCTGAAGTATCTATCAAGAGTTGTTGATTTCTTCAGTTTGTGCAGCTTTTTACTCGTTAGAACAGAATAGTGACTTCAAGCTCTTTACCTGCTGGACTATTAGCCGAAAGTCCCTCACACAAATTTTTAAAGTTGAAATGTATTTAAAAATACATTTTTTTAAAACCATGAAGACATAATAATGAAAAGTATTAAGAATGACATCAAGATGCTATTCTTATCTTACCATTCCCACTCTCCCTGCCTGTTGCAAATTAAGTTCCATCTCAGACAAATTCACTGATGAGTTCTTTCAAGCTTTCAAGAAAGACCTAATGCCTATGCTAACTGTCCTCCAGAGCCCAGAGAAAGTACCTTGTCTTCTTAATACATTTGACAAATAGTAGCTGGTAACACTAATACAAATGTGGGTGGGGGGTGGGGAAGGAGATGGTCATAATTTTTAAATGAAATTTTAAAAATTCTTGAGCTGCAGGACGGGTTATATTCTTTGTTCAGCCCTTCTGTTGTTAGTGAGCCAGAAAATGAGATAGGGAGGAGCAGCAAATAAGTATCATGCCCTTTTCCTTTAAAATTGACTAATTTGAACAATCCCCAAATGCATGCCCCTGTCCGCTTGTGGCCATTGTAGTGAAAATTTAACAGTATCAGGCAAGCTGGTATAATCAGGAGTAGGAACAGCAGAGTTGGAGAATCCACTTGCCTTTTCAGTTTCTCCTCAATTATCGTTGTTTTAATGCTCCAAGATAGACTCCCAGGTAAATGATTATGGTTTTCTCTTGTACTTTCTTAACACCTAGATCTCTTTTGATGAGAATTAATCGTCTAGAGAGATTAAATTGATCTCTACAAAAAATTTCTTCCTCATCCCATTCTGGGCCTTTTGGAAGAGAAGAATGTGGGTTCAAGCAGGATATTTCCCATCTCTCATATCCTACCAAGATTCCCATCCAAGCAGAGTTCACTGGAAGGGAATCTATAGCACACTCTAGATAGAAGGATGAGCATAGAGTCAGTCTGGCAGCCTTCCAGTCTTAGCTCTACAGCTTGCTGATGCTAGGACCTAAAGTTTGTTAATTACTGCTATGCACTCTCTCAGGTCTAGTATCATTTCCTCAGGAAAGCGTTCTGTCATATCTCATCATAGTAGCAGTTTACTTATTGCATTTTAGGTTTATTGAACTTTTGTGACTCTTTGAAAAAGTCCTCCTTCCTCTCTTCAACTATAAAATCATGAGAGTAGAGACTGAGTTCAGTTTATAAACATAATATCATCAACTAGCAGAGAAACTAACTAGGGGTAGACACTCAGTAAATAGGTGTTGAGTAAGTGAACGTATTACACCATAGCTTTAAAATTTTGTTTGCACATAGACTCTTAGCTTATCAGCAATACTATTGTGTTGAATTTATTTGATAGATGATGTATTAACATTGATGTGAACGTAACTCAATATAAACTGATGTGGATCTATGTGATTTTATTTGAAATAATTTCCCAATGATAAAAATGAGAGTTAATGGCTTTTTTGATGCATGTTAACTGTATTTTAAATGACAAAAACTGAATATGTAGAGAGGATACTGTAAACTGAGAAAGTAAATATAGTTATTGACATAGATATAGTGACAAAATTATTTTTAGAGGAGCGCAATAGCTGTTATTTTCCCTGATTGAGGTAAAGAAACTTTGAAATTAGATAAAACACAGAGATAAAAAATTACTTTAACCATTAAATGATTTACAAGGAATTCATTATCTCTATTATTACTGATTTTAGCAAAAAAAATTTTTTTTTGAATATTGACTTTACTCTTGTTAAAAATATGTTATATATTTCGTTCTAGAAATTTTGCATATGTGTCTTTACACCATAAATTATGATCATGGTTAATTTTTTTCCATTATAGCACCACTAAAACTTGATGCATAGTTGAAATTTCTTTGAATGGCTACATTTTATATTATGATATTTAAACAAATTGGATCCTCCACTCCATAATACAATAGTATCTTTTTTGTTACATTCTATCATGTATATTTATATTTAAATGACATTCCATTGAGTAAATTTGACACTTGAGGATCAAACTTTACACATTTATCCTCTGGCTTGTTATATCCATGGAACAATGTCAATATGTCTGAGATAAGATATCCCATGATTTTGTAATTTTGTACAGAAGAGAAATCTGCTTAGAAAAATATGACCTTTACATTTTCATTGCAGTAATATATTCAGGAAAAAATTGACCAAAATTTAATTCCTCTATAGATGTCAAGCTTGAGAGTTCTTTTCATAGTTTAATTTCACCACTTAATTGTACCAAAAGAATGTTTTATGTTATTTCTGTGTTAAAGTTTTTGTTAACAACCCATTTAAAATGGAAAAAAAAAACAAACCAGTATTCATTAATCTATATTTATCTAGCTACAATAGCTTTAGGCTATTTGTGAATTTGTATGTTACTTCTATAAACATACAAATGGCCAAATCATTGATGCAGGCTTTAATACTAACAAATGATTAAAATGAAGCAGAGAGCACAAATACCGTTTATAACAGGAGAAAAGAGTATTGTTGGAAAAACTTCCCTTTTGGAACTTTCATTTAGGATATCAAACAATCCTTGTGCTTTGTAATCATAAAGTTCGTAGCAAATTCATTATATCATCAGAATGAGGAATGTTACATATAAAGAGGTCTGGAAAGTTTTGGTTTATGGGCATAGAATTATTCTTAATCTGAAATGTTCTGTCCAGTTCTAAATAGTGTTCCTGTCCTAAATTTTTTTCATAGAACGACCTTGCTAGATTAGACCAGCTGAAGTTGCCACAGGCTTCACAGTTTGGCTTGCCTGAATTGTTTGTTATTGGCGTCTTTTTCAGGCTATTGCTCTATAACCTTAACATCCTGCAGGAGTCAATATCAGACCCAAGTCCATCTGAAAGTTTCTTTTTACTCTCTGGCTTGAAAAAATTGACACATGGACTCTCACTTTGTATCTACTTTAACCTCCATCTCAGGGCCTGTAAAATCTGGGAAACTGATTAGAATTCATTGGTCCCACTATTTTCTCTAGGTCATTTGTCTTGCCTAAACTATCTGATACAACAAAGAGCAGTGTGGCCCTAGACTAGATGGAAGAGAACTAACAAAGTAAGGGCAGGAAAGCAAAATATTTTGCATAGCAACCCCAGAGTTTGACCAGCTCCTGTGAAATTGGCATACTTCTTGAACTTTCTTTTCCCACTGGGTTATTTACAGTCTGAGTCAGTATTAAAGAGTATTGGTGGGTATATGGTTATTGACTATCACAACACAATTTGTGGATACTTGTGTGTAGTTGATAAACAATTGGATTATTTTCCTAATTCCCCAAAGAAATTTACTGAAAGCTTGCTAATGAACTACAGATTAACATGTTTTGCATTAAAATCACTCACCCTAAATAGAGACAATATAGGTTACAGTATCAATTTTACTTTTGGTGACCAAAAATAAGAATTTCCTGTTGTGAAGGGAGACTGAAATATAATTTTGAATGATCTTGTTTATTACATTAAATTAGGTTTTAACACCACTTCAATTATTTCCTAATCATTTTCACTACTTTAGAAAGGTATAGATGAGGGTAAAAGATGCTTAATGAATAGGTAATATTGACAAATTTAGTAAAATAATTTTATTTTTGGATTATTGAAGGATATAGAATATTTTTGTCTTAGATGCGAATCTTAGTAGGGAAGTGATTGACATGTAGGAATAAATATGTTTACTGGTCGTAATTAAACATTTCGGCTATTTGATCATTTAAATAATCCCCATGTGAAATTTGGTGTTTATTTTTTAATGAAGTGATTGAATTTGTCAATCTAGGCGTACTCAATAATTTGTCACATTGATAATTAAAATCTCTATTTTAAATAGAAAACCAATATTTGCTTATATCTGTACAAAATATTAGAAGTGAGATTGAGGGATAAAGAAAATTATAAAGTATGTGGTCACACAATATGCAAAAAGTTTGCAATATCTAATCAATTCTCTGTGCAAACTCATTTCCAAGTCCACTGAATGTAGAAAGTTTTCAAACAAAGTTGATGCTAAAATTTATGTAGGATTAAAAAGCGTTTTATCAAAAGTAAACTTCTAAAAATATTGAGAAGGTACCTAATGCAATGCTAATTTATATCAACAGAAACCTGCTTATGAAAAGAATTGTACCAAATTATATTTGTCTACAAATTACAGTAAAAACTGACTAAACACTGGTTTAAATAAACTTGGGTTTAGAGTTTAGAATAGAATTTGCTTTCACAGAGGAGTATCAGTCAGGCTGGAGATTTCTGGAGTGTGGCACATACTCACATATAGATGGTGGTTACATATATAAAAATTCATATGGCCACATACATACGGTATACATATGGATGTATATATTTGTAAAAAGCCACCAAGATGTATACTGAAGATCTGTGTACCTTGATGTATGTAACTTATGATTTTGTAATTAAAAGGAAAGAAAAGAAAAGAATAAAAAGAAACAGGAGTTTATCCTCATGCAAAAAAGAAGTCTCTTATGGTGAGCATCACTCTCCGTGCTATCACAGGATAGCACAGTCTCTGGGACTCCCTTGGGGTTCTTATTTGCATGATGGTTTCTGTTGCTTCAGCAGCATATTTGTGTCCTAGGCAGAGAGGGGGAGAAAGGAACACTGGGTATGTATACAAAGGTATGGGGGAGTCTGTCAAGAAAGAGAAACTTTTTCAGAATATGCCAGCAAACTTCTGTTGACGTTTCATTAGCTGGTTTAGCCACATGGTCAAATCTAGCTGCAAGGGAAGGTGGGAAATAGAGGTTTCATTAGATATATTTCTCCCTTGGGAGGGAATGGCCTCCGTTAATAAGGGATAGAATGCACAGAGTGCAGACAATTAGCAGTGCCTGCCATATCACAAATGTGTGATTTTATTAGAATTATTCTAAGAACATATTCTCTGAGCCAATTATAGATTGAATGTGTGAAATATACAAGTGAATAATTGTCATTTCCTAGTGAATTTAGATTCATTATGTGCTTTTATATCTTGAAATATTATTTCCTTGAAAATACTTTATGATTCAATTTTTAATCCTTTCAATTGGTTTGTCTTCTGCTAGTTTGAGCAAGTGATGCTGTCTGTATTAGCAACTGCTCTTTTTTTCTTTTATAGAATGTTGAGGAATAGCTAAGTAACAGGTAATGGCAAAAGCTAGATGATACATATATGTGCCTTTGAGGCCAAAACCAAGTTGGGTGAAAAAAATAAAAATTCTACCATGCACACTGATCCTATAAATCCATATGATTGAGATTCTAGTTTAAATCTGGTTGAACTTTTTTAAATAAAACGCTTGAGTTTTATTTTTTAAAATTAATACACACAGGTATATGGATAAAATTTAGGGCTGAAATGGCAACGAAAGTGTCTTAAACCAGATGACATAAAAAAAATAGGTTTCAGATTTATGCTTCCATATCATCTGCCAGCCTGGCAGCTTAATTCCCAATCCTCTCGGCAGAAAATCTTTCATTTGAAGCGAGCTTCTGTTATGTGATCTTTTTCCCCCTGGCAGATGATGTGTTAAAAATGTACTATCTGGGAGATGGACCAGAGGCAGGTGCACAGGTTTTGATGTGGAAGGCTTGGCAGGTGTGACCCAGAATGGAATATATTCTCCTCAGAGGGACCCATTGAGATCAGATGTTCACCAGAACGACAATGCTCAAATTATTCTAACATGCATATAATTATTTCTTAACGTGGTATTGTGACCTTGCTGTAATTTGCACACCAGCAAATACATTTAAGCCATGTTAACCACATCTGAACTATAATGTTTCTGGATCGGTACAAACATGAAATTGCATTTCTAATCTCTTGTTGTACTTATGAAATTAAAGGGTAAGTTAGTTGCCTCCATTAAAAGGGAAACATGATAGTAACTAGAGTTACTTCTAATTTTCTGCCCAGTAAAATGCCACTCTTTAGGCACTTTGCACCACGGTTTCGATTCTTCGTGCTCTCTTCTTCACAGTCTCTGTGATTGCCCTTTCCCAAACACAGGTCCCCTGTGCAGAGTTCCCTCCCTTGACCTGAGACTTATCTCTACATGTCTACTTCATCTTTCTTTCTTTTTTGTTTTTAAGTTATTTATTCTGAGAGAGACAGAGCAAGTGGGGGAAGGGTAGAGAGAGAGGGAGACAGAGAATCTCAAGCAGGCTCGACACTGCCAGCACAGAGCCTACTGCAGGACTTGAACCCACGAAACCAGGAGATCATGACCTGAGCCCAAACCAAGAGTCGGATGCTTGACCGACTGAACCACCCTGGCACCCCCATGCTACTTTATCTTTCTTAACATGACAGAGATTTTCAAGTTTTGGGACTTAACGGAAGTTCTACCAAGTGTGCTGCTAGCAGGTCACATGATGGGTATTCAGTATACATTTTTAAATTAATAAAGGACCGTATAAATGAAGAAGGACACTCACCATACTGCAAGGTAAGTTAGCCTTTCTTTTTTGTTTTTACTTCTTTTGCTTTTTGCTTCTCCAGAATGTGGTAGGCTGTGTTTAGTATTGAAGCTAGGTATATTACCAAAAAATATTATGACCTTGCATATGTTCTCATTTATGTTTGCAAAAATAGTTATAATAACCTCCAAATTATTTGGTATGACATCATTAAGATTAAGGTTAAGGGCGACGGGGTGGCTCAGTTGGTTAAGCTTTCGGTTCAGGTCATGATCTCACGGTTTCATGAGTTCAAGGCCCTCCTTGGGCTCTGTGCTGACAGTGTAGAGACCGCTTTCAATTCTCTCTCTCTCTTTCTCTGTCTCTCTGCCCTTCCCCACTCATGCTGTCTCTGTCTCTCTCGAAATAAATAAATACATAAATTTTTTTTTATTCAAAAAATTATAGTTAAACCACTGGCAACAAGTGTCAGTAGCTGTTAATAGAAGACTGTGTAAAGAAGTTGTTGACAAAAGTCCTTGTTAGAATGCAAAGCACTAGAGCTTTGTCCTTGTGATTAGAATAATTTTTTAAAGATCAGCAGGTATTTGCATAAGTTATCAAAAAAGGACATTAATGTATACTTTTTTGTGTCATTTCATCATATAGTTAAGTTTCTGTTTGTTTAGTAAAAAGGGCAGTGTTTTTCTGTGACACTGAATAGATATTTAAAGTTAACTTCCAAAAATTAATAACTAATAACTTTGGAACTATGTATGCATTTGTAAGGAACAACATTTGTTGACATGTTTGTTTTGAAGAATTGTGTTTATTTACATAAACTTGTATAACATGGTTGTCAAGAGAAGTTGAATTTGCTCACTTATTTTGTGATAATTGACAGAGCTAATCATAACTTATTCAGTGTATAAAATGATGTGTCTTCTTCTCTATTAAGAATGTTTTCTTAGACAGCTGTTTTGCATAAAGTTTACCCAAGTCAGAAATAAGCACCTGACTTTTTATTTATTTATTTTTTTTAGGTTTATTTATTTATTTTGAGAGAGAAAGAGAACATGAGCCGGGGAAGGACAGATAGAGAGGAGGGAGAGAATCCCAAAGCAAGCTCCGTGGGGTCAGTGCGCAGAGCCCTACAGGGGGCTCCAACCCATGAAACCATGAAATCATGACCTGAGCGGAAACCAAGAGTCAGTTGCTAAACTGACTGAGCCACCCAGGCGCCCTGCATCTGACTTGTAAAAATAAATTTTAAAAACAGCAAAACTCTCCCTCTTCCACAATATGGAGTTTCAAGGTTTTTGTTGATGTTGTCAACAAAATATTAGATGTATGTGTCCAAAATGGCAGCTAAATGTGTTGTTTTGTTGGGGGGACTTCAAATTTCAGCAATGAAACTTAAACTTGAATATTCAAGATTAACAAAAATTCAGTGATACCAGTCCTTAACAGGTTTTCTTTTGCAGCGTGTTTCTTCTTTTCCAACTTAGAATCAGTTTTTAAATGTCCTGTTGCTCAGGGTGTCTGGGTGACTCAGTGGGTTAAGCTACCAACTCTTAATTTCGGGCTCAGGTTATGATCTCACGGTTCATGAGATTGAGCCCCGCATCTGGATCTGTGCTTCAGCTCCGGATTCTCTCTCTGTCTCTCTCTCTCTGCCCCTCCCCTGCTCACACACTCTCTCTCAAAATAAATAAATAAACAACAACAACAAAATGAAAACTAAATGTTCTGATGCTCTCTTCTCATGTAATTCCAGCATCTCTCCCCCCTTCTCTTGCTAGTTTGTCCTTATTCTGAAGTCCAGAGTTTTGATGGAGAAGTACATCTGCATGCGTTTGCTCTCCATGTTTACTTCTGTTTTATCTTTGTGTTTGCTTTGTTCCTCCTGTTTTTATCTCATGTCAATGGGCCTGCTTAGAAGTACTTAGTAATTCTAGGGCATGTGGAAAATACGGCTTATCTGATTGGTCAGCAAAATTAGAAAACTTGCAGTTCTTTCACGCTAAACATTTCTTAAAGGCCAGCAAGTGATCACTGGGAGTGTGAGCATTGCTATGCATTGACATTCATGATATTACTAATTTATCAGTAGATGCTCTACTCTTAGGAGAAAGCAAATAGTCATTGGATCAAAGGGTATTAAACACAAAGGAGAATGTAGTGGCCTGGGTAACTTCTCTGTAAGCATTTTTGTTGCAAGCATTTTTGACATATAAATAACTGGCTGTAAAACAATTTTGTCATAAAAGATAAAATAACGAAAAATAAGAGGGACATTTAAAAGGATGTAATCAGGGGTACCTGGGTTACTATGTCGGTTAAGCGTCCTACTTCGGCTCAGGTGATGATCTTGCGGTCTGTGAGTTTGAGCCCCGCTTCAGGCTCTGTGCTGACAGCTCTGAGCCTGGATCCTACTTCAGATTCTATACCTCCCTCTCTCTCTGCCCCTCCTCTGCTCACGCTCTGTCTCTCTCAAAAATAAGTAAACATGGAAAAAAAAATTAAAAAGGATGTAATGAAACATGAAAACTTAATAAAATTATTAATTCCTTCCTTTCTTAGAAGAGGTATTAGTAAGATGCATGTTTCTAACTGAGCTTTGTGTTGCTTTTGTGAAAGCTTTCTATGCTGTTGTTCATTCTTGGCATATTGTCACATGTGTGTTGATAGACTTTCCAGAGTTCTGGGAAAAATGTGGGTGAAAAGCCAGTGCTGGAATGCATTTATAACTGACCTTTGTTGTTATTGTAACTGACATGTTATCATTTTATAGTACATTATAGTATGTAATCTGGGTTTGCGCTCTCTTATTTCATACTTCCAGTATGTTTTATCACCATATTTTTTATCAAGACAACATATGGTGCTCAACACCATTGTTTACAGACAAGAATATGTTATTTTGGGGCTTATTTTGCATTTTTTGTTTAATTGCTTTCATCAGTGTGTGCAATTAACTAGTGCAAATGTAAGTTGCAAGCTTATATCAGTGTTCTGGTATATTAAAATATAGATATTTAAATTATTCTGCATCTGACAGCTTTCCGGTCTCTTACATTAGACTATTAAAAAGAACAATAATAGCAACCTCAAAACCCTTTTAGGAATATATTTTTTAATCCAAAAGTTTCATTATATGGACTTTTTTTTTTTTTTAATACTCCACAGTATCTATCAGACAGGGTGCTATGTCCAGACCCTGGGGAGTCTAGCTTATGAGGACATGATATCTAAAGCTAGATTTGAGAAAATACGGGAGAAAAGATAATGAACTTCAAGTAAAGCACAGTAATTCACCAAGAAGTTGATCAAAAATTTTATATTCTGTAGGTCTTTGTGTCATTACATATTTTAGTCTCTGTGACTTTAGTGGCCTTGTGAACTTTTGCAGTGTGTTTCCTGTAGAGATGATGTTATGGGATTTTTTACCACAATACCTGGGGTTCGCTGTCTCGCCGCTTGGAAGAATGAAGACGTAGACATAAAATGAACAGCAGGCAAAAGTTTATTAGAGAATAAGATTAGAAAGTAAGAATAGTAGGAAAGCTCTCTTTACAGAGAGGGGACATTCGACCGTGAATGCCTGAGGACTCCAGGTGAGGGTCCTTGTTTTATAAGATTCTGGTCAGCCCTCTCCCATCCCTTCCCTCTGTTCCTTCTCAGATTCTACCCTTATTGGCTTGATAGCTCTAGGTGTTGGGTTGTCCATTCCTGATTGGCTTGTTTCCATTATATGAGAGGTGGTCTATGGCCCCACTTAGGTCATTTGTCAAATTCCTGAGAGAAACCTGAGGGGGAGTGGGTGGAGGTGTGTTCCATTCTTAAGAGGAGCCTTAAGCCTGAGGGGGTTTGCTGTGGTCAGACACTGCTAGCATTGTTCCAAAATAGGTGTTTTTCCCCACCCAGGGACCTCAGGTGCTAGTCTTTCCCTCTCTGCCTACTGAATCCTATCTTCTCCTATCATAATAATATGCCTTGACTCCTGCCCAAGGAAATGGAGAAGGTAGAGAAAGCCTATCAACTGCTTTGATGAGGGATCCGGCAGAGTGCTGCTTTATGATATTCAGAATTGGGGGGACAAGGGGTACGTGATAGTTTACCATGGAGTAGATTTGTGCCTGTGAGAGAGAGAACCAGTGTGGAATTATCTTGAGTCTTTTCTAGTCATGCTACAAGATAAACAAAGAGATTTTTGCAGACAGTTCTTGAATTTAAGGTACCTACAGAGATAAGTCCCAAAGACACACATACACAGCACATGAAAACTCCCCACAAGAATAAAGAAGGCTGGCTTTAAATACCTACATCATCAGAAAAGGGAAAGCCAGCTTAGAAAGTTTTTAGCTCAAGTGACATTTTAACCACTCCTGTTCCTCTCCCTGGTCTCTAAACGCTAGCAATGCAGGGACTTAGCAAGGTGAGAGAAGCCAGGCAAGAAACAGAAAAAGCAATTAGGTAGCCCTTGCCCACAGCAAAATTCCAGCCCAAAGCACGACCAAGCAGGGGAAGGGAAAACATATATTTGGTCAAGTTTTGAGTTTTGATTATTACATGACCCTAGGGGCATCCCAGTTTTTTAATTGAGACTATTTCTGACTTAATGTGATGGTGGGACTGTTTGTTACCTAAGAGTGAACAAAAAAGTTATGGATTTGCCAGAGTTGAGATCTAAAGACAGGGTAGGATCACCTCTACTGAATAAAATTTGATGGGATGGCAGAAGAAAATCAAATTGCATTTTGATGATAATCCATGTGTCATGTTTATTTAACATACCAGTTTCACATGCTTCTCCACTGTCTTTCTATACTAGCCAGGAGAAAAATTTATCACAACACTTATTACTGATTTACTTGTCTGCCTCACTTAGAAGATGAATGATAAGATAGAAACTCATTCTAAAGAAAAGCCAGTAATAGGAAAATAGTTACGCTTCATAGAAAGTTTTCTATCAGGAATCAGGCTTGCTTGAAAGCGGGAAGGAAACTCTGATCTGCAGACGTTTTATTTGAAAAGAAAAAAAAAAAGCACATTTCTTGTATTTGTCAGAATGCCACAAAAAAGGAATTTTGAAACCATTGGCAGAAATATCTTTGTTTGTTGTGTAAACACTTGCTAATATAATACCCAGCCTTTGCCTCAAGGGCCTCTAGAGCAATTGTTCTGCTCCCTTGTTTGAAATGCTCAAATCAGCAAGCATTCATCATTTGATCTTGTTATTTAAGTTATAGGGGTAGATATACCAGACTGGTTTTCTTGGAAAGTTTTATGATCCATATCAAACTTACTTTGAGTTTCAGTACTACTTGACAACAACAAATAGGAAAATGGAAAAATTAATGATGCAAAGGCTTCAACATTATACGCAAGTTATTACATGTCTAAATCATTCTGAATACTTGAAAATGGAACTGTTAAAAACCAAGAAACATAAAGGACTCTCTGGTTCTGAGATGAATTCATTTATTGAAATTCAATAACATTCTTCTAAAGGAATCATTGACCTTAAGTGAAGACCTATCTGTTGTAGGTTGAATTCTCCAGGATCGGACACACTGAGATGGAGTCAGGAGTGTAAGATGTTTGTTGGTGATGACACCAGGGAAGGAAGGGGGAAGGTGCATGATTAGGCAGAGGAAGAAGTTCAACTGCAATATAACCCTGAAAAAAATCAACCCTGCCAGAAGCTCCAGAACATGTACGGTCATCAGATTGCCTACAATTACACCAAAAGGTTGAGTGGTTTTATCTCAATCTTGCTTGATCAACAGATAAGGGCTGTTTGGGGAAGTGTTTGCCCTTTGTTGGCAGTTTGCTGTGGCTATGGCTGACCCTAAAAGAGTTGACAACTGGAAGGCTGTTTGCTGACCACCCTCTTTGCATCCGGCCATCCTTTCTTCCTGAGGAGTAGGCTGTGCATTTATGCATCTACTGTATTATCCGCTACAAATTTTGTACGCAGTAAGCTTAGTTAGCATAGACACGTATTTACCGAAGATGTTTCTGTGTGTTCAACATTTAAAATAAGTGAGTATATATTCAATGAGAATTAAATCTTGGTGTGTGGAAGTGTCTACCTGAGTATTATTCAAGAAATGTATAGATAAATCAACCTCCTCTAACTCCCTAAACTTGAGGTGTTCATGACTTGATGATATAGTTGCTCAATGAAAAAAAAAAATTGTAAGGATAGTAATTTGAAAAACATTGAGGGGCGCCTGGGTGGCGCAGTCGGTTAAGCGTCCGACTTCAGCCAGGTCACGATCTCGCGGTCCGTGAGTTCGAGCCCCGCGTCAGGCTCTGGGCTGATGGCTCAGAGCCTGGAGCCTGTTTCCGGTTCTGTGTCTCCCTCTCTCTCTGCCCCTCCCCCGTTCATGCTCTGTCTCTCTCTGTCCCAAAAATAAATAAACGCTGAAAAAAAAAAATTTGAAAAACATTGAATATTGAGAGTAAATATAATAGCTATGAGCCATTGCTATCATATAACATTACATATGAATTCTAAAAGTTATGCTATGCAAAATAGCACAATAAAAACTACAGGCCTTGAGGAAAAAATCGATTTAGGGACACAACACTCAAAATGTTCATCAATGACACATTACTAAATATCCCCACTAAGTGGGATGTTTAGGAGATGATTAGGTCATGAAGGCAGAACCCTCGATTAGTGCTCTTATAAAAGAGACCCGTGATAGCTCCCTTGTCCCATCCACCATGTGAGGACCAAAGTGGTGGTCTGCAACCCAGAATGCTTTCACCAAAACCCAACCCTGTTGTCACTCTGATCTTAGTCTTCCAGCCTCCAGATCTGTAAGAAATACAATTCTGTGGTTTTACAAGCTACCCACTCTCTGGCATTTTGTTATCACAACCTAAATGGATTAAGATTCGAGTGTGCACACCCACACACACTTGAAGATGGGCCATGATGAAAACATCAACATAGTTTGCTCAAGTGAAATTGTTAGGCAGTGCCCAAATAATATAACGAATATGGCACTTTACCTGGAAAAAGCCCTGAAGTTTGCTTGCAAAAGTGGTCATAAGATGGGTTGAACCTTGTAAGTTATAGATAGTGGTTATCTGAGATCAGATAGAAAGGCATATCAACAAATATGGATGGGTGTGCCTCATCTCTCTCTCTCCTCACCCCTGTTTCTCTATCTCCCTTTCTCTCTCTCTCTTTCTCTCTGTCTCTTACACACACACACATACACACACAGTGTTTTTGGGAAGGGAGATGTTATTCTTGCATGACTCAGTTCAGCTGGGTGCACTTGTATGCATTCACCTCCTGTTTCTCATGGATGAAATTATGTATAAACAAGCTCAAAATTTGTTTTATGCTCAAATTGTTTCCATTAATGGAATAAATTTGCATTTCCAAAACAAACCTTATAGCAGAATGACTGTCCTTTTAAGACATGCCGTTTCCTCTTTGTTCTTTAATGGGAAGACATAGCTAATAATGTGCCAGATGTTTTCACTTAACAGCCATTTAATCATCTTATCTCATTCAGTTTTCTGGGTAGCCTTGAGAGGTAAATGTTATTGTCTTCAGGTTTATAGATAAGGAATAAACTGAGAGCATTGAAGGAAATTTCCAAAGGTATTACGGTCCATCAGTGGGGGGGCAGAAATAAACTCAAATCTGTCAAATTATAAAGCCCATGTTCATTGTGCAGATTACACTGTCTCCATTATTTAAACAAAGTGAAGTGTGAGGCAAAAGTGGTAATTTAAAAAAATTTTTCCACTAGTACAGCTCTACATTTTAAAGCAATAGGTAACTATATTTTCAAACAGTATAAACATTAGCATACTGTTATAATTTTTATGATTTTTTATGTTTATTCTTAGCCATTTCCAAAGAAACCACTATTTCCGTGAATGACATTAAATATTTTTCTGCTGAAAAAGCTTTTCCTTATCTACCTAATTTACATATTTCTTAAAAGAAAATGAAATCGTAATAGAAAATCTATGGGACAGTGAAAAA
Source organism: Lynx rufus (assembly GCF_022079265.1). Classification (NCBI taxonomy): domain Eukaryota; kingdom Metazoa; phylum Chordata; class Mammalia; order Carnivora; family Felidae; genus Lynx; species Lynx rufus. Next base: position 49,281,322 of record NW_025814827.1, read on the forward strand.
GAAAAAGTCTCGAGTCATGTATATACATTTTGTTCAGTTAGTTTTCAGACATTAGAGTAGTGGTATGTTAAACCCAAAAGCATTATAAATAGAGCAATTGAAAACCCATCATTAACATAGCTCAAATGACTTGCAAACTTCTTAATTTGTTCGTTCTCATAATCTAGTCTATGAAATATAACACCACTACTTTACAGCTGGTAGCATCATTCCTTCTGTGCCTATGTGCATGATTTTAAGAAATTTTAAAGCATACTCTTCATTCCTTTTGATTCCGTAAATGATGGAGACCGTAACTGTGTCATCTCATGTGCTGTAGAACCATGTCACAACTACAGAAAACATTGCCTTCCTCCGTAGATTAAGGAACTTGCTTAAGCATATGCTGTTCCATAAGTGCCCTGCTCCTTTGCCAAAAAGCAGAAATTACAACTGGGAAAGGTGTGGGGTCATTTAGAGTATATAATATCGAGTGTATAACTGAGACTTCCTGTTTCAAAAATAATTTTGAACACCTGACAACCGTAATATCCTATAGATTCACCTGAACGAATGTAGGTATAGAGGTATTTTTCTTTTATAGCTATATTTGTTTCCTTAGAACTAAAAATACCCTGCGAATGATTAACCTGTTAAGTGGCTGTTAGCTATTAACCGCTTTGTGTGCATGTACTTTCACCTACCTCTGTGTCTCTCTTTTCATTGTGAGTTTGTGTTTCTGCATTAACATGTATGTGTGTGATAACCATTATACAGATACACACTCTTTTGAAACTTCTTTTCATCTGTTACATCATAATAGTCTTTTATGTCAGTATATTTTCATATACAACATTGTTTCTATGGGCTGAATATTATTCCATTGTATGGAAACATCATAATTTTTAACAAGTCTGTGTTTTGACAGTACCTCTGTTTTTAAATTTAAAAAATTAATATTTATTTGTTTTTGAGAGAGACAGAGCATGAGCAGGGGAGGGGCAGAGAGAGAAAGGGAGACACAGAATCCGAAGCAGACTTTAGGCTCTGAGCAGTCGGCACAGAGCCTGATGTGGGGCTCAAACTCACGGACCCTGAGATAATGGCCTGAGCTGAAGTTGGACATTTAACCGACTGAGTCACCATATAAATTTTTAAATATTTAGAAGTATGCTATGAAGGACCACCAAAAGTATAAATGTGCACAAATGAATCCATACTCTCTTTAGGCGAAATACATGGAATTTTTAGGTCAAAGGGTGTGTACTCCTTATGACATTTGCAATTATTTCTGAAAAGGCCCACCATAATTAGAACAAATATAGATCTATACATATGAGACTTCATTCCATACTTAATAACCAGTAATAGGTTGTAAAATTTTAAAAGTTATATGCATTCCTTGGTTGTTTATTTTATGTGATGCTTTTTTTTTTGTCCGTTGTCTATTTTTACATTGAAATTTCACCTATTTTTCTCATTTTTTTTCCAAGTTGATGTTTTTCTAAGTCTGCTTGAATTTGCTTTTGCTAAGCATTTCATGTAAATGGAATAGTAAAATCTGTGGTCTTTGTCACTGACTTCCTTTACTTAGTGTGTTTTCAGGGTTCATCCATGTTGTAACATGATCACTTCTTCATTTCTTTGTATTGCCGATAGTATCTGATTGTGTAGATACACCACATTTTGGTTTTTGTTCATCAGTTGTTGGGTATTTGATTTTTTTTCCCTCCACTATTTAGGTTTTTTTATCTGGAGAGAAAGAGGGAGAGAGCAGAGGAATGGCAGGGAGAGAGAATATCAAAGAATTTCAGCGTGGGGCTTGAAATCATAAACTGCGAGATCATGATCTGTGCCCAAACCAAGAGCCAGCCACTTAACTGACTGAGCCACCCAAGTGCCCCTTTCCTCTACTTTTTAACTACTATGACTAATGCTGGTATGAACATTTGTGTGCAAGTTTTTGTGTGGAAATATGTCTTCATTTTTCTTAGGTATATACCTAGGAGTGGAATTGCTGGATCACATCTATATTCCCCTTTATGACAAACCACCCAATTCTTTTCCAAAGTGTGAATTTCTGTTCAATTTCTCCACATCCTCATGGAAATATGTAATTGTCTTTTTTTTTTTTTTTTTTAAGCCCTCCTAGTGCAGTGAAGTAGTATCTCATTCTGGTTTTGATTTGCATTTCCCTGCTAATGATGTTAAACATCACTTCATGTAGTTAGAGGCCATTTGTATATCTTCTTTGGAGCAATGTCTGTTCAAATCCTCTGCCCATTTTTAATTTGGGTTACTTTTTATATTGAGTTGTGACCATTGTTTATATAATTCTGGATACAAATCTCTTATCAGATAGGTGATTTGGAATTTTTCTCCCATTCAGTGGATTGTCTTTTTTTTTTTTTTTAATGGCGACTTTTGAAGCACAAAGTTTAGCTTTGCTGTAGTCCTATTTATGTTTTCTTCTGTTGCTTGTGTCCTGTGTAAGACACCATTGCCTAACCAGTTCAGGAAGACTTCCACCTATCTTTTCTTCTAGAGTTTTATAGTTTTAATTCTTACATTTAGTTCTATGAACAATTTTGAGTTAGTTTTTATATGTGAAGTAGGAATTCAACTGTATGTATTTGTATATGGATATTCAGTCGTCCCACCACCATTTGTTAAAGAGACTCTCTTTCTTCACCAAACTGTCTTGACAAACTTGTTAAAAATCAGTTGATCATAAATGCAAGTGTTTATTTGTGGACTCTAATTTCTGTTGATCTATATGTCTATTTATGGTACCGTACTGCCTTGATTACTATGGTTTTGTAGTAATTTTTGTAACAGGGCTGTATGATTATTCTGACTTTGTTCTTCTTTATAAGATTGTTTTGGCTGTTCTAAATAGCCATATGAATTTTAGGATCAATGTGTCCATTCCTACAAAAAAAGGCAGCTGGGGATTTGAAAGAAATTGGGTTGAATCTGTAGATCAATTTGGGGATTATTGTCATCTTAATAATGTTATGTCTTCTGATCCCTGAACACAGACTACTTATTGAGGTCATCTTTAATTCCTTTTAACAGTGGTTTTTAATGATTTTCAGTGTATAACATACCAAAGTAGTGCCATCTAGAAAGATGTCTTTGTCAGTCACAGACTAATAAAGAGACGGTTCTGAGATCATTATCCAGCTTCTTTAAACTTTGGCTAGAAAGTAAAATATACCATTCTGTCCATAGCTTGTTAGACATAGCTAGTTGGATGACCCTAACTAACAGCAAGGGCCTGGGGAATGGGAGAAAATGGATGGAATGCTTTCTGAGCACCTTTTTCTCTGATACAAACTGATGCAGGAAGGAAGGAACCATCAGGCTTTATTGCTATGTGGGGGAAGGAGGGAGGAAGACATGAGAAACTGCATTTATTCTAACATTTGTGTAAAAAGAGGGTTATGTGCATAGATGTGTTTGAATTTGTGTGGAAAATAAATAGCATGGTACACAAAAACTGGTAAGTACATTTGCCTCTAGGAAGGTAAACTTGAGAACTGTGGGATAGGGCTGGATATGAAATTTATTTTTAGCTTTATACCATATTTTACTTTTTTAACTTTGTGTGTTTTATCATAGCAAGCCACATACAAAAAATTAAAACTTGAAATCATTTTCATTAAAATCAGGAATAAGCATTGAATACATAGAAACATTTAATATTATTGGAGAAGTTGGATATAACAATACTAGATGAGAAAATATATTAATAAATACAGATAATTGAGAAGAATATATTTTTATTTGTAGAAGATATGATGGATTTCTCAGGGTTGCATGGGTGGCTCAGTCAGTAAGTATCTGACTCTTGATTTCAGCTCAGGTCATGATCTCATGGTTCATGAGTTCAAGCCCAACATCAGGCTCTGCACTGACGGTGTGGAACCTGTTGGGAATCTCTTTCTCTCTCTCTGTCTCTGCCACTCCCCTTCTCATACTCTCTCTCAAAATAAATAAACTCAAAAAAAAAAAAAAAAGAAGAAGAAGATATGATAGATTTCCCAGAAGAACAGACCCAACTATAGAGAACAAAGTGATGGTTACCAGAGGGGAGTTGGGTGGGCAATGGATTAAATAGGTGATGGGGATTAAGGAGAGCATGACACCCATGTATAATAACTAATGAGACTTCATTTTACATAAACCAAATATATACACATACCATTCTTGAATTTGTAAATGGTAAAAAGTCTATTAAAAAGTATTCCATGTAGACTACATATCTTATAATAAAAGATTTATATAAAATAAAAATTTCCTAAATATATTTATCTTTATTCACTAAATAAATTGAAATAAATTCATTGCAATATAGTAGTATTTAATTTAATTATAGCAAAAATCAAAATAACTTTTGTAAAAATATAGTAATATAAAATCTGTTTAGAGATGTTAATGTTGCCTTTGAATTTTGGAAACCTTTGTTTTGTAACTAAAGTAGTATTTGTAGGGCGCTTGGGTGGCTCAGTTGGTCAAGTGTCTGACTTCGGCTCAGGGATTGATCTCACCATCCATGAGTTCGAGCCCTGCATCAGGCTCTGTGCTGACAGCTCAGAGCCTGGAGCCTGCTTCAGATTTTGTGTCTCCCTCTCTCTGTCCCTCTCCTGCTCACACTCTGTCTCTTTCTCTCTCTCTCAAAAATAAATAAACATTAAAAAAAATAAATAGGGGCGCCTGGGTGGCTCAGTCGGTTAAGTGTCCGACTTCAGCTCAGGTCATGATCTCGCGGTTCGTGAGTTCAAGCCCCGCATCAGGCTCTGTGCTGACAGCTCAGAGCCTGGAGCCTGTTTCAGATTCTGTGTCTCCCTCTCTCTCTCTGACCCTCCCCCATTCATGCTCTGTCTCTCTCTGTCTCAGGGATAAATAAACGTTAAAAAAATAAATAAATAAATAAATAAAGTGATATTTGAGAAAGTCATTTCATATCTTTGGTCTTTAAATTCCATTTGAAAAAAAATAAAAAATCTGTAACTCCTGCTTCTCTGCCATATGTACTAAAAAAAATATCAATAGTAAAGAGTCAACAGCACAGAATGAGATCACTATATACATGCAGTCCCTTTAGACAAAGGTGAGACAGCAAGGTAGTGAGGAAAGAATGATCTTCCAATAAATAGTGTTAGTCAATTTGCATCCCATATCAAAAAAACAAAACAAACCCAAAAAGGAGTGAATTCTTGTCTGATACATAAAATTAACTCCAGAAGAATTGCAGATTTAAATGTGAAAAATATAACAATAAACATTTTAGAAGAAAACATGAGAGAATATCTTCATAGCCATATGGTATGCAATATTTTCTTAAATAGGATGAACAAAGGTTTAATTATAACCAAAATAAAAATTTTTAGACTACATTAAGATCAACTCCCTCCAGGGATGCCTGGGTGGCTCAGTCGGTTAAACGCCTGACTTTGGCTCAGGTCATGATCTTGCGGTACGTGAGTTCGAGCCTGGCACCAGGCTCTGTGCTGACAGCTCAGAGCTTGAAGCCTGCTTTGGATTCAGTGTCTCCCTCTCTCTGCCCCTCCCCCACTTGCTCTCTCTCTCAAAATAATACATAAACATTAAAAAGAAAAAGGTCAACTCCCTCCAGTAAGAGTGTGAATAAGCAGCCCACAGAATGAGATTATTTGTAATACATACACTTGCAAATGATGTGTCAGAAAATATATAAAGAACTCTTGGAAATCAGTAAGTAAAGGAGAGAAATCCAATATAAAATCAAGCAGAAGATATAGACAAGCACTTAAAAAATGGATATTCAAATGGCCAACAGACATATGTGTTTAAATTCATTCATCTTCAAAAAATTATAAAATGTAACTACAACATGCTACTATTAAAATCAAACAGAAGCCAATGCCAAATGTTGGTAAAATTGTGGAAACATAAGCTGACAAAAAGACTTTGAAAACCAATTTGGCACTATTTACTGGCAGTGATCATTTGCATACGCTGTTCCTCAGCAATTGCACTAGTAAATACATACTCCACAGAAATATGTATGTACACTAAATAATAGAATGCTCACAGCAGCACCATATAGAATAGCTAAAAACTGAAACTACCAGCTGTAGAATGGATATAAATGTGTGGTGAATTCACACATGAAACAGCAAAACATGGTGAGATTGAACTGTGAGTGCCTTCATGGGTGTGGTTGAAGCTCACAAACACAGTATTGCATGAAGGAAGTCATATCCGCAAGAGTTCATGCTGTCAGAATCTTTTTGCATATAGTTCAAAAACAAGAAGAATCTTCATTATACTAAAGGCCAAAAAACAGTTTACCTTTCTTATGTGATTGCCTGTCTGGGAGTTCCAGTGAAGTTGTTCCTTGATCTGGCTGCTGGTCACCTGGGTGTGTTCGGTTTATGAAAAGTCACCCAGCTCTGCCCTTATAACATGTGCACTGTCCTTTGTATACCTTGTTCTTCAATAAGAAGTTGAAAATATGGGGCGCCTGGGTGGCGCAGTCGGCTAAGCGTCTGACTTCAGCCAGGTCACCATCTCGCGGTCCGTGAGTTCGAGCCCCACGTCGGGCTCTGGGCTGATGGCTCAGAGCCTGGAGCCTGTTTCCGATTCTGTGTCTCCCTCTCTCTCTGCCTCTCCCCCGTTCATGCTCTGTCTCTCTCTGTCCCAAAAATAAATAAACGTTGAAAATATATTAAGAAGTCTGGCTAAAAAATATATTAGGAAGTGTGGCCCAGAGTTATTTTGGAATTTATTTCCTGCATTAACCTGCGTGTAGAGAGAGGTACTAGAAGATTCCAAACCAAAAAAGGAAAGTGGAAAGGAACATTTGGAACCATGGTCTGCTGAGAATAATACAAACTTTGTTTCCTGTAGTGAGATTAAGTGGAAATATTTGTCTCAGATTAGCTCACTATCTTTTTTAGAAAAAATTTAAAAATTAAAAACTTAGCATTTCAGGCTTTCTTATCGATTCAAAAATCCTTATGCATCTTCTAAGGGCTGGTGTCATCTTTTCATTAGTTGTACCATATCTGTAGCAAGCCCATCCATCGGGACAGCAGATGTGCATAGGCATTTAAACATTGATCAAAATGTAGGCAGATAAAACATAAATAAGTAGATAAGACTTGTTATATCAGGGATCCTATATCAAAACAATATTTTGAATGGAAGAATTTCTTTTTTTTTTTTTAATTTTTTTTTTCAACGTTTATTTATTTTTGGGACAGAGAGACACAGAGCATGAAGGGGGTAGGGGCAGAGAGAGAGGGAGACACAGAATCGGAAACAGGCTCCAGGCTCTGAGCCATCAGCCCAGAGCCCGACGCGGGGCTCGAACCCACGGACCGCGAGATCGTGACCTGGCTGAAGTTGGACGCTTAACCGACTGCGCCACCCAGGCGCCCCAAGAATTTCTTAATAATAATTTCATATCCTAATCTATGGGAAAAATTCCATTTACTCTACCTGCTATGGATATGAATTTTCAATCTGACTTTCGTATTAAGGCTGCAGTGAACAGATTCTCTGTAAAGATAAACCGAGTAATTCATTTCTTGCCCCAGTCGTAAAAACCCTATCAAACTTGACTGAACTCAAAATAGCAGTCACTTGCCTGGTAATCTGTATTCAATGTTATGTGATGTATAGGTCTTGCTAAATCTGATGGCTCACTTAGGTCAGTAATCCTGGCTTTATATGTCAACTACTAATAATGCTAAGAAATTGAATGAAAATAGACTTTCAGATCCAATCTGGAGTAAATAGATGTAGGGATTTTCTGAGTCTCTTTAGGCATTTAAATTCAAGTTACATCAAAAACTCATCAATATTTTCTGTTCTAATAGTTATTAGTGTATGAATAAGTTTTGCCATCAGTTCCTTCATTTTTTTCAAGAGCAACTCAGCACAATAAATTCTTTGAATCTCCAATTTTCTTTAAAGGATTTCTAGTATAATCAAGGAATCATGATTCATTTTAAAGCTATTGGGAGATTAAACAATTGGGATTTAAAATGTTAATTTTAGCAACTAGAAAACTATAGTATCTTCTCAATGTGTTATCTTGACGAGGAATATACTAGGCAAATGTAATAAATTTGTGCAAACTAATGATTACTGATAACATATGATGAACAGTAGCCCATGTGTTTTATGCTGGTCAAATTTAAGTTTTATTGAGCTATTGGATGGTCCAAAGCCTGTCATGGTGTTTCTATCTGTGGTGTTCATGGTGTTTCTTTCTATCTATCTATCTATCTATCTATCTATCTATCTATGAGGGTGACCATACCTCCTGGTTTGCCTTGGATAATCCCTTTTGTCCAGGTATAATTGTTAATACTGCCTCATTTTCCCTACAAAAGTATCCCATTTAGATGCAAATTATATGGCAACATAATCATCCATGATTTTCGCAGCAGTAATCATTGTGTTCTGTACATTTTATTTATAAAATGGATGTGGAATGCAGCTTCTTCTCTCCATCTCTACTGCTGTCATTCTAGGTCTGTTACCAGACTCCTGGGACAGTTTCTAGCACCTTCCCTGCTTTGCCCTTCAAATCTTTTGTCTACACAGTAGACCCAGTAATCTTCTTAAAGCAAAGCAAATGCCTATTTTTAGTTGTTTTTATTGCTCTTAGAATGAAATCTAAAATCCTTACGCTAAGTCCCTAACTGACCCAGTCTTGCCCTACATCTCTGGCCTCATGAGAGAAGAGCAAGGTGTGTTTGAGAAACCTCATCCTTAAGGTTTGTGGTCGTGTCACCACTTAAGAGATCTTTGCTGTTCAACATATCTAAAGAGATTCCTTTTTTTTTTTTTTTTTTTTTTTTTTCAACGTTTATTTATTTTTGGGACAGAGAGAGACAGAGCATGAACGGGCGAGGGGCAGAGAGAGAGGGAGACACAGAATCGGAAACAGGCTCCAGGCTCTGAGCCATCAGCCCAGAGCCCGACGCGGGGCTCGAACTCACAGACCGCGAGATCGTGACCTGGCTGAAGTCGGACGCTTAACCGACTGCGCCACCCAGGCGCCCCTAAAGAGATTCCTTTTTTATTCTCTATCATATTGCCATATTTATTTCTGTCATAATTCTTATAACAATTTGGGGAAAATGGTTTTTGCTCTTTTTTTTTTTTTCTGACTGTTTCATGAGAACAGACTGTTCACTAGTCCATGTTCAGTGGTGAGCAAAGGGTCAGGCATATGGTGGTTTTTTAAGCAACCAGCAAGTATATTTCAAACGCCTGATTTACCCTGAACCTTTTCCAGGTAATGGAGTATGGTGAGGAAGACAGGTGTCATCTTTACCCTCAATACGTATATTCCAGTGTAATTAAACTGGCATACATTACAAGGGCCATAAAATCGAGTAGCGACTTAAAGCAAGACCAGAGGAGAAAGTCTGTGCTTTCACTTTAGTGCTCAGAGAAGTCTCAATGAGAAAGTGCTATTAGATGTAAGACCTACACTATGAGTCAGGGAGGGCTCTATCAAGAGACCCACAAGGACGAAAGTGAGAGAGAGAGAGAGAGAGAGAGAGAGAAAGCTGCAAGGAGAAGGCAATCTTGTACAAAGCCCCTGAAGTCAGAGGGCACTTGGCATTTTTTTTTCAAAAAAAATTTTTTTAATGTTTATTTATTTTTGAGACAGAGAGAGACAGAGCATGAACGAGGGAGGGCCAGAGAGTGGGAGACACAGACTCTGAAACAGGCTCCAGGCTCTGAGCTGTTAGCACAGAGCCCGACACGGGGCTCGAACTCACGGACCGCGAGATCATGACCTAAGCCGAAGTCGGATGCTTAACCGACTGAGCCACCCAGGCACCCCAAGGGCACTTGGCATTTTAAAAACAGAAAGATGGTGAGCTTGATGACCAAGTGAATAATTCATTCAACCTTTCATATAATTGAATAGATGTTTATAAAACATCTGCTGTATGCCACTGATTGCTCTAGGCTTTTAGAATACATCAGTGAACACAATGAGGAAAAATCTCTCTCCCTGGGAGCTTTACAATTTTAAAAAAGGAAGAGTAAATTGTGATATTTAATAGCAAAATAAGTAGGTATTTTAGAGTCAATAATTTCTAGTGTCGCTTCTGATGCTCAAAAGTGAATTAAGTTTTTAAATTATAACACATTGAACAGTCTTCACATGTCACCTAAGGAATCAGCCTAGAACACAGATTGACTTGGTTCACTAGATGATCACCTCATTCTAAAGGAATGAGCAGTGTCTTGCTACATGAGTTGTGTTTCCTGAATTGTCAAATCTAATTTTATGTTCACCAGTATGCTGAACTATTTTTTACCACTCTAGTCACCTTGTCATTAAAGGAAATGGTACGTAGTCTAGCATGTTGATTTCTGTGACTTTCTAAGGGCCAAGAAACCAGAGACAATTCTAAGTTTATTCTTTTCTACTGGAGCAGAAAAGTAAGAGTGTTATCCAAAGACCATATTGAAGAGGCCTGCAAAACAAGAATTTTTCACTTCAAAGATCATTGAAAGAATTTACCTTAGGTCTGTTCTATTTATGACACTGTTATTCCTTTCATCAATGCCTTATCACTTTAACCAAAGACTAATTGAATAGAGCTACATACTCTATTTGTTCTATAAGAAAAATATGACCTGTTTTGTTTTTTGTTTGTTGGAGGGGAGGAAATTTAGTGACAAGGCCTGAAACCCTTTAGACCAGAGGGTATGACCCACTGGTCACAGCATTTTTTTAGCCTGCACAATGTAAAGTCAGACAATGCTTGTTTAGATGTTATTTTTTTAATTGTAGGCATCCATATTTTCTATTTCAGCCCGAAATAAATGACGATCTTGCAGCAGTAAAAGGGATATTGCTCTGTATTTTCATACAAAATGATGTCTAAAATTACCCTTCTGATTTAAATCTTATTTGAATTAAAATCAGCATAAAGTATCTTCTCCCTTTCTATAATGTTCTGATATAATCCTATCTTTCTAAAACTGTGAGAATAGTTTGAGTAACATGCTGATCAAATACCTGAAGTGTGTGACCCTGAAAAGACATAATGGAGTGTTAATGTGGCTTCTACAAATTATAATTTGGTTTTAGGTTATATTAGTAGAAATACAGTATTTAGCATAAAGAAGGTGATAATCCTGCTCTACTGTTCACTAGTCAGGCTTCCATAATAGTATCATGTTCAGTTTTGAAGAATATCCTCTGTGATGTTTAATTTGTGTCAATTTGAATGGGCCATGGGTTTCCTAAATGCTTAATTAAACCATATTCTGTGTGAGTGTGTGAGAGCATTTCTAAGTGAGAATCACATTTGCTCCTGTAGAATGAATAAAGCAGATTGCCTTCCCCAGTGTGTGTGAGTGTGTGTGTGGCAGGGGAAGGGACAGATTCAGGGGCTTCATCTAATCCATTGAAGACCTGAATAGAACAGAAAAGGCAGAAGGGAGAATTTGCTTTCTTTGCCTAATGATTGTCTTTGAGCTGAAACATCTGTCTGCTCCTGCCTTTGGACTTGGACTAAACCTATATTGGCTTTCTGCGGTCTCTAACTTACAGATCTTGATACTTCTCAAAACTGCATGAGCCAATTCCTTATGGTAAACTATATCTATCACTATATCTATTTATCTTTATATCTGCTATCTAATCTATGTAACTTACTGGGTTTGTTTATTTGGAGAACACAGATTAATATACTAAGAGTGGCATTGGTAAAATTAAAGTTATTTATAAGATATGTTCAGGATGGTTATGGAGTATATTAATTATGGAAGTCTAGGCTAGAATAACATACAGACCCAAAAACCGTATAACTATTTCAACATAACAGTTTAGCTCTCATAAGGGTTCAAGTTGATTCGAAGATGTGACTCGAGTTTAGTTCCATGTGTTCATTTAGAGTCCCAGTTGGATAGAGGCTGTACTGTTTTCAGTTATGTGGGGTCCACAGTCAACTTGGGCATTTCCATCTTAGGCAAGTAGAGGGGTAAAACAAAAATTCAAGCACAGATTCTCATGAGTCTAGCAGTGGAGACAAACTCCAGAAATCATAGAACATCAGTGAGAAGTTTCTCTGTTTTGGACTTGGGAGAGGCTCCACAGATGATGCAGAAGTTGAGCCTGATGATGAAGTAACCTGCTTCGTGGGACCTGCTCAGGGAAGTTTCATAGCATTTAAAAATCACACTCCATGTGGGACACCTAGGAGCTCATGGGTTAAATGTCCGACTTTGGCTCAGGTCATGATCTCATGGTTCGTGGGTTCGAGCCTCACATCGGGCTCTGTGCTGACAGCTCAGAGCCTGGAGCCTGCTCCGGATTCTGTGTTTCCCTCTCTTTCTCTGCCCCTCCCCCACTCAAGCTCTGTGTTGCTCAAAAATAAAATAAATATGAAAACTAAAAAAAAAAAATCAAACTCCATGTGATTCTTATAGATATGAATATCCATATATATTATGTGAAATTTTTACTTTCTGTTAAGTCATTTGTTACTAGTACAGTGTCTCTAATATAGGTGTTTTGAAGAAACATTTGTATCCTCATGTCTCACTATCCCCTAACTCAAAATTCTGTTCCATTTGGTGACTGCTACTTGACACACAACAGGAGACAGATGTTTCTATTTCCCAGATAGATAGCACCTCAAATCCTTATTCTCATAGACGAAATAATTTTAGTATAAATTACCAAGTGTTTCAGTGATTTCCATCAATCTCTTCCTTACAGGTTTCTATAAGTAGCTTATTTGGAAAATTTCTGAATGAGGATGTTATAAAAGAATCAAGTAATGGATAAATAAATAAATAAATAAGTAAATTGAAGGTATGTCTTAGAAGTTTTTGTCTGCCTCTATTCAAAGTCTATTCAAAAAATCTTCATCTATTATAGACTTTACATTATGATATTACTTTGGATCAGTTCTTTGCCAGAATATAGGACTTTACTCTCTCGTTAGCAAGTGAGGATGAGAAATAATCCAACTACTCCCCCTGTGTGCCACAGCGTGTCTGTTAATCATATATACTATAATAATTAATAATAAATGAATGACACTGGGATATATTACAAATTCCCAGTAGGATTTAGAACAAAGACAAAGGAGCTCTGAGTTAGTAAATAAACAGCAATGGCAAACTAAAAACCTCTTCTTTGTTAGGAAACAAGCTAGATGAGAGAACATCTTATCAGATAAATATGTGCTGAATAGAAGTTTAAAAAAAAAGCGTAGTAGGTTATTGAACTTGTATTTACCTCATTTTTACAGAAAACGACTGTGAGTTGATTCCAGCCTACATTTGAATAATGTTTGCAGTTAATTCTCCCCTGGAAAGTTTGGAGCTGCTTTTTTTTTTTTTTTTTTTTTTTTTTTTTTTACCCCTGAAGAAACCTACAGGTTATTAGTGAAATTTCTGGTACTGTTGGCTTCAAGTTGTTCTCTGTTGGCTGCCTCATAGACATGCTGTCCTTCATTTATGCAGATGGCACGGATGACCCACTATCAGTAGGATATTGCATCAATTAATGGCACATAATTGAGAAATAACAGATTGGGGTTAGGGGTGCAGTCCGTGAGTAGAGAGCAAAGTTTTCCCAGTCAGGAGTATACTGGCCCATATGGAAATTAAATATGTGACCTTGACTTTAATACCACCAGGATCTAATTGAGTTAACCATCTCTGTCACACAATGTCGTATAAATAACTAATATTCTTGTCATTATCACCCCATGATATCTGTTAATGTTATAAATCTCTAAGTTTCACTATTCAAATAATACTGTTTCCATGATGACATTTCTGATGGAAATGATTTTTTTTTTTTTACATAGTACAGATTCAGTATTGTCCTGGCACCACTTTAAACTTTTTAAAGTTATAATTATTAAATGCCCCTTTAAATCAAAATTTATAATTTAAACAGACTGCTTAAAAGACACTTGGAGAAAGTACTTCTAAATTCTAACTCACAAGAGGTACTGCATAATGGTTGCTTGTTAATAAAATAATAGCTGTCTCATTTTGGGCTTTAAGGAGACAACACTGTTGTCTTCTCATTGAATTTCAGGAACCAAATGAGGAATAAGACACAAGGGTCACTACTAATCATCCCACATAGGGGTGATCATACCAAAATGCATTTTTTTCTCTATAGGCAGGCCAATTCAAAAGAGAGATCTAGAAAAGACAGAAGCAAAGAAGTGGAGTTTCTTCACTCACCCTCACCATGTGGAGTGAGGGATGAGGAAAAAATTCAGATTTCTTTTCCTGAATTCCCTTACCAAGGAAGCCTGGAGAATAGACGGTCTCTCACTCCAAACATCATACTTACCTTCTCACAGCAGATGAATAGCATGTTTGATAATATGATAAACTGTTTACGTGGGTGGCCTCACATTGTCTTCCAGGTATGTCATGAGTCAGTTTTTATTGTCTCCAAGAATAGAGGAGAGATTAGAGGCCCAAATAAGTCAGTTAATTTTCTCAAATATCAAGTGAGAGGCATGATTCTGAATTCAGGACTCTCCGATTCCGAAGGCTATTTTCTTTATTTCTATAATTCTCTGCAAGTAAGTTATTATGTATAATAGCAGCAGCCAGATGCTGGCAGATGGAGTAAAATTATTTCTGCTTTTTGAATGATTTTGTAACTTCAGATTTGCAGAAATATATTCAAAGCTGCTAATAAGCTTGATAAATGCAATCCCCAGCTCCCTGTCCCTATCCCCAATTCCCTTCCACTCTCGTGTCACTTTCTCACATGTAGGAGATCCAGAGACAGGTCTAGGAATCATGTGTTAGAGAAAATAAACTCATTTCTCCCATCAGTCAGTATTGCTCCAAATACTTACTCTACATACATTATATGCAAATGTTACTATCTATCTATCTATCTATCTATCTATCATCTATCTACCTATCATCATCTATCTAATATGTCATTATCAAGCTATAGCATTTTGTTTTTTGAAGTCTGATATTATTTGTTACTCTCAGAAAATCTCATTGTTGACTGGACTCAGACTAGAGGAGAAGCTCTCAGAGAGGACAGCCTCCATCTCTTGGCATTCTGTTCCTGGTGTTTTAATTTGGCCTCCTTCATTCACTGGGCCAAAAGTTGAGGATATTCTGCAGCCTTGTCTTTATTTTTCTTAGTACAATGTTTCTTCAGAGCAATAGGTCAACATGTGTGTTGGTGGACACAGGAAGTAACAGGATGCTAAATCTTGGGTGCTTTGGTTCAAGGTCTCTTATCTTGGTTTACGGACTTTCTCACAATACACTGGCCAACATCATCTTTTTAGAGAGATTGGCAAGTTTGCATATTCTGCTAGCTCTTTTGGGTCCCAGGTGATGAGGCACAGTGGTATCAGTGAGTCCAGGAATATCCTTCTCCCCTTTTGTTACAATGACCAAGTTGACAACACTGAGACTAGCACCCACAATGCAACCTCAAATAGATTTGTGCTCTTTTTCCCCAGTCCTTCTTGGTCTGTAGCAGGAATGACCCTTAATGAGCAGCAGGTAGACATGGCCATGGGTCAAGACACCCTGCTTCATGGGGAAGCCTTGGTTGTCATTGCCACCACTGACTTGGACCAAGTAACCCGTCCATTCTTCACCCAGAACATCAGCAGCAACTTCTGTGGGTAAGCCCTTCTCAGAAACGGTACAAGTTTTGCATTCATCATCCACTTTAAGGAGATTCTGGCAGCGAGTAGCTGGGAGACAGGTGTTCAGCTTCATCCTAAAACAGCCTACTGCCTCTAAGGTGCCATGGAAAAGAGCAAGCTTTAGCATTCAAGCATACCTTTGACAAGAGCTTAGCTTTTCTTTTTTTTATTAAAAAATTTTTTTAACATTTATTTATTTTTGAGAGACAGAGAAAGACAGAGCATGAGTTGGGGAGGGGCAGAGAGAGAGAGGCACAGAATCTGAAGCAGGCTTCAGGATCTGAGCTGTCAGCACAGAGCCTGACAGGGGGCTTGAACTCACCAACTGCGAGATCATGACCTGAGCTGAAAGTGGGACACTTAACCGACTGAGCCACCCAGGTGCCCCCAAAACTTGGCTTTTCTGATCAACTAATTCTGTTCAACACTTGTGACATTATTGGTGTCCATTTTGACTGGTAATTTATGCAAACTAGAGTTTCTTAGATAACTTCAGTCTAAAAAGTCTTTTAGGTAATCCTACCATTGGTTTTTCAACTAAAGTGTTTTGTTTTTATAAGTCCCATGTTGTGACTGACCATAGTTTCCTCATGGTAAAAATTAACTTGAACATATCATGCAAATTTCTTTTCCATTTCTGAAGATTATGTTCATTTCACATCTTCCTGAACTCTCTCAGCTATTTCCTCTGTCTTAAATATTCTTCTTCCCTTTTTGTGGGTCAGTGAAACTCCTACTCTTTATTAAAGTCTCAAAATGTTAAGCTACTCAGCAAAGATTTTTAGCTTCTTGTTTTCCCACTTCAAATTGTATCCCCTTCTATGATCAGCACTTTTACATAATACTTAATTTTCACTTGTTTCCATTCTTTTGTGTACTAAAAAGAAGAGATTACATCTTAATTATTTGCCTATACATTTATTCTAGTATATTTATTGACCTATATATATTTCTTTTTTTTTTTTTTTTTTTTTTTTTTTTTTTTTTTTAAGTTTATTGCCAAATTGGTTTCCATACAACACCCAGTGCTCATCCCAAAAGTTGCCCTCCTCAATACCCATCACCCACCCGCCCCTCCCTCCCACCCCCCATCAACCCTCAGTTTGTTCTCAGTTTTTAACAGTCTCTTATGCTTTGGCTCTCTCCCACTCTAACGTCTTTTTTTTTTTTTCTCCCTTCCCCTCCCCCATGGGTTCCTGTTGAGTTTCTCAGGATCCACATAAGAGTGAAACCATATGGTATCTGTCTTTCTCTGTATGGCTTATTTCACTTAGCATCACACTCTCCAGTTCCATCCACGTTGCTACAAAAGGCCATATTTCATTTTTTCTCATTGCCACGTAGTATTCCATTGTGTATATAAACCACAATTTCTTTATCCATTCATCAGTTGATGGACATTTAGGCTCTTTCCATAATTTGGCTATTGTTGAGAGTGCTGCTATGAACATTGGGGTACAAGTGCCCCTATGCATCAGTACTCCTGTATCCCTTGGGTAGATTCCTAGCAGTGCTATTGCTGGGTCATAGGGTAGGTCTATTTTTAATTTTCTGAGGAACCTCCACACTGTTTTCCAGAGCGGCTGCACCAATTTGCATTCCCACCAACAGTGCAAGAGGCCTCCCGTTTCTCCACATCCTCTCCAGCATCTATAGTCTCCTGATTTGTTCATTTTGGCCACTCTGACTGGCGTGAGGTGATACCTGAGTGTGGTTTTGATTTGTATTTCCCTGATAAGGAGCGACGCTGAACATCTTTTCATGTGCCTGTTGGCCATCTGGATGTCTTCTTTAGAGAAGTGTCTATTCATGTTTTCTGCCCATTTCTTCACTGGGTTATTTGTTTTTCGGGTGTGGAGTTTGGTGAGCTCTTTATAGATTTTAGATACTAGCCCTTTGTCCGATATGTCATTTGCAAATATCTTTTCCCATTCCGTTGGTTGTCTTTTAGTTTTGTTGGTTGTTTCCTTTGCTGTGCAGAAGCTTTTTATCTTCATAAGGTCCCAGTAATTCACTTTTGCTTTTAATTCCCTTGCCTTTGGGGATGTGTCGAGTAAGAGATTGCTACGGCTGAGGTCAGAGAGGTCTTTTCCTGCTTTCTCCTCTAAGGTTCTGATGGTTTCCTGTCTCACATTTAGGTCCTTTATCCATTTTGAGTTTATTTTTGTAAATGGTGTGAGAAAGTGGTCTAGTTTCAACCTTCTGCATGTTGCTGTCCAGTTCTCCCAGCACCATTTGTTAAAGAGGCTGTCTTTTTTCCATTGGATGTTCTTTCCTGCTTTGTCAAAGATGAGTTGGCCATATGTTTGTGGGTCTAGTTCTGGGGTTTCTATTCTATTCCATTGGTCTGTGTGTCTGTTTTTGTGCCAATACCATGCTGTCTTGATGATGACAGCTTTGTAGTAGAGGCTGAAGTCTGGGATTGTGATGCCTCCTGCTTTGGTCTTCTTCTTCAAAATTCCTTTGGCTATTCGGGGCCTTTTGTGGTTCCATATGAATTTTAGGATTGCTTGTTCTAGTTTCGAGAAGAATGCTGGTGCAATTTTGATTGGGATTGCATTGAATGTGTAGATAGCTTTGGGTAGAATTGACATTTTGACAATATTTATTTTTCCAATCCATGAGCAGGGAATGTCTTTCCATTTCTTTAAATCTTCTTCAATTACCTTCATAAGCTTTCTATAATTTTCAGCATACAGATCCTTTACATCTTTGGTTAGATTTATTCCTAGGTATTTTATGCTTTTTGGTGCAATTGTGAATGGGATCAGTTTCTTTATTTGTCTTTCTGTTGCTTCATTGTTAGTGTATAAGAATGCAACTGATTTCTGTACATTGATTTTGTATCCTGCAACTTTGCTGAATTCATGTATCAGTTCTAGCAGACTTTTGGTGGAGTCTATCGGATTTTCCATGTATAATATCATGTCATCTGCAAAAAGCGAAAGCTTGACTTCATCTTTGCCAATTTTGATGCCTTTGATTTCCTTTTGTTGTCTGATTGCTGATGCTAGAACTTCCAGCACTATGTTAAATAACAACGGTGAGAGTGGGCATCCCTGTCGTGTTCCTGATCTCAGGGAAAAAGCTCTCAGTTTTTCCCCGTTGAGGATGATGTTAGCTGTGGGCTTTTCATAAATGGCTTTTATGATCTTTAAGTATGTTCCTTCTATCCCGACTTTCTCAAGGGTTTTTATTAAGAAAGGGTGCTGGATTTTATCAAAGGCCTTTTCTGCATCGATTGACAGGATCATATGGTTCTTCTCTTTTTTTTTGTTAATGTGATGTATCACGTTGATTGATTTGCGAATGTTGAACCAGCCCTGCATCCCAGGAATGAATCCCACTTGATCATGGTGAATAATTCTTTTTATATGCTGTTGAATTCGATTTGCTAGTATCTTATTGAGAATTTTGGCATCCATATTCATCAGGGATATTGGCCTGTAGTTCTCTTTTTTTACTGGGTCTCTGTCTGGTTTAGGAATCAAAGTAATACTGGCTTCATAGAATGAGTCTGGAAGTTTTCCTTCCCTTTCTATTTCTTGGAATAGCTTGAGAAGGATAGGTATTATCTCTGCTTTAAACGTCTGGTAGAACTCCCCTGGGAAGCCATCTGGTCCTGGACTCTTATTTGTTGGGAGATTTTTGATAACCGATTCAATTTCTTCGCTGGTTATGGGTCTGTTCAAGCTTTCTATTTCCTCCTGATTGAGTTTTGGAAGCGTGTGGGTGTTCAGGAATTTGTCCATTTCTTCCAGGTTGTCCAATTTGTTGGCATATAATTTTTCATAGTATTCCCTGATAATTGTTTGTATCTCTGAGGGATTGGTTGTAATAATTCCATTTTCATTCATGATTTTATCTATTTGGGTCATCTCCCTTTTCTTTTTGAGAAGCCTGGCTAGAGGTTTGTCAATTTTGTTTATTTTTTCAAAAAACCAACTCTTGGTTTCGTTGATCTGCTCTACAGTTTTTTTAGATTCTATATTGTTTATTTCTGCTCTGATCTTTATTATTTCTCTTCTTCTGCTGGGTTTAGGCTGCCTTTGCTGTTCTGCTTCTATTTCCTTTAGGTGTGCTGTTAGATTTTGTATTTGGGATTTTTCTTGTTTCTTGAGATAGGCCTGGATTGCGATGTATTTTCCTCTCAGGACTGCCTTCGCTGCGTCCCAAAGCGTTTGGATTGTTGTATTTTCATTTTCGTTTGTTTCCATATATTTTTTGATTTCTTCTCTAATTGCCTGGTTGACCCACTCATTCGTGAGTAGGGTGTTCTTTAACCTCCATGCTTTTGGAGGTTTTCCAGACTTTTTCCTGTGGTTGACTTCAAGCTTCATAGCATTGTGGTCTGAAAGTATGCATGGTATAATTTCAATTCTTGTAAACTTATGAAGGGCTGATTTGTGACCCAGTATATGATCTATCTTGGAGAATGTTCCATGTGCACTCGAGAAGAAAGTATATTCTGTTGCTTTGGGATGCAGAGTTCTAAATAGATCTGTCAAGTCCATCTGATCCAGTGTCTCATTCAGGGCCCTTGTTTCTTTATTGACCGTGTGTCTAGATGATCTATCCATTTCTGTAAGTGGGGTGTTAAAGTCCCCAGCAATTACCACATTCTTATCAATAAGGTTGCTTATGTTTATGAGTAATTGTTTTATATATTTGGGGGCTCCGGTATTCGGCGCATAGACATTTATAATTGTTAGCTCTTCCTGATGGATAGACCCTGTAACTATTATATAATGTCCTTCTTCATCTCTTGTTACAGCCTTTAATTTAAAGTCTAGTTTGTCTGATATAAGTATGGCTACTCCAGCTTTCTTCTGGCTTCCAGTAGCATGATAAATAGTTCTCCATCCCCTCACTCTCAATCTAAAGGTGTCCTCAGGTCTAAAATGAGTCTCTTGTAGACAGCAAATAGATGGGTCTTGTTTTTTTATCCATTCTGATACCCTATGTCTTTTGGTTGGCGCATTTAATCCATTTACATTCAGTGTTATTATAGAAAGATACGGGTTTAGAGTCATTGTGATGTCTGTATGTTTTATGCTTGTAGTGATGTCTCTGGTACTTTGTCTCACAGGGTCCCCCTTAGGATCTCTTGTAGGGCTGGTTTAGTGGTGACAAATTCCTTCAGTTTTTGTTTGTTTGGGAAGACCTTTATCTCTCCTTCTATTCTAAATGACAGACTTGCTGGATAAAGGATTCTTGGCTGCATATTTTTGCTGTCTAGCACCCTGAAAATCTCGTGCCAATTCTTTCTGGCCTGCCAAGTTTCAAAAGAGAGATCAGTCACGAGTCTTATAGGTCTCCCTTTATATGTGAGGGCACGTTTACCCCTTGCTGCTTTCAGAATTTTCTCTTTATCCTTGTATTTTGCCAGTTTCACTATGATATGTCGTGCAGAAGATCGATTCAAGTTACGTCTGAAGGGAGTTCTCTGTGCCTCTTGGATTTCAATGCCTTTTTCCTTCCCCAGTTCAGGGAAGTTCTCAGCTATGATTTCTTCAAGTACCCCTTCAGCACCTTTCCCTCTCTCTTCCTCCTCTGGGATACCAATTATGCGTAAATTATTTCTTTTTAGTGTATCACTTAGTTCTCTAATTTTCCCCTCATACTCCTGGATTTTTTTATCTCTCTTTTTCTCAGCTTCCTCTTTTTCCATAACTTTATCTTCTAGTTCACCTATTCTCTCCTCTGCCTCTTCCATCCGAGCTGTGGCGGTTTGCATTTTGTTTTCCATTTCCTTTAAAGCGTTTTTCAGCTCCTCGTGCCTGTTCATTAGTCCCCTGATGTCTGTAGCAAGAGATTCTCTGCTGTCCTGTATGCTGTTTTCCAGCCCAGCGATTAATTTTATGACTATTATTCTAAATTCACTTTCTGTTATATTATTTAAATCCTTTTTGATCAGCTCATTAGCTGTTGTTATTTCCTGGAGATTCTTCTGGGGGGAATTCTTCCGCTTGGTCATTTTGGATAGTCCCTGGTGTGGTGAGGGCCTGCAGGGCACTTCCCCTGTGCTGTGGTGTATAACTGGAGTTGGTGGGCGGGGCCGCAGTCCGACCTGATGTCTGCCCCCAGCCCACCGCTGGGGCCACAGTCAGACTGGTGTGTGCCTTCTCTTCCCCTCTCCTAGGGGCGGGATTCACTGTGGGGTGGCGTGGCCCGTCTGGGCTACTTGCACACTGCCAGGCTTGTGATGCTGGGGATCTGGCGTATTAGCTGGGGTGGGAAGGCAAGGTGCACGGCGGCAGGGGGGGCAGGCTTAGCTCGCTTCTCCTTAGGTGATCCACTTCAGGAGGGGCCCTGTGCAGCCGGAGGGAGTCAGATCGCTGCCGGAGGTTTGGCTCCGCAGAAGCACAGAGTTGGGTGTTCGCGCGGAGGGAGCAATTTCCCTGGCCGGAGCCGGTTCCCTTTGGGATTTTGGCTGGGGGATGGGCGGGGGAGATGGCGCTGGAGAGCGCCTTTGTTCCCCGCCAAACTGAGCTCTGTCGTCCGGGGGCTCCGCAGCTCACCCTCCCTTTGTCCTCCAGCCTTCCCGCTTTCTGAGCAGAGCTGTTAACTTATGACCTCCCAGACGCTAAGTCGCGCTTGCTGTCGGAACACAGTCCGTCAGGCCCCTCCGCTTTTGCAAGCCGGACTCGGGGGCTCTGCTTGGCCGGCGAGCCGCCCCTCCGCCCCGGCTCCCTCCCGCCAGTCCGTGGAGCGCGCACCGCCTCGCCGCCCTTCCTACCCTCTTCCGTGGGCCTCTCGTCTGCACTTGGGTCCGGTGACTCTGTTCTGCTAATCCTCTGGCGGTTTTCTGGGTTATTTAGGCAGGTGTAGGTGGAATCTAAGTGATCAGCAGGACGCGCGGTGAGCCCAGCGTCCTCCTACGCCGCCATCTTCCGGTAGACTCCTGACCTATATATATTTCTTAAATTAAAGTTGCTTTCTCTTTGTTTCTCTGTTAGAGACAGAATAGTCATGTGTTGTTAGGAAAACTTCTGATTTTTATGACTCAAGTGTGCTCTCTGTTCCATCATCAGTAAAGTAATATTTGATCAAGTTTCTTCCTCTTTCTTTAGCCAATGTGTACTCCACATCTCCAGTTTTATTGTCATCTTCTTAGTCCCTCAACACTAGATATTTTTAACTTATGGATAATGAGGTATTATGTCATGTGCATGTCTTTCCATCTCAAATTTTGAATTAACAGCTCTCAACAAGCTGTTTCCTCAATGCTTTATTTTCACAACTGCATAACCATTCATTATGTTTCTCTATGGATTTTAATCCTCTTAAAACCTACTCTTTTCTAAATTTGGCATTGCCTAAATATCATAATTTATTTTCTTTTATTATTTATTTTGATTATAATAAAATTTCAATCCATTTACTTATTTTTCTTGGTTTCAGGAATAGAATTTAGTAATTCATCATTTATATACAATACCCTGTGCTCATTCCAAGTGCCCTTCTTAATACCCATCACCCATCTAGCCCATTTCCCCCCACCTCCCTCCATCAACTCTCAGTTTGTTCTCTATCATTAAGAGCATTTTATTATTTTTCAATCCATTTTAAGTCTATTAGTCTTTCTCATCATAATTACATAGTGATGTAATATGATAATCTGATGAGGAAACAATGCAGTGCAATGTAGACATGGCTAGCTCATGCATTGTCATTGTCTTCTAGGAGAACCTGGCAAAATGATTCCTTTGCTTTATATTCTCTGTCAAGCCTCTTTCTATATTAGGGAGGCTATTCTCAAATTTATGTGAATCCAGTTCAGTCCAGGTACTTGATGATTCTTAATTCTGCACAATTGCACCCTGCAAAGTTTTCTTTGAAGAGGAATGGATTAAGTCCAGCAAACATATATATTTATATTTATATTTATATTTATATTTATATTTATATTTATATTTATATTTATATTTATAAATTTATAATTTATATATATATATTTTTTCCCCATCTCTGGTGATAATACTGCTCTTATAAAAACATTGACCAACATTCAAAAAGTGAGGCTTACAGCAAATTAGGGATTATAGTTCATAATTTACAAAAATTCTTCCTGTACCTTGGTGACTGATTTTACTCAAAAACAAGATGTTATAAGTTTCTGTTGTTTCTCCAAACACTGTGGCAGTCCTAGTCAGAAACTAGTCCTTGTTAAAAAGTTATTGCAAATTGACTTCTGCTCTATCCTGCTTGTATAACTACAAGGCAATTCTATGTAATCACAACCTCCAGAGAGCTAAAATATTTCTCTGGATTATTACTTCCAAAAAAGGTAATATACCATTCACTAGGTAGCAAGTAGAACTATTTATTTGCCTCTTGCAACATATATTTACACATATGTGTCTCTGTGTATGTATATATACATACATAGAATTTTACTATGTGTAAGGTATTTCAGTACCTTCTACTTGAGTAATACATAGTAGTTACGAGTGGGTTCTTTCCTATCAGACTCATCATATTTCTCTTTGTTCTGCTGCTTATGCAATTCGTAACCTGGAGCAAATTATTTCATATCTCTCTCCCCCATTTTCTTATATTCAACATACAGAAAACAATATCTTCCTAGTGTTGTTACAGGCATTTCTTAAGGTAATATAGGTAAAGCAAACCTTCACACACTGCTAGGATAATCTGATAGACAGAGGGAACATAAGGATTAAAACACAGTTTCTGTCTTCCAGGACTTAAATCTACATCTGCTTATATAAACTGAAAAGAAAGAAGTTAGAGGTGTATGTTAGGATAAATAAATAAATCATATAATTGATAAATGATGACAATATTTAAACCTTTTATGTGGTAACTCTCTAATACTCTTCTTCCTAAATTCTTTTCATTTAATGCAAGCATTTTAACAAAGCAATGTAAGTTCAGAAAGTACTGAAAGGTCAAAAATTTGAAGTACCACTGGCTTAAATGTAAGAAATGTTCACATGAAAGTTTTTATGCTGTTCACATGTTAGGTATTTTAGCTTTTAGTATCTTTGATCATGTACTATGTAAATATGGTACTTAATAGAGAAATAAAGTAATATCAGCATATTGAGGATCAAATTTCTGGCAAATTCCTCAAAGGCAGAACTTGACAAGGAATAAGAGAGTCATAAGAATATTCACTGTGTTATATTGACCAGAGGAAAGATGGGGAAAAAATGAGAACATGACATTAAGCCCAAGCCTGGCTCAGTAACAAACAGAAAACCCTTGTCAGCGTCAAATACTTGAAAACAAAACAAAACAAAACAAAACAAAAAATGAAACAGTGAAATTTGGGTGGTTTTATAAGAGAGAATTTGTATTTCCCAGAGCGTTTTTCTTACAATCTGTAACAAGTTTGATATCCTTTTTATACTAATCGCAGTCTGTTCTCCTCTGTATTGCATGAGCACTTTCCTGGTTAAGTTAGGAAATTTGTGTGCAGATATCACCATTTTACAGTTAGAGAAACCCAAAGAGAAAGCATGGCAACTTTCTGAGATTCAAATTCCTATGAATTCATGCCTTTGAGTGCAGGTTTCTTTTCTTCAAAAGACTGTGACATAGGACAGTGGCAAAGTGTTTGTCAACAGCCTCTGGCCTTGGCCAGTTGTTCTTTATATGGAACTCTAAGGCCCTTTGTTAAGAATACTTATCATGCAATGAGTAATTAATTGTTGAAAGTACTTTACTTACTGGCTTTTTGCTCTAGTTCAAGATTTAGGTATGTGCTTCTAATGATTATGTTCAGTAATAGCTAAAATAATTTCATTACTGACAAACTTGGAGTAAGTCTGCACAGTTCATTATATCTTTTATATTATTTCACAATAAAAATTATTATTTCACAATTCATTATATCTTTTATATACTTCTAGATTCTTAGGAATCTAGAATTGCAGCATTAGGAGACATGATAATTCTTTTCTTCTCAGTACTATCATTTGATGATAAAAGTGAATTCCTTTGGGTTTAAGGAATTTGACCATCTTATCGTGTAATGCTTTGAAGTAAAAACCAAGAAGTCCTCATTTTTGTTAAGCAATGATCTGATGATGTTAATGTGTTATACATACTTTTTGGATTCTGCAGTGCATTCTTGGGAAGTTAGCAATCTGCAGTCATTCACAAATGAGAAATAAGAAGCCAAATACAAGAAGATGTTAATTTCCTAGGTTATAGGGAGATCTGATGATTAGCTGTCGGTGTAACCTCAAAGCATATTACCAGGAAGCCCAATGTATCCAAAAGGTATTCCAAGTAAAGCTTAGTTCAGACCGTTCCAGTAAAGTGACATTTCTCTCCTCTCAGTACTCCTAGACTCTTTATGGGCTCATGGTAACAAAAAGGAAAGAAATCTGTGTCTTGAATAACTCAGGAGATTTGATTCCCATTGACATTAAAAGAAATGTTGATGTAGCATCTCAAATACTTCTCAAATAATAACACAATACACAAAATAATAACATGTATACTCTATAAAAAGGAAGCAAAGAAATAGGTTTGCACTGTAAAAATAATAAATTATCAAAAATAATAACAAATATCAAAACTGTATCATCGAGGACAAAATGGTAGACTTCTATTCCTTATTGTAAGTGGCAAATATAACTACCATTTGTGTATCCTTCTTTTTAGGTTATGCTAACATAGTTAATACTTAGTTTGAGGTTGAAAGAATACCATCATCAGAGTTCTAGGTGAAATTATTAGTCATTCCAAACAAGTCGTTCCAAATATGGGGGAATACTTTATGTGGGTGATAATACAAGGAGCAGAATACAGACATGGGAAACATTGTGATGACTGCTCTCGGGGTTGTGGATATCCAAGTCATTGATGTGTCCCTAATTTGAGAAAAGTGCGGGAGTAGTGAGCATTTACAGAATAATAAAAGGGGTGGGAGTTGAAGGTGGACCGAATGGAGACGTTGCAGAGGGCATATGGATACCAAACAGTTGTGACGGAGCAGCCCAATCTGATTTCTAATGATTATCATTCATTCTGAATTTGAGTAGATGCTGAGCAGAAATTGATGATCTTCTGTGTTGAGCATAGGAATTACGGTTGTAGGAGATTCTAAACTTCAGAGTGGGACTCCTATTTCATTTATTTGAAAGGAAATGCCAAAGTCCAAGAAAGTAAATTGTAGCTAACATAATGAAACAGTCATTTGCTTTCAGTTGGGTTGTACAAATATGACGAATACCAAATTAAAGTAAGCACTGTCACCTTTGCTCATTGGTACGACACGCATTCCTACTCATTCAAGGTTATCTTTCTATCCGCCATATATGGTACCTTAGTTACCAAGGAAAAGAGACTGCTGGCTGGCGTTGTTCTGCACAGAGTACAATATAACATTGTGGAAGTACTCATTCTCCCCTGAATCGGACCTTTTAGCATGAACTAGCTATTAGACATGGTAGAAGGTTAACACCTTTTTGGTTTGCTTTCTGGTCCAGGTTTTTAAACTGTTCCCTCTTCTTTTTTGTCAGCTTTTTGGAGTCTTTTTGTAAATCAAAACACAAAGACCTTCAGCCACAATCTCACAGTTGCAATTCCATCTTTTCAACAACTTGTTATATATATATTTGGCAATTCATCTCTTTGTGATTTCCTTTCTCATCCTAGAAGAGAAACTAATAACTGTCACTCACCTTCATTCTTACCCACATTGTAGAGAATCAATTATTAATGACTACAAAGCACTTCCCAAACAGAAAGCAATAGATGTTCTTTAAAATAAGTATTTTTCATGATATAAGCTATACTGCCTCTTTGTATTTGGTAGAGATGTTCATTTATTTATGATTCATTTTATAGAAAATAAAATATTTTACTGGAGAAAAATAAATATCATCACCAAAGAAATAGTTAAAAGCTTCCAGCCAGAGTTTTCATTTTTATCTTTGTGTATAGACTATATGCAACAGTCCATACTTTCATTTAGTGATTTTCATAACATTGACACATAAATAAAAGGAGTTAGAACTCATATCTTGTGCGTATTTGACAAGCTCTAACGGAATTGTTTGCAAAATTTTATTGAAATCCCTGCCTTCATTTATCTTTGTTAGCACAAGCCTCAGAAACCAGTGGTATGGAATTCTTGTATAATTTAACTCTAAGAGAATTAGGTGTGCAGGTGTTCAGAGAATAGCCTATTTTTCTAAGTAAATAAAATCTTTTGGGAGAAAATATATTATTTTTATTACCTTATGAAAGAATATCCAATTGGTTTGATTCATTTCTAAAAGAACAAACAAAAAATATATTGCCAAGAAGGAGATGAGAAACCAAGAAACAAAAATGCAATTAGTTGCCAGTAATCTCATGAACTTGAAATAGTATAACAAAGTGAAATTGCTCGAACGGCTACAACAAAGAGTGTTAGAGCTGCAATGCTTCTTAAGATTGCTATATTAAACAAGGGCATGTGCACATTTAAGCTGTATTTCAAAGATTTTGATCTGTGAGCACTTTTCTCCTTGCCGCGCGCTCTCCCAAATTCATCATACAAACATTCGCACTCTGGAGAGCGGAGGGAAACTTAGGAAAGATAGTCCTTGTAAAAACTTCAAGTGTTTCTCTTTCCTCTCCACTTGGTAGGCTGGGCCTCGTGTAAACTTTCCTAGATAAATGAGTTTCAAGTGCATTTTGAAAGGTCTGTACAAAAGAAATTTAGTACTTTCCATTTTAATGGCTTGCAGTCCTGATGGAAGTTCTTTCTCTTAGCCAACCTAAACGCTTTATACAACATTTCAAGCTCACTTATTCTTGTTCTGCCCTCGGTGGCATCGGAGTACCGATCAGCACCTTCTATGTAATAATCCTTCATGTAATTGAAAACCAACTTGTTTCCCCAGCCTATTTTCCAACTTAAATAATATTAGTTCCCTTAACCTTTCCTCTGAGATTCTATTTTCCAAGCTATTAATCATGTTTATTGCTTGTCCTTAAACCTTCTTCAAGTTTTCCAAGGTCTTTTTAACTTAGTGAGTCCAGGCTTGCACACGGCACTGTGATTATGCTAGGAGAATTACTTCTCACATCGTATGCATTGTTCTTCTGTTTCTCTGTCCAGGGAGTTCGAATTGCTAATTCACCTTTGAAATGTGACTCTTACTCTTGTACTCCTTGCCGTTGCCTTCCTACCACCAAATCCATCGTTTCCCATATAATGATCAGAGTTTACCTTTAAGTACACTACTTTTGCCTTTAATTCTGAACGTTTCTAGTTACAAAAAACATTTTTAATTTTCTATTTCTTGTTTAAAATGGGGTGCCTGCTCACCTCGCCTTAGTTCTTGTTTGTTTTTTCAGATAGGTGTTTGAGACTTTAAGATACGCATACAATTTTATATCAAAAGAGGCACTGTTATTAGATTTACAGCAGGCTAACATTTCTTTATTTGGCATCTTTCAGCTTCTTTTTATGTGTGATTTTACGTGTGATTCATTTTAAAATGAAATAAAATTTAAAACATGGGCACATATTTCTTGCATAGCTGTAATCACCACAATGCTTTTCACTTCCAATATCATCATTGTTACTTCTCACAATATTAGTATCTACAAATTTCTTAGTTGTGTATTTTAGGCTTTCTACAAACTTCTTAGTTGTATTTAGATTTTCTCTGTTCCTACAATGGAGCATATTTGGCTCCCACTAATACTTAGGAGTCCTCAGCATGTTGATTCCAACCTTCCTTACATTCTTTTCTCCATTTTTTTTCCAAACGAGAGCAATAGGAAATATAATTACATTTCATTTCCCTCGTATATGATTTCCTTCATGCAGTTCTGCAGATATTTTTTTTTTACCATGCCTCACTTTCCAGGTTTTAGCCATTTTCATATGCTGTAATAAAATATACATGCATTAAACCAATATGCCACAAATGATTTTTTCTCTATCAATATTTTTTAAAAGCTAAATAGACCATCCATGCATTTTACAAACACATCTACATAATGCAATGCATCATTTAAAAATGAGCCATATATTGTTAAAATTTTCTATAGCTACCTAATTCTGAAACTAGTTTAATACCCATTTGTTTGCAGAAAAAAAAAGTTATCACCTTGTAAAAACAGAGGTGTTAAAATAATGAGGTATGGTTCCTTCCTTGCCATGGTCAAAAACCTACTGAGATTCTGTTTCCTTAAGCTAAGATTCTATTTACCTTAAGAATAAATAGATTAAAGATTTTATTGTTTATCCCTCACCCTTTTCCACTGATTTTGAATAGTACAAATATTTTGGAATTTATGAAAACTAGAGATTCCTTTGAGTCCCTTTCCAATTCTGCTGAACATTACAATTTTTGCTTTGGCTTTAGATCATGAAGATCCTATCTTTATGTACCTTTTGTTTAGAGAATTTTGTCTTAGCTTGATTTCTAAGAATTTGTAAGGTATGTGCAATTTTTAAAAGTATGTATGAATAGGTTGACATTGTATGCCACATGTTCATTTAACCTTCCTAATAGTTGACACGGAGCATTTTAGCATAATATTTACATGGTTTATCTCACGCATACTCACAACAAGCCACAATTAGTTACTACTGTCATCATCCCTGTGTTACTAAGACATGAAGTGGGCCTGTTTCTGAACTGTTTATAAAGCCTACAAGTGGTGAAGCTGGGATTTCATCCCAGGTAACGAAACACTAGTGCCCATGTGCATCTAACTGAGCCACCCAGCAGGGAAGAATTGATGTTTAAAATGCAACTGATATCACAAGACATACCTAACTGATCCATGATCAGCCGTTCAATACGGATTCTGTTAATTCTCTTTGGGGAGAAAATAAGCAAAGGTCTTCATGAGTGTTATTCTGCTGCAATTATATGTTAGTTTTCTAAGTGACTTATTTATTGTATCATTAGTTTACAAAATACAGTCACGTTTATTGTTTATATTCCTTTAGAAGGATACATTGGAAAGGTCTGACTGCCATTTAAAAATAAGATGAACTGATGTTACATTTCTAAACTATATATAATTTTTCAAAATAATATTGTAAAATCATAGCTTTTAAAGTAATTAAATACACATGATATACTATAATTTTATGTATCAGAAACTTTAAAAGGAATCTCTTATGTTGAATATTTTTTTTCAGTATATGAAATTTATTGTCAAATTGGTTTCCATACAACACCCAGTGCTCATCCCAAAAGGTGCCCTCCTCAATACCCATCACCCACCCTCCCCTTCCTCCCACCCCCCATCAACCCTCAGTTTCTTCTCAGTTTTTAAGAGTCTCTTATGCTTTGGCTCTCTCCCACTCTAACCTCTTTTTTCTTTTTTTCCTTCCCCTCCCCCCTGGGTTTCTGTTAAGTTTCTCAGGATCCACATAACAGTGAAAACATATGGTATCTGTCTTTCTCTGTATGGCTTATTTCACTTAGCATCACACTCTCCAGTTCCATCCACGTTGCTACAAAGGGCCATATTTCGTTCTTTCTCATTGCCCTGTAGTACTCCATTGTGTATATAAACCACATCTTCTTTATCCATTTGTCAGTTGATGGACATTTAGGCTCTTTCCATAATTTGGCTATTGTTGAGAGTGCTGCTATAAACATTGGGGTACAAGTGCCCCTATGCATCAGTACTCCTGTATATCTTGGGTGAATTCCTAGCAGTGCTATTGCTGGGTCATAGGGTAGGTCTATTTTTAATTTTCTGAGGAACCTCCACACTGTTTTCCAGAGCAGCTGTATCAGTCTGCATTCCTTCCAACAGTACAAGAGGTTTCCCGTTTCTCCACATCCTCGCCAACATCCATAGTCCCCTGATTTGTTCATTTTGGCCACTCTGACTGGCGTGAGGTGATATCTGAGTGTGGTTTTGTTTTTGTTTTTTGTTTTTTTATGAAGTTTATTGACAAATTGGTTTCCATACAACACCCAGTGCTCATCCCAAAAGGTGCCCTCCTCAATACCCATCACCCACCCGCCCCTCCCTCCCACCCCCCATCAACCCTCAGTTTGTTCTCAGTTTTTAACAGTCTCTTATGCTTTGGCTCTCTCCCACTCTAACGTCCTTTTTTTTTTTTTTTTTCCTTCCCCTCCCCCATGGGTTCCTGTTAAGTTTCTCAGGATCCACATAAGAGTGAAACCATATGGTATCTGTCTTTCTCTGTATGGCTTATTTCACTTAGCATCACACTCTCCAGTTCCATCCACGTTGCTACAAAAGGCCATATTTCATTTTTTCTCATTGCCACGTAGTATTCCATTGTGTATATAAACCACAATTTCTTTATCCATTCATCAGTTGATGGACATTTAGGCTCTTTCCATAATTTGGCTATTGTTGAGAGTGCTGCTATGAACATTGGGGTACAAGTGCCCCTATGCATCAGTACTCCTGTATCCCTTGGGTAAATTCCTAGCAGTGCTATTGCTGGGTCATAGGGTAGATCTATTTTTAATTTTCTGAGGAACCTCCACACTGCTTTCCAGAGCGGCTGCACCAATTTGCATTCCCACCAACAGTGCAAGAGGGTTCCCGTTTCTCCACATCCTCTCCAGCATCTATAGTCTCCTGATTTGTTCATTTTGGCCACTCTGACTGGCGTGAGGTGATACCTGAGTGTGGTTTTGATTTGTATTTCCCTGATAAGGAGCGACGCTGAACATCTTTTCATGTGCCTGTTGGCCATCTGGATGTCTTCTTTAGAGAAGTGTCTATTCATGTTTTCTGCCCATTTCTTCACTGGGTTATTTGTTTTTCGGGTGTGGAGTTTGGTGAGCTCTTTATAGATTTTAGATACTAGCCCTTTGTCCGATATGTCATTTGCAAATATCTTTTCCCATTCCGTTGGTTGCCTTTTAGTTTTGTTGGTTGTTTCCTTTGCTGTGCAGAAGCTTTTTATCTTCATAAGGTCCCAGTAATTCACTTTTGCTTTTAATTCCCTTGCCTTTGGGGATGTGTCGAGTAAGAGATTGCTATGGCTAAGGTCAGAGAAGTCTTTTCCTGCTTTCTCCTCTAGGGTTTTGATGGTTTCCTGTCTCATATTCAGGTCCTTTATCCATTTTGAGTTTATTTTTGTGAATGGCGTGAGAAAGTGGTCTAGTTTCAACCTTCTGCATGTTGCTGTCCAGTTCTCCCAGCACCATTTGTTAAAGAGACTGTCTTTTTTCCATTGGATATTCTTTCCTGCTTTGTCAAAGATGAGTTGGCCATACTTTTGTGGCTCTAGTTCTGGGGTTCCTATTCTATTCCATTGGTCTATGTGTCTGTTTTTGTGCCAATAGCATGCTGTCTTGATGATGACAGCTTTGTAGTAGAGGAAAAAGTCTGGGATTGTGATGCCTCCTGCTTTGGTCTTCTTCTTCAAAATTACTTTGGCTTATTCGGGGCCTTTTGTGGTTCCATATGAATTTTAGGATTGCTTGTTCTAGTTTCGAGAAGAATGCTGGTGCAATTTTGATTGGGATTGCATTGAATGTGTAGATAGCTTTGGGTAGTATTGACATTTTGACAATATTTATTCTTCCAATCCATGAGCAGGGAATGTCTTTCCATTTCTTTTTATCTTCTTCAATTACCTTCATAAGCTTTCTATAGTTTTCAGCATACAGATCTTTTACATCTTTGGTTAGATTTATTCCTAGGTATTTTATGCTTCTTGGTGCCATTGTGAATGGGATCAGTTTCTTTATTTGTCTTTCTTTTGTTTCATTGTTAGTGTATAAGAATGCAACTGATATCTGTACATTGATTTTGTATCCTGCAACTTTGCTGAATTCATGGATCAGTTCTAGCAGACTTTTGGTGGAGTCTATTGGATTTTCCATGTATAGTATCATGTCATCTGCAAAAAGTGAAAGCTTGACTTCATCTTTGCCAATTTTGATGACTTTGACTTCCTTTTGTTGTCTGATTGCTGATGCTAGCACTTCCAACACTATGTTAAACAACAGCAGTGAGAGTGGGCATCCCTGTCATGTTCCTGATCTCAGGGAAAAAGCTCTCAGTTTTTCCCCATTGAGGATGATGTTAACTGTCGATTCTTCATAAATGGCTTTTATGATGTTTAAGTATGTTCCTTCTATCCCGACTTTCTCAAAGGTTTTTATTAAGAAAGGTGCTGAATTTTGTCAAAGGCCTTTTCTGCATCGATTGACAGGATCATATGGTTCTTATCTTTTCTTTTATTAATGCGATGTATCACGTTGATTAATTTGCGAATGTTGAACCAGCCCTGCATCCCAGGAATGAACCCCACTTGATCATGGTGAATAATTCTTTTTGTATGCTGTTGAATTCGATTTGCTAGTATCTTATTGAGAATTTTGGCATCCATATTCATCAGGGATATTGGCCTGTAGTTCTCTTCTTTTACTGGGTCTCTGTCTGGTTCAGGAATCAAAGTAATACTGGCTTCATAGAATGAGTCTGGAAGTTTTCCTTCCCTTTCTATACTCGGAATAGCTTGAGAAGGATAGGTATTATCTCTGCTTTAAACGTCTGGTAGAACTCCCCTGGGAAGCCATCTGGTCCTGGACTTTATGTTGAATATTTTTAATAAGCCTTTTTGTAATTAAGAACTCCTGAGTATATTCTAATGCTATGTTATAGTCCCCAAACCATCTAGTTCGCTTTTATCAAGGTTGGATTCCTTTACTTTCCATTCCGAATCTAAGACCAGGCTAAACCAGTCCTGGTACCAGTATTTTTGTTCTTGCCCTTCATGTCCACATGAATTGTAAATATGTATATGAGGGAAATGCATGACCTTTTTTAGTCAATCTTTTAATTTAGGCTATAATGATAGGGATTACTTTGGGAGTTGGTGTGCATTGGCAACTCCACAGTGAAGCAAACAGAGGTAAATAATGTAATCACAGCAGCAGCTGGGTTGCGGGCATGCCAACAGTGAACTTAGAGCTTCCTAGGCAGCTGGGGCAGGTGTTAGTGATCTAAATGAGGTTGGTAGAATGACTTTTATTACTTTACAATAGTTCTGGCAACTAGACCTATGTTCCTGCCATTCCAGTCCTAGTTCCCACTTTATTTTCTGTGGTTTTCCAGCAGGTTTTTAAAAGTTTTATATCACCCCCAACAGCTTTACTACCACCTCTCTCTCCAGGCCAGATGAAGAAGTAATGCACAGGATTGTAGCACTTCATTTTGCAGTATACGTTAGAAGCATAACCATAATTTAAACATCCTGCCAGTAGTTCTTTTAGTAATAAAGTGACCCCAGACATAATGGCAAACACTACCCCGTTTTGCAATAACAGGGATGTATTATCTTTTTCTCTAACACTAAATCAACAAAATTGATGGAATGCCTGCCATACATAAGACACTTTTATAATAACTATTTAGAAGTAGTTTCCCTGTCTTTAAGGAGCTTAAAGACTGTTGAGAAAGCAGGCTATAAGCTATGAAGTAAAACTAACAATAGATGTTAGCAGTTGGCCAGTGCCAAATTAATGGTATAGATAA
Source organism: Lynx rufus (assembly GCF_022079265.1). NCBI lineage: Eukaryota > Metazoa > Chordata > Mammalia > Carnivora > Felidae > Lynx > Lynx rufus. Next base: position 49,316,478 of record NW_025814827.1, read on the forward strand.
GAAATTCTATAGGATTTTCAAGGTGATCGAAAGTATATAGAAAATTCACCTACATGGATTCTGTGGACTTGGTAAGGCATAAAGATAATGAGAATTTAGATAAAGTGAAAAGAAAAATAAACATAGTGTAAAATTGGCATCCATTCCAGTTTATCTCTAGCAGATAGCTTCTGTTTGACAACAATGGGAGATAATACAGAGAAAATAATGGAACAGTTGTGTGGCAATAATTATAGTTACAATAATAATGATATTAAAGTAGCTAAAATGTAGATGCTTACTGTGAGCTAAATACTATATGTTTTCTTTGTGCTAAATGCATTAGTTTAATCCTCAGAACAAAATCATACAGCAGATAGTATGATTTTTCTGAAACTTATGTATAAGGAAATTGAAACTTAGGGAAAGTAAATACTTGTGCAAGGACATAGTCTCTTAATGATAAAGCCAAGGCTTGAATGCATATCTCTTTGATGTAAGAACTTTTATTTAGCAAGAGCTCACTTTGCCATCAGAGGAACAACTTAAGGCATGGCAGCATGAGGGCAGAACTAGGATAAGAGAAAATTCTTTAAGAGGATAAATAGGTTTGTAGATAGACAGAGATAGGTCTCAGATATGTCATCGAAGATAGACATATCTATATCTCAGACAGATATATCTCAGGTATATATTGCAGTAAGGAGAGACAAAAAGTCATTTGGAGTACCGTGGACTCTCTCACCTCCTTTTTTTGCCACTCTCCCTTTGTAGATCCTTCTACCTTCTTTGTTCTTTCCCAAATATGGGAGAGATCTTAGGGCCATGAGGGCCTCCTGACTAGGATGTATATGTTGTTCTCTCTTCCTCTGGAAGGAAGTGTGGTTTTCTCTCTGTCTCTTACAAGGTTTTACTCAAATATTACTTCTCATGGGGGCTTCTCTTGACAATTCTGTTAAAATGCACGAACCTCCTTCTCCAGGTACTTCTGATCAACCTTATGTTACTTTGACTTTTGCTTTTATTCCATAGCACTTTTCACTTCAAAAAATATTCCATAGTTACTTATTATGTATGTTGCTCATTGTCTCTCTCTAACCTCTCCAAAATATAAACTTAACAAGGGCAAAATATCTTCTCTGTTTTACTCATTAAGATATCCAAGAGCCTAGAAGACAGTCAAGTATATATAGTTGTTCAAATATTTTTTGAATGAATGATTATATCATTAAAAACTTATGACTCAGATAACTAATACCCATTTGTGAGCCAAGGCATAAGAGAGTCTTAGAAACTGAGAACAAACTGAGGGTTGATGGGGGGGTGGGTGATGGGTATTGAGGAGGGCACCTTTTGGGATGAGCACTGGGTGTTTTATGGAAACCAATTTGACAATAAATTTCATATATTGAAAAAATAAATAAATAAAACAAAAAAAACCAAATAACAAAACAAAACAAAAAAAAACTCTAGAAATATATAAAGCATCATAAAACATTAAAATAACCATAATTTCACCAATGATAAATATTATTAACATTTATTATTACAGTTTTTTTTTTAATTTTTTTTCAACTTTTATTTATTTTTGGGACAGAGAGAGACAGAGCATGAATGGGGGAGGGGCAGAGAGAGAGGGAGACACAATCGGAAACAGGCTCCCGGCTCTGAGCCATCAGCCCAGAGCCCGACGCGGGGCTCGAACTCTTGGACCGCGAGATCGTGACCTGAGTTGAAGTCGGACACTTAACCGACTGCGCCACCCAGGCGCCCCTATTATTACAGTTTTATGCATTCATATATTTCTATTACTAAAAAGCAGTTCTGAATCTATTCATTTTCAAAAATATTAGACATTAAAAATATCGAGATTATTTTTGAGACATTTTCATTTGGAAGAATATTTATAAATATGCATTTTAGTTATTCAAATGTCACCAAGATTTTTGTTTTCACAGTTTAGATGGATTTCATGATTGTATGTCTTTAATTATGAATGTAGAATACAATTGGAGATATGATGATCAGTAAGATTTTTTCATTGACAATAAAAGCATTGTTTAAAAATATTATCCAATGGTTTATAATCCAAAATGTGATTTCAAAGTAAAAGTTTTCAGTGAGATGAGGCAAGGAAGATGAATATAGAAATGATACTGCTGCTAAAACATTCCAAATGTCCAGACCAGTAAGCTACGCAAATGAAAGCTTTTCAATATTTCCATATTCATTAACCTTTAATATAGCATCCATCACCTTGAGCAGCATTTATTATTTATACATCTCTATGTCTTGTATATTATTTCTCTCTAAATCATTCTCCATATTGAAGGGAGTGAGGAGTGATATACCTGATATATCTTAAAACCAAATATGTGACCTACATATATATATGAGCATTTATAATTTAAACTAAAAGCCTAAACTAAATAGTAATAAAACATGAGAAATGTAATTTTATGAAAAAACTAAAATATTACAGACATAAGTGCTATGAGTAAGGTAGACAAGGCATGTCCATAGCATGAAACAGTGAGAAAATGCTTTAGATTTTGTGATGAGGTAAAGCCTCTCAGAGCAGGTGAAATTCTAGCTGAGAACTGAGGGATGAGAAGAAATCAGCTAAACAAAGTCTATGGGAGAGATTTCTAAGCCAGCATGTTTTTCTTCATCATGAAAAGTGTACTCCTCGATCCCCATCCCTTATGTCACCTATCCCTACACCCACCTTCCCTCTGGTAAGCATCAATGTCTTCTCTATACTTAAGAGTCTGTTTCTTAGAGCACCTGGGTGACTCAGTTGGTTGAGCATCCAACCCTTGATTTCACCTCAGGTTATGATTTCTCAATTCATGAGTATAAGCCCCCTTTGGACTCTGTGCTTACAGCTTGGAGCCTGCTTGAGATTCTCTCTTTCTCCATCTCTCTTCTCCCCTTCTGTCCCCTCCCCCATTCATGCTCTCTCCATTTCCTTCTAAAATCAGAAAGAGGGAAAGGAAGGAAGGAAGGAAGGAAGGAAGGAAGGAAGGAAGGAAGAAGAAAGAAAGAAAGAAAGAAAGAAAGAAAGAAAGAAAGAAAGAAAGAAAGAAAGAAAACAACAAAGAATAATCTTTGAATACATATTCAACCTACCAAGATTAAATCATGATGAAATAGAATATCTGGACATACAGATTACTAGAAAAGAAAGAAAGAAAGAAAAGGAAAATGCAGTGCAGAAAATGCAACTGGAGCTCATTAAACAAAAGAGACAGTGACGTGAGTTGAAGTTGGTGAGATTGATGGATGCCAAGATGATAGAGATTCATAGTGTCTAGTAATGAGTTTAGATTTTACTCTCTGTGAAGTTAGAAGTCCTTGGATGATTTTAGCATAAGGTGTTATATTATTTACTTTAGGTTTTCCGAATATTAATCTAACTGCTTAATGCTATTGGATTGAAGAAAGGAGTGGTTGTAACTGGTTATGTAAGATTAGAAGCTATACATTGTTGTTAACAATATTATATGCTTGAAAGTTACTAAGATAGTGAATCTTATATGTTCTCATAACACACACACACACACACACACAAATGGTAATTATGTGATTATGTGAATTGATGCATGTGTCAACTGACCTTATTGTGGTAATCATTTTGCAACATATATGTTATGTTTTACATACCTTAAATTTATATAATGTGATATGTCAATTGTATCTCAGTAAAACTGGGCAAAAGAAAAAGAAGCACAGAGACGGTGGAGCATGAATGACCTAATCAGTTGGTCTAACCACGATTTTGAATCTTGAGACCAGAGTTGAAGAAATTAGCATATTTTACCTGATTCCTGATACTTGGCCATACATTTACATTATTTGGGAATGGGCATATTTTCATATTTATTATTTTTACATTATACACAAACATGTTCACAAGTGTGTATAAAAATAAGTAACAATCTTTGAATACATATTCAAAGATTAAATCATGACGAAATAGAATATCTGGACATACAGATTACTAGGAAAGAGTTAAATCAGTAATCAAAAAACTTCCAACAAACAAAAATCCAGGACCATATGGCTTTACTGGTGAATTTTACCAAACATTCTAAGAATTAATACCAATACTTCTCAAACTTGTTCCAAAAATAGAAGAGGGAAGTCTTCCAAACTCATGAGGTTAATATTACCTTGATACCAAAACCTGACAAGAATGCCATTAGAAAAGAAAATTACAAGCCAGCATTCTTGATGAACATAGATGCAACAATTCTCAACAAAATATTAACAAACTAAATTCAGGAATACATTAAAATAATCATACACCATGACTAAGTTGGATATATCCCAGAGATACAAGGATGGTTCAACATCTACAAATCAGTCAGTGTGATACATCATGTTAACGAAATGAAGGATAAAAATCATATGGTCATCACAATAGATGCAGAAAAAGCATTTGACAAAATTCAATATCCATTTATATAAAATTCTCATTAAAGCAGATATGGAGGAAATGTACCTCAACATTACAAAGGCAATAAGCCCGCAGCTAATATCATATTCAACACTGAAAAGCTGTAAGTTTTTTCTCCAAGATTAGGAACAAGACAAGAATGCCTACTGTGACTATTTTATTCAATATGGTATTGGAAGTCCTAGCCGCATCAATAAGGCAAGAAAAAGAAGTGAAAGACATCCAAATTGGAAAGGAAGGAGTATAGCTATCACTATTTGTGGGTGATATGGTATTATATATATTAAAAAAAACTGTAAAGAATCCATCAAAAATGGTTAGAACTAATAAATGAATTCCATAAAATTGTAGGATACAAAATCAATACACAAAAATCTTCTTCATATCTATACACTATTAATGAACTGTTATAAGGAAAAATTAAGAAAATAATCCCATTTACAATTGCATCAAAAAGAACTAAACGCCCAAATTTAACAGTTTTTCAGTGGTCTTTTACATCAACTCCATGTTTCAGAGATTAAATATCATAGTTTTCTTGAAATGGCTTTCCTATTTGTGAGTTAACTCATCTTTCATTTGGCCAAAACTGTATCTTCAAATAAATTTTTCTGTGAATGTATATGATTACATTGTTGAATCATTAAATAGCTTAAAATTATTTTCTATTTCCTTTGCATATAAAAATAAACCTACTCAGGAAGAGTCAACACTGTCTTTTTTCCCACAGTGACTTGTCAAATTTGATCTGTTGGCCTCTGGCTTCTGATATTGTTAATGTGATGTTGAAAACTATAAAATAATTCCAGTTGTTTGTTTTCTTTGTGGGAAATATATTTTTATTTTTCTTTTTTTTTTTGAAATCTAAGATAAGTCTTATGTGCTCTTATATATAAAACTTTTATAGGGGATGAGCTATTTTCTTTGGCAGATTAAGAGCAACTTGCTTTTCCAAAGTATCTTTTATTTTTCCAGAGAAGAGTTCAAGTTTGACTGGACTAAGCAAGGACAGCTTTTAAACAAACTATTCCAGTGTTTTGCATGCATCCTGGACATTTTTACTAGGATCAAAATAATACTTCTTTTTTTTAAAAGAAAAAAAACATCTTTTAAATGTTTATTTACTTTTGAGAGAGACGGGGGAGAGAGAGAGAGAGAGAGAGAGAGAGAGAGAGAGAGAGAGAGAGAGAGAGAGAATACGTGCATGAGCAGGGAAAGGACAGAGAGAGGGAGACACAGAATCTGAAGCAGGCTCCAGGCTCTGAGCTGTCAGTACGGAGCCCAACGTGGGGTTTGAACTCACAAACTGTGAGATCATGACCTGAGCCAAAGTCGGACGCTTAACCAACTGAGCCACCCAGGCACCCCAAAATAATACTTCTAATTATACATTTTTTTTCTAATTTAAAAGTAAATTTATAAATAAGAATGAAAACTAAATATTTTACAATCTTTTAAAAATAAGTGTTCAAATTATTATGGGTAAATTATTCAAAATGAATGAAAGAAAATTGATAAAATGGAAAAATGAAAAATAGTCATTTAGCTAAGAAATTAGAGTGTGTACATACATCTGTTGAAATGTTTTTTGAGGGTGATTGAAAATATCTTGTATTTTCCAAATGTTTGTAAATAAATGTTTTTTATTTATAACTAAAAAATATAAAAATGATGATCAGGAATATAAGATTGTTTTTGAGAAAATTTGTCTATTTAAAATTTTTGGCAATACTTTGCCTGGTTTTGAAAAACCAGAAGTTTTGTTACAGCAATACAATTAAGCTTTGGCTCACTAAAACCTATGTCTAAGTCATAAAAATTAAGCAGTTAGTCAAAATGAAATGAAATAAACTAGTATTTTATAATTCCCTTTTATTTATGTTTCCATGGAAATAAGCAGCTTCATCTATTTGAATGTTTAAACTGGACTCAGTAATTTGATGTTTAACACATTTACTGGATATCAGTTATGTGTTAGGTATAGCAAAATGATGTACATTTCCTTTTGTTCTAGTGTTCCTGAGAGAAAATTTAGTTAGCTAGTGGCTAGAATTGACTGGTAGTGGGAGATTATAAATCTTTTTGTGAGGTCTTATTTGGAACATTGGTAGTCAAATTTACTTGCTCAAAAATTATTAACAAATGGAAATTCTTCTTTTCAACGTATTTATTTGTATGAATACAAATAATGAATGAATACATTTGCTGTTATGATTACGTACAAAATGTTTGAGCAAAATATTTGTAATAGTCGGTCCATGTACTTAGCCCATGTGTACTAGGAGAAATTTGTCTGGCTAGGGTTTCAGGCAGATGCTTTAATATGCTTGCTAAATTATATCAGTTAGGTTTATATTCAGCCATAGAAAGAGAAACTCAAAATAATTATGATTAAAAAAAGGTAGAGAGATTTATTTCTTTCTCAAATAAAAGGCCAGAGGTAGATTGTCAAGGGCTGTTATCATTTTCTGCGGTGACAGTTTCAGGCTTCTTTTATCTGTGCTCTGCTGTGCATGTACTTAATTTCTAGGGTCATTTCATGGTCCAGAGTGGGAGCTCCAACTCTGATATCACATATGAATTTCATGAGCAAGAAGCACAACACTTACGTTTACCTCCCACTGGCCAAACTGTAGTCACCTTTCTATAACTAGTTGCAAAGTACAAGGAGAAAAGCAATCTTCAGGCTAACTGGAATATATCCTACCCAAAATGTAAGTCTGTATTTCTAAAGAATTTGAGCAACTGATTCTGGGAAGCAAATATTCTCTGACAGATACCATTGTTAGGCACACATGGAATTTGGCACGCCACCTTATTGCTATAGATGAGACACTTCCTAAATAATAATAAAAAAAATCTATAATAGAGTTCACCCTGTTTTATACCCCGTATACTTCCACATTTTATTTTCCAAACAGGTGAGTAATTGTATTAAAGGACAGGTAAGCCTTGTTATTTATCTGCCCTTAAACTTCCGATGGCTACCATCTCACTCAGAATAAAATCTGTTCTTCATCATGACCCTTAAGGCCGTCCATGATGTTGCCTCTCACTATTTCCCTTCCTATGAAGCCCAGCTCATCATTTTTTTTTTTTTTTTTTTTAGCTACCTTGACTCCTTCTTATTTCCTAAATAAGCCAAGCACGCTTCCAAAGTAGGGCATTTACATGTCCTGAGAGATACTTTCCTTGACCACTGCATTATTGTTAATCCCTTAGCCTGCTTCATTTTTCTTCATAGAAATATCACCTCCCGGGGCACCACCTCCTGGGTGGCCCAACTGGTTAAGCATTCTACCTCTGCTCAGGTAATGATCTCCCAGTTCATATGTTCAAGCCCCTTGTCAGTCTGTGCTGGCAGCTTGGAGTCTGGAGCCTATTTAGGGTTCTGTGTCTCTCTCTTGTCTCTTTGCCCCGCCACTGCTCATTCTCTGTCTCTCTCAAAAATAAAAATAAACATTAAAAAATTAAAAAAGAAATATCACTTCCTAACTCACATTAAGTATGAAATTATTTTTATCTCCTCCCATTAGAATATAAACTTCATGGGAAAAGGATCTTTGTTCATTGTTAATTTGTTTCTACTCCAATTTCCTATTCCTGTAAATAATTGCCACCCTTTTGCCTATTCTCCTAATCAGATATAAATGACTAATATTTATCTTTTTAAGATAACTATTTTTAATCACCGAGATGCATTTTTCCTTAACTGTGGCACTTTAATTTACTTCCTCTTTCAAGAGGACATGATCTTTATAATCATTTTACCTTCTCTCCTCCCATCTGCTAGTTTTGTTTCTTTTTTTCCATTACCCCTGTAGAATACATTTACTTCCTCCCTCTTAGCCTTCATTTCCTAGCATTTTTTTCTTTCCTAATCCTTCATATCTAATAGAAATTCTTTTTTATTTTATTATTTTTAAAAATATAATTTATTGTCAGATTGGTTTCCATACAACACCCAGTGCTCATCCCAACAAGTGCCCTTCTCAATGCCCATCACCCACTCTCCCCTCTCCCCCACCCCCCATCAATCCTCAGTTTGTTCTCAGTATCCAAGAGCCTCTTATGGTTTGCCTTCCTCCCTCTCTGTTTATAAGTATTTTTCCCCTTCCCCTCCCCCATGGTCTTCTATTAAGTTTCTTAAGATTCACATATGAGTGAAAATATATGGTATCTGTCTTTCTCTGACTGACTTATTTCACTTAGCATAATACCCTCCATTTCCATCCACGTTGCTACAAAAGGCCATATTTCATTCTTTCTCATTGCCATGTAGTATTCCATTGTATATGTAAACCACATCTTCTTTATCCATTTGTCAGTTGATGGACATTTAGGCTCTTTCTATAATTTGGCACATGTACCCCAATGTTTATAGCAGCACTTTCAATAATAGAAATTCTCTTAATCTGGACTCTTCTGATTCAGCAGACTTTCCTTAATATTGATATTATATACCTTGAAGAGATTATCTTTATTAATTAAATACGTACATATATAGTATATATCAAGGTTCACGTCTTTTCTTGAAAAATTTTTTTTAACTTTTATTTATTTTTGAGACAGAGAGAGACAGAGCATGAACGGGGGAGGGACAGAGAGAGAGGGAGACTCAGAATCCGAAGCAGGCTCCAGGCTCTGAGCCATCAGCCCAGAGCCCGATACAGGGCTCAGACTCATGGACCGCGAGATTGTGACCTGAGTTGAACTTGGACGCTTAACCCACTGAGCCACCCAGGCACCCCTCAAGGTTCACTTCTTACCACTATTTCCTCTGCTGTTAATCTTTCCCCACATTGAGGTCTCTCTTTCAGTTTCTTCATTATTTTGGGTGAACTCTCCTCAAGTACTTGAGTAATAAGGTTTCTTGTTTTTTTAATAGCTCCATATAATATTTTTCCCTTCCCATAACAGTTATGATATGGTTGGAATAAACTTTTTCTCTCTTATTTTCTCATTTTACTCATTTTCTCTTTTAATTCATTGTTTTCTACATTCTATTTTTGCAAATGAGAAGTTCAGTGCTATTTTTTTCTTTTTTCTTTATTCTTTTTTAGTTTTTTAGTGGCCTCTCGAATTTGAGACCTGTGTTTTAAATATCAATATGGATAAACTCTCTCATTTGGTGAAGGTAGAAATGCTGATTAATGGCTCTCTGCTGACCATTTCCAGTGTCAAGGACACCAACAGACTCCTGTTGAAGTTCTCTTTAGACTGAAGTACTCAGACTAAGCTCTTCCTGAGGTCTGTTGGCCAAGCTCTACCCTTGATTTCTCCTGATTACCCTCCCCCCAAAGACTACTGAGGAAGGAGCGCTTGGAAAATTTAGTAGAAGTAATGCCATTCCAAGTTGTTTTCCGGTTTTAGAAGAATCCTGGCTAAGCAGGTGCAAGCAAATTGTAGTTGGGTTTGAAGGGTAAGGAAGGTATACTTAGGTGTCCATATTCCCAGAATCCCTCAGCAAGAAAGAATCTCTTGTTAACAGCAGGGTGTTGAGATTAAACAAGATATGGCTTTTTTCTTCTCATAGAGATTTCCAGATAAAACAATAAATTATAAAGTGTTTATATCGAGAATGTTTACTTTCAAGTGATTTGATTATTAACTATGGAAATTATTTATTCCATAAGATAACACTTTGTTGGAATAATGAAAATGCTTAAATTTTATTTTACAGTCGTAAGAACAAAAATAAATTTAATTGTTAAACATTGAGAGAGTACACTAATGTTATTATAAATCACAATGACTTTTACAATTGAACTTTTGAGCAAAGAAAGGTTAACCTAATTATTCTGTTCTGGCAAGATTTTTTTTTTTTATCTGAAAAGAAGGAGGTAGGAAATCTAATTAAGAATATTTCATGGATTTCAGAGAAGGGTGGTAGCATAAGAATAGACTTACAAAGATATACTTTAAAAATCTGACCTAAATGATTAAAGAAAGATGAAGATGCCTAAAATCATTTTAGCATCATTGAAACAAAAAATCCTTTCTGACTGTAAGATTTAATCTCATGAAATTGCTTATATTCAACCATTTTTTGTCCTACAAAAATACCAATTTCATATGGTTCAGCTTAATATCAAACACATCCTTAGGGAAAATTCTGCAGACACACTATAATTTGATCACATATGATAGAAGAAACACACAACTAATATTATAAAGAGAATTATGCATTGTTGTAGGAAGTTGTAAAAATGTAATAAGTATCAAGTTTTTCATGACACCACTACCCTTTAGTAATTTCTTAATTTTAATTAAACAGTCAGTTGGCTGGGTTACTTGTTTAAAACATTTGTTCTTCTTTTAAAAAAGTTGTATGCATGCTATCTTTTCATAACTCCTGAGTATTTAAGGATATATCTTGTGTTTTAGTCATTTAACGTGAGGAATATTGTTCTCTATCAAAAATATAGACTTAATCTTTGTTTTGCTTCTTCAGAGGCAAATTCCATGGGCAAAATAACTTTCTATAGAATTTTTTATTTTTTATTTATTTACTTATTTTATTTTTTATGGGCCACCTGGGTGGCTCAGTCAGTTAAGCATCCAGCTTCAGCTCAGGTCATGATCTCAAAGGTTCGTGGGTTCGAGCCACACGCTGGGCTCTGTGCTGATAGCTCAGAGCCTGGAGCCCACTTTGGATTCTTTGTCTCCCTCTTTCTGTCTGCCCCTCTCCTGATCATGCTACCCAGGTGCCCCTAGAATTCTTTTTTTAATCCATGTGGGTCAATATGCTCATCAGGATATATCTTAATCATTATGCTCTGTCTTTATTGTGTGTGTATTGGATAATTTTATCTCAATTTTCAGGCATTCTGTTATTTCAAGAACATTTCATTAAATATTGAAAAATTTTTCCTGTACCAATTTTTTCCTATCTTCTTCAGACATACTAATTATTTGTACACTGAATCTTGGTTTTCTCCCCTCCATAATGATCATCTTCTTACTAAATCCCTTGAATTCTACCTGAAATTTACTATGATTTTCTGTGATTTTTCTCAAGCTTTTCATTTACTACTTTAAAAAATATTTTTTACTGCATAAATATATTATCTAGTGTTGGGGCACCTATGTGGTTCACTCAGGCATCCAACTCTTGATTTCAGCTCAGGTCATGATATCATAGTTCATATGAGTTCGAGACTCACGTAGGGCTCTGCACTGACAGTGTAGGCTCTGCTTGGAATTCTCTGTCTCTCTCTCTCTCTCTGCCCCTCCCCCACTTGCTCTCACTCTTTCTCAAAATAAATAAACATTAAAAAAATATTAATATATATATTAATTACCTAGCGTTGCTTGTAAGAGAGGAAATTAATACTATTCAAATAATGTAAATACATATGTATTTACAAACTGTGAAGAAAAAGTACATGGGTTTTGAAAGTACACATGAGAAGAATCTTATGTTTTTCAGGTGAAATATGGGGAAAATTATTAGCGAAAGTAGTAAGAAGAAAAATCAGTTCTACCCAGTGAGAGAGTTGAGGTGAGTTGATGGTCCTGAGATGGGAAGGATCATTTCATATTAGAAAATTCTACTCCAAGGCTGATGCTGCTAGACTATAGAGGTAGAATGGGATTCTCACAAACAGAAAGCTGGAAAAAAAATAGGGCATTTGGGGCATTGTTTGTTTACTCAGAGTTTAATCTAAAACTAATGAGAAAAAATTATAATCAGGGGTATAATCAGACTTAAAAATGTATCACTTCAGCTGCAGTACTAATAATGAATTTGATGGAGAACCAAAGGAGGAGGAGAAGTCTATTGAAGTAGTGAAGTGAGAATTAGCAGAATATAGAAATAGAATATAACATAGAATGGCACTATGGTATTAATCTTATTTTTCCAACATTAAAAATGTTGGAAAGTCATAGAGAAAATATGTTTGATTTTGTTCATATTTGAAATATAGACACACAATTATAATGATAAAGCTTATGGGAATGATGTTCCATAGAGTCTACTCTGGAAAATAAAGGTAAATTGAGAGAAGGCTATAAACTGACACAAACAAGGAAAGAATAAAAAAACTGGAGTTTTCAATACTTTGCTCATAATTTATATAATTATTACCACAATCCCATAAGGTAAATACTAGTATTATCCTAAAGATAGGTAGATAGATAGATAGATAGATAGATAGATAGATAGATGAGGGAAATGAAGTACAGAGAAGTTAAGGCACATGTTTCATCTTGTAAATTTGAGAGATGGTATAAATCAGATAAAGCACACAGAGAAGGAGGGGAAGGAAGCCAGATTGAACATCGCATCCTTCCTGGACAGGTGATATGGGCAGCACATATCCATGTTCCTCATAAAGTGCAATGGGATCGTCTTGGAGCAGTTTTCTTTTTCCTCTTCTGAATTCTAGTAACTTCCTTTTATTCTCATTCTATATCACTATAATGCCTTTTTTGATTTCTTATTTCATACCTACCATGAACTTTAAAAATTCTCTTATAGATCAAAGCCATAGAATGTTTCTTTCGTTTTTGAAACTAATCATCTTCCAAAGTGGTCTCTTCATGCCTTTGTTTTTTTAACATATCATATTCCTCTTCCATTTTGAATAGATTCCATATTGTGTCTTTTCTTTCATATCGTCTCTGACTTATGACTATTTTGTCTGTATGTGGCTGATTCTTCCATGAGGTAGCATTCATGCAGATTATGAAGTATATAGTGCTTCATAACTTATGTGGTGAGTGAGTCCTGTGTTTGGTCTTCACATTTTAAAGGAGCAGTATAAAAGTATTTTTCCTGATCCCAGCAGGCTGATTTACTTAACTTTAGGGGTTCTTACCAAATATCCTGAACTATAAAATGGCTTTTATTTCAATGTCATTTAATGTTTAAGTGTACTAGGGGAAAAATTAGGATAATAAACAATCACAGTCTGAGTATACACTCTCCCCAGTGATTACCCTTCATTTCTCAACTCTTCTGCCTCAGTGTATCTATTCTTGTAGTAGAAAAGGGGTGCCTCCCTTCCAGCACTCACACCTGCTCACTTGCTTCTTTTCATGTTTACCCTTTCTCTGATGCAATGCCAAGAGTAAACCCTTTCAAGAGGTTAGGCCAGGGGCTTCTGGGTGGCTCAGTAGATAAGGTGTCTGATTCTAGATTTCGTCTCAGGTCATGATCTCAGAGTTTTCAAAGGATGTGGGATCAAGCCTCACATGTGCTGACAGTGCAGAGCCTGGTTGGGAATCTCTCTCTCCCTCTCTCTCTGTCCCTCCCCTGCTCAGAATCACTTGCTCTCTCTCTCTCTCTCTCTCTCTCTCTCTCTCTCTCTTTCTTCAGCTCTCAAAAATAAATAAATAATCCTTTAAGAGAAAGAGTTTAGGTCATTGCAAACATTTGAGTTAAACAGACATTATGCCATAGATTTTTGTATATATTCCTTTATTCAGTCTACTTTGGTTAGCAGTTATAAAGATGGTTGTAGAATTTTCTTTTCTATCTTTCCAGCCTGCCTTAGCAGACTTCCGTTTCTCCCTCTCCTTTACTAAAGTCTAGATTCAAAAAAAAATAAAATAAAAACAAAAACATTCACTAAAACAAAAATTGAGGGACCACTAGGCCTTCTTTTCAGCCCTGTATTCCTTGCTATTGAACTTCATCACAAAATAAAACATTTGTACCTTAAAAGGTGCTATTATTTACTTTTCCCTGAAAGTACTGTTTCCATCTTTGTACTTCTGCTTATATTAATCCCTTAGACTATGAAGTCCTTCCTTCTTGTTATGACTGTAAAATCTTTTTGCTAATTAATATTCAGATCAAATGCCATTTTCTCTAAGAACACTCTTCTGATTTCCCAATGAAGAATTAAATAATTCTCTTCTTTCCTCTCAAACGCTTAAAATCATTTCTTAACTCTGCAATTAGTGTAGTACTGATTATATCCTGCTGCATCTTATAGTTATCTTTAAGTTACAATCTGGTAGCCAACGAGCGTGTGATCCCCTTGAGGACAGAGATCATGTCCCTTTTATATTTTAATTTACCACAACATTAAGCGTATTGGTTTGTTCATTGGTTAAATAATGATTCTCTTAATAGATAGCAAACAAATATATCAATATAGCCAATACTTCTCCCTTACTTAACCTAATAAAAGAGTCAATGTAAAAATTCGGTTTCATAGATTTAACTGGAAATGGTGTCAGTCTCTACCTGTGAAAGCACTGCAAACCAATCAAAGTTTAGACTCTTAAAACAGATGCTAAATAACTAGATTAAAAATAGATCAAATGGGTTGAAAATTATTTCCTGGTCCTCTGTAACTGAAAGCTTAATGTAGGACCCCTATTTCTTGGAATCACCTTCAGTATTTACAAAATGAAGTATAACACAGTTAGCCTTGTACAACGGGATCTTTTACTTTTTATGAGAAGAATATTACAAACAAGTCATTCATTATGAGGAATTATGAATCACAAAGGTGAATAGATACAATTTTTTTATTTGAATAGCCAACTAGGATCTATAAATGTCCACTAGCTAAATTACAATAAAGTAAGCTAAATCTAGGAATGCATCCTAAATAAACAATTTAAGATGTAGACAAAGATTATGTGTAAAATTGTTCCTTGAAATACCACTGTGGCAGAAAGTGGAAGTAATAGACAGTGTATCTATTAGTGTGTGTCTCCAGTTTACTTTCTACCCTTCCTGACGCCTCTGGGACTTGGGATACTGACTTGCACAGACTGTATCAAAAGACTCCCCTTAACCTCTGGCTTCAGGTTAGGTTCAGCCTGTGAGAACCCTTGGGGGGAGACAGAAAGAAAAGACGAGAGATGTCATAGTATTTATTCGGCTGATTCGTTCCCCATAAGATCTCCTTCACTAAGTGTATCTCTCTACAGAAAAGCACTGTTGTTCTTGAAGTGGCCCACACTACAGCTCCCTTTTTTCCCCAGGTTTTACTAATCTCTTCTTTTCTCATCTAGCCTCAGTTCCAGATTTATTGCTTGTAATTTCCTTATGCTCTTTCCTTTGTATTAAAACATCCTCAAGTTGTTCTTAATTGTTTACCATCTGTTTCCTATAGAGACTCTGACTAAGACAAAATGTAAGCACTCTGAGAGTCAGGTCATGCTTTCCTATGTTCCCTTTCTCCTGTCTCTATGACCCTGACTGGCTACATTGGAAGGAGGAGCCCCTCCTTGTCCTGTTAGGAATGTAGCCTACACTAAAATCAACCTTTTATAAACCACTGATATTTGGGATGTTTCTTACAATTGTATAATAGTCAAACTTGTCGTGACTAATAAATATTCAACTGTCAGGCAAGGTTCTAAGCATTGTGAAGAAAATAAAAAACAAAGCCCCTGGCCACAGGGAATTTATATTCTGCTAATGTGAGAAAGATAACTAAAAAATAGAGAATATGCTCTTAATTTTTGAGTAGTAAGTATCATGATGAAAAAAAACGAGTAGTGGTAGTTTGCATACTTTACCATTTGTATTAGTTTCCTAGGGATACTAGACAAAATACCATACACTTAGTTGCCGAAACAACAGAAATATATACTCTCACGGTTCTGGAGGTTCTTAGTTCAAAATCAAGGTGTTGACAGCACACTTCTCCTTCTGAAACCTGTCTTCGGAGAATTCTTTCTTGATGCTTACTAGCTTCTGGTGGCAGCCATCAGTTTTTGGCATTTCTTGGTTTGCAGCTGCATCATTCGAATTTCGAATGTCATATGACATTCTCCCTATGCTTCTATGTCCTCTTCTTATAAGGTCTACTCCCGTATGACATCATCTTAGTCCTATCTGTCATGACCCTATTTGCAAACAAGTGTACATTCTGCAGTCCTGGGAGTTAATACTTCAACATGTTTTGGGGGGCAGACACAATTCAACCCATAACACTGCTAGGGTCAGTATCTCTAAATGCAATAAGGTAATAGTAACTATAAAAATAAATATTCAAATGGAGCACATCCTGCATTTGATATATAATTATAAAATAAGTTGTAATTGCTAAAGACCTCATTGTTATATAATATTTACAGCAAACTGATGTTTTTCATGTTCTCTGTAAACATGTTTTTTTGTTGTTGTTGCAACCACAATGTTTTCACCTATGAGAAGTATCCTCAGAACTTTTACCAACACCTAATTAAAAAAAATTATGTTTATTTAATTTTGAGAGAGAGAGAGGGGTAGAGAAAGAGGGAGACACAGAATCTGAAGCAGGCTCCAGGCCCCGAACTGTCAGCCCAGAGCCCAACAGAGGCTCAAACCCATGAACCATGGGTTCATGAGATCATGACCTGAGCTGAAGTTGGATGCTTAACCGACTGCGCCACCCAGGCGCACTTACCAACACCTAATTTTTTAACAAGTTGAAAACATAGTAAATAATTCAATTTACCCTGTGAATGTTTTGTTTTTTGTTTCTTTGGACTGAATATCCCTGTGATTGACAGGATGAAATGTTTAACTATGCAAAGAGCCATATTTCTTATTGTGACGTTCATCACTGGGTAATTTTACTTTTATTATGTCAATTGTGTTTTGCTTGGAAACAAAAATCCACTGAATATTACAGCATATAAATGTTAATACATTCTTAAAAATTAATAATTTCCTATTACTTTACCATCATATCTTCTGAACAATAAAAGCATATTTAATTGATACCTTTACCTGTTAGGAAAGAGCCAAACTAAATTAAAGGTTATTAAAAATGCACCCTGAAGAAGAAATAATATAGAAGGAAAACATAGGAAATTTACCTATTTTAAAAAGCTAAATTGCATATTACCAAGACAATATGCTTGGCTTAGAGCATGTGTTTTGTTTGTTTGTTTGCTTGTTTTTATTAATTAGTGGAGTGTATTTGTTAGAGCAGCTTTGGTTAAGAGAAAAAGTGACTAGAAAGTATAGAGTTCCAATATACCCTCTCTCTTTATTATTTATTTATACCCTCTCCCTTTCCCCCATTTCCTATTATTGACATCTTGCACTTGTGTGGTACATTCGTTATAATTGATGAACCACATATATACACTGTTATTAGCCAAAGTCTATAGTTCAGAGTTCACTCTGAATATAGTACAGTTCCATGGGTTTTGCGAAATGCATAATGTTGTGTATCCACCATGGAGTAGCACACATAATAGGTTCTCTGCCCTGAAAATCCCTGTGTTCCACTCATTCATCCCCCCCACACCTATACCCCGGCAACTACTCTTTTTTTTTCACTATCTCTATAGTTTTGCTCTTTCCAGGGGGTCATGTAGTTTGAATCATACCGTATGAAGACTTTTCAGATGCTTCTTTCGCGAAGCAATATGCATTCAAGATTGCTCCATGCCTTATCATGACTGAACAGCTTATTTCTGTTTAATTCCCGAATGGTATCCTACTATATAGATGTACCTGAATTTAGCTGTTGTTTGTCCGTTTACCTTTTGAAGGCCAACTTGGTTGCTTCCAAGTCTTAACAGTTGTTAATAAAGCTGAAATAAACCTTTGTGTGCAAGTTTTTGTATATAGGCATGGTACAGTATGCTGTGTCTTTGTTCTAAAATGCTACCGTGTAAACAAATCTGAAGCAAGCACTGCATTGCTGACTTTGGTTTCTAATCCTTAAGGCAACCTGTTTTTACAAATTTTGAAAAGAGATTTTTTTTACTGTCGATTTTGTAAAATAATATACTGTCCTGGCCTTGACATAATAAGTCACTAGGTTCACTTTCCATTCTTAATATGTTTAAGAAATTAGCACCCATATCCTTAGACCAACATCTAGGTTACAAGAAGGAAAGGGAGCACAAACACTTCCTGAATATATGCATCATATCAGAAATGATGCAAAGCATTACAGTTCTATAATCTCTTTATTAAGGTAGGGAACATAAGTAATGCTAGTTGATTCATATTTTCAAAGGAGCAATCTATATTCAAACTCACTTACTTTTACTGAAAAACTTCTGTACCAAACAAAACAAACAAAATCACTGTAGTAATTCAAATAATTCTTAATTACATATTAACTCTAAACTCCATGAATCATTATACAGATTGCCTCTCCTTTGGTGTATCAAATCATATACAAACCATTGTTTGCTGCTGCTCTTTTATTTTATTTTGTTTTAGATTCTATTTTATTTCTAGTAAAATATTAGCTGGTTGATTGGGATATCAAAAGGTGAAGAAAGAGAACACAGAAGAAATATTTGAAGCATTAATGGCTGAACATTTTCCAAAATTAAAAACATACACCAAATACAAATCTAAGGAGCTCAGAAAATGGCAACCACAATAAAAGCCAGATTTTACACTCAGGTGTGTCATATTCAAACTGCAGAAAAGGAAAGACAGAGATATTTTGAGAGGAGCCAAAAATAAGCAAAACAACTTTTCTACAGAGAAATAAGTATGACAGTAGATTTCTCATCATAAACCATGGAAGCAAGAAGAGAGTGGGGTGACATATTTAAAGTGTTTAAAGTGAAGAAAAAATCAAAACCTAAATTTCTATAGTGGGTGAAATTATCCTTCAGTAGTGAGGAATAGAGACCTCAAGCAAACAAAAACTGAGAAGCTTCATGGCCAGTAAACCTGCCTTCAGAAATGTCAAAAAAAAAGTACTTCAGGGAGAAGAAAAGTTACATAGGTCAGAAAAAGGATCTGCAAATAGAAAAGAAGACTATCAAAGAAACAGTACATGAAAGTAGAATAAAATATTTTCTTATATTGATCTAAGAGATAATATTTTGCTTAAAGTAATAATAATAATGTATTGGGTGAGTACAGCATATGAATAAATATGATAAATGTCAACAATGTCATAAAGAATGGGAAGGAGGAATGGGGAATACTTTGCTATAAGGTACTGATACTATGCACACAGTGATATTTGTATTATTTAATTAATTAATTATTATTTTTTAATTTTTGAAGTTTATTTTGAGAGAGGAGAGAGAGTGAGCAGGGAGGGGCAGAGAGAGAGGGAGAGAGAGAATCCCAAGCAGGCTTTGAGCTGTCGGAGCAGAGCCGGATGCTGGGTTTAGCTCACAAACCGTGAGATTATGACCTGAGACGAAACCAAGACTCGGATGCTTAACTGAGTCACCCAGGCACCCCGTGTTATTTATTTGAAATGTTATTTGAAGGTGGGCTAAGATTAGGTAAACATGTATATTACGAACTCTATGGCAACCACTAAAAATTTCTTTTAAGTGTGTTAGCATTCTAATGGAAGAGATATAGTGGAATAATGCAAAATGTCAGAACCAGAGAAGGCAGAAAAAAGAGGGGAAAGGGCAAAAAAAAAAAACAAGTGATATTAATAGAGAACAGCTACAAACATGGTGGATGTCATCTAAATATATCAATAATAACTTTAAATGTACATGGTCTAAATACACCAATTGAAAGACAAATATTGTCAGCACAAATAAAAATATAAGACCCAACATCTAGTTGACAGCTTTCCCTTTATTTAAGTTATAAATCTGGACATCATTTCAAATCTAATTCATAAATTTAAAATTTCATAGGGGCGCCTGGGTGGTGCAGTCTGTTAAGTGTCCGACTTCAGCCAGGTCACGATATCGCGGTCCATGAGTTCGAGCCCCGCGTCAGGCTCTGGGCTGATGGCTCAGAGCCTGGATCCTGTTTCCGATTCTGTGTCTCCCTCTGTCTCTGCCCCTCCCCCGTTCATGCTCTGTCTCTCTCTGTCCCAAAAATAAATAAACGTTGAAAATAAAATAAAATAAAATAAAATTTCATGTTGATGAATGTACTTTCTCTTAAATAGTTCAGTGATTTTTATATAAACATCCCAGGGTAACATACAAGTAACTGATATTTACCATTTAAAATCCCAGCATGTATGTGACATTGTAGTCTTTCTTGTGGTTATCTGCCCAGATATATCTTTGAATAGTCTCTTCCCTACTGAAATTCCATGACATTCATAGATCAAGAATTCATATTGAGGTAAAAATCAAGTTTATCCCCTCAAATTTTTACATATCCAATTTTTATTTACTATTCTATATCAAATTCTAGAGAAAATTACAATTAGAAAAATCACATAAATTTTAAGAAACCATGAATCTTTAATATAGGAGAGTCCATAATTTGTGCTTACATTTTCTTGTACAAGACCTGCATATTGTTTTTATATTTTCCCCATGGTTAGCACCAATCCATGGTTTCTGTATCAAATGAGGCAATTTATTTAACAAGGCATTTACTAGACAAGATTTGAATGACCACAATGCCTATATAGAAAAGTGAACAATTGGCTCGTTTCTGCTTTTTTATTATTAGGTAAATACTTATGAAGAATGACAAAAAGTAATACGAGAGAAGGAATATGATGGATAGTTGATAGAAGATATGGTGGGAAATATAGAATTGGTTAATGTACAACTCAGTTGTTTTGAAACCTACTTGCTAGGGGTGCCTGGGTTGCTTCGTTGGTTAAGCATCTGACTTTTGATCTCAGCTCAGGTCATGACCTCATGGTTCTTGAGTCGAGCCCAGCATTGGGCTCCATGCTGATGTCATGGAGCCTTCTTGGGATTCTGTCTCTCCCTCTCTCTGCTGCTCCTCTGCTGTCTCTCTCTCTCTCTCTTTAAATAAATAAACTTAAAAAAAGAGAGAGAAATGAAACCTACTTGCTATTCTGTGCTAAATTGTGTGTGAGTTTTATCAGGATGAAGTGGTCTTCTGTATCAGAAACGATAGTGTAGAAATAACAGAATTATTTTGTATTTCTAAGTAGTAATAACCATGAATAGATAGATCTCTTCTTCATAGTTAGAAAAAAAGTCAATAGCATCCTAAATCTACAGGCACATGTGTATGTATAATTTACACTTTTACAAAGCATTTAGTTTTCTAGAAATTAACAAGAAGGGGAAACGCATAAGTGACAGAATATAGAACTTGTCCCTAAAGTCTGTTGGGATTTCTACGTCTCCCAGCCAATGTTTGACTTTTGTGGAGAACATCAACTAGTTTATATACTAGAAACCATTTGTTTAGGAAGAGCATACTTCAGTGCATGCAAAGTCTATGCAAGTTTCTTTACTGATCTCCTTTCAAGCAATGGGAACTTTCTGGAAAAGAAAGATTCTTTTATTGCAGATCCACAGAGCAATCTACAGTTCATAGTTGTTACTGTTGTCTCACAGCACCCATATTAATACCCAGGTAGAAAGTAAACCAAAAATTAAAAGAAGTAGCTGAAACTTCATTTTGTCCTCAATTTGAGCAAACTTAGGTAAAAATTGATACATTAACCATGATATCTAGAGAAAGTAGGCGACTGGAAAGAACATTTGGCAAACCTAAAATATTTATTATTAAGGATTTAAATGTTTTTCTTTTAAACTATTGGAAATAAAAGTCAAATATGTCATCCATAGTAACCATATACATACTAATTACATTGAAATCTTAATTGACCCACATAGCCGACTAAGAATGAAGTGTCAAAAGTTTTTGTAATTTGTAATTGGAATCATAGGAAAGGATGAGTATTCAATGATAAATATTAAAACTAGTTTTCTAATTTTTACAGTGATTTATACAGAGGAAGAAACATCATTTACATCAAACATTTTTCTACATATGAAAATAAATTTTGCTTGTGAAATCTGTACTATTTTACATTTTGCTAAATATATTCAACCACATGAAAAACATAGAATAGAATCCATATCTTGATTTGTCTCCTATCTTCATAGATTCTAAACATTGAGTTAGGACTCAGAAAAGACCAGAAAGCATTTAGTGAATTTGAATGTTGTATTCTAAATAAGACCATGCTGATTTGATCTTGTCCTTTGCTGTTCTAATGCATTAAAGTAGCAAATTAAAGTTTCCATTGCTATAAAGGTTAACTAATTACTACCAAAAAGTCTGTCATTTTTCTTAATGGTTGCAACAGCCTTTAATTATCAATATAAAAAAGCAAGTTATTTACTACAAGTGAAAACATTATGTATGTTAAGAGTTGTTTACTTGGACTTTTTTTCTTAATACAAGCATTTATAGCATAATTTCATTCTAACATCTGCTTTTGCTGCATCCCATAGGTTTTGGAATGTTGTGTTTTCTTTTTCTTTTGTTTTGAGACATATTTTGATTTGCCATTTGATTTCCTATTTCACCCCTTGGTTGTGCAGTACTGTGTTGTTTAATATTTATGTATTACGTATTTAATATTTACATTGTTAAAAAAAAGGAGTATACGCACACACACACACACACACACGCACACACACTTTGGAATATTATTCAACCATAAAAAGAATTTGCCACTTATAGCAACAATGATGGATCTGGAGGGCATAATGCTAAATGAAATAAGTCAGACAAACACAAATATATGATTTCACTCATATGAGGAATGTAAGAAACAAAACAAAGATAGAAGAGACAAAGAAACAGACTCTTAAATATAGAGAACAAACTGATGGTTAGCAGGGAGGAGGTGGGTGCAGGGATAGTTGAAATAGGTGAAGGGGATTAAGAATACACTTACCTTGGGGCGCCTGGGTGGCTCAGTCGGTTAACCATCCGACTTTGGCTCAGGTCACGATCTCACTGTCCGTGGGTTCGAGCCCCGCATCGGGCTCTGTGTTGACCACTCAGAGCCTGGAGCCTGTTTCGGATTCTGCGTCTCCCTCTCTCTCTGACCCTCCCCCGTTCATGCTCTGTCTCTCTCTGTCTCAAAAATAAATAAATGTTAAAAAAAAATTAAAAAAAAAAGAATACACTTACCTTGAGTACTGAGTAATGCATAGAATTGTTTAATCACTATATTGTACAATGGGAACTAATGTAACACTGTATGTTAATTTAACACACACACACAACACACTCACAAAAAGGTATTTTCCAGTAACATTCAGGCCTATGTCAATTTGAGTACTTTGTAGGTCAGGATTCTAATAAGTAGTAAGTGAAAAATTACTTATTTCTATCCATAGCATGCTTGAGTCTATACAGTAAGTACAGTTCTGTACCTTTTGATGGCTCCCAACTAAGAATAGTTAGGGAACAAAACTGCTACATATATGTAGCAAGCAATATATGAACAATGCTAAATTATACAACTATTTTATCCACCAAATAACATTTTTTGAGCAACAACTGTGTTAGAAATGTGTGCTGCAGAAATGAAGGAATGAAACTAGTGTGCATTTTACTCTTGGGAGAAGGATTATGAAAAAAGCAGAAACCAAAAAAAAAAAATCAGAGCAGAATCAAATAAAGCATGAAGTATATATATGCAGAAAAAATTGAAAAACATTTCTTTAGGGAAGCGATAAATCTTTATGATGAAATTGTACTTAATTTGGACTTAGGTTGAAAGAAATGAATTTAACTCTAAAGGTATAAAATACTCTGAAGTACAAAGGGAACATAAAATGAGTAATTACTTTAAGAAATATTCATGCACTCATTCACTCACTAAGCATGTGTAAATCTGGAAGTGGGGGAAAAAAATACCCTTATGAATGGAGCATGAAGGGGAACATAATAGTAAGGACTGGGAAGGGCATGATGAAATCAATGGCTAGAAGGTCTTAAATTCCTTCCTAAATGAATGCTATAAGGCAAGTTAGAACCAGTTCAATCTATTCCAAGCCTCATCATAACAGTCTGGAAACTCCCAATAGATAAAAGTGGGCACAGAGAACAAATTAGAATGAATGCAGGCCAATAAAAGATATCAGGAGGATCTGAATTGCTTCAGACCATTGTCCTTCCAAACAGTAATGCAAGGAACTGTAATAATTAAAATAATAATGATAATATGCTTCATTAATCACTTTGATTTAAATATAGTCTATCCAAGAAGTAATGGGCTATTAGAGCTCAGTATGTTTCTACGTCAGGTGATCTATAGAAATCCTAGTCTATAGTCACATTCTTCCACTTCACAATCAAAGCCCTCCTATAGTGTACCGCAGTCATTCCCCCATACGGGACACAAATTATTTATCTATGATTGTGCTGATTGAAATAGAGCATCCAATGCCAGGACCTAATTCTGGCTAAAGAGAATCTGGTGTAGGACTTTGGTTTTAATCATAAGTTTGGAAAGCTTTTCCTAGCACTAAATTATTTTTTTTTAATGTTTATTTTTGAGAGAGAGAAAAAGAGAGACAGAGACAGAGCACAAGCTGGGGAGGGGCAGAGAAAGAGGGAGACACAGAATCCAAAGCAGGATCCGGACTCTGAGCTGTCAACACAGAGCCTAATGCGGAGCTTGAACCCACAAACCATGAGATCATGACCTGAGTTGAAGTCGGACGTTTAAACAACTGAACCACCCAGGCGCTCCTATAGCACTAAATTTTAAGTGAGATATTATATGGTCTTGTACATGAGGGAAGTGTTTCTGTGAAAATGGGTCCAAACCCAAGGAAGGATAGATAACGAAGATAAGCTGAATTCTGATTACTTCTTTTGGATCTTTACATCACTTTACCTGAAACCAGATTACCCCTGGGCTTAGTTATATAAGTCATTTGTTTTTCTCCTTTATGTTAGTGCCACCAAAAAAGTCTTTTTTTTTTGGTCTGAAGCCATCTTTTATTTTCATTTTTTAAAGCTTTATTGAAGTATAATTTATATACACAACACTGCACATATTTAATGAATACAATTTGATGACTTTGGGCATATGCATATGCTAATGACACTGCAATCAAAATAATAAACATATCCATCACCTCCAAAAGTTTCCTTAGGTCTCTTTTTGTTTGTTTTTTCATGTTAAGAACACTTAACATGAGATCTAACTCTTAACAAAATTTATGTTTAAATATTTTTTTAATTTATTTTTTAATATAATTTATTGTCAAACAGTGTGTATAGTGTGCTCTTGGTTTGGGGAGTAGATTCCCATGGTTCATCACTTACATACAACACCCAGTGCCCATCCCGACAAGTGCCCTCCTCAATGCCCATCAACCCACTTTCCCCTTTCCCCCAACCCCCATCAACCCTTAGCTTGTTCTCTGTATTTAACCCTCTCTTATGGTTTGCCTCCCTCCCTCTCTGTTTATAAGTATTTTTTTCCCCTTCCCTTCCTCGATGGTCTTCTGTTAAGTTTCTCAAGTTCCACATATGAGTGAAAACATATGATATCTGTCTTTCTCTGGCTGACTTATTTCACTCAGCATTATACCTTCCAGTTCCATCCACGTTGCTGCAAATAGCCAGATTTCATTCTTTCTCATTGCCAAGTAGTATTCCATTGTATATGTAAACCACATCTTCTTTATCCATTCGTCAGTTGATGGCCATTTAGGCTCTTTCCATAATTTGGCTATTGTTTAAAGTGCCGCTATAAACATTGGAGTACATGTGCCCTATGAATCAGCAGTCCTGTATCCTTTGCATAAATTCCTAGTAGTGCTATTGCTGGGTTGTAGGGTAGTTCTATTTTTAATTTTTTGAAAAACCTCCCCACTGTTTTCCAGAGTGGCTGCACCAGTTTGCATTCCCACCAATAATGCAAGAGTGTTCCCATTTCTTCACATCCTCTCCAGCATCTGTTGTTTCCTGAGTTGTTAATTTTAGCCACTCTGACCAGTATGAGGCGGTACCTCAGTGTGGTTTTGATTTGTATTTCCCTGATGGGGAGTGATGGTGAGCATCCTTTTATGTGTCTGTTGGCCATCTGAATGTCTTTTGTGGAGAAGTGTCTATTCATATCTTCTGTCCATTTCTTCACTGGATTATTTGTTTTTTGGGTGTTGAGTTTGGTAAGTTCTTTCTAGATTTTGGATACTAACCTTTTATCCAATATGTTATTTGCAAATATCTTTTCCCATTCCTTTGGTTGACTTGTAGTTTAGTTGACTATTTCCTTTGCAGTGCAGAAGCTTTTTATCTTGACGAGGTCCCAATAGTTCATTTTTGCTGTTAATTCCCTTGCCTTTGGAGATGTGTTGAGCAAGAAATTGCTGTGGTTGAGGCCAGAGAGGTTGTTGCCTGCTTTCTCCTCTAGGGTTTTGATAGTTTCCTGTCTCAAATTTAGGTCTTTCATCCATTTTGAGTTTATTTTTATTTATGGTATAAGAAAGTGGTCCAGTTTTATTCTTCTGCAATTTGCTGTCCAGTTCTCCCAGCATCATTTGCTAAAGAGACTGTCTTTTTTCCATTGTATATTCTTTCCTGCTTTGTCAAAGATTAGTTGGCCATACATTTGTGGGTCCAATTCTGGGTTCTCTATTCTATTCCATTGGTATATGTGTCTGTTTTTATGCCAATACCATACTGTCTTGATGATTACAGCTTTGTAGTAGATGCTAACGTCTGGGATTGTGATGCCTCCCGCTTTGGTTTTCCTCTTCAATATTACTTTGCCTATTTGGGGTCTTTTGTGGTTCCATGAAAATTTTAGGATTGTTTGTTCTAACTTTGGGAAGAATGCCAGTACAGTTTTGATTGGGATTGCATTGAATGTGTAGATTGCTTTGGGCAGTATTGATGTTTTAACAATATTTATTCTTCTAATCCATGAGCATGGAATGTTTTTCAATTTCCTTGTGTCTTCTTCAATTTCCATCATAAATTTTCTGTAGTTTTCAGCATACAGATCTTTTATATCTTTGGTTAGGTTTATTCCCAGGTATTTTACGGTTCTAGGTACAATTGTAAATGGGATCAGTTTCTTGATTTCTCTTTCTATTGCTTCGTTATTGGTGTATTGAAATGCAACCGATTTCTGTATGTTGATTTTGTATCCTGTGACTTTGCTCAAAGTTCTAGCAGCCTTTGGGTGGAGTCTTTCAGGTTTTCCATGTAGAGTATCATGTCGTCTGCAAAAAAGTCAAAGTTTGACTTCTTCTTTGCCAATTTTGATGCCTTTGATTTCCTTTTGTTGTCTGATTGCTGATGCTAGGACTCCCAACACTATGCTAAACAACAGTGGTGACCCTGTCTTGTCACCTGATCGTGTTCCTGATCTCAGGGAGAAAGCTCTCAGTTTTTCCCCATTGAGGATGATATTAGCTGTGGGCTTTTCATATATGTCTTTTATGATTAGAAATTTTCCTTCTATCCCGACTTTCTTGAGGATTTTTATCAAGAGAGGATGCTGTATTTTGTCAAATACTTTTTCTACATCTGTTGACAGGATCATATGGTTCTTATCCTTTCTTTCATTAATATGATGTATCACATTGATTGATTTTGAATGTCGAACCAGCCCTGCAGCCCAAGAATGAATCCCACTTGATCATGGTGGGTAATTCTTTTAATATGCTGTTTAATTTGATTTGCTAGTATCTTGTTGAGAATTTTTGCTTCCATATTCATTAGGGATATTGACCTATATTTCTTCTTTTTTGTGGGGTCTCTGTCTGGTTTGGGAATCAAGGTAATGCTGGCTTCATAGAATGAGTCTGGAAGCTTTCCTTCCGTTTGTATTTTTTTGGAACACCTTGAGAAGGATAGCTACTAACTCTGCTTTAAATATCTGGTAGGATTTCCCAGGGAAGCCATCAGGCCCAGGACTCTTATTTTGGGAAGATTTTTTGATAACGGATTCATTTTCTTCACTAGTTATGGGTCCGTTCAAATTTTCTTCCCATTTCAGTTTTGCTAGTGTGTGGGTGTCTAGGAATTTGTCCATTTCTTCCAGGTTGTCCAGTTTGTTGGCATATAGTTTTTCATGGTATTCTCTGATGATTACTTATATTTATGAGGGATTGGTTGTGATAAGTCCATTTCTGTTCATGATTTATTTGGTTTTTCTCTCTTTTCTTTTTGAGAAATCTGGGTAGGAGTTTATCAATTTTGCTTATTTTTTCAAAAAACTAGCTCTTACTTTCATTGATCTGTTTTACTGTTTTGGGGGGGTTCTATATTATTTATTTCTGCTTTAATCTTTATTATTTCTCTTTGGCTGCTAACCTTGGGGTTTCTTTGCTGTTCTGCTTCTAGTTCCTTTAGGTGTGCTGTTAGATTTTGTATTTGGGATTTTTCTTGTTTCTTGAGATAGGCCTGGATTGCAATGTATTTTCCTCTTAGGCCTGCCTTGCTGCATCCCAAAGGGTTTTAACTGTCATGTTTTTATTTTCATTTGTTTCTGCATGTTTTTTAATTTCTTCTTTAATTGCCTGGTTGACCCATGCATTGTTTAGTAGGATATTCTTTAACCTCCATGCATTTGGAGGTTTTCCAAACTTTTCCCTGTGGCTGATTTCAAGTTTCATAGAATTGTGATCTGAAAATGTGCTTGGTTTGATCTCAGTTCTTTTATATTTATTGAGGGCTGTTTTGTGGCCCACTATGTGATCTATGTGGGAGAATGTTCCATGTGCACTCAAGAAGAATGTGTATTCTGCTGTTTTAGGAGGATAAGCTCTGAATATATCTGTCATGTACATCAGGTCAGGTGGATCATTCAAGGCGATTGTTTCTTTATTGATTCTCTGCTAGATGATCATGTCAGTTGTTGCAAGTGGACTATTAAAGTCCCCTGCAATTACCACATTCTTACCAATAAGATTGCTTATGTTTGTGATTGTTTTAAATATTTGGGTGCTTCTGAACTGAGTGCATAAACATTTATAATTGTTTTTAATTGTAGCTCCTCTTGGTGGATAGAACCCATAATAATGATATAATGCCCTTCTTCATCTCTTGTTACAGACTTTAGTTTAAAATCTAGTTTGTGTGATATAAGTATGGCTACTCCAGCTTTCTTTTGACTTCCAGTGCATGATAGATAGTTCTCCATCCTGTCAATCTGAAGGTGTCCTCAGATCGAAAATGGGTCTCTTGTAGACAGGAAATAGATGGGTCTTGTTTTTGTATCCAATCTGATACCATGTCTTTTGATAGGAGCATTTAGTCCATTTACATTCAGTGTTATTATTGAAGGATATGGATTTAGAATCATTGTGTTATCTGTAGGTTTCATGCTTATAGTGATGTCTCTGGTCCTTTGTCTCTGGTCTGCAACATTCCACTCAGAGTCCCCCTTAGGATCTCTCATAGGGCTGGTTTAGTGGTGATGAACTCCTTCAGTTTTTTATTTTTTGGTTTTTGGGTTTTTTTTTGTCTGAGAAAACCTTTGTGTCTCCTCCTATTCTGAATGACAGGCTGCTGGATAAAGGATTTTGGCTGCATATTTTTCCTATATAGCACATTGAAAATCTCCTGCCACCATTTCTGGCCTGCCAAGTTTCAGTTGATCAGTCTGCTACTACCCTTATGTGTCTACCCTTGTAGGTTAAGGCCCGTTTGTCCCTAGCTGCTTTCAGAATTCTCTCTTTATCTTTGTATGTTGCCAGTTTCACTATGATGTATTCTGCAGAAGATCGATTCAAGTTATGTCTGAAGGGAGTTCTCTGTGCCTCCTGAATTTCAACGTGTATTTCCTTCCCCATATTGGGGAAGTTCTCAGCTGTGATTTGTTCAAGTACACCTTCCACCCCCTTCTCTCTTTTCATCTTCTGGAACTCTTATGATATGCATATTATTACATTTCATTAAATAAATTAGTTCTCTAATTCTCCCCTCATGGTCTAGATTTTTTTTTTATCTCTCTTTTTCTCAGATTCATATTTTTCCATAATTTTATCTTCTATTTCACTTATTATCCCCTCTGCCTCGTTAATCCTCACTGTCACCACCTCTAGTTTATTTTGTATCTCATTGAACAGCATTTTTAAAAATTTAAATATTTATTAATTTTTGAGAGAGAGAGAGACAGAATGTGAGAGGGAGAGAGAGATGAAGACACAGTATCTGAAGCAGGCTCCAGGCTCTGAGCTGTTAGCCCAGAGCTCAATGTGGGGCTTGAACTCACAAGTGGTGAGATCATGACCCGAGCCTAATTCGGACACTTAACCTACTGAGCCACCGAGGTGATCCTCATTTAGAGCATTTTTTAATTCATCATGACTGTGTTTTAGTTCCTTGATCCCTGCAGCAATAGATTCTCTGCTGTCTTCTATGCTTTGTTTCAAGGCCAGTGATTAATTTATGACTATTATTCTAAATTCTTGTTCAGTGATATTGTTTATGTCTGTT
This sequence comes from Lynx rufus, assembly GCF_022079265.1. Classification (NCBI taxonomy): domain Eukaryota; kingdom Metazoa; phylum Chordata; class Mammalia; order Carnivora; family Felidae; genus Lynx; species Lynx rufus. The sequence continues at coordinate 49,346,990 of NW_025814827.1, forward strand.
TTGATTAATTCTTTAGCTGTCATTTCTTCCTGGAATTTCTTTTGAGGAGAATTCTTACATTTTGTCATTGTGGCTAGTTTTCTGTCCCTTGTTTGTATTAAGAGCTTGTTACGTGTTCTGCACCTGCGAGCACTACTATATTAAAGAGGGTCATACAATGTCCAGGACTTGGCCCTTCAGGAGGTGTTTTTTTTTTTTAATTTTTTTTTCAACGTTTATTTATTTTTGGGACAGAGAGAGACAGAGCATGAATGGGGGAGGGGCAGAGAGAGAGGGAGACACAGAATCGGAAACAGGCTCCAGGCTCTGAGCCATCAGCCCAGAGCCTGACGTGGGGCTCGAACTCACGGACCGCGAGATCGTGACCTGGCTGAAGTCGGACGCTTAACCGACTGCGCCACCCAGGCGCCCCAGGAGGTGTTTTTTGAAGTGTGTTACTTGCTCTCTGTTGTTGTGACTTTGGTTGCTTTATCTCCCTACTTGTAGTGATGTTTTGGACCCTCCACCAGGAGTGCTTTGATTTGTTCATTGAAATATCCCTGGAAAAGAAAAGCAAACAAACAAACAAAAAACAGAAACAAAACAAAACAAAACACACCAGCTACAATAAAACAACAGGGCAGGGAAAAAGAAAAGAAATGAAAATTGACCAGGCAGAGAAACTATATGGCTTAATCCAGAGAAAGAGAGAGGAAAATAAAGGAGATATAGAACAGGTATAAAGAAATGGATTAAATTTGTCTGCTTAAACAAACCAACAACCAGAATAACCAGACTAGAGGAGGGGAGAAATAATGAGAAAAGGAAGAAAAGTGTGTGTGTGTGTGTGTGTGTGTGTGTGTGTGTGTGTGTATGAATTGTCCAAGAATTAAATCAGAAAATGCAGAAATGCTGGGTACCTTGGAACCAGGGGCAGCGCTGGTCTGGAGGAGGGGCTGTCTGGTTGGTCAGAGTCAATCATCAATCTCTGGTGGATAAGCAGTTACCAAGTGCAGAGGGCGTGGTTTGGTGTAGGCAGGTCCTGCCTCCACTGTGAGCCCGTTGTCCCTTCCCGGAATCCCCACGTTGTTGATAATGGGGAAAAAAATGACGACACCCCAGTCTCTCCTCCATGGACCAGTGTCTCAAACCACTTTGTTCCTCACAGTGTCTTCACAGTGCTGTGGTCATGAATGAGGCAGTTTGTCCCGCTCTGCTGACTTGACTCCCCTGCCACCTGGTGCTAGGCGGGGATTCAAACCCCAGTGTCTTAGAGTGTCACTTCATGTGTCCCAGTTCCCGAGAAGTGCTCCTCCACGCCACTGATATATGGCCTCTGGCTGGCGGGCGCAGGCAGTGTTTGTCCTTTGAACAACACTTTGTCCTTTGTCCTTCTTCCCACAGCACTCCAGGGAGAGGATTGCTTTCTCTCACTGTGGACTGCACCTCTGGACTAGTTACTGAACCCAGGGCTGGCTCCTCTCCTCCCTAGATGTGCAAACAGCTCAGTCAGCCCCAGTGCGGAGAAAGCCCCACAGTTAGAGATTAGATCTTTGTCAGTCCTGGTCCATGGTTTTTCTTTTGTCCAGATACTGTCCTATACTTTCACAGCCTCTCTTTCTCTTCCCTTTGTCTCTCTGCAGATGGGGATCCGTCCCCTCCGTGCGTATGCAGCCCGATTTATCTCTCCCAGTTCGCGGTCACCCACCTATCCTCTGCCAGTTTGTCCCCGTGGGTCCCCGGAGACGTCTCTATCACTCTATAGTCCGGACTCTTGGAATTCAAAGTCTGACCTCAACACTGCTGTGTTTGAAGGACGAGGGAACTTCAGGTCCCTCTACTTCTCTGCCATTTGGATCCTACCCACTAACAATATTTGAAGTACACAATACAGTGTTAACCAGAGGTATTATGTTGTACATCGCAGAACTCACCTTGTGTAACTAACTTTATACCTGTTGAATAGCTTCTCATTTCTCCCTCCCCACATTGCCTGGCAACCACCTTTCTATTTTCTGCTTCTATAAGTTTGACGATTTTAGATACCTCATGTAAATGGAATCATGTAGTATTTGTCCTTGCGTGACTGACTTATTTAACTTAGCATGTCTTCAAGTTCCATACATGTTGTTGCAAATGGTGGGATTTTCCACTGTTTTGAAGTTGAATAGGGATAGATGGTCATTCAGGTACAGGCTCAGAAGAATACTCAGGATATGAAGAATCACCTCTAAGAGAATGGTAAAAAGATGATCCAGTGACAGGATGAATAAAGGAAATAACATTTGAAGGAGTTCTATATTCATGAACAGGTAGAGAGAGAGAAACTGACAAACAGCTAGTGGAGGAGCAGTACTAGAAGGGAAGGGAAAACTAATTTCTTTGAAGTTTGTATATGATGGTTATTTTTTTGTCCTCCCAATCTCTATATCCATATTTAACAGCCTGGAAACTCTATCTCTATTACTGATCTTTCCTCGTTGAAACTAGTAAGTATACTTGTAGTTCAACCTACACCTTTCCAAATAGAAATGGGGAACCGTATTCTACTGTGGAAGCTGTTATTTTAGCTGTTCTAAAATAGATGTGTGTTTTTTCCAAGCTTTCAAAAACGATTTTGTAAGATCAAAGAGCCAAATAAAACAGAATGTCAGCATCTATGAGTTTAAGCATTTGGACTTAGAGAGTCAAGGATCATCAGCAAATTCTGGCACCAGGTATTGTTCGAAGAGGGAACTTTATTCTTTATTTTCCTATTTGCTAGAGGCAACCACCAGTAATTTACTACCTTTATTATTTCCTTTCAATAGTTGTTGTTCCTAGCAGGACAGAATCTCTTAGAGTGAAAGAGCCATCGAGGGCTGAGGAAAGTAAAATAATTTAGGTACAGATATAAAAGCACTTTCATAATCACATTTCATTTATGAGATACACCATCTTGAACTGTGTCTTGGAGAATAAGCAGGGATCTTACTTTCTATAGAGGCAGGCCTAACCTAATCACAGGAATTCCTTAGAAGAGTTTTCTCTGGCTCACAGCCCGAGTAGTCACAGAGATTTGAGGCATAAGGATTTAGTGCATAGGTACTGTTTGAAAGATAGAAGGGACTTCATGCCAGGATCAGCGAGTGCCCTCTAGCAGCTGAGATGAGCCCCAGGTGACCACCAGAAAGGAAATAACATCATCAAGGCTACAATCATAAGGAATTGAGTACTTCTAGGAAGCAAATGAGTTTGAAGGTAACTTTCGCCCCAGAGCTTCCAGAGAAGTACCAGTCTTACTGATGCCTTGAATTTGGCCATGTGAGTTCCTAAGTAAAGAATCCAGGAGGGGGGCACCTGGGTGGCTCAGTTGGTTGAGCGTCTGTCTGACTTAGACTCAGAACATGATCTCAGGGTTCGTGAGTTCCAGCTGGGCTTGCTGCTGTCAGCACAGAGCCCGCCTCACATCCTCTATTCCCCTCTCCCTCTGCCCCGACCCGCTGGCTCGTGCTCTCTCGAAAATAAATAAACATTTTTTAAAAATTAAAAAAAAAAATCCAGTAGGGCCTTCCTGGACTTCTGCAAAACTGTGAGATAACAATTGGATATTTTTTTAACTCACAAAGTTTGTGATAATTTGTTATGGTATGACACTTGAGGAATGAAAAGTCTGTAATCATTTTGTTAACTTTTAGAGGTATTTCAAACCAAATAGGCAGAAATAAGTAATTATATACTTTGTCGTGAGTTGGTTTCCTGCTATTCCCTATGGTAATATATTCAAATATTCTAAAATACCCCTTCACAGAGTTGGTGAGGATATATATCCTCACATTTTGGAAGATGAGTATGTATTTTATCAGTTGAGTTATGTTTTTCAGTTGCATTATTCCTTCCATATTTTTCTACTTTTTTTATATCTGGTTTTCTTTCTTTCTTTTCTTTTCTTTTCTTTCTTTCTTTCTTTCTTTCTTTCTTCCTCTTTCTCTTTATTTCTGCCTCTCTTTCTTTCTTTCTTTCTTTTCTCTTCTTTCTTTCTTTCTTTCTTTCTTTCTTTCTTTCTTTCTTCCTTTCTCTTTCTATCTCTTTATTTCTGCCTCTATTTCTTTCTTTCTTTTCTTTCTTTCTTTCTTTCTTTCTTCCTTTCTCTTTCTATCTCTTTATTTCTGCCTCTATTTCTTTCTTTCTTTCTTTCTTTCTTTCTTTCTTTCTTTCTTCCTCTTTCTATCTCTTTATTTCTGCCTCTATTTCTTTCTTTCTTTCTTTCTTTCTTTTCTTTCTTTCTTTCTTTCTTTCTCTTTCTATCTCTTTCTTTCTTCCTTTCTCTTTCTATCTCTTTCTTTCTGCCTCTATTTCTTTCTTTCTTTCTTTTCTCTTCTTTCTTTCTTTCTTTCTTTCTTTCTTTCTTTCTTTCTTTCTTTCTTTCTTTCTTTCTTTCTTTTCCTCTAACCTAGATTTTCTCTCTCCCCGTCCATGTATTCTCATTTTTTTTTTTCAAATGTCTCTATCATATTGCCTCCCTCCCCACTTGCTGGATGAATCCATTTAATTTTCTCTTTATACTCATTCATAGGCAATTCTGTTTCTGTATTTCACATTTTACTATTTTATTTTCCATTCTCTTTTATTTTCCTAAATAAAAAACTGTCTTCCTGAAGCACGTTATTGAAACTATCGAAGCCTGATCCACTTATTTGGCATTTCATCAATAAGCATACTTCTGTGAACTTTATATTACTCTAAACTTCTTTTTCCTATAAATAAAATCCATCAGCAGCCATAAGCTGAATTTTTACATTAAATGACTTGTGCATTTGCTTGTGCAATATTCTGTTATAGTTCTTGTTGAGCAGTGGGACCAAAACATTAGAGCAACCACCTGGCAGAAGTTTCTCTGACATATTTTGTCTTTTTTTTTAAAAAATTTTTTTTTCAACATTTATTTATTTTTTGGAACAGAGAGAGACAGAGCATGAACGGGGGAGGGGCAGAGAGAGGGGGAGACACAGAATCGGAAACAGGCTCCAGGCTCTGAGCCATCAGCCCAGAGCCCGAGGCGGGGCTCGAACTCACGGACCGCGAGATCGTGACCTGGCTGAAGTCGGACGCTTAACCCACTGCGCCACCCAGGCGCCCCTGACATATTTTGTCTTTACCTCGCCTGTAAAGAGGTCTTGTAAGAATCTTTGTTTTCTTTTAACATTTCTTCTTCTCTGTCTCTTCCATTTGATATTAAAATGTGACCGTTTGTTATTTGTGCCTGTTTTACCTGTTCTTCTTTGCATTCTGTTCTCCAAATCATATAATTGTATCCCACTTGCCTAGAATCAATAGCCAAGTTTAATTTCACGTTGAATCATATATTTTTCACTGATTACTTACATTTTCTCTGCTTTTTTTCTTGACTGTTTTTGTGGTACCTCATTTCAATGATTAAAAATTCACTTATTTTTTTACTGATAATTACTGATAATATAATATAAAGACTCTCAAAATCATGAGTCTTTATTTTTCAAATACCTGGAAAGGCTTTTAAAGTATGGGATCCTCTGGCCATGCCAGTCACCTTAGAACACGCTCCTTTTACCTGTCCAAAAGCCCGGCTCCGATAACTATTGGCAGGTTCAGGACTTGTGAGCAGTAAACCAGGCCACTGTCACCATACACACTCCTGAATCCCTATACACTTTTGGGGCTCATTCCTGCTGAAGATGCCTTCTTCACCAGCTTGGACTTCAAAGATGCCTTCTTCTGCATCCGCCTGGTCCCCAGAGCCAATGGGCCTTCCCTTCCAGAGGGAGGATCCTAAAAATGATGATAAGGGCTGGTTGACTTGGACCAGATTGCCTCAATGGTTCAAAAACTCCCCAACCATTTTTGTCACCGCATTAGCCTCTGACTTAAAAGCCTGCCCAGCAGGAGCACCTGGGTGGCTCAGTTGGTTAAACATCTGACTTTGGCTCAGGTCAGGATCTCATGGTTCATGAGTTTGAGCCCTGCCTCCGGCTCTGTGATGACAGCCCAGAGCCTGGACCTTGCCTCAGACTCTGTGTCTCCCTTTCTCTCTGTCCCTTTTGCACTCACGCTGTCTCTCTGTCTCTCTCTCAAAAATAAATAAACATTAAAAGATTTAAAAAAAAAGCCTTCCCAGCAGATCAATATGACTATGTCCTGCTTTAGTACGTAGAAGACTTGCTTCTGACTGGAAGATCCCAGGAGGATTGCATGAAGGGACACAGCAGCTCCTTACCCTTCTGTGGAAAATTGCCTCAAGGTCTCAAGGAAAAAGGCCAAAATCTGTCAAGAGAGAGTCACATATCTTGGCTTCCACCTGTCCCAGGAGTAGCACCAACTCAGCCCAGAGAGGAAGCAGGCCATTTGCTCTATCGGGCCCTGTCAACCCAACACCAGGTTCAGGAGTTTCTCAAGGCAGCAGGTTTCTGTAGAATCTGGATATCTAACTTTTCAGTCCCAGCGAAACCCCTCTGTGAGGCTACAAAGGGAGGATACTAGGAGCTCCTGATGTGGGAATCAGTACAGCAAAAAAAACCTTTGAGGAAATAAAGTGAGCCCTCACTAATGCACTTGGTTTGGGGCTCCCAGATATGACCAAGCCTATTTGCTTGTATGTCCACAAGCACACTGGTATTGTGGTCAGAGTCCTAACCCAGATGTTGGGGTCATGGCATTGTCCGGTGGCATATCTCTCCAAGCAACTTGACTCTGTTGCCCAAGTCTGGTCCCGCTGCCTACAGGCACTTGCAGCCATAGCCCTCTTAGTGTCTGAGACTTACAAGGGAACTATGGGACAATAATTGACAGTCCAAGTGCCACATTCAGTATTGACATTAATGGAATGCAAGGGACAATACTGGCTAACCGATACCAGGATGGTCAGATATTAGGGAATGCTTTGTGAACACCCGCACATTCACCTAGTAGTGTGGACCCTAAACCCCACAAGCCTACTTCCTGTTGGGCCAAGCCAGCCAGACCATGACTGCATTAAGTCACGGATGATGTTTTCTCTAGCTGACCAGACTGAAAAGACCAGTCCCTCAAGGACCCTGATGCAGATTTGTAAAAGAGAGAGAGTCCCTTGCAGGTTACTTCGTGGTGACCCTGAATTCTGTCATTGAGGCCAAACCCCTGCCAAGGGGGACTTTGGCACAAAAGGCAGAGCTCATCACTCTAGCCCGAGCCCTCCAACTGCCAGCAGGGATATGTGTTAATATATAAACAGACTCTAAGTATGCCTTCACCACCCTCCAAGTACATGGGGCTTTATATAAAGAGAAGGGTCTAATAAACTCAGGAGGGAAAGACATAAAGTATAGTAAGGAAATCCTTGAACTCTTAGACACTATGTGGGCCCCTAAGAGAATGGCAGTCATGCCTTGTTGGGAACATCAAAAGGGAGACATCATGGCTGTATGGGGAAACCATAAGACAGACTGAGAGACAAAGCTTGTGGCCTCCAAAGGAACAGTGGAATCAGCAGCTTTAACTGCCACACTGTTCCCTGGTCCACTGGCAGAATGTGACCCTAATTACTTCACCACAGGAGAGTACCTGATTTAATATTGAAAAATGGAAGCTACCTCCCGGGTGGATAGTGGAAATTTGAAGATGGCCCAGTAGGAATTCCTGAGGCCCTGACTCCAGCTTTTGTCAAGCAGTTCCATCAGGAAACCCATATTGGCCAGACAGCTCTTGAGACTACTTTGAGCTGACATTTCTACAACCCTCGAGTCTCCAGCATAGCCTGAGCAGTATGCAAAAAATGTGAAACATGTGCCCGAATAGCCCACACCGGGGACCCAAGGCGCCTCCTGGGGTGCAGAGTGTCAGGGGAGCCCCCTTGGAAAATATGATGGTGGACTTCACTGAGCTTCCCAGGTCCGAGGCTGTAAATATCTGTTGTCTTTGTGTGCATGTTCTTGGACTGGGCAGAAGCCTTCCCTACTCACACAGAAAAGGCACGGAACGTGGCTCAGCTTCTTCTAAAAGAAATCATTCCTCGATTTGAGATCCCTATCACTATGGGGTCAGATAGCCGACCAGCGTTCATGGCTGAGGTGGTGCAGTTGGTGGCAAAGGGGCAACAGGTCACCTGGAAGTTACACATGACATACCAACCCCAGAGCTCTGGGAAGGTGGAATGAATGAACCGCACCCTGAAGCTGCAGTTAAGTGAACTATGCCAGGAGACCCACCTACACTGGGACCAGGTGTTGCCAGCAGCCTTGTTAAGAATCAGGTGTAGCCCCACAAAGCAGACGGGGTTCTCCCCTTATGAAATCCTTCATGGGTGCCCTCCCCCCCCTTATCAAGGGCAGAATGGGGGATTTAAATGAGATAGGCAATCTAACCCTAAGGCAACAGAGGCAGGCCCTTGGCTTTACCCTAACCACCTTACACCACTGGGTTAGGGAGTGATTACCTGTGGATCTGACCACAGACGCTCACTCCTTTAAACCAAGAGACGCTATATAGGTAAAAGAATGGAATGTCCAACCCCTAAAGCCCCTGTGGAGGGGCCCGTTCACTATCATTTTGTCCACCCCTACCACAGTAAAGGTGCACCAAAGGGGCGAATGTGGTAGAGTCCCCACCCTAAGGAATGTGGTGAAAGAAAAAAAAAACCCTCAAGATAAGGGAAGGCAACCAGACTAGATGCATACATGACATTCTACGTGACTCTGTCTGTACTATATCTGTACACGACATCCATCGTGACCCTGTAACATGAGACCGCCCAATCAGACCGCATATCTATGTGTTACCGTGTAAGGGAGACAAAGAAGTAGAAAATTGATAAAAGACTGCACCTCACTGCACTCAGGGCTCAGTTTTGCAGGTATGAACCCAACTGAGCCCATGCCAGTGGGAATAAAGTTGCTTCCTGGAAAGAAAAGCCTTGGCGTCACGACTTTGTACAAACCTTGGTCCAGTTACAATATCTTATGCATATAATAATATATGCCTTCTTAAATTTCCTTCTAATACTAATACATTGTTTTCTTATTTATGTGTGTAGAACTCCGTCTGTTGGTATATAATTTCAGAGGTGTGATGTAGTAACAGAAAGAAATAATATCTATGAATGTATTCTAGTCAACTTTCTAGGATTATCAATAGTTACGAGGCTCTTAGTAATAATTAGATGATGTACGTAGAACTCAATGAAAAGAGATTTGATTTTAAAAATAATCCGAATAGCCAGAAATTAATAGGAGGTGATTTAAGAATAATTACAGCCATCTCACTGAGTTTAAACATTAAAAAACACATACACACAAAAAAACAAAACAAAACATAAAGTAGAATCAGGAAGGCAAGGATTGACTAATATATAACAATTGATTATTCGCTCATAGTCAATAAACTAGAAAATAATTAATATTCTAAAAAATCAATTTTTGTATGTTTATATGTATTGATTTATGTCCTAGAGTCAACACTCATTGAAATCTTTTTTGTCTTCTGTGACATTGCACCTTTCAGTTTCTTTCTATTTTTTGAATCTTTTATCGTGTTCTCTTCACTGGCTCATTTTATTTTTCTAATCTTTATCTGGGGGACATTTCCTAGGGCTTGATCTTTTATCTTCACTGTAAATTCATTTCACCCACCCAAATTAATTTCTTCTTCCCTTTTCCAAAATAGCATTTTATTGACAGTTATCATGCTTATCTACATTTCTGTAGTCACTGTCTCTTTCAAACCTTATTATTTTATTCCTGAATTGCCAAATTCTAGCCTGTACTTTGGGATTTTTTTTTTCACTATTCTCTAAAGCAGACTAAATACATCACTGGAAAAAATTAACTACCAATGTCAACTTTGAAAAAATTTAACCTAAATTTGAGAAAGTGATCAGAGATGGACGTAATCATTAAATACATTAGCTTGATAAGTGTCAATCAGAAGCAAGTAAACCCTAAGACCTGAGGAAAATAATAGGCTTGCACCAAAAACACACAATAAAAGCAATAAAAAACAACAACAGCTAAAACAGTATGGGCTATCATACAGAGGACAGAAAAGAAGAACTCGACCAATTTAATGCTACCTGACATCTATCAGAAAGAACAGATTCTCCACATCTGTACTCTGCAGAATTTGTAACAAAGAAATAAAATAAGATGCTTTTCTCCAGGAATTTTGGCCAGAGAACACGTGTGAATAATTTAAGTACCTTGAAATTCATTTACATTTGCTGTATGGTCAGCATATGGTCGTTTTATTTTGTACAACATCCAGTGTGCTCTTGAAAAGAATGTGCCTTCTGTATTTATGTCAGGTTAAGTCAAAACAAAATTCTAACTACAAAAGAACAAGAGCTGATCACCTAGTGAGGACTGAAAATGAGCTTTATATCAAGTTTTAATACTTGCAACCTGGATGCAAGAAGATAATGGAAATAATTGAAGTATTGGAAGAAAACAACTCTGATGTAGAATCTTACATACAACTAAAATGCTGTTGAACATTGACAATATTAAAAAAAAATTCCCAGACACCTTCATTCTCAGTTAGTTTGGTATTCAAAGCATATACTGAAAATATTTTTAAAGAAAGCATTCAAATAAGAAAATCAAATATAGATGGTATGCCAAGAGATATGAGATGTACAAATCATAATATGTCTTAATAAAATTTGTTACTTCTTAATTTCTTTTTAATAAGTCATTTATTGATGTTTCACCTGCATAGAAAAATAAACACAAACTATAAATTTATATCTTTATTGATACCATATAATAAATATTTCAATGGATATCACAAAATAAAAAGAAAAGTAGACTAGAGTTTTGCAATATTTTTGTTTTGCAACATTTAAGTTGCAACTTAAATGCAACTTAAATGCAACTTAAGTTGCATTATAGAGTTTTGCAACATTTAAGTAACAACAACCTAAGCCAGGAATTAAACATGACTAGCAACCCAGAATTCCTCTCAACTTCTTCCCAGGATAATTGGCTCCTAAGTTTTCTGGGCAACTAATATTTGAGCTTCAAAAATATCTACATAATGCTTTCTAGGTTTCTATTTGGAGGTATTGTACTCTGTGAATAGATTAATTCCTGGATAATTGGTATTTATGATTTTATTTTTAGTAGGATATTATTTTTAAATTTTATTTTTGTAAGCTCCTTCTTTTTGATAACTGGAAATGCAATTGATATTCCATATTATCTTATAGCTGTCTACCTTGTAAATTTATTCATATATTAAAATTTTATCTGTAATACACTTAAGATTTTCTGTGAAAAATGAGTTCCATTTCTTCCTTTCAAGTATTTTCTTCTTCTTCTTCTTCTTCTTCTTCTTCTTCTTCTTCTTCTTCTTCTTGCCTTTTTCACAGGCTATATTGTAAAGTATGATTTTGAACAAAATTGATGATAGATGGTATAAGTTTTTGAAAGTTGCAAAGGTCAGCATCTCACAGTTGGTGAGTTCAAGCCCGGCGTTGGCCTCTGCACTGACAGTTTTGGGTTTCTTGCTCTCTCTCCCTCTCTCTACCCCTCCCCTGCTCTCCCTGTCTCTCTCACTCCCCCTCTCTCTCAAAATAAATAAATAAACTTTAAAACAACGTATTTTGAAGAATTTCCTATTGAAGCATCTGGACCTAGAATTTTTGCATATGTATGACAAAATTAGTTTTTATGCATTAATTATTTTTATTTTATTTTTATATTTTTAAATTTTTTCCTAATGTTTATTTATTTTTGAGACAGAGAGAGAGACAGAGTGTAAGCGGAAGAGGGGCAGAGAGAGAGAGGGGGACACAGAATCCGAAGTAGGCTCCAGGCTCTGATCTGTCAGCACAGAGCCTGACGCGGGGCTCAAACTCATGAACTGCGAGATCATGACCTGAGCTGAAGTTGGTTGCTCAACCAACTGAGCCACCCAGACACACCACATTAATTATTTTTAATACGGATAGGAATACTTTATTTTTCATGTCTTCCCATGTCAGTTTTGGTAAATGGTAATTTTGAAGAAATTTTTTTTCCATTTAAGTTGTTACATGTATTGACATGAAGTATCTCATATCCTACGAATTTCTTAATTCTATAGGATCTATACTTATACTGTGTTTTAAAATTACTGCACATTCACCTGTTCTTAGGTCCCTCCCCATCCCACCCCCAAGTTTTGACAAAGATTAGTAATTTTATTTTTCTTTACAAGGGAACACTGAAAAAAAGATCATTGATTGTGTGATTCCTAATGTACTCATTACTGTTATCTTCATGTTTTTCAAATAGCTTCTATTTTCATTGGATTTTACTTACTATTTGGTTTCTAGCTTCTTTAAGATTTTTGGGCTTATTCTATTTTCAACTATTTTTTTTTCAATGTGTATTTATTTATTTTGTGAGAGAGAGAGTGAGAGCAGGGGAGGGGCAGAAAGAAAGGGAGAGGGAGAATCCCAAGCAGGCTCCACACTGTCAGCACAGGCACTGTCACTGCCTGTCACAGGGCTCCATCTCAGGAACAGAGGTCAAGAGTGCTATGCTAGATGTCCCAGCAACTCAACTGTTGATGTAACTATTTAGATTATTGAATTTCTCCTCTTTTTTCATTTTTCCCCCCTTTACTTTAAGAGAGAGAGAGAGAGAGAGAGAGAGAGAGCGAGCAGGGGAGAATGTCAGAGGGAGAGAGAGAATCCCAAGCTGAGATGTGAGGCTCAGTCTCAGGAACTGTGAGGTCATGACCTGAGCCAAAATAAAGAGTCCGGCGCTTAACCAAGTGAGCCACCCAGGCACCCCTTTTCAAAACTATTTTCAAGATTTCGCTGAGGTTTATTTTGGGACTTATGCATCATTTAAATAGATTGCCTGACTTTAACACATTGGGGGATTTTTATGTTGTCATTCGTAATTGATTTCTTTTTTTTTTTTATATGAAGTTTATTGACAAATTGGTTTCCATACAACACCCAGTGCTCATCCCAAAAGGTGCCCTCCATTGATTTCTAGTTTAATTCAACTAGTGTCAAAAAATATATTATTTCACTCCTTTAAAATTTGTCAAGACTTGCTTCCTTGGACAGCATATGGTGCATTTGAGTAAATATTAAATGTGCACCTCAAAGAATGCATTTTGTAATGATTGAACACAATGTTCTATATATGTTAATTATGTCAAAATCTTTAAGAGATACTTAAACTGAAATTCTTACTGATATTTGTTGTTTATTGCTTCCAATAGTTAATAAGAGAAGTAGCTAAAAATTTCTTTTTTTTTATTTAAAAAAATTTTTTTAACGTTTATTTATTTTTGAGACAGAGAGAGACAGAGCATGATCGGGGGAGGGTCACAGAGAGAGGGAGACACAGAATCCGAAACAGGCTCCAGGTTCTGAGCTGTCAGCGCAGAGCCCGATGCGGGGCTCGAACCCACGGACCCTGAGATCATGACCTGAGCCGAAGTCGGATGCTTAACCGACCAAGCCACCCAGGTGCCCCGAGTAGCTAAAAATTTCTAATATGATTTCTCCCACTGTTACATGCGTACACAGTTAAAAGTGTCATATCTTCCTAGTGTGCTTCTCCTTTATCATTATGAAAACATTTCTTTATCCTTAGTACCCATTCTTGCCATAAAGTTTGTTTTTATTTCATATTAGTGTACCTACTCTAGCTTTTCTTTGGTTATGATAGATAATTCTTATCTTCTTTTTTTCAGACTTTCTGTATCCTCACATTTTTTGTGTAAAAAGTATTCAAATATTTTTAAAAATAATTTTTAGAAATTTCCCCTAATTGGAGTATTAGAATTATTTACATTTAGCTAAAGGTATTTAGATTTTAATCTACTGCCTTGCTATTATCTCCATCTGTTATATGTACTTTGTGTTCTCTTTTCTTGCCTTTTGTTTTGTTTGTTTATTTTTTAATGTGAAATTTATTGTCACATTGGTTTCCATACAACACCCAGTGCTCATCCCAACAGGTGCCCTCCTCGATACCCATCACCCACCCTCCCCTCCCTCCCACCCCCCATCAGCCCTCAGTTTGTTCTCCGTTTTTAAGAGTCTCTCATGCTTTGGCTCTCTCCTTCTCTAACCTCTTTTGCCTTTTGTTTTTAAAGTTTTATTTGTTTAAGCAATCTCCACACCCAGTGTGGGGCTAGAACTCATGACTCCAAGATCAAGGGTTGCCTGTTCTCCCGACTGAGCCAGGCAGGTGCCTCTTGCCTTCTTTTTGATTAAACGTTTTTGCTCTTCCACTTGCCCTTTTATTATTCTCTTGGTTCAGTAACTTTTGACTTTGCCCTAGGTATTATTAGATGGCTCGTTCACTTATTAATGTCTAATAGAAAGGAAAATTTTAATCACTTTTCTTAAACTATAAAGATCTAGAATATTTTTGATTTGTGGTATTATGTAATTTTTGTCAAATTTTTTTTAAAAAATTTACATGATAGAATTTTTTGTTTATATGGTCAGTATTCATTTGGCTTTTTCCAAATGCTTTATCTTTCCTTTATGTGGTATTTGTTTCTGAATGTTTATGTGTATACTTAGATTTTTTTTTTTTTTTTGCCTGAAGAATACTCCTTTCCTTTTTCCTTTAGTGTAGGGTATATCCGATATAGGTAAACACCTCATTTTTGGCTTTTCCAAAGTGTCCTTTTCCCCCTTTTTAAAGGATATTTTCATTGTGTATAGAATTCTGGTTGGCAGTTGACTTCCATTCAAGAATTCATCTCTAGTCATATTGTCACTCCTTTGAAAATAACATCTTTTTCTAACACTTTTTTTTTAGAACTACTTTTAAGATACTATCTTTGTCATTAGTTTTCCTTAGTTTTACAATAGTAGCTATGTGATTATCCCTGTGTTTCTCCTGCTTCATTGTGGTACTTCTTGAATTTGTGACTTAAATTATTTCATCACTTCAGAGAATTCCAAGTCTTTACCTATTTAAATGCTCATTTAAATGCTCCTTTGCTCATTATATTTCTCATCTCCGTCTGGAATTCTACTTACTAATTAGTTCTGGTTAACTCTAAACATATATTACAGCTTATAAACGCCATGATGCCTTTCTTTTCATTTCTTAATTTTTGATTATTATATTAAGCTTAGAATTTCCACATATTTCTTTATTGAATCACAAGTACTTAAAGTCTAATTCTAATGATCCCTGTATTTGGATCTGGACTTGTTTCTATTGTCAAATTTTTTTCTTGGTTTTTTGTCAAGCTCATCTTTTATTAATTTATTGCATATGCATATATACATACCCCTACATACAAACATATTTAAATGATGCTCATTGCTTATGAAAAATTTTTTGATAATGTAAAAATTGTGGTTTATTTTTTTTTTCCCAGAGAAGACTAATTTTGTTTTTTAGAGATGCCCTAGGGGTTGGTGCACATCACTTTCAAGCAAGTAGCAATTAAGCTGTTTTGCATTTGGGTTGCAGTTCTTGTGAAGGATAGCCTGTTTCATTTCTATACTTGTTCTTGAATTTGGTGTTTCAGATGAAACCCTTACGTGTTTCCAGGGATCTTCTTCCTTGTGAGTCCTGAACCATACTTTTTATCCCTCTCAGCGCTATAAGACTATCAACATTTCTGCTTAGCTTCTCACCCTATCAATAGACATTTACAGATGGGAAAATCCTTCAAGGGGGAAAGGATAATCAACAGTGCTATCTCCTCTCTGAAGTGACCTTTTCTTCAGTAGTTTAGCCCTGCAATCTTTAATGGCTTGGTATGTTTTTGACACCTCCATGAATATTTTTAATACAGTTTTTCTGAAGTGGAGAGTTTAATCCAGAGTTAGTGTATGATTGTTTAAAGAAAAAGGTAAAACAAGAAGAATGAAATAAAGAGGATAAAATTTAAAATGAAAACAATTGAAATTATAGGAATGCTAGGATATTCATCTAGTAGATTAGAGCACCTTTCTTGAAAAAATTTTATAGAACTAGGAAAGACCAAACTGAAGTTGCATTGAATTACATCACAAAGACTGGTCTGTGTCTTTGAAAAAGTTGGATCAGCATTCTAACTTTCACCAATTTTCATTTCTTGATTTCTTTCTATTTTTGTTATGTAGAAATGTAAGTTCTGAGTTGCATCCATGACACAAGAGAGTTATTAGTAATAGTATTGAGAAATACCGACATATAATTTTAATATGGAATTATAACCAAAATGTTATAACCCAATTTTGATTCTGACTTTTCAGATTGGTAATACAGTTGACCCTTGAACAACTGCTTGTGTCCACCCACATGCATATTGTTTTTGATAAATAGAATACAGTACTGTAAATGTATTTTCTCTTTCCTATGATTTTCTTAATAACATTATCTTTTCTCTAGCTTACTTTAGTATAAGAATACAGTATATAATGCATAAAACATTAAATATGCATTAATTGACTGTTCATGTTATTGGCAAGACTTCTGATCTACCACAGGGTATTATTAATTAAATTTTGGAGGAGTCAAAAGTTATCTATAGATTTTTTACTTTCTTTGAGCAAGTTTAGTATTCATTTGTTTTGTTTTGTTTTTTTTTATTTCCTGCCACTACTGTGGGTTTGTGTGGTAACTGAGATCATGCAACAGAGATGTGTTATTTATGTATAGAACACAGACCCCTGAGCAATTGCAGTTCACCACTAAAATAACAATAAGGGGAAGTGGTAGTAATAAAATGTTTTTAAAAAACAAAAGAAAACATAATAAACCCAAATGGTAGTACATACATGGATAAAAGTAAAAGAGAATTATAAACATAACCTGGAATGTGTGTTTACCTGTTGTTATATTTCATCACAAGTAAAGAAATTCCATGTACAGTATTTAATGTATTGGACCATCAGGTTCAAAAAGTTGGAGTTTCTTTTCCTTTCAGTATGTTGGTATTCATGCATTATGGATTGAGAGAATCATCAGGACCTTTGCATTCTGTATAAATTCCAAGATGGCTGTCCAATGGTTAAAAAAGAATGGATAGATTTCAATTCCCTAATTTCCTTCATAAACATTCACTCAGATCCAAAAATAAAGAGACACATTAGAAAAATGCATGCAATAATTTGATTGTTACAACCTTTCTTTTTTTTAAATCATGCTGTTGAGCTCAGACTGGGCTGTTTCACCTTTCATTACAAGACTCAGTGAATAAAACATATTTGATAGCTTGGCAACAGAAGAAAACTTTGTATTTAAAGGAGGACAGAAGACATTGGGCAGAAATTGATATGATTGTGCCACACCTGATGAATCATAACTAATGACACAGTCTAGTGCTCATGAAGCTAATTTGCAGACAGGAGAGTGAGGAGGAGACAGTGAGCCCAGAGGTGGGTGCAAAGAAGACAGGAGCACATCCACACCTGTGGCAGGGGATTCTTTAGCAGAAAGCTTGTTTCTAATGGTGTCTCCATGAAAAACAATTTGCTTCATTTCTCAGTAGTTCTTTGGAGTGAAAGATATTGTATATCATAAACAAACACACATACACAAATTGATTCTAATAGCACTTGAAACTATGTTGGTCTTGAGGTGCAGATAAAGATAAATGGATAGCCAACAGACAATTTGGGATATTTACAACTCAGATTTTGTTTTCTGTCCTCATATATAATGGTGAAGTAATTAATAAAAAATTATGCATTTTTCAGAAATACCCACTCCTACCTTTTTCATACATTTTGAATGATTCAACATTAACATTGGGTTGGGACTGTCTTTCTTCTTTCTTATAGAAGTTCTCTCCTATCTTGTCTAATATTTTTCTATTCTTCTGATAATTTACACATGATTATAACAAAACACTAGCAGTCCTGTATTTTGATCTTCCTATCCTGAGAAACCCTCTAAGGGAATATGTTGTTCCTTTTCTATGTTTATATCTGGGATCAAGTAGAATGCCTTGCTTGTTTTGGTTGAAACATGATAAATGTGGAATGCCTGTTTAAAAAAAAGTATATATGAAAACAGCTTGAACTTGAGAAGAGACTTGGGATATTTATATTGTAGACACCTGTTTTGTTTTTTCCTAAAGTAAAGCTATTGCTATAAGTTCAATATTGTGTTAACTTAAATTCCTTTACAGAAAACAAACAAACAAAGAACTAGTGGATGAAAAAAAATATCTCTCCTTCTTCATAATTCTTACCCCTGAAAAGATGTTTGGATTAGCTACTATGGGGCTGGTGCAAGGATGATCTGAGCTGAGCAAGGAGATGATCAAGGCTCTTGACTCTTGAAATCTTCTCACTGCAGCGTTCTTTGAGTCTTGCTGAGTCCTCATAGCTTACATCACCTAACGTTGCATCTATAGCCTAGGCAATAAGAAGATAGAGGGGCACAGGACAAACTGTACTGGACAATTGTATTTCCTTGTTTCAAGAGCTTTCCCAGAAGTATCACCTAATACCTTCCATTTGCTTTTCATCTGTCACAACCACATCGAGTAGCTTCTCCCAAATGCCTAGGAGATTGAGAAGTGTTTTTTTGTTTGTTTGTTTTTGTTTTGATTTGTTTTGTTATTGTTTTCGTTTCTGTTTTGAAATTTTCACACCACCGCAAACACAATCAGGCTTCTCTTAATAGATAGAAAAAAGTAATTGATTGGGGAGGCAACTGATGATGTCTGTTACACCCATTGTTGATTCAAATAGGTTTCTCCACAAATTTCCTTGTTGACAGGGGATCCTTTTTGCATGGATATGGGGAAGAATATTCTTTGATTACCCTGTCAGGGGACATTTGGCAATATCTGGAGAAATGTTCTGTTGTCACAAATGTGCAGGCAGGTGCCATTGGAATCTAGTGGATAGAGTCCAGGGATGCTGCTAAACATTGTATCAAATGCAGAACATCCTCCAAGAACAAGTAATTTTGGGCCTGAAACGTCAGTAGTGCTGAGGTTGAGAAAACCTGGTCAGTACCACCCGACATTGGCATATGATTTCCAAAAGAAGTCTTAAAAGAAATGCAATATGAGGGGCACCTGGGTGGCTCAGTCGGTTGAGTTCCCAGCTTTGGCTCAGGTCATGATCACACGGTTCACAATTTCAAGCCCCATATCGGGCTCATTGCTGTTAGTGCAGAGCCCGCTTCAGATTCTCTGTCCCCTTCTCTTTGCCCCTCCCCCGCTTGCACTCTCTCCAAAAATAAATGAAATAATAATTTTAAATTTTTTTTAACATTTATTTATTTTTGAGACAGAGAGAGACAGAGCATGAATGGGGGAGGGGCAGAGAGAGAGGGAGACACAGAATCGGAAGCAGGCTCCAGGCTCTGAGCCATCAGCCCAGAACCCGATGTGGGGTTCGAACTCACAGACTGCGAGATCGTGACCTGAGCTGAAGTTAGACGCTTAATCGACTGAGCTACCCAGGCGCCCCAAAATAATAATTTTAAAAATGCAGTGTGAAGCAGCAAGTGCGGTAGCATAGCCATAGCTACTATAACCAACCACAGAACTTAATTGTCTCCAAATATCGAATAGATTGCTAGACTTGTTAAAAATAGAAGCAAATTCCTCAGTATTGCTTCAGAAGGCAAACCTGAAAAAATGTGAAAATTTGTAATGATGAATATATTAAAATTATACAATCATTGGAACTGTCCAATGATACAATATTAGGCACCTTTACAGTACTCAACATAATTGGAGAATATTACTGCATCCATTTGTGAAGAATTCTTTATATTAAGAAATTCTGAACTGTATGAGCATTTGAACCAAATCAACACAAAGATCATTTCTAACTCCTTAATATAAGCACTTTTAGATGAGAAAAACTATCAGGGTGGGTCTATACAGGCCACTAGCCTATGCCCCAGATAATTTATACACCAAGAGAATTGTCACTGAGGAATAGAGTGACTGCCTTCTGCTGGTCTCTCCTGTACACACTGGTGGAAGAGAAAGGGAGTGGCTGTTCTTAATCTCCTCTGCAGAACTATGCTGGCCTGGTCTCTGAACCACCTTTCCATACTGAGCTCAGTTAGGGCTGTGTTTCAGTTAACAATGAGAATTATGTATCAGAAGCACCGTGGTAAAACTTTGACCCGATAAGAAGCATTCTTGTGCCAGTGAATGATTTAAAAAATAAATAAATAAATTTTAATGTTTATTTTTCAGAGAGATAGAGTATGAATGGGGGAAGGGCAGAGAGAGAGAGAGGGAGACACAGAATCTGAAGCAGGCTGCAGGCTCCAACATCAGGACCCCTAAGGTCATGACCTGAGCGAAAGTCCGACGCTTAACCACCTGATCCACCCAGGCACCCGTACCAGTGAATGATTTTTCTATCTTTGCCTCTTTTTAAATCCAAGCTAAGACAGGATAACTCAGACTGCAAGTGTACAGACTTCCATTGTTTTAAGTCAGCAGCAAGAGCAGAATTAAAATTTTAGTGCTAAAACGAGGAATATTTCTACTGCCTTTTCTTTACTGTCTCTCTTCCTTGGTCTTTCCCTTTATTTGCTATTTCTCATTCATTTCTGGTGGAATGGGTGATTATAATTTATATAAAATATACTTGAAAATACAAATGCTTAATCCTTCTATATAATTATAATCAGCCAATGCAATTTTTAAATATATTTATGTTGAACATCAGTCTACATTTATGATCCATATAGGAATTCATTTATAAGCATATGTTAAAAATGAAATCAATTTGTTTTGTACTTCAGTGAGTCAGCTTAATGAGGGTGATGTAATTCACAAAATAAATATATTTATAAAGTTATTATAATTCAGTAAACCTTTTAAAAACATATTTCCTACAAGGAACAAATAATATCCACTGAATACATAACTATCACTTTTGTAATTTTCACTTTTAGCCAACAATCTTCACATCAGAGTTTATCTTCTGTAGCACATCAGCTTTTTTTTCTGTGTAAACGCAAAACTTTAACATTTTTTTAATGAGAACAGAGAAATACCTACTTATTTCCTCTGCATCTCCTTCCATTTGCTGGCTGATAGCACTTATGTTAAGCTGCTTTCTGGTGAAACAGTGGACTAAATTTTGGAAATGTAGTAATACAGTCTCAGTTTGCAAAAAAGATACTTGAATGAACAGAGAACTTTTTATGAAGGTATAAGATGGTCACATTATTTGGTGATCTATGACAACTCACCTCTGAAGTACATCATGTTATAACACAGAGCCATTTGCTCTGGACAAAGTCACTTTCAGGAAGGGTTTTATTACCATGAAAATGAATAGATGTACTGGCTCTAAAGTGCCACCATTGCCCTTTATGAGGATGGTGAACTAGATTAGTTGGCACGCTTCCTTCCCTCACTCGTTATGATCCTTATGTGTTTGGGGATATTTTCAACATTTTTATCTGGATGATGTTATTTTCAGCAAAATCCTATAACAGTATTCACATAGGCAAGGAAAAAGTAAACACTGAACTTGCTTAATAAAAATTCAGTCATGAAAATGCATGTGAATACATTGGTTTAGCAATCCTAACACCGTGATCTTTAGACTTTGCCCAGAGAAATCTTTTGAGGTTTCGTGTTATGGTAACTTACAGAATCATGAATGTAGAAAAAAAAAAGAAAAAAGGAAAATAAAGAGATTTAAAATGATAGGGAATATGTTTATTTGGTTCCCTGGTTAAAATTAAGTTTTGCAGTTATGCTGAATATAAATATATTTGAAGAGTCAGATAAAAGCAAGTATAAGACATAAGAGATTGGTATGTCTAAGTTGAGATAAGACAGTGTGGGTTTTTGTTGTTGTTGTGGCGGTGGTTAGTATTAATACATGTATGTTGAACAAGTACCTTATTCTCAAAGCAATTCAACAGTGATATACATATGCCTGGTATTTTATATAATGTGCTAAAGGAAACATTGTTCATGTAAAAAGAGCATTACAGGGAGGAAAGTGGTAAATGAAAACTAATTTTGTCAAATGAATATTTTTAAATATTCTTGTGGAAGTTGATTAGACTAAAGTTTTGAGGAGATTATCTTCCTGTACATCATTTTCACCGCCACTTTTGAAAAAAGCTAACAGTACTACTTAGTTCTATAGCTAAGACTTTTTTTTTAACTCTTCATGTCAAATAGTTCACTGATTCACTGACTGTATGTGCAAAGAGTTCTCTATCCACAAAGTGTCAACATGAAAGTCTTCTTACCGAGGAGTCTCTCTGTTACTGAAGATCAGTTAGTAGAGGTTATGATGTCCCCACTAATAACAGTTTGATCCTTCGCTAGATTTTTATTCGCTCCATTGTTAAGTGAATCTCTGCTGAAAATTAGGTAATCAAAACTACAGTACTTTACTGACAGAGAAGGAATGTCGCAAGGCAGTCCGTCACCATCAAAGCATCAGGGATGTGTCTTTTCAAAGTGAAAAATATAGCTTATCTAGTTAACAGAAAGGTCAGCAAGTTCCTTTATAGGTGTAAAACGGAGTCAGGAAAGCAGTGCTTGTCAGCCAGATGTGAGTTCTGACCTCAACCTCAACATTAGATGATCAAATATGTATCTAGTCTGCATTAAAAAGGCTATTATCACAGTATCCAACATGCAATATCAAAGAGAGGCCAGTCCTCATCACAAGCAGAGGAGTTTTCTTTTTGCATCTCATTCTGTACTTGCAGACTTGAGAAAAATAAGGGGGTGGGAAATGTTCACATTAGCCTTGAAGATATGAGGACAGTGAGTGAAGTAAATGCCATGACATAAAGGCTTCAGTGCATGGTATTGTGTGTGACTGTTGTGTAAGGGTGGGACATTTCCATATTAGAGATGAGAACAAGTGGACTTTTATTTTTATTTTTTTTTTTTAATTTTTTTTCCAACGTTTTTTTTTTATTTATTTTTGGGACAGAGAGAGACAGAGCATGAACGGGGGAGGGGCAGAGAGAGAGGGAGACACAGAGTCGGAAACAGGCTCCAGGCTCCGAGCCATCAGCCCAGAGCCTGACGCGGGGCTCGAACTCACAGACCGCGAGATCGTGACCTGGCTGAAGTCGGACGCTCAACCGACTGCGCCACCCAGGCGCCCCTCAAGTGGACTTTTATATTCTGAACCCTAAATATCCATTCTCTCTCGGGCCCTTTGCTGACATTATTTCACTAAATTGGCCAGCAAAGATCAGAATCGTCAGATCATCTGTTACAGGGAGCTGGAACTTTCATTTAATAATATGCATCCCACAAGTATGCAAAGTCCATCCCTCATTCCATTTTCACACAGTAGCTGGTGTGTGTGATCCACGTGACTCATGTGTAAAGGGATATATGCAATCAACTGTGTTACTGAGGGTAAGTTATAAAGTGTTAAAGAAATGAGATGAGTCCCTGTATCAGTTGCCTAGTAAACTAGTAGTACAGATCTGCACAACTTAGGTCAAAGCAATGCTAAGATTGAGTTGTAAAGTATGACATGTCTGTATGAAGATGTCACCAGTGGAGCACATATATAATTTGCATTTTGAGTTTAAACTTTAGAGCAATAACTTAATCAAAAAGTCTGTGATGATGGAAATTTCTATGATATAGAAACAGACTTTTAAATATGGCTAGCATAACTATGGAAAGGCATTTTTTTATTTTATTTTATTGTGTTTAATCTTAATATAAATGTAAATGGGTATGTCGAATGGCTATCCTACTGAATAGCACATCTTTAAAGCATCAATAAAAACAAAGGTGCACATCCACAAATAGTTGTAAATATGGCATAGCAAATGTATTGAAACAAATAAGACTTATACTTATTTTGAAATACAATTAAGGTGACATTATATTCACTTAACCATGCCCATATGTAGCAACCTCATCAACAATGTTGCCTAACAAGTATATGGCTAAAGGAGTTCTAAATATGGCTAAAAGGAAGGCATACAAATTCATCGAACACAGTTTTGTTAGGAATTCCGAGAATTCATAGATCAGTTGAAGGTAGGCCCTGATTTTAAGAAACAAATTATTTGGTGAAGAGCAAAACAAATTAAAAACCAACTTAGGTAAAAACAGATGAAATAAGATCTCTAATATACATCAAGCATAGTGCTCTGGGAGAACAAGAGTATTTAATTTCATTGTCAGATAAAAGAAACTATTTCCTGGAAAGAGGGGTATTTGGGTGAGCTTTGAAGGATAAGGAGAATAAAAGAAGTAAATGACATAGTAAAAAGACCAGAGGCGTGAAATAGCATATTATATTCATGGAAGTTTCAAAGGGATTGGAAAGTTGCAGTTTAAAGGGATACTAATAGGGGCGCCTGGGTGGCTCAGTCAGTGAAGCGTCTGACTTTGGCTCAGGTCATGAACTCACAGGTCGTGGGCTTGAGCCCTGCGTTGGGCTCTGTGCTGATAGCTCTGAGCCTGGAGCTGCTTGGGTTTCTGTGTCTTCCTCTCTCTCTGCCCTTCCCCTGCTCATGCTCTGTCTCTCTCTCTCTCTTTCTCAAAAATAAATTAACATTAAAAAAAATTATTAAAGTGACACTAATAGTCTGGTACCGGGACAAGAGGAGTCCTCAGTTTGTTACGTCTAGAAATTGGAAACTTATTCTGTGGAGCCCACAGATATTTTGATAGGTTTAGCGACATGATTTCATCTATGCCTTAGGAAGCAAACACTATGACAATATATGGGGTGACTGCCATAATAAGAAATTAGAGGCAGGAGAATCAGTGAAGAAGCTACTAACTATAATCCAAGCAAGAAGATACTACTAGCCTGGGGATATCTGGATGGTCCAGTTAAACCTCCAACTTTATCTTGGGCTATGAGCTCTAGGTTCCTGAGTTCCAGCCCTGCATCCAGCTCTCTGCACTGAGGGGCCAGCTTCTGATCTTGTCTCCCCCTCTCTGCCCCTCCCTACCCCTTAAAAATAAATAAACATTAAAAAAAAAAAGATAATACTAGCCTGAACCAGGCTAGTATTTTAGAAGGAATGTAAACAGTATCTTTGTGGACAGTGCAGAGTTTGGAGTTGATTATTTAGGGTAAACATCTTTAGGAGAGGGAGAGGTCAAATGTAGTTCATGCCTTCTTATTTCAAGGCCTGGCATAAAAGGTGATGTCTTTAAGAGAAGGTTTGGCTTTAGTTTGCTTACTTCTTTATTTTGCTTCTTTTAATTTTTTGGTTTCTTTAATTGGTGGGATTGTGCTATTTTTGCGAAGTCAGTGCAGAAACTGATCATTAAGGAGAAAGGACATGAGTTAAAGAGACATACAATTCACAAAGTAGAATTCCAATTATAGGTACATTTTTTTAAGAAAAATATTATGGAGGTAATGCAAATTCAGTTGCAAAATACAAGCAAACAAAGATGTAAAGCAAAATAAAAAGCAAAATTAACCTCACCTCCACCTTTCTACCATCCTACCTGTGAGGATTTCTGCTGTTGATAATTTGCAGTTTTTATTTCCATAGCTTTTTCTACATAAATATAAACATATATATATATATATATGTGTGTATATATATATATATATATATATACATATATATATATTTTTTAAAGTGCTAACAATTTCTCTTCACTGGTGTAATTGTATGCAGAAATATCTATAACTCAAACATAATAGTGTTACTGAATTACATACCTGCTAGAATTGAGTAATGCTACAGCTATGTAGGTATGTACATTTATTAATACAAGTAGAATGAAATTCAGTCAAAGAAACAATGTATTAATTTATCAGATACACCTTTTGTGTCAACATGTATAGATCTATGTCATTATTTTTAATGGTTTGCAGGGTATTCCAAAGCCTGGATGTATCACTATTTACCTGTTCTCTTTGTAGTCACATTTAGGTTGTTTAAAATGTGTTTATGTTATAAATAATGGAGATAATTTAATACTTTGGTATTAAATTAGGCATGCAAATAAAAATTCTAACATATTTGCAGTTATTTTCAGTTTTTAGAAGCTCTCCTCAAGAAAAAGAGACAATGGTAGAAATTATCAGATATAAAAGTTTTAAAAATATTAAAAATTTTTTAATGTTTATTTATTTTTGAGAGAGAGAGAGAGAGAGAGAGAGAGCGAGCTCCAGCAGGGGTGGGGCGGGGCAGACAGAAAGGGAGACAGAGAATCCAAAGCAGGCTCCAGGCTCTGAGCTATCAGCACAGAGCTAGACGTAGGGCTCTAGGGCTCGAACCCATGAACCTGTGAGCTCATGACCTAAGCTGAAGTCAGATGCTTAGCCGACTGGGCCACCCAGGCACCCCTAAAAGTATTTAAAAATTGACTTTGTATTGTTCCCCACTGAAGACGCAGTCTCATCTTTAATTATTCAAAAATTATTCAAAAATCATATTATATATGCATGTGGTTTTAAGTTTTGTATCTAGCCATTCACATAGCTTCCAGGCTACAGTGACACACACCACATACACATGTTCACACAAACTTCAGGTCCTTCTACAATGTATCATTTAAAAGTGATATGTTTTGTTTGAGGTTCAGTCTATGAACTCCCGCCCCATTGCAGTTCCAAGAATTTCCATTTGAATAGAGGTGAACACAATTTTCACCTTGTGAATATTCAGAAATTGAATCTCAGGAAGAAATTTACTCCCAGTAAACATTGTTTTTATATGGGAAATGAGGACCTAGGAAGTGGCTATTTTCAGAATGATGTAAATCTACAAACACAACTAGAAATGCATTACAGCTTAGCGGGAATTGCAAAGAACTTTCTACTTGTGCAAATGTAATTCTTCCCTGGCAGGGAATTTGACACTGCAGTTTCTCTTTAACTTCACTCAGCTTAATTCAAATCTGCAATTACCACTTCCCATAAAAAAATAATCTGTTCTTCTGAAGGTAGAAAGTCAAAACTACAATTAACTAATTATCAATATTTTGGAAGCCATATCTATAAATTGTAGAAATCCAAATCATTCTCTGCCAATCCTATGATCCTCTATGTCTAAAATCACAGAAGACAGAGACTTATGCAACTGTTTGTTCATATTTGAGATCCCTAAATGTTGGAGCCAGAAAGAAGGAAATTATAATTTTTTCATACAGAAACTAAAACTTAAGAAAACAAACCAGACCACCTACCTCATGGGGCCTTCATTTGCCTTAATATAGGAGGCTGCACAGGTGACTTCCTGTATGACTCTACAAACATATCCACCTGACACATGGTTTTAAAATGCCTTACTATGCCAAAGACAGAAGTGTAATTTGGTCGGCCATAGGGGATTCCAAATGTCAAGTTTTTGTTTTTCTTTACTACCAATCCCCTCCAGGAAGATTCTAATCAGTCTCCCGATGCAACTTCTGTTTTGCTATACTGGATTTGAAAGTTTTAAGCATACAATAACTTCAAAAATCCTTCCCGTTTGGAATTGGATTCAACAGAGTGAAAATCCAGAAATGCCCTGATAGTTCTAGAATCTCTACAGCTTTAAGCTTGCGGGCACAGCTGGAAAAAATGCAATTTTCTTACACAATTCCAATTAGAATACAAAAGCTTTCTGTTAGTTATAAGACTCAATACAGG
Source organism: Lynx rufus (assembly GCF_022079265.1). Lineage (NCBI taxonomy): Eukaryota > Metazoa > Chordata > Mammalia > Carnivora > Felidae > Lynx > Lynx rufus. The sequence goes on from NW_025814827.1 coordinate 49,374,465, forward strand.
GGTGTCTGGGTAGCTCAGTCGGTTAGGCATCCTACTTAAGCTCAGGTCATGTTCTCACGTTCGTGGTTCGAGCCTCACGTCGGGCTCTGTGCTGACAGCTCAGAGCCTGGAACGTGCTTCCGATTCTGTGTCTCCTTCTCTCTGGCCTTCCCCTGCTCACGCTCTGTCTCACTCTCTCTCTCAAAAATAAATAAACATTAAAAAAAAGACTCAATATATTTTACATAGGTTTAACCGAAATTATATGACCATAAATGTCGGTCAATAAAGAACTAGCTAAATAAATGCTGGCATATTGTGGAATGAAGTATTAGGCAATTTGAAGAAGAAAGTGGGGGCAGAGGACTAGAAAAAAATTCTATATGTGCCTTTGGGAATGAGCCCCCAAACATGGAGAAATACAGGGAGAAAAAGAGAGAGGTATATATGCATGCTCACATGCAAACACACACACACACACACACACACACACACACACACACGCATTTTCAAAAGAAGATAATGACCACATTCAGATGTGTGTGTACATGCACACAAAAATGTGAGAAGTTAAAAAAGCAACAGCGTTTTCCAATCAAAATTAGGATTTATAATAAAATTAGGATTTTTAATAAAAACAACACACCTCTACAACTCTGGAAATTAATTGCTTCATTTGTTTTATACATTAAAGCGAATAAAATAGGGGTGCCTGGATGGCTCAGTCGGATAGGCACCTGACTTCAGCTCAGGTCATGATCTCATGGTCTGTGAATTCGAGCCCCCACCTCATGGCACAGAGCCTCTGTGCCAGCTCAGAGCCTGGAGACTGCTTCAGATTCTGTATCTCCCTCTCTCTCTGCCCTTCCTCCACTCGTGCTCTGTCTCTCTTGCTCTCAAAAATAAATAAAACAAAAAAATTAAAAAAAATAAAGTGAATAAAATACTATGCATACAATACTTTATGTTTCAATTTTGAGAAGTAACAAATTAAAAAACATGCTATAAACCTGTAATTATCATTATAATAGATAGATTTATTCACTTCACTTCTAAAAATAATCTTTCTTAGTGATTTGATTTATATTTGTAATCTACAATAAAATAGAATTAGTCATTGAGTAATAATTTATATTCTCCTTCTCTCTGTGCCCAAACATAGACACACACGCATACTCGCCAAGACTTCCATAATCCTGTGAAAGAAATAATATTATCCCCAGTTTATGGATGAATAAAATGAAGCTCACTCAGAGGAAAGTCTGATATCACGAAGTACATGCTGAAACCAAACACAAACACAATTCAGTCTGATTTCAGAGACTATGTTCTCTCATAATACCACCCTGCATCTTCCTTTCATGATGGCTTTTCTCAACATTCTTACTGTCATTATTTATAATTACCCTTTTAGAAATCTCATCCACTCTTAAGATTTGAATGTCCACTTTTCTATGAATAACACTTAAAGCCATATCTTCAGTCCTGGCATTTCCCATATAGTGCAGCCTCACATTGACAAGTGCGCTCTCAATAGTCACATAAATGGCCGGCCATTAAGTTCAAAATAATTTTCTCTTAACTGGAAATCATTTCTCCCATCCCAAATCATTTCCTGCCCAACAGTCCTGCAGCACTCAGGCTAAATATTTTGAAAGCTTTTTTTCCCATCTTCATTCTTCACTGTAAAATTTAATCTATTATTGAATTCTTTTTAAATTAGTAAAAATTTTTAAATTAACATTCAGTGTTATATTAGTTTCAGGTGTGCAATAGAGTGATTCAACAATTCTATACATTACTCAGTTCGCATCAAGATACCTGTCCTCTTTATCTCCTTTATCTGTTTCATTGCCCCCCACCTCCCAGCCTACCCTACAAGGGCAACAATCAGCTTGTTCTGTGTATGTAAGAGTCTGGGTTTTAGTTTGTTTCCTTTTCTCCCCTTTGTTTATTCTAGTGTTTTTCTTCTTAAATTTCACATATGAGTGAAATCATATGATATTTGTCTTTCTCTGTTTGACTTATTATGCTTATCATTATACCTCTAGGTCCATCCATGTTGTTGCAAATGGCAATATCTCATTTCTTTTTTTGAGGCTGAGTAATATTCTATTATATATATTATATATTATATATATTCCATTATATATATTATATATTACATATAATGGAATATATATAATATATAATATATATAATAGAATATTACTCATATATAATATATATTATATATTCCATTATATATTATATATGACATATATAATATATACTATATATTACATATATATTACATGCATATATATACACATATATATTATATATTACATATATATTACATGTATATATATACATTACATATATTATATATTATATATGTAATATATAATATATATATTATTCATTCATCTATGTATGGACACTTGGGTTGTTTCCATATCTTGGCTATTGTAAATATGCTGCAATAAACATAGGGGTGAATGTATCTTTTCAAATTAGTGTTTTTGTATTCTTTGGGTAAACACCCATTAGTGAAATTACCAGATCATATGGTAATTCTCTTTTTAATTTTTTTTTTAATTTTTTTTTTTTAACGTTTATTATTTTTGAGACAGAGACAGAGCATGAACGGGGGAGGGGCAGAGAGAGAGGGAGACACAGAATCGGAAACAGGCTCCAGGCTCTGAGCCATCAGCCCAGAGCCCGACGCGGGGCTCGAACTCACGGACCGCGAGATCGTGACCTGGCTGAAGTCGGATGCTTAACCGACTGCGCCACCCAGGCGCCCCTCTTTTTAATTTTTTGAGCAATCCTCATACTGTTTCCACCGGGGCTGTACCAATATGCTTTCCAATCAACAATGCACAGTGTTCTTTTTTTCCACATCCTCATCAACACTTGTTATTTCTTATGTTTTTGATTTTAGCCGTCTGACAGGTGTGAGGTGATATGGCACTGTCCCTGATGATTATAGGTATTAAGAATCTTTCATGTGTCTGTTGGCCATTTGTATGTCTTCTTCAGAAAAATGTCTATTCAGGACCTCTGCCCATTTTAATTAAGACTTTTTTGGTTTTTGGATTTTTTTGGGGGGAGGCTGCATGAGTTAATTAAATATTTTATTTTATTTTTTAAGTTTATTTATTTATTGGGGAGGTGGGGAGAGGAGCAGAGAGACAGGGAGAGAGAGAAAACCCCAAGCAGGCTCTGCACTGTCAGCACAGAGCCCAATGTGGGGCTAGAACTCAAGAACTGTGAGATCATGACCCGAGGTGAAATCAAGAGTCAGACGCTTAACTGAGCCACCTAGGTGCCCCTATTATTTATATATTAAAAAAATTTTTTAATGTGTATTTCTTCTTAGAGGGGCAGAGCACAAGAAGCGGAGGGGCAGAGAGAGAGAGAGGGAGACACAGAATCCAAAGCAGGCTCCAGGCTCTGAGCTGTCAGCACAGAGCCCGATGCAGGGCTTGAACCCACAAACCACAAGATCATGGCCTGAGCTGAAGTCCAGTGCTTAACCGACTGAGCCACCCAGGTGCCCAAATCCACTGTATATTTTAGATTTATTGGATGTATCATTTACAATTATCTTCTGTGTAATTATCATTGCAAATATCTTCTGTGCAAATGCTTTTAATTCTAGTGTAGTCTCAATAGTTTAGTTTTGCTTTTGTTTCTCTGGCCTGAGCAGACATATCTAGAAAGATGTTTCAACTGCCAATGTCAAAAAAATTATTACCCATTTTCTTCTAGAAGCATTATGGTTTCAGATCTCACATTTAGGTCTTTAGTCCATTTTGAGTTTATTTTTGTGTATGGTAAAAGAAAGTGGTCCAGTTTTATTCTTTTGCTTATGACTGTTCAGGTTTCCCAGCACCTTTTGCTGAAGAGACTGTCCTTCCCTATTGCGTATTCTTGCCTCCTTGGTCTTGGATCAGTTGACCGCATAATTGTGGGCTTATTTCTGGGCTCTCTGTTGTGTTCCATGGATTTGGGTGTCTATTTTTGTGCCAGTACCAAACTATTTTGATTACTAGGACTTTGCAGTGTATCTTGAAATCTGGGATTTCATTGTCTTCATCCTTTATTCTTCAAAATTTAATTCTAAAATTAAATTAAATTCTAAAATTTAATCTATTACTTACTGACTTTTTCCACTTATCACTTTAACCTCTTTCACATTTGTCTCTTTTTATTCACTTTTACCTGCAATATTTTTATCCAACGCCTTTATTCCGAACATTTTATTAATAAAATGATCTTCCAATTATTCTCCTTAGATCTAAATTCTGCCTCCTTCAAATCCATGTCTCATAAAATTGTCAACATTTCTGTCAGTTACGTTTTTGGTTGCATTCAGATTTTTATGTTTTGGACAAAAAACTTACAACGATGATTTTAAATAATAAAATCTGGTATATTCCACACGTACTTTTCAAAGACAGTTTATTAAATTTGGGCTCCTGCAGTTCTATTTTAATGGTTTCTTCCACACGTATATTATTCCGTACCCTTTCTCATCACTCCAAACTTGCTAAACAAAGAATTGCTCTGGCTGCTTAAGGAAGCTCCCACTTTAAGGAAATACCCCACTACCACATCAAACACATACACAGACAGTCATTTTTTAAATATTGGCAAAACTTAAGAAATCTGTCTAGCCACATTTCTTTTGTTTTTACATTGCTCAGACTCAGATCAGCAAGAAGCTGAGGGATAAGATTTCGCTTCAGCAGTGCAAAGCATAGAAATCAAAGGCTTTTGAAGAAAAACATGGTGATCCGTTTTGACGGGGCTCTGTATGAAAAGTTAATATAAAAAGTGAACATAGTTATCAAGACTTGAGATGAAGGAGATAGATATTGGTGTTCTTTAAGGGAATAGTTTCAGGGAAGCATCAAGGTAGAAACTAGGTGGAGTGCAAGAGTGGGGGAATCAGCAACTGCCATCTGAGTTAGTAGAACAGTGGTTTTCAAACCTGGCTATGTATTAGAATCACATGTGGAGTTTGAAAATAAGATACTAGGGGGGGCTAGTTAGTTAAGCATCTGACTTCGGCTCAGGTCATGATATCAAGGTTCGTGAGTGAGCTCAGGACTCTCATTGGGCTCTTTTCTGACAGCTTGGAGCCTGGAGCCTGCTTCAGATTCTGTCTCCTTCTCTTTCTGCCCCTTCCCCACTTGTGCTCTCTCTCTCTCTCAAAAAAAAAATAATAATAAACTTAAAAAAAGAGTCTGTTTAGACCCATAACCAGCGAAGAAATTGAATCGGTTATCAAAAATCTCCCAACAAATAAGAGTCCAGGACCAGATGGCTTCCCAGGGGAGTTCTACCAGACGTTTAAAGCAGAGATAATACCTATCCTTCTCAAGCTATTCCAAGAAATAGAAAGGGAAGGAAAACTTCCAGACTCATTCTATGAAGCCAGTATTACTTTGATTCCTAAACCAGACAGAGACCCAGTAAAAAAAGAGAACTACAGGCCAATATCCCTGATGAATATGGATGCCAAAATTCTCAATAAGATACTAGCAAATCGAATTCAACAGCATATAAAAAGAATTATTCACCATGATCAAGTGGGATTCATTCCTGGGATGCAGGGCTGGTTCAACATTCGCAAATCAATCAACGTGATACATCACATTAACAAAAAAAAAGAGAAGAACCATATGATCCTGTCAATCGATGCAGAAAAGGCCTTTGACAAAATCCAGCACCCTTTCTTAATAAAAACCCTTGAGAAAGTCGGGATAGAAGGAACATACTTAAAGATCATAAAAGCCATTTATGAAAAGCCCACAGCTAACATCATCCTCAACGGGGAAAAACTGAGAGCTTTTTCCCTGGGATCAGGAACACGACAGGGATGCCCACTCTCACCGTTGTTGTTTAACATAGTGCTGGAAGTTCTAGCATCAGCAATCAGACAACAAAAGGAAATCAAAGGCATCAAAATTGGCAAAGATGAAGTCAAGCTTTCGCTTTTTGCAGATGACATGATATTATACATGGAAAATCCGATAGACTCCACCAAAAGTCTGCTAGAACTGATACATGAATTCAGCAAAGTTGCAGGATACAAAATCAATGTACAGAAATCAGTTGCATTCTTATACACTAATAATGAAGCAACAGAAAGACAAATAAAGAAACTGATCCCATTCACAATGGCACCAAGAAGCATAAAATACCTAGGAATAAATCTGACCAAAGATGTAAAGGATCTGTATGCTGAAAACTATAGAAAGCTTATGAAGGTAATTGAAGAAGATTTAAAGAAATGGAAAGACATTCCCTGCTCATGGATTGGAAAAATAAATATTGTCAAAATGTCAATACTACCCAAAGCTATCTACACATTCAATGCAATCCCAATCAAAATTGCACCAGCATTCTTCTCGAAACTAGAACAAGCAATCCTAAAATTCATATGGAACCACAAAAGGCCCCGAATTTTGAAGAAGAAGACCAAAGCAGGAGGCATCACAATCCCAGACTTCAGCCTCTACTACAAAGCTGTCATCATCAAGACAGCATGGTATTGGCACAAAAACAGACACACAGACCAATGGAATAGAATAGAAACCCCAGAACTAGACCCACAAACATATGGCCAACTCATCTTTGACAAAGCAGGAAAGAACATCCAATGGAAAAAAGACAGCCTCTTTAACAAATGGTGCTGGGAGAACTGGACAGCAACATGCAGAAGGTTGAAACTAGACCACTTTCTCACACCATTTACAAAAATAAACTCAAAATGGATAAAGGACCTAAATGTGAGACAGGAAACCATCAGAACCTTAGAGGAGAAAGCAGGAAAAGACCTCTCTGACCTCAGCTGTAGCAATTTCTTACTTGACACATCCCCAAAGGCAAGGGAATTAAAAGCAAAAGTGAATTACTGGGACCTTATGAAGATAAAAAGCTTCTGCACAGCAAAGGAAACAACCAACAAAACTAAAAGGCAACCAACGGAATGGGAAAAGATATTTGCAAATGACATATCGGACAAAGGTCTAGTATCTAAAATCTATAAAGAGCTCACCAAACTCCACACCCGAAAAACAAATAATCCAGTGAAGAAATGGGCAGAAAACATGAATAGACACTTCTCTAAAGAAGACATCCAGATGGCCAACAGGCACATGAAAAGATGTTCAGCGTCGCTCCTTATCAGGGAAATACAAATCAAAACCACACTCAGGTATCACCTCACGCCAGTCAGAGTGGCCAAAATGAACAAATCAGGAGACTATAGATGCTGGAGAGGATGTGGAGAAACGGGAACCCTCTTGCACTGTTGGTGGGAATGCAAATTGGTGCAGCCGCTCTGGAAAACAGTGTGGAGGTTCCTCAGAAAATTAAAAATAGACCTACCCTATGACCCAGCAATAGCACTGCTAGGAATCTACCCAAGGGATACAGGAGTACTGATGCATAGGGGCACTTGTACCCCAATGTTCATAGCAGCACTCTCAACAATAGCCAAATTATGGAAAGAGCCTAAATGTCCATCAACTGATGAATGGATAAAGAAATTGTGGTTTATATACACAATGGAATACTACGTGGCAATGAGAAAAAATGAAATATGGCCTTTTGTAGCAACGTGGATGGAACTGGAGAGTGTGATGCTAAGTGAAATAAGCCATACAGAGAAAGACAGATACCATATGGTTTCACTCTTATGTGGATCCTGAGAAACTTAACAGGAACCCATGGGGGAGGGGAAGGAAAAAAAAAAAAGAGAGAGGTTAGAGTGGGAGAGAGCCAAAGCATAAGAGACTGTTAAAAACTGAGAACAAACTGAGGGTTGATGGGGGGTGGGAGGGAGGGGCGGGTGGGTGATGGGTATTGAGGAGGGCACCTTTTGGGATGAGCACTGGGTGTTGTATGGAAACCAATTTGTCAATAAACTTCATATAAAAAAAAAAGAGTCTGTTTAGAAATAAGATACTAATGCCTGTGCTCTACTCTAGAACAGTTGAATCAGAATTACTGGGATATGGGATTGGACATCAGTATAGCCCCAAAGTCCTCCATGTGATTCTAATATATAGTCAGGTCTGAAAAACCTTTGCATAGAGTTTTCTTTTCAGGAGTGTGTCTGTAGATGGAAGGAGAGGAAACAGAGAGGAGAGTAAGAGACGTGACAAGACGAAAAAATGAGAGAGCTGACTGTGTCTGAACAGAAGCTGAAAATACATGAGATTAGGATCAGGTTAGGGAATAACTGGAAGTACAGAGATCAAGGTCACTGGTGGAGAAATCATCCCTAAAAAGAAAATGATGAAACAGCTCCTCCTTTGTGACTGCTGAAAAAGATATGAAAGTGAGTATCATTATAATTCTGTTGTTTTGCTTTGTGTGTTATATAAGGAAGTCAAGATAAGAAATTGAGGGAATTTGACTCATAGCCACAATTTTCCCTAAGATGATATTCAGCTTCTGCAGTAATGGCAGTAAGGTAAGGGCTTGAACAGATTGGTAAAAATTTCAAATGACTTACATGGGGAAAGGTAACTGATCAAGATAATATTAAGTAGTTCATACTGACCAGGTGAGATTTAAAGCATCATAATCTACATAGATAGGTGATTTTCTCCAATGTCACTCTGATATCAGGATATAAGAGGAGAAAAAGAGATTGGTTAGAGAGAATCGGAAATATGACACAAGGACAGGAGATCTATACATTGAGAATGCTGGGAGAAGTTGATTCAAATAGACTATTATTTCAGTAGATGAAGCGCTAAAGTTTCAAGTTCAAAATAGTTTCATATGAAGTAATATCCAAGAATGGTCCTGAACACTATCAACCAAGAGCTTGGTTCTACGATGTGAAATATGGGAAAAATATAAGCCAACGTATTTGAAATCATATTATTTGTGTTATTATCCATGATAAAAGCAATATTTAGATTGGAAGAAGCTAGTAAATATCCAATGAGAGAGACAGGGAGAGGAAGTGGGTGAGAGAGAGAGGGGGAGGAAATGAAGAAGGAAGAAAAGGGAGGGGGGAGGAAAAAGGCAGAGGGAAGAAAGGAGATGAGAGAATATGAATAACCTGAGTTCATGATGTCTTAGCTTTCCAAATCCCTTCCTTTGTTTTCCTCAGTTTTTAGTTCTAATTCTTTTCTCTCTCCCCTCTTCTCAAATGTCAGTGTTTCCCAAGCTTTTGCTCTTGGCCCTTTTCTTCTTTCCTTAGAAGGGCCCTAATGATTATCTTCTCTCCCCCATGTTCCATTTTTATAAATATGTTTCTAATCTACATTTCATATCTAGACTTGTGCTCTTTAGCCTCAGATTTGTAGTCAAGTGTCTACAACGTACTTCCAGCTGGGCATCCCAGAGCCAATTCAAATCCAATGCTTCTAACGCCAGGTCCTTCACCTAAATTACTCTTCCTTCTTCTAGTGTCAAGATGCTCAACCCTGAGTCCCATGGGGATCACCTGGGGAAATTTCACATTCTGGGACTGCTCTCACAGACGTTGATTTAATTAATTTGGGGTGCTACCTGTGTTTTGGGATTAAAAAAATGTTGTTTCAGGTGCCTCTAATATTCAGGGCAGGTTAAGAAGCACTGTGTATGATTCTAATATCAACGTTCTAAAGTCTGGCTTCACATCAGAATTGCCAGGGGAGCAATTTTTAAATACCGTCCCAGGCCCAACCCCTAAGCAACTGAATAAAAATCTCTGATGTTGTATCTCAGGCAGTAGTATTTTTTTTTTAATGAGGTATAGTTGACACACATTGTTATATTAGTTTCAAGGTGGTAGTATTTTTAAAAGCTTCCCAGAGGAGGTTCATGGGTAGCCAAGAATGAGAACCATAGCTGGCGTAGTTCTAGTGTCATCGAGTGACTATATATACAATCACTTTCAGGCCTGAGATTCTTGATAAACCCTGAATCTACCCCCACCTTCCTCTCATTCTACACTCAATTAAAAACCAAGTCTTCTGTATTCTACCTTTGTAGAAGATTCTTAGTAACATCTTCTCTTGGCGGGGTGGTGCCTGGGCTGCTCAGTAGGTTGAGTGTCCAACTCTAGTTTCAGTGTGGGATCAAGCCCTGCCTCAGGCTCTGGGCTGAGCCCAGGGCCTGCTTGGGATTCTCTCTCCCCCCCTTTCTCTACACACCCCCCCACATCACATTCTCCCTCTCTTAATAAAAATAAATAAATGAATAACATCTCCTCTTGAATTTCTAGTAGCCCTTTTATGTTTAAGATGTATAAAACCAAATTTTTGATAATTGTCAGTCAAAACTAAGCTTGCAAAGTTCAGAAGAATCATTGTGATATTATTCTTTCTGAAATGGTACTACAGGGGGAAAAATCAATATTGCCAATGTGATTAAAGCTAACTTATTTGAAAGATAGGGATTTAAAAAAATCTGATGGGGTAAAATGTTTCTCTGGATTTTGTGTATCTTCCCCCCCCTCAGGATACATTGTTAGATAAAAATATTTAAGATTCTAGTATTATGAGTATCCTTATGTAGAATGACAGGTCTTGTTTTTGAAAGAAAAGAGCCTATAAATCTGCTCTTCATCTCTTTTTCATGAGTCGGGAATAGAAATTTTAAATGCCAATGAATTGCCAACGGAAATTTGACTCATCATAAAAAGCAGGAAGAAAGAGTATTACATTGTGAATTTGAACTTCCTTGAGCTTGAGATGTTTCTTTGTCCACTTGCTATCCGTTTTAAAAATATTTTAAGTTGAAAGCAATTATAAAAGTTATACTGTCCTCTTTGCTGTTAATATTGGCCCATATAATTTCTGAGTATGGCATTGCTTTGTTTTTGTTTTTGTTTTTTTAAAGAAAAATGAAAACTACCCCAACGTGGGTTTCTAACACAGCTTTTCAATACCTTTTATGCCCGAGTCAATGAATTCATTCTGCCCTGATAAAATTGTAGCCATGACATAGACCAGTCACTGCAAGGAAAAAAATCAATTGTTCCTAAGAGAAATATGTACATATTTGTGCAACTAACAGGAGCTATCACATCCAATGTTTATTTGACAGTTGTTAATATATAATATTCCATTTGCTTACTCTTCCATAAATTTGTAAATAGGCAAAGGGAAAGAAAAAAAGTAAAAATATTCTTCCAGTCACACAAGTGGCTGAAAAGGCCTAATAATATTACCTTTACAGTTTCCCCATAATTCTATATGTTTAGCTTTTAGAAATCTGTCTTTCAAGTATGGTATTTTTCTTAATTTGGAGTTAATCAGCTAAAATAGGTTCATCCCTTTCATTTCATCAGTACCACAAAGTGACTGTCTGGGAGCCTGAGTTCTAATGAGGCAGCCATTCCAAACACGTACAGACAAAGCCGTGGTTTCCCTGGCAACGAGCACCATGAAAAAGCTCTTAGCATAGTTATTCCCACCCTTACACATGAGTCCTTTTCATTTCAGTAAAGCTTCCTGTCAGAATGCATTCATCAATGTAATTTACCAACGAAGTTTGAGAGATTAAATCCCTCTCCCCCCAAGAATTAAAAAATAAGAACTACAACGAAAGAGCAGCAGCGATCCTGGACTTGTACAGGTGCTGCCAGAGGATGCTTCAAAGGAAGTGAAGGACATCATAAGATCCCTGAATTCAGTTAACATCACTTTGAACGTGAGATTAATTTTTAGTTGATTTTTATCTGAGGACATAGAAGGTAGATGTATCAGGAGGAGGGGTAAGTGTATTTAATCACTACCTCTAAAAGTATGATGATCCCAAAGCAATTTTCATTAAATAGTGAAAGTTCATAAAAAACTTAAAACTGCTCCATGTATCAAATTAAGATTTATGGTATTCTTCATAAGGATGAAACCTTTTTTAGTGATGTTTACCAAGAAAAGCAAATTCTGAAAGCACGATGTTATCTTTTCCACTGATGGAATTAAGCAAAAGATGTTTGAATGAGGTACTTATACCTACTTCCCATCTTTGTATACAGTATAACAAGGCACACAAAACAGGCAGCATCTTACGTTATGTGGCATTTCAAACAAGGAAGGAAAAAAAAATTGGGAAGTAAAAGGAGTTGAGTTGAAAGAATTGCCCATAAATAAAACAATTGCAACACTTTATTTGGCTTTCTTACTAGAAGTCAAACTCCTTCAGTTTAAAATACACCCACTATAGGTAATACCAAATGAGAATAGCACACTTTCATCATTTCGAAGAATGCAGCTAGCGCCCTACAGACGCAGACAGAGTTTACATGCTAGTGATTTAGTCTGGCCTCTTCGTGGAGCATGTACGTATGCCTGTTTTTCAGCCAGCATGCTACAGCAAAGGAACATTCGTGTTGCCCGGGGCTATTTCTTTATGCAGTATCAAAATTACTTTTACCATAGATTAGGTTGTGTTTTAGTGCCGAGAAAAGTCTATCTTCTCTTCATTTCTGACCCATGACATACTTAGCCTTATAAGAGCGTTATGCGATCAAGGCTACCACTGCAAAATAAAACAAACACACACTGGTTTTTTTTTTTTAAGAGGCAAGAAGAGAAATTTACATCACTAGAGAAAACAGGGCATTCTCACTGTTTTTTTTCCCCTGAAGATTGAAAAGGAAATTCATTTCAGTTTGTAACATTGCACGGATTGCTCTAGACACATGGTGAATCAGGTCTCCTGTTGGATTATGTGGGTGGTTTTTCTTCTCTTCCCTAGTGAAATAATTCTTTACTCATAGCTGTGGCACGCAAACTCAAATATTGTCTTTCTCAGAATGTTTTTGAAAAGTGGGTCCCCATTTTAGTGTTGTTTGCAGATAATAAAACCACAAATTTCATTAAGTATCAAGAAGAATATGGAATGAAATAACAGTGCATCAGAAGTGACAATTTAGGATACAATAGATGGGAATTTTATTCAATGAATATTCATCAATTACTTAGAATTTGCATAGTATGTACAGGCTGCAGGGAAAAAATGTAGTCTGTGTGTTTAAACCTCAAACTATACTTCCTGCTGCTTTATCTTTTCAGCATAGAAAACATCCACATTATAAAATATAGGGCACATATTTTTAAATATTCAAATCTGTATTCTACTCTAACCAATCTGTATCTGTAATTGATACTAGTTATCAGACCTTTTTAAAAAGATAAAGCGCAAGGATTTTGTTTATAGCGATTATTTTCTTTAAAACGGACATTCGCGATTTTGTGCCTACAACACAATCCATAATTCACGTACTTCCGTGAAATAAAGTACCATAATACACAGTTCTCTATAATTGAAACTACAGTGCAAAACGTCCACTGAAAATTACTTATAAACCTTCCAATTACAGTTTTACTAGTTTGGGTGTTTTCTCCACAGTTGAGAAATATAATGCAAAGGAAAGTTGAGTGTGCCTCTCTACCTCCGACTGCAACATAAAGTTGATCTTCCATGTCATGTTTCTTAAGAGCAACTCTAAAATAAGTCTCCTCCAGATCCTCTAAATTATTCCCTTTCCCTAATGGCTTGTTGTATTGTTCCCCAGCAGAATGACTGGAAAAGCCCTATTGGACTTAATCTAATTAGGGATTTTCAGAGAAACAGAGGTTACAGAGTTCTCATTAACTGACTGGAAAACTACCATCTCCAGAGGTATTAAAAAAAAAAAAAAAGAAAGAAAGAAAAAGAGAGAGAGAGAGAAAGAGAGAGAGAAGAAAAGAAAAAAACAGGATGATTCCTTTTAAAGTTCCAGAAATGAGTGTAAGTGTTCATATTCTGGTACATTAACAGTTTGTTCCAGTACATTGATATTTTATGTGGAAGCCCTACTCTGCAATTAATATGCCTGATGCAAATTGAAAAACCCATAATCCATCCTTCTCTGTTGGAATGTAAGAGTATATTATTATTGAGAAGCTACAGGATACCAGAACCATTTTTTAAACTTGAGTGCTCATTACCTTAAATCTGCATATAAAACAGTTTTGCATTCAGACGAGGTAATACATAATGGGATATATTGTGGTGCATATAAAAAAAGTGCTCCAAATAAAAACGACCTGTGGGCTTCCTTTGTAGAAGAAATTTATGCCGTTCCAGGCATTAGGGATTAATGATAGCTAACAGCGAAAGAGGAGGAATGAACATTAAAATACTGTGCCTAACTTTCCTGACTACCCCAAGGCTACAGGGCAAACTGAATTGTGTAAATTTTCTTAAAGGTAAGGACTAGGTATTTATCATTAAGCAAATATGGTATTTGGGGATTGCGTCTGATTTTGTCACATTGGCATGCAGAATATTTCTTATAGCTTTAAAGGAGAAAAGACAACCTTAATGGAAGTAAAGAGAGGAAAGAAAAAGATGTCCTTTGTTTCTATCGACTCAGAAAATCTCTTTCATTGTTTCTTGTTTCCAGAATTACACATACAGTTATTTACAGGACATATAATTCAGCTGTTGTCTTCTATGATTAACCAAATCCAAGATTTTAATGAACGTTTTATTGTAATTATTTTAAAGAGAAGATTAATTTTACAACACTAAGGAAAGAGATTAAAATATAATATGTGCTCAAAAATGGAAAGATCCCATGAATACAGGTTTATTTCATGGATCTTCCCTAAATCCGTGCAATTCACTTGATTCCTATTCATTTTTATTCATTTGAAACTTGTTCAATTCATTTACTTCCATCACCACCACCTGAGATCTGAGCCTCGTTAGTGTTTTCGCATTTGCATGGATCCTTCTTAGTTGTCTTTCTATCCATTGTTTAGGACATGTGATGCTTCCCACTGACAGTTACCTGTATATCTGTTTTATTTCACTTACCAAGTGAAAAGACGCTTAAAGCAAGAAACTGTGTGATATGCCCCGCATCTTCCAAAACAAGTATAGGGGCAGAAAAATGTTCCCTTCTTCCCTTCTAGGTTATTTGGCTGATCTCATAATTAAATGGATATAAGATTAATAGGAAAGAGACCCACATATTGTATGTATATGAGCCCTATAAAAATATGAGACCCAATAGGCAGCCAAGTAATTGAGACTTACATGACATCCTGAGTTTAGGACAGGGGTAGGGATCTAGGGTTAGAGAGGGGAGGAAGACCATTCACAGGAAGGCAAGAGGAGATGTTTGGAAAACATCTTATCTCCTTAGATAAGTTTTTTTTTTAGGTAAAAAAAATAATCTCTGGCAACATCTCTCTTCCTGGTACAAGGGAACTTTTCCAGTGTAAATTTAGGCATTTGAGGGGGGAAGTAAAGAGCTTTTCCTGAATCTGCTGGATTTTGATTGCCTTTAGCTCAACATAATGCTCATGGCAAAGAGACCTGTTATGAGGTGACACATTCTGCTCCTCTCCAGTCCTGTCTTTGAAACTTCCAATAAGTTTTATACTACAGAAGTTAAATTGAGAGACTGCTCCATGTCTCATTAGACCAGTCTGTCTTGAGAACAGGTCAGTTCACTTAAACAGTTGTGTTTCATTTCAGACGGAAGTGATGCCACTGGGCTCCCAAAGTTAGGCCTGTATTGTGCAAGGGATCAGGTAGTTAATAAGTGGCATTTCTCCGGGAATAAAAGACACACAAAGTGTAATGGTTGGGGCAAATTTAAACCCAGTGATTGAATCCTGAGAGCTGCTAGTCAAGATTCCTAGATGTCAGGCTCAAAGTATCTTCAAATAGAGTGAGGACAGGCAGTGACAATCTGACAGATTTTTCTAGTTTGCAGTTTGAATGTCTCTGATGATGTCATGGGGCATACCGGTAAACTTTCTGAGTGGCACAAAGAAGATTGTGTAAACGTAAGTTATTATGGCATTTCTCTAAAGTCTGTAATCAAGTTTTTAGCTTCAGTTTGCGGTGTTTCAGGAAAAAAAAAAAAGGGCAGTTTTAGTTCTCAGCAATTCTAAGTCAAAAGGTTGGGGGGGCAACGGGGACATGAGTTTGAAGCATCATAGCCAGATATTGAAGGAAAGTGGAAGACTTCAGGATCCAGTCAGTTTACAGGTACATAGCAAAACCTCAAAGACAACAAGCAGCACTAGCATCTAATATCCACAACAGGGGCTACTGATCGTTTTTCTCACTACATCACCTTCATTTTGACCAAAAGTAGCCACACTAAGACTAGTTTGTTTGCAGAATAGACCTGATTATTTACACACCTGTAGCAATAGTGATTGGCCACATAGACTCAAAGTTTCCTTTGCTAGAACTTTTTCATAAGGAATCTCAGATCCAACTTTTAAAGTTCTCTGGAGGTTAGGAAGGCAAGCCAAGGACTTGCTACCAGACTTCACCTACGATACCTACCGATTTGCGTGAATTCTTCTCTTCGAGGTCCCAAATAGATGCCAAGGTTCCTGAACCTACCAGAAAGTGACCTTTCTTCCTCACCTGGTTGGGTTGTCAGGAATTCTGTAATAAGGTATCAGACTGTTTCTCCAAGGGACTTTGTTGGCTCCATAAAGGCAACCTTAATTACCTGAAGCTGTCTGGCATGTCTGATTCTATATCCGTCTCTCTCAATTACATTCCAGTCAAAGCTTTGGTAATATAACCATTGTTTCCAGTTTTGTCCAGTTATGAGAAGAACATATTATCAAACTTATGCAAATAAATATTGCCATGAAATAAGAATATTCACTAAGATTTTCCAAACTGTGGAGGGATCAGGTAGGGAGAAAAAGGGATTGTTTCAGCTTCCTTTACAGAGGTACAGTTAACCAAGTTGCTGTAAAATAGGTAGCTTACGAGAAAGTTTTCTTAAAACTGAAAAGGCAGAACATGAAAGAACCAGCAGCATTTCAAACAAAAAAAGTCATTAAAATTATAATCGTCTCATCAGTTCATTCAGTCCCATTTAATTCATTATTCTTGAATCCAGTTTTGCCATTAGTTCTGAAAAACTCTTACCCAGTTTAATTTTGATCTTAAAGTTACCTGACATCCGTGCTTGCCAGAGTCCCTTCCATGAATCCCCTTGAATGCAGCACTGTTGCAAGAATGCTTTTGCAAAGGCATCAGAGTAAAACAAGAACAGTAAACATTGACAGAAGACTTTAAAATGTCAGTTGTTAAAGACCAGGTGATGCATTTGACATGACAAAGCATTTGACAGAGAAATTTGGTTATTTCTGTGACACACCATATTTCAAGAAAACTAGAAATACAAATTTTTTAAAAGTTTATTTATGTTGAGAGAGATAGCACGAGTGGGGAGGGGCAGAGAGAGAGGGAGACAAGAATTTGAAGCAGGCTGTGCCCTGTCAGCACAGAGCCCAATGGAGGGGGTGGGGCTCAAACCCACAAAACCATGAGATCATGACCTGAGCTGAAACCAAGAGCCAGACGCTTACTCAACTGAGCCACCCAGATGCCCCTAGAAATACAAGTTTTAACTTTGTACCAGAACATAGAATGTTAGCAATTTTATATGGTTTCTATATACCTGTAAAATACAACATAAGAAAAAGCTTAGCATTACTTCTTATTTGATGCTTCCCATGTAATTTAACATATTAAATATGTTTGGCATAACATCTTCTTATAAAGAGAGAGCACAAATCTTTGGCTATCTCCTGTGGACTCTCTGGAAAATTACAAAGTTGTTTGAAAGTAAATGAGACTTTGTTTAGACATTTAGAATTTGATTTGGGGAAGGTTATAAAAAATATTGAAAGGTTTGTACACTTGAGGCCATTCACAATAAGGAGAGAGGAGATGTTTAGAAAACAAAGGTTGCTCTGTTATACAAATAACTTTCTTAGGTAAAAAAGGAGTATCTGGCAATAGCTGTCTTCTTGGTATAGGTCTCTTCTCCACTGTAAATTTAGGCAGTTGAAAGTGTGGCAAAGCAGTTTTCCTGAATCTGTTGGGTTTGATAGTCTTTAACTGAAAAATAATGCTCATGCCAAAGTGATGTATTTGGGGGTAACTAATTCCCCTTTACAAGCAATAACGTTGATCTGCATGTTTCACACAATAAATTTTTGTTGCAAAAATAGTTTATTTTTATCCATTTGGGAGCATAAATTTTATAACCGGAACAAAATAGGAATTTTAAGTGTCTCCATATTTAAAAACATGGTGAATATGATATTGTTGGGGAGAAAGAATCCCTGTCCCTTCAAAGGTCCTTCAATTCATCAGACAGATTAATAGGAAGAAAGAAAATTTAATAGTGTACATATGGGGAATCTACACAGACATGGAAATTCCAAAGACACGTAGGCAATATGAGGTAGATATGTCATCCTGAACTAAAGAGGGGAGGGGGTGGGACTTCAGAGGAAAGAGATGCACTTCACAGGACAATAAGAAGAGTAGATGTTTGGTGATTAGATGTCTGCCTGGCCATACAGATGGATCACTAAGATAAAATTTATCCCATAATAATAATAACCCTTATTCTGTGAAATAGAATAAGGATCTGTGAAAGACCCCTCCCCCCACCTCCCGCCATAAATTGTTCTGTGTAGTTAAGGGAAGGGCAAAACTTTCCCTTGAGCCCATAGGGTCTCAGTTGTCTTTACCTCAGAATAATCTTCATGGCAAAGTGGCTTATCTTGGGGCAGCTTGCCCTTGGCTCCTACAATATGGTCATCTTTATGGCCAAACATTAAATTTTTCACCTGCTGCTTTTCTCATGTAGTAGGCTAGGACAGAAAATCAACTAGAGCTTTATCATTGTGGTCAAGTTCACATGCCAAGTTAGTTGCAGAGTCCAATTTCTTCATCTCATTGCAATGTATTTTTTTGTTTATTTTACAATGATGCCACTATCTGGAAAAAAATTAAAATGTATACTAGATTTTTATGAGAATAATATGTCATTTTATATTTCAGATCAGCATATAATTTCACACTCACTTGGAAAGATAGTAGTTTATATCACATGAATACACACAGCCAACTTTGGCTCTCAATAAGATAGGACTGGGTGGTTCACATACTTTCTCCCTAGTGCAAATGTTGAGAGAGGGCTAAAGAGATCTTTTATGAGAAATTTCTTTTGATAGAATGAAGTTCATGTTCTTCAAACTGACTAACATAATTATTACTCAAAAAATTCTTTAGGAAGACTGTGAAAATAAGAATGTAAAAATTGACAGAAAAAAGAATAAAGCATGGGAGGAAGAGAGGTTCTCTCACAGATCAGGTTCATTGCATATGTATGTGTAATCAGAGAATAAAATTGACTGCCATGTGATTTGATTCATGCTAAAATGACTCTCACAATGAAAAATACCTCTTTTAATAGCCTTGCACAGTGTTTGACATTTTCACCATTAAAACAAAGGCTTTGGCTTAAGATATTGCATCTTATGACATCTTTGTTACAAAAGAAGCAAAATTAAAGGAGGAAGTTAGGTAATGCACAGACTCTGCAGGGTACTGCAGAGGATTGAGGGAGGGAGGGAAAAGGGAGCTAGAAAAACCTGTCCTGAATTACAGCTGAAGGTTTTAGTTTAGACATAAAGAGAGTATTCTGAATGTAAATAACATTACATCTAGTGCCAAGGGAAGTTGCGGAATTGCCTTCCCATGACAATTTTTAAGAATAGTACAGCTTCACAGCTGGCTAAGGTGGTAAGGATAGAGATGTAGGCAAGATAAAAGTCCTCAATGGCAAATCCAAACACTATATAGTTCTTTCCAACTGGTGTGGTTCTTTTTTTCACACAGATAATCACTTTGTATATTTCATTAAGCTGTTTTCAAAATCTCTGAGTGTGCCATGAGGATAGTTTTAAATGCTTTCTATAACATCATAAAAATAGTTTACAGCAGCCAAGGTGAACTAGTGCCATTACGGAATAACTTTTACTCTGTTATTATTAGAAATGTATATGTATATATAATTTGCTGGCATAGAATGCAAATAAATAAATTAAGGAGGGGGTTTGAAATAGTAAGCAGCTGTTCTTTTTGTCCACTGAGGACAGGAGAGTAGAAATGCTTTTCATTTACAACAGGAACAGTTTACATTGAGACATTAAGTATATTATTTTGTCGGTTAAGGTTGTTAGACCTTTTGATATGTGACTGTGAGATGTTTGGAAGCTTCCTTTGAATATGTTCTATGCTTAAGCAATTATTTTTCTTTTTGATGTGTATAATCAGAAGCTCTTAAAATAGAAGACTGTTTAAATATGATCTCTCAGGCTCACCTCCAACACAATTATTACTTGATAAATGAAATTAAAAATATTTTTTTAAAGTTTATTCATTTTTGAGAGAGAGAGAACGTGCATGCATGTGGGGGAGGGGCAGAGAGAGAGAGGGAGAGAGGGAATCTCAAGCAGCATGAAGCCCAATGCGAGGCTTGATCCCATGAACCATGAGATCATAATCTTAGCTGAAATCAAGAGTCCAACACTTAACCAACTGAGCCACCTAGGTGCCCCCAAAATAGTTTTTTTTTTATTTTTTAACTTTATTATTTATTTATTTATTTATTTATTTATTTATTTATTTAATTTTATTTTTTGAGAGACAGAGAGTGAGTGGGGAGGGGCAGAGACAGAGAGAGTCACAGAATCCAAAGCAGGCTCCAGGCTCTGAGCTGTTAGCCCAGAGCCCCATGCAGGGCTTGAACCCACGAGCTGTGAGATCATGACCTGAGCTGAAGTCAGAGGCTTAGCGTACTGAGTCACCCAGGTGCCCCCAAATAGTTAAAAAGAATAAAATTGAACGCAGTTTATATCTTTCCTTGGTAGATTATACCATAAAATCCAAGTATTTCTACTTCAGTGGATATTCCTACTAGTTAAACTGGTGTGTATGGTTGAAGAATGGTCATTTTGTCTAATTCCCACATGTATGTAAACACGTTTAGTGCATTGGCTATATAGAAAAGTCATTGCTCTGTGTTTCATCATCACCTCGTTGTGGCACATAATCTTCTCTAAATAAACTTAACATAGAAAAACTCCATCCCACTCACCTAGGAAACTATATATTCCACATGAAATAACTCCTAAATTTGATCATTGAGACAATTCAAAGAATCAGAGTGTCAAATCAGACTCCTATGAGCCAGGGATTTACTAGTCATTCTGATGACAAAAGAGACAAGGATCTAGATGCCCAGGGAGAAGCAGAGAGAGAGATCTTGACTCCCTGGGTCTTCTCTTACTGCATCAAATAGACTCTGGTACATGACACAAAAAATAAATAGTATCCGTTATGAAACATTTCCCTTTTATATTCTTATAGGCACATAACATATTTTCCAGGTGTCTATGCCATGTATATACACATATGTAGATTTGTATATGTATATACACACACTACAGATTTGTTCAATGTAAGGAACGCTAGGCTAGGCAATCAGGTACATCCTGTTAAAATCAGCCCATAGATAAGAACTCTTCCCCTAGCTAATACTGTTAGCTTGGTTGCCAAGAAGTCTGTTACTAATCTATTTACAAGTGTATTAGTCTGCTAGTATCACAGACTGGGTGGCTTAAAAAAGAAAACTTATTTTGTCACAGTTTTGGAGAGGGAAGTCCAAGATCAAAGTGTCAGTAGATTTGGTTTCTCCTTGGCTTGCAGGTAAGTACCTCTTCACTGTTGTCACCTGGCCCTTTTCTCTGTGCATGCCCACCCCGGTCCTCTCTTCCTCTTTTTATAAGGAAAAGAGTCCTGTTGGATTAGGGCCCTATTCTCATGACTTCGTTTAATCTTAATTATCTCTTTAAAGACCTTATCTTCAAATATAGTCCTATAGTCACATGGGAATTAAAGCTTCAACATATGAATTTGGAGGAGGGAACATTATTCAGTCCGTAGCAACAAAGATACAACTTTTTTTTTTGGATACAACTTTTTTTATTTTGTGGGTGTCCCCCAGATAAAGGGAGAATGTGAATAGCAGACGTGCTTCTTATCTCTCATTCCTAAATGCTTCAAATCCTGTAGAATAGAGGAACTTCAAAAGGACGACTAGGAAGAGATGAACATACAGATAAGCTAAATCTTCTCGAAGGCTATATAAAAACAACAAAGAACGTTTACCACCAAAGAATTCTGAGGTGATATAAAATACTGCATTTATAATACAAACCTGAACTTACATAGAGTGAAAATATAGAATTAAGTTTTTGAGAGCTACCAAAATATCTCTTCCTCTAAAAACAAATATATTCCTAACAGTAATTCCTCTGTAGTAAAGTGTTCACCATTTTAATGGTAGCTTTGAATCAAGCAAATCTTAAGAAACGTGTCATAATATAGACCATAACACAAAATGTGAATTCACACAGTAACCCATTTCACTTTTACACCACGTTAAAGTCATTAGTTTCCCAAGTCATTTCCACAATTACGACAGATATGTTTAATCAGGTGTTCAAAATCTTAGGTTATCAAGTAGTTAGCTGCCATTTGAGAAACACAGAAATTACAGCTACAAAACCAATTCTCACACAGATCAGTTTTACTAGGTATAGTCAAGTAGATCAGCCACAAATATAGAGTGGAGCATACAGTGAATGCCCCTGACAGAATTCTTAAGAAAACAAAGTTGCCTAACCCACATACAGATTTCTTTGTTAACAGGACTCTAACTTCATTCAGATGTGCACATAGTCCCTGTGACTTGGGAAAGGCTGACCTTATTTCCTAGATTCAGAATTGAACCATGATTATTCTAAGACAATCCTAGGAATTCTTTTCCACTGCTCATGATTTTTTCAGAAATCAGACTTAAGTCAATCTGAACATGAATTTGTCCAATTGTTGTTCAGGGATAAGTAGATAGCTTAATTTATCTCAATTATATTGAAGCAAAAGACTTATTCATAAAAGGGTAATGCCCCTTTCCTTTTATTCACCGGATTTACATGTGAAACCCTTTAGTACTCCTAACTTATTCCTGGCAACCATTACCAGGGGAATCAGGTGCAGAATGAAGCTGATGGGTGCATTGCAGAATAGAGAACAGAAAGAATGTGGTTTCTTGCTAGTATATGGGAACCATGAGTTGAGCAGAGCTGAAAACTTTTTTTTTTTACCTATTTACTTTTTAATATGTAATCTCTTCATTACTGAGGTAGGCTTTCTTTTACTTTCAGCTAAAAGCAAGATACATAAGGTATAATAAAGGAAGAACCAAGGATGTAGATACATGTGCCCAATAGAGAAGAGCAATACAAATTTTTGTAAGACCATGGGGGAATTTTACTAAACCCCTTAATTCTTGAGAAAATCTGGACTTATTTTACTTTTTTCAACAAAATCCCACAAATCTGTGCATTTTCCCATTTGTACACTTATTTTAATCTCCAAGGTTTGAAACTTCACTGTCTGCTTGCACTCTTCCTGACCCTTCTTCGATACACAACCAACCATTGGCAAGAGGTGTGCATTTTCTTACCATAATATCTTCCCCAAATACATCCTGTCTAATTGGTGCCATCATCATGTTTCAGATATTTAGTGTTCCCTGTCTCTTTTCATTCTAATTAATCCTTTAAAACATCATAGTTTATTTGATAATAATGCTCCAGAAGTGAAATATAAAATATTGTACATGAACAGAGAGATGATAAATGGAAAATAATAGAAAATCCAGAAACAGATCAATACTAAATCTCAAATCATTGAAGGAAAATGTTGCCATTTTGCAGGAAAAAAATATGAGTGATTGCATACTTTTTACTACTTATAATAAGATTATTTTACAACAGATTAAAACATTGACTTTAGAAAAATTAAACCATAGAGGCTCTAGAAGAAAACATGGGAAATTTCCTTTATGACTTTGAAGTAGTAGTTAAGGTCTATCTAATTATGACTAGAAGTCCAGAAGCCATATGATTAAAGATGGATACATGTGAATATATTAAAAATAAACTTATTTATGAAAACAGTACTGAAAAAAATGAACCCATAAGCAATCGATTGTGAAACAATATTTACTCATTATATAGTATATAATTGCTCTAATAGATGAAGGATTTCTGGAACCTTGAGCAAAAGATTCCCAGCCCAAGAGACAAATAGGCAAGCACATAAGCAATTTATTGATAAGTAAATTCTTTTTTTAATTTAAACACATGTTTTATTTTTTGTTTATTTTGAGAGAGAGAAAGAGAATGCATGTGTGAGTGGGGAGAGGCAAAGAGAGAGGGAGAGAGAGAATTCCCAAGCTCACAGCATGACCCTGACACCAGGCTCCATCTCACAAATTGTGAGATCATAACCTGTGCCTCATTCAAGAGTCAGACACTTAACTGACTGAGCCATCCAGGCACCCCATAAGTAAATTCTTTTAAACATTTGAAAGAATATTCAAGTTCACTCAAAGTAAGAAAACTGTCATTAAAACTGTAATTTAATTTGGTGGGGCACATGGGTGGCTCACTCAGTCAAGTGTCAGACTTTGGCTCAGGTCATGATCTCAGGATTTGTGTGTTTGAGCCGGCATTAGGCTCTGTGCTGAGGGTGCAGAGCCTGCTTAGGATTCTCTCCCTCTTTCCCTCTTTCTCTGGCCCTCCCCCACTTGGATGCCCTCTCTCTCTCTCTCAAAATAAATAAATAGACTTTAAAAAAAAAAACAACTCTGTAGTTTGGTAATATGCTCTTACCTACCAGAATGATACATCATTTGATAACCCAAGCTTCTGCAAACATATAGAGAAACAGGTGTTCCTATTCATGTGAACTCAGGGTTGGAGTATAAGTTGGTATGTGTCTATCTATGGCAACTTGATGATATCTACCAAAATAAAAAATTCATATATAGAGTTCCAATTAATTAGACTTAGGTAAGTTACTCTAAATAGGTACTTACACGTGAAAAGACTTATATATAAATATATTCATGGCAGAAAAATACATATTAGCAAAATTCTGGAAATAAGATCATCGATAGAATGTTACTAAACTTATGATATGTCCCTTTGATGAAATATTCTGTAACTATACAAAGTAAGGATAATCTCTACATGTATTTGTATGAAAAACTCTTCAGGAAATATTGTTAATGAAAAAGACAAGGTGCAGTAAGGACACATAGTATGCCAGAATAAGGAGAATTAATAGTTTATATGTGCACAGAACTCTTAAGACACCGAGAACAATATTCACTTATGGTAAGAGGTGACAACTTAGCAGATGAGAGACTAGGATAGAATGGAGAATTTTTTCTTATTTTGAATCATGTAAATATATCAACTATTTAAAATATAAAATAATGTTCAAGGGACGCCTGGTTGGCTCAGTTCTTTATTCTTCATCCAGTTATTTAAAGCCCTTCACAATTGTTCTAGTAGTATTTCTTCTTTCTTGCCTATGCTAACCCAACTACTCATCAGACTCTTCAATTCCTTAAATTTACCTAACATTTTCCTACCTATTTAACATTGTGCAAATAGCCCTTTCAATGTTCTGGCTATCTATCTATTATCACCTATAGAAATCCTACATGTCTTTTGTGGCGTATCTTAAAAGACAGCTCTTTCAAAAACCCTTCTCTGATCACCCAAGTAGAAATGATTTTTCCCTCTTCAAACTCCCTAGTGTACTTGTACTCTTTTCCACACATAAGATATATTCTTATACAAAAGGTCTGTCTTCTTATTAGTTTTGAAGGTTCTTAAAGGCGAGGGCGCTTTTTTATCTATCTTTATTTTTCAAAGTATTATGTGAAAGGTACTGTGCTAGACATCACATTTTCTCAAAAATTTTAGCTTAATGAATAATAAATAATTCAAAATGGAATAAAAGGTTGTTCTGTCTTCATACATTAAGGAATAGGATCAACAGTATCTACACCAACAAACTAATTAATAGCTGAAATAGATGATGAAAGAAAATGACTTTCAATGGAAATGTTAATGGACTCTGGAGTCAAGTCTATTAAGAAAAAAAAAGAAAAATGGGAAGAATTAAGGACTAGGTTTGTCATCAGTCTTTTTTTTTTTAATTTTTTTGAACATTTATTTATTTTTGAGACAGAGAGAGACAGAGCATGAATGGGGGGAGGGGCAGAGAGAGAGAGAGACACAGAATCCGAAGCAGGCTCCAGGCTCTGACCCATCAGCCCAGAGCCCGACGCGGGGCTCGAACTCACAGACCCGTGAGATCGTGACCTGAGCTGAAGTCGGACGCTTAACCGACTGAGCCAATCAGGCGACCCCGTTCATCAGTCTTAAAATTGTCAAAATCCAGGACCTCACTAAAGACCCACGCAAGCCCTTGCTTTTCTGTGAGCTAGAGCTCATGTTAAATGATGGCTTTGCAAGACATGCCTCCTAGAATTTGATATTTTCTCCTTGAGAATATGCCAATAATTTCCACAAAGAGTGGTCCTAATTATGGTCATTTAGTTGCAAATCTATATTTAATCCATTGACAAATAATTGATACCTAGCGTACTTTAAAATAAAACAAACTCTACAATATATTCTAGAATTTCTTGATTCTGATAACGGTATTGTAATGATACAAGAAAATGTAATTCCTTAAGGGAATATCCTGGCTTTTAGGATGTACACAATGAAGTGTTTACAGGTGGAGGGGCATGACATAACATGACATAACAAATGGTTCAGACAGGAAAGCATGAGAGAAAGCTGACAATACATCCAAATATAATTAAAAGTGAAGGTACAGGAGTTCTTTCTACTTTTCTTACAAGTTTTTGTACGTTTAAAATTATATCAAAGTAAGAATTACACAAAAATATGTACATGTACATGTATAACATAGCAAATTGAATCTACAATTCAATGTTAAAACTTGAATGTTAAAATTCGGAGTGATTGCTGTCTTTGATGGCAAAGGTGCAGTTGCAAGTAAATAGTGACAAGAAGGGAGAATGATGGGAGTCTTCATGGGATATGTCAATGTTCTGTTTCTTAATCAGCATGCTGATTACCAAAAAGTACTGTTCACTTGATGAAACTTCATCAAATGTGCATTTATGATCAGTGTGTTTGTATTGTCATGTTTTCTGTATGTATGTTATCCTTTAATAAAGCTCAAGGAAAATACTATGAAAAGAGGGGGGAAAAGATTTCTACTTGATTTTTTAAAAATGTTTTTTAACGTTTATTTTTGAGAAAGACAGAGACAGAGACAGACAGAGAGTGTGAGCTGGGGAGGAGCAGAGAGAGGGAGACACAGAACCCAAAGCAGGCTGCAGGCTCTGAGCTGTCAACGCAGAGACTGACTCAGGGCTGGACTCATGAAGTGCGAGATCATGACCTGAGCGGAAGTCAGATGCTTAACCGACTGAGCCGCCCAGGTACCCCTCTATCCAATTAAATTAACTATCATAGAAGTTTTTAAATATCTTCTTACAGTAATAAGAGAAAGGAAAGAGAAAATCCCAAATAAGATATAAAGAAGAATAACTAGATATAAATGCCACTTTTTCTTTTTAAAAAAAATTTTTTTTAACGTTTTATTTATTTTTGAGACAGGGAGAGACAGAGCATGAACAGGGGAGGGTCAGAGAGAGGGAGACACAGAATCTGAAACAGGCTCCAGGCTCTGAGCTGTCAGCACAGAGCCTGACGTGGGGCTCAAACTCATAGACCGCGAGATCATGACCTGAGCCGAAGTCGGCCGCTTAACCGACTGAGTCCCCCAGGTGCCCCTAAATGCCACTTTTTCTTAAGAGGTTTTAGTCAATACCAGAATTGGTGGCCTCCTACCTAATTAAAATTCACAATAAATCATCCATATATTTATTCTGCTGATTCTAAAAAGTTCCAAGTAATCAAAGTGTATATGAAAGTTATAGTATCGGGACATGATATTCTTTAGTTGTTCCTACTACTTTAATTAGGGCCTTATCTATATTTTTTTTTAATTTTTTTTTTCAACGTTTATTTATTTTTGGGACAGAGAGAGACAGAGCATGAACGGGGGAGGGGCAGAGAGAGAGGGAGACACAGAATCGGAAACAGGCTCCAGGCTCTGAGCCATCAGCCCAGAGCCTGACGCGGGGCTCGAACTCACGGACCGCGAGATCGTGACCTGGCTGAAGTCGGACGCTTAACCGACTGCGCCACCCAGGTGCCCCTTATCTATATTTTTAAACTGAAAGTTTCCACAAATAAAGTGGGCTTAATAACATTTGAATTATTTCATGTGTAACTACATGCCTTTACTGGACATTATTTTGTTTTCTTTTGTTTTAACGCAACTTTTAAATTTTGACTTTTGGTCCAAACTATAACAAAAGGTTTGACTTTCCTTTGTTCTTTTGTTTTTCTGTTCTTCGGTCCTCTCATTTACCCAATATATACTTAAATATCTTAAGAAGTTTTAATGTAACTTTTACATGACAGTATATTTTCATGTATAAACCTTTAGTAAATAGAAAATATTAAAACAAAACAAAACAAAACACACATCTGTTACTCTGGACTCAAACTATAAGGTCTAGAGGAAGCATTTAGAGGTTGTGGTATACATGCGTTTATTTTGCTGAAGAACCCAGACCAAATGATTAACTTTCTTTGGAATTGGTATGAAACGTAAGGTATCTTTTCACTCAGAAAAGAAGTCAGAATGTGCCACAATGAATTCATTTTAGACATTTGCTGGCAGCTGGATTTTTTCACCTGCTAAGGCCTTGTATTCTTTTTCCTAAAGAGGGACCCCACATGTTATAAGCTTCAGTTCCTACGAAGCTTGGATGTCTCCTTTTAAAAATGATCTAGATAAATTGTAATTGGGAAACCAGACGTTGGGCAGCCTAAAATGAAATGAATTTATGGAAAAGGTTTCCCAGAGCCTCGCATTAAACTTCCTCTGGTAGAAATGAAGACTGAAACCCAAAAAATGTTTTGTAACCTAAAACACAGTAAATGTGCGTTATGTCTGAACCTGCTTAAGAGAATGAGGATGAGCTCAAGAGGGCAAGAACCATGCTGGTTATGATTCTACTGTGTACCTGGTGCTTAGCACAGACCTGCCACATAGGAGCTGCACAGTAAATATGCATGAAACTGATGAATCAGCATTTCTTTGCCCTGCCATTACCCTGTTTATGGAAAATCTATAAAATGCCTCTGACTCTAGGAAATCCTCATATCTTCCTAGGACCTCAGTGGCGGGAGGCCCTGTGATTCTCCGTAAGTGATAATCAACCCAAGGGGACAGAGGAGCAAAGCTGGAGGACTCTCTAATACTCTTCTCAGATGATTTTTATTCATAGTCAGTTGATCATTAAAGCACCGCAGGGCTTGGGGCGCCTGGGTGGCGCAGTCGGTTAAGCGTCCAACTTCAGCCAGGTCACAATCTCGTGGTCTGTGAGTTCGAGCCCCGCGTCAGGCTCTGGGCTGATGGCTCGGAGCCTGGAGCCTGTTTCCGATTCTGTGTCTCCCTCTCTCTCTGCCCCTCCCCTGTTCATGCTCTGTCTCTCTCTGTCCCAAAAATAAATAAAAAACGTTGAAAAAAAAAAAAAAAAGCACCGCAGGGCTTGATTTCTTCTGAGGCTTTTTAATTTTTTTCTACAACAAATGAGGAATTACTCACTATCGATCGGGCACATGTCAAAAAGCAAACAGGAAACTAAATGAACAGTTGCATTTCAATTGTGGCCACTATATAACTGAGAGTTTATTGTAATTCTCAAAGGTTTGGTCCCAGATGCTCATACAGGCTCACCCTTTGCTGACCTCTTACCATCCTTCTGTCAGCATTTTGGATGTTACTGATTCTGTGAGTAATATCTACCATGAAGGTCAGGCAGGTCAGTAAGTTCACTGCACCCTCTCACTCACGAATTCCCCTTCTTTTGTGGCTTTTCACCATGAGTTCACATGTCACGGCTTCTACATCCCAAACTGCAGTAAGCAAATTCCAATCCCAAGAAAAACAGAAAAAAGCAAACCCTCCTGGACTCTGCTAGCTTGTTTACACTCGAGGTCTAGAGCAAGCCTAAGATCAACAGGGTGTCAGTAAAAGCAAGTCCCCTTGCAGTGACATAGACACTGTTTCAGATTCTGAGTTAAAACGCAATCTTTGCTTTGTCACTAGTGCTGCATTGTTATCAGAGGATTGACATGCTTGTAGCTGTCAGATGCGTCACCAGCTCGAGTAATGCCCATCGTGGGCTTTCTCCTATTGCTCATTCCATGTATGGCTTTGATGACTTTTGGGTGCACAGAAAGCTGATAAGAACTCAGGCCCACAGGATTTGTCCCACTCATGATCTGAGTGAATGCTTCAGACCCGTGCTGCTAATACAAACAGAATGCAGTGCGAACAGAGACCTGTACCGTGTTCTCTGCAGATGCACAGCAGTTTACTTCCGATGATGAAGCAAATGAAAATCCTCTTGATGCGGGTCTTCCAGAATGAGATGACCTGAAAATCAATTGCAGGATAGGTTTTACTTCTTTCTCTATGCTTTAATCTAGGGATGATGACAGAGATAATGGTATTTCATTACACAGTTAGAGTAAGAAATGCCCAACAAACCAAGATATACAGGATGAATGAATAAGGTTTTTGTGGTAGCCTTGCTGTTTGCTTTAGCTTTTAAAATGTTTTGCTATATTTTTTCTTAGGCAGCTGCAGTTACTACAGCTGTGGTCTGCACAAAGTAAAACCTTAATCACATAGGCACACTGAAACATTAACAAAGGTAAAACTGATAGACGTCTTAAGATGTATTTCTCTGATATCATTACTATGATTCAGAATTTTTAAGTGAATGTGGTTTTATTCTTTCAACACATTGGAATTGGAGTCATGTCAAGATGTTCCCACTGTCAAAGACACGAGGAGGTTAAAATGGCTCTGTATAGGCCAGTAACCTCAGGAGAAAAAGAAGTATTAGAAAATAAGTGGCAAATATTTTTTTTGCCATATTTTGTATGATAAGCTTATAATGTACTGGTTTCAATGCAGAAAGCACAGAAAAAAAATAAATATGTGCTCACCACATTGTAGACAAAGCACTAAGCACGTATGTTGTCAGAAATTCAATATCCCTTTCTCTCCTGTATATCCTCTACCAAACAGAAGATTTCACATAAATCAGAGACTTTAGATGTCTATGTGACTTGAGTACAATTTTATTTTTTCTTTGTTTTTCCTTGCTTACTCTTTTCCTTTTATTCTTGGCTGAGATTTAGAGAATGCAAGATAAAACTGGAAAATCAGCCCATTTTTCTAGGTAATTTAGAACAAATTATCCAAAACATAAAGAAGATAATGATAGCATTGCATGAATTTGAAAATCAAAGTTTTCTAGACCAGATCTTTTATTTTACCTGGATAATGGTTATTTCTGCTTGAGAACAATTAATAACTTTGAATAAATGAAAAGTACTTTTAGTAGTACAACAACAAATAGCCTTCATGAATTATCTTATTTAATCCAAATATATAATTGTTATAATTTGCACCAAATCTCAGTTAGAATGTAATTATTTTCTCTACAAAGAAATCAGAAGAGAATTTTGTTCAATTAAGGAACTGAACACATAAATTATTATTTTAAGGCCATACAACATTTTTTTTTTGCAGAAGACATTTATATATAAGAATGTCAGTGGCCAAACACTGTGTAGCAGAAAAACAATATTAAAATTTAAAAACAGAACAAACATGCTAGAAAAGTGGATACAAAAAGAAGCAAGCACTCCTCTTGTGTTTATAATTATGGTGCTTTACAATATTTATAAAATACTTTCATAAACATTCTTTGCTTTTTATTCTCACAGAAATTCTGTAAGCCATTTCTGCCCCCATTTTACCTCTGTGAAGCTGAGACTCAGAAGAAATGCCCCCCCCCCACTGCTGCCCAGAATTATGTCATAATTATGGGCCAGAAACAGTGTCTGCATATTTTCATATCACATTTTGTTTGGTTCAAGTGTTTTCTTGCTTGTGGGGCTACTTTTTTCATTTCACTGTTCATACCTTTTATATTTGTATTATTAGAGCTAAGTAATTTACAAACTCCATTTTGAGGGATCAGAAATCATGATGTGGAAACTACAAATTGCTGACGCTTTATCACTGGCTGTATGATATTTCAGGAAAAGGCGCTAAGGAGGATATTTATCATAGATTCATCCTACAGGAGACAAATGTAAATCTTGGATTAATCAATAATTGATTAGAATCTTGAAAGTTTAAAATTACTTACAGAAATTAGCATAAGTGGGAGTAACTTGAAAAGAAAATAGACATGAGAGATTTGGATACTGCGAAAATTTTAAAGAAGACTGAGCTAAGCTTTCTCTGATAAGGTGGAGAGTGTATCATGAAATGTGCTCCCTTGCATGAATACAACCCCGGGAATGTAATAGAAATAAGAGAAAGGCTGATGAACCTAATAACACTGAAGATGTGAGAAGCCCTCAGAGTTAGGAACTGGTTGTGAGTAGAGAAAGAAAGCAGTGAGCAGAAGAGTAAGCTCTAATGATACCAACAAAGGTTGAGACAAAGATTTTTAGTGGTACCAATTCCTTTTCCTTGCCTTATTTTTGTTTTTTCTTTAGAGTACCCATAAGTTCAGTCTTCTTCTTCTAAGTGGTGAGAATACAGTAGAGAACAAACAAAAGCAAACTCCTGCGCAAATGAGCTTCCGTTCAAAGGAATGGAGTCAAGTTCAAAGAGACCATTGCCAACTCTTTCAAAGCCTCTTTGGAGACTGCCAGGCAGGGTGTTACAAATAGGTGAAACTCAACCCAGTTTGAAAATGAGGGAATAATGACAGGTGAAGATAAACTGTCTGAACCCTGAACATTCTTTTCTAAGCCTTCAACCACACACACTAAGAGTGAGGCTGGTGATTACAACAGAGGGAGACAACTCTGGGGAAAAAAGCAGTGCCTAGGATGCAAACAAATATCAAATTTCAGAATGGAATTGTTATGGGGAAAGAAAGCAAAGTAGAATCCAGCTGGTTTCCTAAAGTGTCTCTCATTCTAAACTCACTATGAAGGAGCCAAGCTTGGTCCTGCTTTGGTTCCCTCTGCCATGTTGCCATTGCTATCTCAGCCTAATAAAGCTCACAAAAAAGAGAGACCTCATAAGATTTCAAAGACATTAAAAGAAAGTATATAACAAAGACAGCCAGATAAATGTAGCCAAGATGACAGCAAATGAAATATGTATATCAAATATTCTCAAAGACATAAAGGAGGATACAGGCATACCTTGGACATATTGTGGGTTCAGTTCCAGACCACTGTGGTAAAGTGAATATTGCAATAGAAGAAGTCAAATGAGTTTGTTTTTTTTGATTCCCAGTGCATATAAAACTTATGTTTACATTGTACTGGAGTCTATTAAGTGTGCAACAGCATCGTGTCTAAAAAAACAATGTACATGCCTTAATTAAACAGTACTTTAGTGTGGATGGCTCAGTCAAGCATCTGACTCTTGATTTTGACAAATCCAATAATAATAAAGTTTGAAAATAGTGCAAGAGTTATCAAAATGTGATGCAAAGACACTTAGTGAGCAAATGCTGTTAGAAAAATGGTGCCAATAGACTTGAGCACCGCAGGGTTGCCACAGACCTTCAACTTGTATGTAGTCCTCACAAAGTACAGTAAAGTGAAGTGCAATAATATGAGGTATGCCTGTATTTGAAATCTGAAAAAGAAATAAACAGTCATAAGATGCATATCAAATATGTAAACCCTATCTGTTACAATGAAGGATGAAATGTATGGTGGAAATAGCAGAAGAGATCAATTTGAGGGGCACATTATAAGACAAAAGGTGAAATTCAGATAGTAGCTAATATGAAAGAAAATGTCAGGAAACTGGAATGCGTGCATACTGCTGATGGGAGCAGACTGGCACAGCTATCCTGGAAAGCAATTTGGAAGTACTTAGTGAAATAAAACCTAAAACTATGAAATAGCAATCCTACTGATCTACTTGCCAACGAAACCCCCACCTAAATCTTTAAAATGACATGGTGGTGTGCATTAAAGATTTATGTGTTGTGAGGGTGCAAGGGACCAGAGAATTCAACACTATGAGAACTTTATATATATTGAATACTGTGTAGCCTAAAAAACTGATGAAGATTTACACTAAAACAAGGATAGATCTCAATAATATAGTATGGAATGAAAAAAAGTAAAAAAAAAAAATCAAACTTTGCGAAATACGTACATACATCTTGAAGGGACTGAGTGTAACTGGAGAGGGAGGGAGAGGTGGAGGGAGACCAGAATAGAGATGAGATATTAGGGCAAGAAGACCAATGAGAAGAAACGAATACAGAAATATACATGTTACACACCAGAATAAGACTGTACTTTAAGAAATGTATGACTAATTCAACTCTTGAATGAATAATTGAATGAATGAATTAATGAAGATCAATAAAACTTCATTTGTTACTTCCATGATATATTTCAGGCTTTGCCCAACCACCTTAATCTCCCAATTAATCCATTTCCTTAATACTTCCTTTACAGCACATGGACTCATTTCTGTTTCAAGTCCATTATAACCATTGGTGGAGAGTTCCCTCATATACCCATAGTTCTCCCCATTTCACATTTTCCAACATTTGGTTCTCATCCGTCATTGAATTTTCAAGAGCCCCATTATCTAAACTAAACTTTCTACCAGAACTTTAAATCCAATCTCCTTCTTTCATATCTAGAATCACATCTTTGTTTAGAAACTTTAAGCTGTTAAAAATAATTGCAGAAGGTAGGAAAAAGTGAGTGAAGTGTTATTTTCTGGCCCTAAGTAGTGTGGCTTATTTTAAAGTAGCACACAGAGTGTTATACAAGTAA
Organism: Lynx rufus; assembly: GCF_022079265.1. Classification (NCBI taxonomy): domain Eukaryota; kingdom Metazoa; phylum Chordata; class Mammalia; order Carnivora; family Felidae; genus Lynx; species Lynx rufus. The sequence goes on from NW_025814827.1 coordinate 49,409,186, forward strand.
ACCTCACCACCAAGTAAAAATTATATACAGGAAAATCCTCATATTGAAGTTGGAGAAGTTTCCAATTCCTTACTGGCATGTGCATAAAGCAATGCTGTTCACTGATGTGTTTCAGTAACTAGCCTATTATTTTCATTAACATGTATGTATATTACCATGCAAACTTTTCATTTTCTACTTTTTTTAAGTTTCTGTCTTTTTATCTTATGTCAGTTTAATTTTGATATTTTATTCAACTGTCTAATACTCCTGTCATTCATCATATTTATTCTCCCACCCTTGCACTTGACTATAGTACCCTCAAAAAGAGTGAGTTATCAGAAAAGCAAGAGGTAAAGTTTATTCTAAGAAAGTACATATATACTATATATTATATGTAAGAAGTTGTATGTAATAAATTATATATATTAAATTGTGTATGTGTGTGTGTGTGTATATATATCTAGAGAGAGAGAGACAGAGACAGAGAGAGAAAGGGAGAGAGAGAGAAACCATGAACAATGAACTTAGGGGAAATTATAACTATATTTAGTATACAAGGTAAATACATATGTTAATACTTTAAATATTTCTATAATAGTACTTCTGTGTGTGTGTATATATATATATATATATATACACACACACATGTATATATATACATATACATACATATACATATATATATGTAAAATTTATAAATTCAAATTGCAAAGTCACAGTAAAGTTGAACACATAGTCATTTATAAAATTGTGCAGGATATTGTTAAAAATAGGCCATTTAGAGTAGCCTATTTTAATCCCCCCAAAATCAAGGAAACAAAATATATAAAGTACCAGCCTTACAGGCTATCTTCTTTAATGTTTTTTAAAAAATAATATGTGTAACTTAACATCGTTGGGTAATGAAGCCCATGGTAGAGAATATTTAAGACTCAGTAATAACCTTGGGGCACCTGGGTGGCTCAATTGGTTAAGCATCCCACTTTGGCTCAGGTCATGATCTCATAGTTTGTGGGTCAAGCCCTGCGATGGGCCCTGTGCTGACAGCTCAGACCCTGGAGCCTGCTTCAGATTCTGTTTCTCCCTCTCTCTCTTCGCCCCTCCTCCACTTGTGCTCTCTCTCTCTCTCTCTCAAAAATAAACATTCAATGAATGAATGAATGAATGAATGAATGAATGAATAAATTAAATAAATATTCTAAAAGGCATTCAATGAATGTGTTTGTTTGCTTTAAAAAAAATCTGTAATAACCTGCAGTGACATTATGATTATTGTTATTTTTATTTCAGCATACCCATTGTATGCTGAAATAAAAATAACAATAATCATTAGCAATTATTTAAATAGTTAAATATAGTGTATTCAATAGACGCTCAATAGCTGTGAAGGTGTAAAGCACCTTTTTAAAGTGTTTTAGGAAAAGCAGTCAAAAATCACTATAAGATCAGTAAGAGAATTCTTATACCTCCATTGAAGAATTGGCATCATCAGTATCAGAAATATATGATTTAGCCTATATTATTTGGGCAAGAAAAGTTTTACTTGCAGACTTCTGATCATTGTGGTATTTCTACCCCAGTAACATATTTAGAATCCTTTCACATGAGCGGGACCTGGGTGGCTAAGTCATTTAAGCATCTGACTCTTGATTTTGGCTCAGGTCATGATCTGAGAGTTTGTGAGTTCAACACCCGTGTAGGGCTATGCACTGGCAGCATAGGGAGACATACAGTGATGTACTTTTTGTGTATGAACATGACCAAACACTGCAAATTAGTTAACAATTTGTTTTCTATAGTGAGGGGTCAACACCACAAGATTTATGTTAGCTTCTATACCTTTGAACTGTAAATTTGAGTGATTTTCTAGGAACATTTCAAAGTCTGACCATTTTGGAATTTAGTTGGGAATAAAACATTACAAATTGGGCACAAAGTCTCTTTTTTTAATTTTTTTATTTTATTTATTTATTTTGATTTTTTTATTTTTTTTTAATATGAAATTTATTGTCAAGTTGGTTACCATACAACACCCAGTGCTCATCCCAAAAGGTGCCCTCCTCAATACCCATCACCCACCCTCCTCTCCCTCCCTCCCCCCATCAACCCTCAGTTTGTTCTCAGTTTTTAAGAGTCTCTTATGCTTTGGATAAAGAAATTGTGGTTTATATACACAATGGAATACTACGTGGCAATGAGAAAGAATGAAATATGGCCCTTTGTAGCAACGTGGATGGAACTGGAGAGTGTTCTGTTAAGTGAAATAAGTCATACAGAGAAAGACAGATACCATATGTTTTCACTCTTATGTGGATCCTGAGAAACTTAACAGAAGTCTATGGAGGAGGGGAAGAAAAAAAAGAGGTTGGAAAGGCAAAGCACAAAGTCTCTTTAGAAGGGACATACAAATCATGAAAATATTTTATTAAAAAGAAGGATTCCATTGGAACTGAAATATAGATGAAAAGGTTCAAAGCAAATTCTGCAGCTGTACTGAACAATTCTACAGATATAATAAAAGCAATTTTCTAAATTTTTCCATATTTTTGGAGTGGCAGATAGTGTGGTAACATTATCTAATAAGTGTTAGCTAATGAGCAGTAGCTAAAATAAATATTCTTTATTACAAGTGAATACATTGCTTACCTTTTCATTAAAGAGAATAACCATCTCCTTGTGAGAAGAACAACCGAAATGGATCCATTTTTACTTGAAACTTTTATGTAAATAAAGATTCTAAAAAATAATTTTGTACCTATAATGGGTCTAGTATTTTTACTTAGGTTCATAAAGATATTTACTCAGAAGAAAGACCAATCAGTATTAGAGTGGCAGAGTTGCAGTTAAAGTGTATCTAGCTAAAACTCTCTCTGTGAGAGCTTTAAAAGTTTGATATTCCTCTTTCTACTTTTCCCATATTTTGTTTCTTTTCATCTCTACCTTTTTCCTGTAGCTGATGATAATCAATGATAGTCTTAATGTTTGAATGGGTTAGGATGAAAGAACATTCATTTATATTCCAGAAATAGGGTAATTTCCTAGATTGAGAACTCTCGGGTTACTTGGCGTCATGAATGTAAAACTTTTCAGAGATGACTGTCTTTCTAAAATATCTAACATAAACTATATTACTTCCCATGATCTTTCAGCATTGCACTTATTCAGTTACAAAGCTTAATTCTTTCATGGATACCTCACTTATTTTATAAGCACAATATCTTATTTTTTGTATCACTCTATCTTCCATATGTAACTATTTGTTTACTGATCATATTTCTATTAAACTTTTTGTTAACTGTCAATACTGAAATTGCACTATTGTACAGAGGCCCCTCATACCCTTCATCCAGTTTCCCCAATAGTTACAGTTTTAGTAATTATAGTATAAGGTAAAAAACAGGAAATCAACGTTAATAAAATGTGTGCATATAGCTCTATGTCATTTTATCACATGTGTAGATTCCTATAGCAACTGCTGCTATCAAAATACTGAATACTAGTGAAGTATTTCAAAGTCTCTTTATGCACCCCTGTTTATAATTTTTAAAAATATTTCCTTTAGATAGAGAACCACATCAGACAATATTACTTTTTTTTTGCTTCAAGTCAAACAAAAAACTTAGACAATGTATAAAAAGAGGAAAAATCTATTGTATTTACTCATATTTTTGCTCTTCTGGTGCATTCTTTCTTCCTGAGGATTTAAGATACCTTCTTTTATCATTGTACTTCTGTTTCAAGAACTTCCTTTAGCCATTCTTTTGGTGACAGGTCTGCTGATGACAAATTCTGTTTTCCCTCTTCTGAGAATGTCTTTCATTTTCCTTATTCCCAAAGGACAGTTTTGCTCAATATAGAATTTGGGGTTGACTGTTTCTGCCTTTCAACACTTGAAAAATTGGTCACTTACTTCTGGCCTTCATGGTTTCTGATGAGAAATCCACTGTCATTCAAATAGATTTTCCCCTATAGAGGAAGTGTTGTTTTACTTTCACTGCTTTCAAGAATTTTTTTTTCTGCTATATTTTCTACAGTTGTATGTTTGTATTCTATTTTGGTGTGGATGTCTTTTGTTGTGTCCTTTTGGAGTTTGCTCAGTTCTTGAATCTATAGGCTGATGTCTTTAGCCAAACTTGAAAATTTTCCAGTTATTTGTTTGAATACGTTTCCAGCCTCAACCTCTTTCTCCTTTCTTTCTCAGACTCTGAGGACACAAATAATAGACTTTTTTGTTATAGTCCCACAGGTCCTTAGAGTTCTGTTTTTGTCATTGCTTCTCGGTAGTCTGTCTCTCTTCTGTTTTTCAGATTAGGTAATGTATCTTGTTCCATTTTCAAGTTCACTTATTCTTTTCTCTTCTATCTTCATTCTGTTGTTGAGCCTACCAAGATTTTTTAAATTTTACTTATTGTCATTTTCAATTCCAACATTTCTTTTTCCTTTGTATCTTCTGTAACTTTGTAAAGCTTTCCATTTGTTTCAAGCATGTTCATAATTGCTCATTAAAACATTTTATGCTGGTGGCTTTATGTGTCACCTGCATGCTCCATGTTGCCATTTGTTATCTTCTCATTGAAGATATGAATTTTCTACTTCGTGATATGCCAGATAATTTTCAATGCAGCCAGGACGTTTTGAATATTATGAGACTGTGTCTTATTTAAAATTTAGTTAGTAAATCTCTTCTGACATGATACAGGGTGAAAGTGGGGGCTGCCTTGTTGTTGCTAGATAGTGTTGAAATTCCTGGGTCCCCTCCTTTGGAGAGTGGGCTTCTGAATTTTGCTCCTATATGGCCTTCACTGAAGGGAGGGCAAGTATCAGGAAGCTTTGGACCTTGTTCCCACTGGATGGTGGTGAAAGTTCAGTTTCTCACTTGGTCTCCTATGGCATTACCCTGGTGAGAAAGGAGAGGGCACGTCATTACCATTCAGTGGGAAGGAAAGTCCTGTATTCCCACTAGGCCTTCTCTGATACCACCGAGGCAGAGGTATACTAGTTGTGTGTATGTGTGTGTTGGGGGAGGGGGAGTTTGTTTTTTAAGTGTGCATTACCAGATAGAATAACATTGCATAATTATATGCTAAACTAAAAAGACCCCACTGAAGTTATGTAATTAAAGTTATGGTGGATATTTATATGTCATTTTTACAGATGCATTGTGTGTGGTTAAAAAAAGAAATTAAAAGTTTAGTTTTAGCCATCATTCTAGAAGACTTTAAAATGCATAAAATGGTATCATCAAAAACTAGGAAGTTCTATTTAAGATCTCAAGTATTTTTCATTGTATAACATGATTTTTAGTTATCTGTTGCTTTTCAGTAAATAGTCTTTTTCCAAGTGTGAATATATATTGCAGTTACCATTTTCATTAATTCCAGTAGTATTGGTACTTTTGATATTGCATTTACATTATGAGAACATAAATGTCAAACAATCATTTATTTTTAATTTCTTCAAAATTTGTCAAACAGTGTATTGTGTAAAGGAAAGTTATTCTACTGTTTTAAAGCAGCATATAAAATGCAATGTCCAAATTGGACAAAATACATACAAAAACAGGAGAAAATCTTTCTTGGCAAGTCTACTGATAAAGAGGAGATACAATCTCTCCTCTTGATTGAGTGGATTCACTAAGGGTCAGTGCATGTAGTAGTCAATGGAATAAAAACCAATAAAAATACGATAAATGAATAGAATGAAAAGTATCCAAGGGTCAAGTGGCAAATCTTTTCTTCTTATTCTGGTGGGTATGTATTTTTTAACACATAGGAAGACATTCTGCTAAAGACTCACACATATATCAGACATGATAGCTTTCATTTGAAATTTTCATTTTATTTGTACTTTTAGTTTTTCCATTCCTGTCCAGCTTTTTTCCTGTTGGTCGCCTAACCATTTTCTGCTATGTGCTGAATTCTGCCTTCACCAGTGTTTAGCATGTATACATATATACACTTAAAAATATATTAATGTGATTACTTGTCCTCCTTGAAAACCATATAACATATAAAAGGTAAATTAAGTATTTTGAGTCACGTTTATTCGTAGCTTTGTCCACAGCTTATTTTAACCTTTAAGTTTATTACAGAAAACTAGTATCAAATAGTACCATGCATTTAACTGTTTATTGTGGCATGAGCACAAGAGAGCCAGTGAAACTTTGTGAAGCCTATACTCCATCCCTCTAAGGTATCTATGCGGATCATTACATATTCCTCACGAGAGGCCAGTTGCTTAGTGACCAGAGAAGCAGAGAACTACTAATTGAAAGTATTCAGTATTGCTGGCGATGCTTGATGCAGGACACTGAACTTAGAAATAGCAGAGACTTTGTTAGATAAAAATGTAGCAGGGGATGAAAGAAGACCAGTTGCAATATTTATTCTCTGTTTAGAAGTAGATCGTTTGCTTATATATATAATTAATTTTGTCTGAAAAATGTTTTTCTCTGTTTCCTTCTCATGAAAAGTATCATTAAAATAGATTTTTATCCTTGTGTCATCTACACAATAAGAGTAAAAGTCAGAGTTGTATCATTTACTAAAAAAAAAAACAAAAACCAGAAGACAAAAGAGAACTAGAAAAAGGAGAAGAAGCAGAAATAGCACTGAGTTAGACTCAGCTTCCTTGAGATAAGTAATAATATCTGTATGGACTTTTCTGTTTGTATATTGTATTTTATAATGGAAACAGAGGAGTAAGAAAAGGAAGAAGAACAGTGAACAAAGAAGAAGAAAAGAAATAATGCCAAATATGTAGGGGAAAGAAATTTGGAAAGGAAAAAAATGAATGCAAAAGTAGCAACACTATATATGCATTTTTTCAAACATTACATAATCACAGAAAATAAATGAGTAGTCATTGTGTGTCCACTTTCATTTAATAGAAAAGACTAGGACAGAGGACCAAGACTAAGTAACCAAGTTAGCTCAGTTCTCTTGTTAGCTTATTTGCTACAAGATTTCTAATGTAATTCTGTGTTTATGGACTCTATCTCAGTGTCCACAGTCATACATGGATAAGCGTGTGTGTGTGTGTGTGTGTGTGTGTGTGTGTGTGTGTGTGTGTGTGAGTGTGATTTGAATAATTGTTTTTCACAAGAATTCGCTTGTTGCAATAGTCAGTTGTCAACTGCATCTTTAAACGGATTATATTTAATATGGTTGAAAACAGGATACACATGAATTCTATATCTGATCACCTGCTGGTTAACTATACATCACACGTGGCTTGCAAATATTAAAAAAGAAAAAACAAACCCAGCAAGTAGCTAAATGTTTAAAACCACAACTGATCAGAATGTAATTTTTAATATCCAGATGCCATTTCAACATCTGCAGGGTTATTATGAATAGAAGTTGTCTCCAGTGATTGAAGATAAAGGTGGTAACATAAAAGGTGGTCTTAGTCTATGCTGTACCTATGATACAACCTTTTAAAATAAATCCTGGAGATTAGTCATTTGTTCATTTCACATAAAAGGTGAGTATAGAACATACTAAAAATCCAGTTCAGCTTTTTGTATTCTGACTATGCTTATGCATAATTTAAATATAACTCATGATTTGGGTGTTCATGAACAGTAGTTTCTTTTTACATACAGATGGCTTGAAGTGTTTTCTCAAAATTTCAAAGTTAATGAAAAACAGGAAAGTTGATCGAAATCCTGAATAGTTGAACAGAAGTTCAATATACCTTTGCTATAGCAGAGCAATTGACATTTTATTCATAATCTGTTTTGTTTATCCTTTTTTTTAAATAAATACTAGGGGCACCTGGGTGGCTCAGTCGGTTGAGCGTCCGACTTCAGCTCAGGTCACGATCTCGCTGTCTGTGAGTTCGAGCCCCGCGTCGGACTCTGGGCTGATGGCTCAGAGCCTGGAGCCTGTTTCCGATTCTGTGTCTCCCTCTCTCTCTGCCCCTCCCCCGTTCATGCTCTGTCTCTCTCTGTCCCAAAAATAAATAAACATTAAACAAAATTTTTTAAAAAATAAATACTAAAAAATAGTACTAGATGATTACAGTTTTCTATTGCTACATAACCAACCACTCCAAAACATAAAAGCTGAAAACAACTAAGCCACAAGCATTTAGCTGCTCACAGTTCTACAATCTGAGCTGGACTCATCTGTATGGCTTGCTTTTCCTCCAGATATGAGTGAAGTTCTCCCACATGTGTGTATTTAGCAAGCACCTTCACTGGAACTGGTGGATCCAAGATGGCCCCATTCATATGTTGGGATGGAATGACTGGGTGCGGGTCAGGCTTTCCTCTCTGCCATCTTGGTCTTTAATTCTCCTGGGCCTTTTCCACCATGGGGCCTCTCATTCTCAAGGAAGCTAACCTGGATATCTTTGTACAGTGGCTCAGGGCTAAGAGGGAATAAATGGAAGCTACAGAGCCTTCTTTAGACCTAGGACAGGAACTTGTATAGTGTCACTTCTGTTGCTTTCTCTTGGATCAAGTAACTCATTAGGCTAACCTATGTTTGGATTGGGATGTCACTGCAAGGATGTGAATTCAAGAGACATCGTGATCCAGTGGGTACAATTTGGTAATCTGTGTTCAGGTAGAAGTTTGTTGAACTGTAACCTGCATATAAAACCAGTATAGCCTCATATTTGGTTCCTACTGTTGTCATAACAACACAAACTCAGTGGCTTGAAATAATAGAAATTCATTCTCTTGAAGTTCTAAGAAGCAGATATCTGAAGTCTGTTTGTGGTATTAATTCTTTACAGGAGGCTCAGAGGGAACCCATTCCATGCTGTCAGCAATTCTTGGTGGTGTTTGGTTTATAGACATAGCATTTCAGTCCTTGCCTATGTTGTCACCTGACCTTCTCCTTCTGTCTCTGTCTTTCTATGTCTTATAAGAGCATTCATTATTGGATTTAGGTCTCATTGTAATTCAGATTAACTTTGATCCTTACCTCAGTTACATCTTCAAAGATCCTTATTCCAAATAAGGTCACATTGTGAAGTTCCAGTTGTTCACACCTTTTGGGGAGAATACCATTCAACCTACTACAATTCTCTGTCAGACTTTATAATGCCCACCCCACACTTTTTTTGGAAATTTCTAACAAAGAACTTGAATTGGGAAAATCTCATACCCACACATATTTAGAGCAGCGTTTCTCAAAACAAATTCCTCAGGAAGCTACTGCCGAAAGTTGTATGAGTAAAGGGTTTCGTGGTCATAGATTTTAGAAAGCACTGCTTGCTATTAACACTTCCTAGAGATTCATATTGTACCTTAATTGATTAAAGAGAAACCATGCAGGAAAACATTAAAATTTTTATGAAGCATATGTTTTTTGCAAACACATACAGACCTTGAACACCTCCATTTCTGTTCAAGTAATGCCTATCAGAACCTCATACAACCCGGGTTATATGTGTCAAAGATTCTGATATGAACTGTGGTGTACACTACATGATATTAGCTTCAAAATGTAAAACAAAATCAACCTGTGTGTTATTGAGCATTTTAGTAATCTGCTTCCTGGCCCCTCCACAAGATCTTGTGATTGCTAGAATATTTTCTCCTTTTTCTGGTTAACGCCTACTTGTCCTTTAGAACTCTGATTAGAGTTTATTTTTGAAAGACAACTTTTTTTTCTTTAATTTTTTTTAATATATGAAATTTATTGTCAAATTGGTTTCCATACAACACCCAGTGCTCATCCCAAAAGATGCCCTCTTCAATACCCATCACCTACCCTCCCGTCCCTCCCACCCCCCATCAACCCTCAGTTTGTTCTCAGTTTTTAAGAGTCTCTTATGCTTTGGCTCTCTCCCACTCTAACCCCCTTTTTTTTCCTTCCCCTCCCCCATGGGTTTCTGTTACGTTTCTCAGGATCCACATAAGAGTGAAAACATATGGTATCTGTCTTTCTCTGTATGGCTTATTTCACTTAACATCACACTCTCCAGTTCCATCCATGTTGCTACACAGGGCCATATTTCACTCTTTCTCATTGCCACGTAGTACTCCATTGTGTATATAAACCACAATTTCTTTATCCATTCATCAGTTGATGGACTTTTAGGCTCTTTCCACAATTTGGCTATTGTTGAGAGTGTTGCTATAAACATTGGGGTACAAGTGCCCCTATGCATCAGTACTCCTGTATCCCTTGGATAAATTCCTAGCAGTGCTATTGCTGGGTCATAGGGTAGGTCTATTTTTAATTTTTTGAGGAACCTCCATACTGTTTTCCAGAGTGGCTGCACCAGTTTGCATTCCCGCCAACAGCGCAAGAGGGTTCCCGTTTCTCCACATCCTCGCCAACATCTAAGGTCTCCTGATTTGTTCATTTTGGCCACTCTGACTGGTGTGAGGTGACATCTGAGTGTGGTTTTGATTTGTATGTCCCTGATGAGGAGCGATGTTGAGCATCTTTTCATGTGCCTGTTGGCCATCTGGATGTCTTCTTTAGAGAAATGTCTATTCATGTTTTCTGCCCATTTCTTCACTGGATTATTTGTTTTTTGGGTGTGGAGTTTGGTGAGCTCTTTATAGATTTTGGATACTAGCTCTTTGTTGAAGGACAACTTTTATTAACTCCCCAAAGGTTTAGTTAGAGGTTCTTCCAGTGTTGTTGTTTTTTTCCCCTCCCTGTTCCTAACAGTAACATATCACTGAAACATTCTACTGTATTTGCCTTGGTTTGTGTTCTTTATTTAGACTCCAGCAATATGCCTGTTGAGGGTAAGAATCTTATCTGTCATTGATTCCTCAGACAAAACATGTATTCAGTGTTAGTTGGATGGACAAGAAAATTTGACATTGGGTAGAAATAGATCAGCATAGCTCAGTGGTATACATAATCCTAAAAAAGCATTCGGTTATAGAATATTTTGTATGGATTATCACTTTATGCTTTTAAAATAATGTCATCTAAAGTCTTTTATTTCCCATAGTTTGCAACAATTATCCTCAGAACTTAATTCTTTGTGTTGTGAATGCCCCACAGTAAACAGTGGGCCAGTGGAGTTGTTATAAAAAGACATCAAGTAGATCACATAAGCTACTGGGTAGAATAATTAAAAAAAAATTAAATTCCTTTCATTCAATTAATCAAGACTAAATCTATTAATGTTACAAGATATTTAGGGTTCTCCATGAAATAGTGTTAAATTTGAATGGTCAACTATGCATTAAAATTAAACAAATATTTCTCTTTTGGGGCACCTGGGTGACCTACTTGGTTAAGTGTCTGACTCTTGATCTTGGCTCAGGTCATGATCTCACAGTTTGTGAGTTTGAGCCCTGCATCATGCTCTGCACTGATAGCATGCAGCCTGCTTGGGATGCTATCTCTCCTTCTCTCTGTGCCTTCCCCACTTGTGGTCTCTCTCTCTCTCTCTCTCTCTCTCTCTCTCTCTCTCAAAATAAATAAATAAACATTAAAAAAAAAACAGCAAGTGTTTCTCTTTTAAAAAAGCCTCTTTACAAATAAGTTTATACCCTTTATTATAGACTTCTTTAGAAACAAAACTGCTGTTTTCTATACTCATTCAGAATTACCCAAACATGTAAACCATTAAGCAACAAAGTTATGGCAGCCCAATTTATTGAATCAACAAGAGAAGTAAATTTTACACAGTGAGTATATCATCCTACTAGTGAGATATTTGCTTCCAGCCTTTCTGTCCCTACATATCATTAGAGAAAACTTATTTAATTATGTATAACTAATTGAGAACTTTATGTTCAAAGGTTTCCAGAATTTCATATCTAGATACTTCTGTCAATATAAGATTTCACAGCATGAGGACAAGTTGGCACAGGGCTCATTCTCTTTTGCATGGCTTGAAAATAAGTCTTAATGACAGTAATTTCTAGTAAATAATACTGAACCATAGAATAAAAATCATTTTTATATCATCTTCTTGATGTAAATATTTCATCCAAATGAGTATATTACCCCTGAAATCTACATTTCAATTACAGATTTATCAGTTCACTGAATATTACTTCACGAAAAAAGAGAAATATTTACATTTTAAAAAAGTAATTGACTTACCTGGTTTATCCCAAGATTTATACTACCAATTTTCTTTTTAAAAAAAATGTTTATTTATTTATTTTGAGAGAGAGAGAGAGAGAGAGAGAGAGAGAGAGAGGAGGGAGAATCCCAAGCAGGCTCTGCGTTGAGCCCTATACTTTCAATTTTCTTGATTATAAGTTAAGGACTGGAATATATAGTAAGTTCCTAAAATTGTGCCAAATGTTATTTGTACTGAGTAAAATTAAAGTAAATCATTGTGTTAACTTTTTAAATTCCTATAAAAAGTCTTTTTTTCCATTTATTCTTCTCCTAGTTTGGATATAATAGCAAAACTAAATGTATATCCCTAGTTGCCCTCTTGTCAATTACAGTTAGGTTGCGCTTTCCTAAATAGTATTTTATAATAAATGCAAGGTAAGAAAATTAGTGTTTAACTCTCAGGCCTACACAGAATAGAATTTTGGAGCACTTATCCCTCAGAAGGAAAACATTTTTAGCATTTTGTTTATGGTATTGTTCTTCAGACGTACAACTGTGAAAGCCTACCTAAATGGAATCACAGGCCATATTTCAGTATAGATTTCTTCAGTTCATGGGAACATTTTCTTTTTTTAATTTGCCAAAAGAGACCTGACCTCAGAAACGCCAGGTACTGTTTTATGAGGTGAGGAAACATGTTCACAAGACTCTTCATATCTCCTTGTCATAATTACATGCCATCCCAATAGAATGCTATAAAATCAATCATATGAAAAATAAATGGTTAACATCATACCCATAATGGAAAACCTCACAACTTGTAGCTGTATTGTGGCCCTGGAACTCATCACTTGGTAGCTTGTACAACCTAAAATAATCTATTGCATCTAGCAAATTTGCAATTTTTAGAATATACTTAATTTGCTTAAGCCTCTTCTGATAGTGTTCATATCTACACTACACTGTAAAACAGTTAGTAGACCCAGCAGAAAAGGCTTCAAAATATTTTTGTTTCCTGTGGAAGTTTGGAAATCTATTGACTCCCTAGATGTTCTGTTTGTAAGTCTTTCATGCATTGTTTTCCCCTACTTATTCCTCCTTATATGCATGCAAGCTATTTGCTTGCCTATTGTGTATACTTGGCAGATTTTCTGGGCACAGTGCCCAGTTGGTTTAATGTGTGCTTATTATTATCTATAGCGTCCTTGATTTTGTTTTGGAGATGGGCATTCTATAAATTATTAATGATTATTATTGTACTTTAGATTTCACTTTCCTTTTGGAATTTAGAAACAAAGAATGAGCATTAAACCCGGTGGGCAACAACCAAGAATATCAAAGCTATATCCAATGCTCAACTGTAAGAGAGGAGAATAAAGAATGTTTTGGAGAGATTAAAACAGGATTATTCCTTTAAACAGTTAAAATAACCAGATGTCAACATAAAGGACTAAATTTATTTACCAACAAAGTCCTCATAATATTATCTATTCACATTTCACCATCCAAACATCACCAATAAGTTTATGATCATTGTTTCCATGGGTACACACATTCTTTAAATATATAAAGTTGAGGAGGTCCTAACTTTCTTCTCCAATTCACAAGAATTTGTACACTTGATGTAATAAGTATGACATACTATCAAACACTTAATAAGACATTGCTAAATTCTGAATTTTGTCAGATAATAAAAGCAATTTGAATTTAGTTATCATTTTAAATTTTTTTTTTCAACGTTTATTTATTTTTGGGACAGAGAGAGACAGAGCATGAACGGGGGAGGGGCAGAGAGAGAGGGAGACACAGCATCGGAAACAGGCTCCAGGCTCTGAGCCATCAGCCCAGAGCCTGACGCGGGGCTCGAACTCACGGACCGAGAGATCGTGACCTGGCTGAAGTCGGACGCTTAACCGACTGCGCCACCCAGGCGCCCCTAGTTATCATTTTAAAGAAGAAAAATTGTCACATTTATAAATAATTTATACACACACATTTTTAAAGGAGTGAATACCAAAGGAAAAAAAAAAACAGAAAAATACATGTGGAAGAAGTCTCTAGAGGTACAAAATAAGAAAATGAAAGCTTTGATTGGCGGTGAAATATAACTACTAATCTGCAAAAGAAGTGAACTTTGGGTCTTTATCTTGTAGCTGTAACGATTCACATTTTGAAATTAGAGTTTAATTAAAGGACAATACATCCCTAATAAAGTGGAGTTAAGATGTCACTTAAGAATTGTGAAATAAGTACTATCTTGTTATTTTTATAGTGGAAGTGTACTGATTCTCAATTATTTTTATCCTAATGTCAAAAATACTGAAATAACATTTTATTTTCTAGAATCATCCTTCCCTCAGTCATATAACTTTTTTTCTTTTTTCTTCCTTTTCTCTCTCTCCCTCTCTCTCTCAAGCCTTGTAAATATTATATAATCCATTTCCCTGAAATTGGATCTGGATCTAGTGTTTTGGTATACTTTGCTATAAATCTTTGTTTTCCTAGAATACATTTTTTTTCTACATTTTCATTATTCTTATATTGATTCAGCTTTAGGGTTAATTTATATGCAAAGCAAATAATTTACCCAAACTTGTAAGGGATATGCATTATCAGAACACAACACCTGCAGGACAAAAGAGAGGTTAATTTCATTGTTGCTCCGAAGCAAAAGGAGATCATTATAGAGCCTGCAGTAACCAAGCTCTGTGAAATAGCTGCATTAGTCATTAACTTTCCAGCACTAAATTTCATATCAAACTCAATTAACTACTACATAGCTTTTAATGACAATATTTTTTCAGATGCAGCTCTTGTTTACTAATAAGATTTCACATCACGACTATCTGTTCCATTACTTTCTCCATGTTAATATTCAAGTCTTGATTTTCTCCAAAGAAAATGGGGCAATGAAAATTGCATTTGCTAGTAGTTCTCTTTGAATTATGTTTCAACATTTCAAGTGTGTTAATGTAATGCTTTAGAAGCTAAAGGGAACGATTATATAGGAAGCCAAAGTCCTCTATGTCTATCCCCAGGATTGATTAAGTTTGCTGTTTATGCATATTTCCCCACAACATTGCTTCCGTGTTGGAATTTATCAGGATCAGAACCATCTAAATTGGAAATGTCCCTTAGTATATTTTTATCACAGTGAAAGTCAAAGCCCAGAATAACAAAAAGGCACAAAATTAATGTCATCAGGAAACAATTTACGCAGCTAATTAGCATAGCATTCTCATATAAAAAGACAGATGGATTAAGGGATCAGGTCATTCATAGCCTGCAGTAAACTGCTTCAGTCTTTAATCCCCTGCTGTTACCTATCAACGGGTGCTCTTTTTATGGACTTAGATGGATCCTTGGAAAGATTTAGATTCTCCCATTAGATTGATTCACCTTGTTCCTTTAAATTTTATTGATGATATATTTCATTATTTTCTTACTAAAATAACAATAAGAACTCGAATTTAGTTCTCAGTTCTCAGTTCTCAATTGGAGAATTGAAATAAAAAAATGTATCTGAACATTTCTCATTTCTCCAACAGACACACACGCGCGCGCACACACACACACACACACACACACACACACATTTTTCTGTGTCCTGCTAAGAAACAGGCCTTGGTTTGAAGGCAATCATAGAAGAGTTATTTCCTGTGTCAAAAGATTTGGGATTATTTTGCAAGTGATACACTTAACATCTAAGACAATAAGCAGCCACTAATGGTCAATTGTGAAAAATGTCAAATTCTTTAAATAGAAGTAGTCAAACAGAATAGATTGATTTTCATGAGTCTTCTTGAAAATGTTTACAAAACTAATATCGAAGAAAAGTATCACTGAAGGTATATGATCTAGTATATATAAAACCCAAACCAACAAATGAAAAAATATTATCTTTTTTTTTCTGCTGCAGAACATAGGGAGAGAAATTACTTCATTTGACTATATTGCATTAATTTCCTAAGGCTAACATAACAAAGTGCCATAATGTGGGTGGCTTAAAACAATAAAAATTTATCCTCATACAGTTCTAGAGAGAAGTTTGACATCAAGTGTTGACAAGGCTGATTCATTCTGGAAAACTCTGAGGGACTGCTCATTCCATCCCTCTAGCCTAGTGTCTGGTGGGTGCCAGTAATCCTTGATTTTTTATTTGTAGGTGCAGTCTCCCCCTGTCATCACGTTGCATTTTTTTCCTGTATGTCTGTGTCTCTTTGTATGTAAATTTCCTCTTTTTAAAAGGACTCTGGTCATTAAATTGAGGACCACACTAATCCAATATGACCTCACTTTAATTTGATTATAGGGTCTTTTCTTTAATTTGAAATAGGGTCTGTTAAGACCCTATTTCCAAATAAGGTCACATTCACAAGTACTGGGTTAGGATTTCAACATATCCTTTTGGAGATATAATTCAACCCGAATGTTAATTAGTTTAAAACAAGAACTACGTTATATGAATAAAATTCTTACTTCGGCATGACTGGTACATGTTTTCCCCAAAGGCACACCTGTATGGGAAAACAAAATATAGTCACATGAGAGCTGGGTATGTATTGTATCAAAAAAAATTAGATAACTAGAAGATTTTATGACATCAAGCTGAAATAAATGGACACATTCACTTGCATGATAGGAAGTCTTGCCAAAGGAATTGGCAATTCCCCTAGCCCAGACTTTCTCCCTATTTCAGGATTTGGAATTGCACTTGAAGAGAATTCAGATTTATACCTTAGGGACTCAGCACCTCAGTTTCCAGAGGTGACTAATTCTCCTCTGATTGATAGACTTTATTTAGGTATGTTAATGAATTCAGTCCCAACAGTATACAACTTTGGGCTTTAGACTCCTTAGTTTGCTTTAAAAAGCTTAAGACTCAGATGGTACTCTTCCTTCTCTTAGTTTTTGGGATTATATTTTTACAGCTCTTCTCCTTGTTATCCCCATGTGCTAGGAACTTGAGGAACTTACTGCTTTCTCTACACGTGCGCGCGCGCGCGCACACACACACACACACACACACACACATTCAAATTGTTACATTTGGAGAATCATGAAAGTATTCCTTTTTTCCCCCATTTCCTCTCCAACAATGAGACACAATTCTGTACTTGATTATATATTTTTGTATCTGTATATATAATATATGAGAAATATATTATATATATTTAGTCACAGTTATCATTTATTGAGAACATATTACTTGCCAAAATATATATGATATACATTGCATTTATTGTCCTGTTTAATTCTTAATATCTCAGTGGGACAATTATTATCTTTTCTCTTTCAAAGATATGAAAACCAGGGCTCATATTGCTGCTCTACATTGCTCATGTTCTTCAGAGCATATATAATAGAAATTAAAATTGTGTGTTTTTTCACAATTTCAGAGGTTTTGCATCCTGCTACTTTCCCTTCAGCAACCTTTATTATTCCTAATTTTATTTACCTCATGACCTGGAAGTTTTGTATCTAAATTTCCTGTATGTAAAATATCTCATTTCAACTTATCTAACTCCTGGTTATTTTTTTATTTTTATTTTTTTAGGTAAAATGAAAATATCAACTTTTCCAGGAAGGTTTTAGAAACAAGTTAAAATTAATAACCCCCTGTTATATACTCACTTAGCCCTTTGTTTATAATAATATTTAGCATTCTCTTATCCCATGCCATTAACAGTCATTTGTGTATGTATTTATCGCTTCAATAGACTCTGAAGTCCATTAGAGACTTGCTCACTTATTTATTAATTAAATCAACAAATTTTGGAGGCAATATCTAGAATAGTATATAATTAAACACTGGATATACTACTATGAACAAAAGAGATGAAATCCCTTCCTTCATGAAATGTAAATCTTAAGGAATATGACATTTGTCAAATAAGTATACAGATAAATCAATACACTTAAAATAGAGAAGCTGGAAATACACTATATGTTTAATAGGTTTTTTACTAAGTACTTAGTTTAAAATTAAAAATATTATCAGGTAGTTGTTACTTTGGTTTTTAAATGAATATGTCTTTATATTCATTCAAAAATAAGAACTTGGGCACCCCGGTGGCTCAATTGGTTAAGGCCCCGACTTCGGCTCAGGTCATGATCTCACAGTTTGTGAGTTTGAGCCCTAAATCAGGCTCTGTTCTGACACAGCTCAGAGCCTGGAACATGCTTTGGATTCTGTGTCTCCCTCTTTCTCTGCCCTCTCCCCACTCATACTCTGTCTGTGTGTCTCTCCCTCTCTCAAAAATAAACATTAAAAATTTTTTTTAAAAAATAAGGATTCATATTTATGTACAACTTTAAAATAATGGATATAAAATAAAATAAAATAAAATAATGGATAAGTCACTTTCTTCCAACAGTACAATATGTTTGTTAGTGTTAGTACCACTTTGCCATCATCAGGCTAAAGAAAAAGAAAGCATTTTATATTGTCTTGCCATAGAAGAAAGAATTACATAAGAATCATATAAAAGAACTTCATTCTTCATGTTTTTATATCTGTGGATATAATTAAGAACAGAGTCAGGTGGTATACCTTTATAATAATAATGCTTTTGTATAATCCTTGTTTTCTACACATCGTTGAATTAAATACACATCCAAATACATTAAATACACAACCATTGTTGTGGTTCTTTAACTGGTAAATATAATAGATAACTGAAAATTATTGTCAGTGCCTAGCAATAAATATGAAATGTGCAATTTTTGGTGAATACACAACAATGATTTGATGGACAGAGCTCATCTTTTATTTTCCTTCCCATAAAGTAAATTGGAGATGAAGTTTTGGGGATTTTATAGCTGGGAAGGAACTTAGAGATCATTCAGTCTAGAGATTTTATTTTATAGATGAAACAAATGGGGCTTGTAGAAAGTTACTTAAGCAAACTTGCAGCCCCAGTAAGGGACATAGCAGTAGCTCAAACCCATATATTTTCACTTAAGTCAACAAGTAGAAAAATCAGCTCGTGACTGTTCAATAAGTATAAAAATTATAGAAAGTTATGTAGATAATTATTTGCACTTTTAAAAATAACTCACTGGGGCACCTGAGTGTCTCAGTCGGTTAAGCATCTGACTGCCTCATGATCTGGTTCTGGAGTTTGAGCCCTGCAGCGGGTTCTGTGCTGACAGCTCAGAGCCTGGAGCCTGCTTCAGATTCTGTGTCTCCCTCTCTCTCTGCCCCTTCCCCTCTCACGCTGTGTCTCTCTGTCGCTCTCTCTCTCTCTCTCTCTCTGTCTCTATCTCAAAAATAAATAAACATTAAAAAATTTTAAAAATAGTTCATTAAAACACTGTAATTCATCAGTTTTTGTTCTAAACATCCTACCAGCTTTTTGAGAAAGCACATTTTCTAAATATTATTTTCCATTTTCACTAGCAGTGATGCATTTGAAAAATATCTTGGAAGGCTAGAGTACTATTATGTTTTACATTAAACCTATGATTCTATTTGTCCTATTCCTGATCCTCTTTATATTCAATTTACTAAAAACAAAATCTATATCTTATGTTAACCTAGGAAGATAATGTGTTTTCAGAAAGAAATGTATAATTGATTGCTAGCATACATTCCAGAGATAACATTTAGCCTTATACAAAACCATTGTGTTTTTTTTTTAAGGCAGGTAAGATCACCCTTTGTCACAGAGCAATGCAAATATTACAGTCTCCTTGTGTAATGCGACCTGTCAGGTGGCTGTCTCAGTGGTGTTTCAGGCTTGTACCATGACCATATATCATCAGTACCTGCTGAAACATACAACTGTATATTGTGAAAAGTAGTCTGAGGCCCCCTCTTTAGACTTCACGTCCCAGCAAGCGTATCAGCTGTGTTGAGTTAGAGGACCAATAATAAAGCTAGTAAATGATTCCCCATTGACTTCCTTTGTCTCCTTTCTACAGGTTAAAATCAGAAGAGGAAAAGGGTAAATAAATCTATGTGAAGATCTACCACACGTCATATTGGCTGGGAACTGATGGATGTGTATGCGTTGAGGTAGCATGGAGGCATAACATACAACATGTGAAGACTGTCGGTGAACTTCCTGTGACTTTGTCCTGTGTGGGTTGGAGTTGCTTGGAGCCACAGCAATACAGAAGTAAGTAGCTTTTTTTGAGGAAAATCTTGAAGTTCAATTCTTCTGTATACCAGACTGCTATATCCCAGATTTTCAGCCTATGTTGGTATGGCAGTTTGTGCTACATTAGATTTCTTTTGGCCTTTATTGTATTTTTTAACCAGAATTGAAAACCAAATGATAAGTTTTTTTTTAAGATTTTAAAATTTATTTATTTATTTAATTATTTTTTAATATATGAAATTTATTGTCAGATTGGTTTCCATACAACACCCAGTGCTCATCCCAAAAGATGCCCTCTTCAATGCCCATCACCTTCACTCCCCTCCCTCCCACCCCCCATCAACCCTCAGTTTGTTCTCAGTTTTTAAGAGTCTCTTATGCTAAGTTTTAAACCAAACTGAGTATAACACGTTTTGACCTTTGCTTGTTAGGTCTGGGCACTGTTATTTAGGCATTAAATTAGCAACCTCAAATTTAGATTCTGTTTATTTTGTTTGGAATTACATTTCAGGCCAAAGAAGGAAATACATAGGTAGTAGATATATTGATCATCTCCCCAGATTCCCAATAGTATCCCCTCCCTTTCTTTTTAAGTAAAAGCAGGGTATCTAGTTTGTTTATTTAATAAACTGACAATATTGTGTCTTCAAAAACCTGTACTATTATGGGAATATTGTGAAGTGGCATGTTTTATTTATGAACAGGTAAAGATAAATTTGAATTTTTCTGAAGGGCATAAATGTATATTTTCTGGGATTGGAGTAGAGAAATAAAACTGAATATTTACAAATCAAGTAATAAGAAATTTATAATGTTTAGAACTCACTGTCTGTGTGGAAGGAGACACACAGGAGATTGAAAAGATACTTTATGGTCTTTACATATGGTGATCAAGCTTGAAGAACAACCTGTCTTTAAGAGAGTGTTTGAGTTTGAGTCTTAACATATATGAACATGAGGAGAAGTACCTATAGCTCAGGGAATTGGGGAATTTAGGGAAAATATAGGCCCCAAACACATAGAGAAAAAGAGAGAGAGAGAAAGAGATGGAAGCATTTTGAACCAATAAGTAACGTTAGACCTACAAGTGTGATAGAAAGACATAGATAGGAAAGATTTGGAAGGCTTAGGGAACAACAGAGAAACACCGTCTACTGCTGCAGGAAGAGACAACCAGATAGGAGCATCTCTGCTGTCAAGAGAGGGACACGAGTTATTCAAGATCTAAGAAGTCCAAAATCTGAGGGCAGGAAAGATTTTAAGGATCATTGGAAGTACTGATCTTCACTGGGCATCTGTGGACACAAGTTGCCAAACTATCAATAACCTTTTTCAGTTAAAAATTTTGCAGGTGATTCTCTGTTTGTGATATATATAACAAAGACAAAGTGATTTCCTTTAAGATATGAGGGCCTTGGAATACAAAAACAGAAAGGCAAGAATTGGAATATGGGCAAAGTTAGAAGACATGGTTATAAATGTTAGTCACCCACAAGAGGTGAAGGTGGTATGGCAGTAGGGACATATACCATGCTAACTAAATTCAGGACCCAAGTAAACATGGAAGACTTAATAGACACAAGGGAACTATTTTTGTCCTAAGAGGCTGTGTGGCCTTGATGTGGATCTAGCTGTTTTAAGAATCTCCAATGGCAACTTTAAGCTCATAGGAATTAGGACAATACGTCAATGAAGAGGCCTTACGAAAGTGGGTATGGATTTGCCTATGTCAATCTCCTTTACCCCAAAACAGATAGCCACACATTGGTTGACCATGGCCTTTACTATTTAGTTCAATATACTGAAAGACAGGAATTTAGTTCTCCATGTTATTTCCTGATTGGAGAGGGACTCATACCTCACACTCCAGATGAAGGGTTTTGCAATGTCCTCAATATCCTTTTTCCGCTTCATCTATGAGAAAGGAATTACTAACTTTTGGCAACCAGGTTTATAAAAAACCTCTGACGTTTTGTTGAATATTTAACTGATTTAATATATTTGCATATGGAATGGCTACCTGTGTCCTGTTCCCTTGACAAGCTAGGTTTCAGGTTGTGGGCTTGACTTGTGTTTATATTTTGTATGCGGTGAGCAGACCAAAGGTAGACCTTCCTCTGCAGTGCCTACCTCTGTCTTATGCTCTCCATCCCAGTTAATCAGTCTCTTAATTGGGTAGCCGAGTTGGAGACACTAGCTCTATCAATTTATGATAGGGATTTAGAGCCTGACCCTGTTGTACAGACCTTTTAAATTTATATTAGTAAGGAGTTTTTCAATAGAGCCATTAAAAAATACCTTGCACATTTGGGGTAATAGGATTGTTTTCCTTGGCCTAAGAGAGCTTACTTTTTAGTTGTCTATGGCCATTAATTCTTGATTGATTTGTGTACTGGTTTGACAAAAACCTAGATCTTGAAAGGGATTTGTTTCAGTTCTCTCTCTGCCTCCACATTTTACGTATTCTTCCATATGCCTCTATGTTTTACAAAACTTTTCCATTTGACTTCAAGTATTTTGGGAAGAACCAGAATCTACCTAGAACTCAACCATCAGATACAAAGAGTTCCCCAGCTTGGAGAAATCATTTCTCCTTAAAAATCCTGCCAAATTTATGGAGGGATTGTAAATTTGAATATAGTCTACTGAATAAATGAGATTTTCAAAGATTTTCAGAGAAAATCTTCATTTAGTTATTTCTTAGTTTGAGTGTACTTAATAAGATATTTGCATGTATTTTAATTTGAACAAAACTTGGGGCACTTGGGTGGTTCAGTTTGTTATGCATCCAACTCTTGATTTTGGCTCAGGTCATGATCTCATGGCACATGGTTTAAGCCCTGCGTTGGGCTCTGCACTGACAGCAAGGATCCTGCTTAGGGTTCTCTCTCTCCCTTTCTTTCTGCCCCTCATCCACTCATTCTCATTCTCTCTCTCAAAAGATAAATAAATAAACTTAGAAAAATTATTTCACTAAAAATAAGAGTCCTTAGTGTCACAATATGGTATTTATCCTTTCTTTAATAGTTCATGGTGACAACCTGACATGCGTGAGAATATGGAAATATTTCTGTAGATTGATAATTTTTGGAATCATTCTTGAAAAGTGATATTTTAATCCTTGAAACATATACTTTAAAAAACATAATTAAATTGGTAAGAACCTTGGCAATTCAAAATATAGCATTGTTATTTTGCCAGTTATATAAAAAGTAACTATTATAGGTGGATAGAAATCAACATTTTAACTAATGAATACAATACCTTTTATTGGAGAATCGTATTGGAAACCAAGGTATAGATACTAGGTTTGCTCATTGTTACTAGGTAGTTGCTGTTCCTACGCATTCTCAGTTAACAGAGAAAGGAAAGATAGCCTGTGTACACACACATAATTATAAATATTTCTATATATAACCATGGATATACCTATGAAGCCAAACATGTGTTCATACTGATATCTTCAACTTAAATACATTACTAAGTGGCTCATTCTAGCCTTCTCTTCTTGTCTATAAATTCTCACACAAACAGTGAAAAATCTGGCTTCCACTATCCACCATCAATTAATTGTTCATTTGCAATGTACATATGTTGTGTTATCACAATGATTAGTCTGTTCTCCTGGGTGGGGGAATGTCATTAACTAAAATACTGTGCCTGTATACAATTCCTTTCACCTATAAACTTATAGTCTCCTCTCATTTCCAAAGTTGCTTAATTAAGCACATTTCTCCTCACCCACTTCAGTGAGCTTGTTTCATACATTTTAGTAGTTATTTTTGTGTCACATTCTGCATTCCAACATTTTGTAATTTCTCTGCTTCCTAATTGATAATTTTTAAAAGCTACAGAAATTAAGGTTTACTCTTCATGCTCAAAAATTCTCCAAATAGAGTATCTTTTGTTTCCTTCTCTTCAGTGAGACAAGATTAGACAAAGGATGCCCTCCCCCAAATGTGGTAAGGCTCTGGTAACGTCTTTCACCCTGGACTGTAAACCTTTCTTATGAAGAAGACATTTATAATTTTATAATTACTCTTTCTTTGACCTGACACGACAGTGAAGAATCTTTCTCAGTCTTTACCATAAGAACTCAGTAGTAGGGTCCTTGGAGATAAAACACATGAAAGTTAGGGGGTGTCCATAAAATTGCCTCACAGCAGCTTCTCTCACACGAATCCATCCTTAGTCTCTAGTAATTAGACAAAATTACCATATAAGTGTTTCTCCTAAGTTTGGTTCCAACACCTGCCTCAATGTGTAGATCTTGGCTGATTTGCTTATCTCTCTCAATTTTGCAGTGGTATTTTCTCTTTAATCTCAGTTCTCTGGTATGTCCAAGAAAAGTCATTACTTTTCAATTTGTTTAGCTTTTTCTCATGGTAAGGACAGGAGTGACAACTTCTAAGCACTTCACACGTTGTAAGTAAATTCAAATGTTCTTCTGTAATATATTTCTCCTCTCATTTAAAACTTTTTTTAAAAAAGTTTTTGTTATTTTTTTTTTTGAGAGAGAGAGAGAGAATGAGTGGTGGGGGGCAGAGACAGGGAGACACAGAATCCGAAGCAGACTCCAGGCTGTGAGCTGTCACAACAGAGCCCGATGCAGGGCTTGAACTCATGAACTGCGAGATCATGACCTGAGCCAAAGTCAGACTCTCAACTGACTGAGCCACCCAACTGCCCCTCTTCTCTTCTTTTTAAGCCAGATGTTTGAGGCTGTGTTTTTAGGGCCTTTTTTCCCTATAGAAATGCATTAAACATGATTTTCTACCCCCATGAGAAAGACAAGTTATTCTGTACATTCAAAAGTAGCATAAATATCATTGCTTTGGGTATAGTAGATAATGAGAGATCTTACTGTTAGTCAAAATCCAAGTATAAATTTAGAGCACAATTTTAAGTTGGTTATTCTTCAAAGCTGACATAGTTTTAATTTACAATGTAGACTCAGGTGTGAAAGAGCATTAAATAACTCATTGATCCATAAAGATAATTTCAAATTTTATAGTAGATAGTGATACTAAAATTTTCCATATTTGGATGTTTAGTTCATCAGTGTTTAAAAATATTCGCATCAATTAAGAAGTAGAGTTAGACTATTTAAAAAGGGGCTTATGTGTTTTTCTCACAAGTAGGGTTTATTGTAGGCAGTGGACCCAGTGTGCTGGCTGTGAGATAGCAGCATCACCCCTGGTCATCCCATTTTTCTGCTCAGTCATGTTCAATTTTTGTTTACTTCATGATCACAAAATGGGTGATCTTCCTCAACCATTATATGTATGTTCTAGGCAGGAAGGAAGAGAAAGACAAAGGTTTTGGTTGTTGTCCTTCAAAGTACAGAAAGTTTATTTGATGTGAAATTCAACTACTAAAAAATACCTCGTGAAAACAGCAAATACAGGCTATATAAAAAAGAAACACAGACATCGTAAAACTCTGAAATCTATTAAGGATTTTGTGAATGTTTTGGTTTTGATTTTCTTTGCTCCCATTTTCAACCAGTCAAAATTTTGCTCAAAAGCACATGGCTGTCTGAACGTGTAAATGCCCTTGAAGAGTGCAACTTATAAGTAAAATAATTCTCAATATTTACCTGAAATAGTTTACAAACTTCTGGAAAATTAATGCCATTAGTATTTGTCTAATTAACATATTTCTCAATGGGAGAATTCACCATTTGGTATAAAAAAGTATTATCTGAAATTTCTCCTGGAACCTTCACAGAGGAAAATGTGTAGGCATTCTAAAAAGAAGCAAAGTTTGGTAATCAGAAGTGTTAATATTTAATACCATCAAATGATTTTTGAAGGACCAAAACATTTTTATTTCATCAATAAATTCCAGATTATATACCTATTATATATTTATTAAGATATAAATTTGGAGCATCTGGGTGGCTCTGTCGGTTGAGCGTCCAACTCTTGGTTTCGGCTCAGGTCATGATCTCATGGTTCAGTGAGATTGAGTCCCATGTGGGGCTCTGCACTGACAGCATGGAGCCTGCTTGAGATTCTCTCTCTCTCTCCTTTCTCTCTGCCCCTTCCCCACTCATGTGTGCATTTTCTCTCTCTCTCTCTCTCTCTCTCTCTCTCTTCTCTCTCTCTCTCTCTCTCTCTCAAAATAAATAAATAAAACCTTAAAAAAAGATACAAATTATACCATATATGTATTAGAATGCTGGTATAAAAGGACAATTCAATATTGAAAATTATAATGTGGAAAGATGGATAAAGAATTAAAAACAGATAGCTTTTCTAAATGAGAAATTTGGTTGGCACATTTGAAATTATAGGAAAGCAAAAGTAAACAAATGCACTGCAGACTTGCTCTAGGATAAAATGCATATGTGTGTATGTGTGGGTTTCTGTTAGATGCAGAAGAAGGTAGCACAGAAAAATGGATTAGCTTTCACTTCCACTTGAGAATGGGAAAAGGAAGAGAAGATCAAGACAAATCTGCATAATGTTGAAGTCCTATCAGTCTATGTGACTATTTATAAGCAGCAGATACACTAAATCCTTGATACACTGGTAACCAGCAAGCAGAGCCCTTCTTAGGTTAAGGGTAAGCCATGGTAGTTTCCGGTTGCAAAAGCTGGTAGAAATGAAGGTATTCCAGGGATGAATGACCTACAGGGTAGAGAAGGCATCAATGAAGCTACTGATAATGACTGGTGCCAGAGGGATTATTATATTTGGGAAACTCAAATGCAATAACAATTAGCTCAAAATAGAAATCCTCCACATCTACTCCTCCCCCAAATTTTGCTGAAAAATGGCAAGTGAAGACAGGACTGAATGGAGACAGGAAGTACAGTCTTGTCCCTTCTCATGGGTCTCGGAATCACCGAATCCAAACACAGCATTACTGCTCACCTCCTTGTAGGGTCCAGGCTTAAACACTAGCTCACCACTAGACAGCTAATAGCAACAGCAGAGGCCGAGATATCACCCGGAGCAGGAGGTGTGGCATCCTTGTACAGGAGCTGGATTAACCAAGAGTGAGCTCAGTCTTGAAGTTGTGTCTCTGTAGCATCCCTGCTCATAACATGGTGATGTTTGAATGGTTACTTTCTCACTTTAACATCAGTGCACAGAACAGGGCTCCTTCTACTGGAAGAAAAATAGCAAAAACTAAGCAATAAAACATCCCTCTATTGTTCCTGTCATTCTGTATCCACTGTGCATGTATCCACTGTGCATGATATAGTAAAGATATGTGAAGAAGCAGAAAGCCAAAACCTACATTCAAGAAAAAAATTAACAGAAACCAACTCATAGAAACTTGAAATATTGGAACCATAAGATTAGGAATTTATACAGTCATTGTAAATGTATGTGGAATTATATATGAAAATGTTAAGAATTGGTAAACAAATAGTGAATCTTAGCAGCAGACTGAAACTGTAAACAGAGCATCAGAAATCCTGCATATATGTAACCACCATAGGGCTATTTAATATAACCATTTATTTTTCTATTATTGGATCTAAGTTAGTTTTTCAAGAACTTTCTACATTTCAACTACATTATTTAATTTGTTAGAATGAATTTATTCATAATATTTCGCTTTTAGACATTTAGTGTGCAAAGGATCAGGGATATCATCCCTCTTTCATTCTTAATATTGGCAGTTTGTGTTTTCCTCTTTTGTTTTTTACCAGTCTTTTAAGGGGTTATCAATTTCCTTAATTTTTTAAAGGACCAGCTTGTGCATATAGTGATTTTTTCTATTGTTCTTTTCCTATTTCACTGATTTTTGCTCTTTCTTATTTTCATCTTTCTTTGGGCTAATTTGCTCTTTATTTCATTGATTTTTAAATAGAATGGTTTGTCTTTTGTTTTATCTTCTAATATAAGCTGTACAATTTCTTCTTATCAGTACTCAAGCTATATTCCATTTTTGTTGATCTGTTGTGTGTTTTTATCATCCAATTCAAACTTTCCTCAATTTTCTTTGGCATTCATTCTTTGATCCATTCATGAAGCATTTTATAGTTTGTAAAGTGCTTTCAATTTCAGATATTTTATTAGGTTATTTTCATTCTACTGTGGAACATAGGTAATATCTTCTTTTCTAGTTTTGTATTTTCATCGTTTTGGAAAACATTTATAAAAACAATACATGAGGCTAAGACATCTTCACTAAAAAGTTATTTGAAATGTTTAGTAAATAAATGAATGTTATTTATTTTGGAAAACTGAGGAGAGACCATTTACCAATTTACTGGGAGTCATCATAAGACTAATACCAGATATTTCCAAGAACTTATAAGAGAAGAAAATAATAAATAATTTTCACGAACGTAGATATAACTATCCCTAAGAATATATTAACATATGAAATCCAGAAAGATATAAAAATGTAAAATAATTTTGACTAAATGAAGTTATTGAAGGAATACAAGACTTAGTTTGTATTCAAAAATCAATCATTGTAATTGGACACATTGATAGAATAAAGGCAAAAAAATAATGCTCATCTCAGTAGACATACAAAAAAATTGACAATAATCAACCTTTCTTCATGTTAAAGACTCTCAGAATACTGGGGATAGAGGGAACTTACCTCGATTTGATAGAAGACATGTAAAATTCTACAGCAAACATCATACTTGATAGTAAAATATTGCGCATGTCCCACTTAAGATTATCTAATTTCAATAATAAAAGGCACATCACCCAATTTTAAAAAGAGAAAAATTATTTGGACACTTCACACACACAAATGATATACAAATAGTCAATGAGCTCATGAAAAGATGATCAATACAGTGAGGTATTAGAAAAATATGGATTAGAATTAGAATGGGATTCCACTGCACTTTCAGCAGGATATCTAAAGTAAAGACAATACAAAATGATGGCTGAGATAAGAAACAATGAAATCTCTCATACATGACTGGTTGAAATGTCAATCCCACAGTTACTGTGGAAATTGTTTGGAAAAGAGTTAAACATATACAAGTCTCAATTCTAGTAACTGTAATTTTACACAACAAAATTCAAACATGTTTGCTAAAAGACTTGTACAAGAATGTTTATGGTAGCTTTATTCATAATGGCCTATATCTGGAAACAACCCAAATGTCCATCAACCAGAGAAGGAATAAGCAAATTGTGGTTTATTTATGCAAGGAATACTTCTCTGCAATAGAAAGTAAAAGTTGTGTAGTGACGTACAAAAATGCATGGAAACATTTCGCAAACATGTTGAAGAAAAGAAATCAGACCCCAAAGAGTTCATAGTTTATACCTCCATTTATAGGAAGTTTAGGGACAGGCAAAACTACACCCTAAGAATTATAAGGTGGGTGCCTATAGTCGGGGAGGGAATGGACTAGGAAATGATGCAAGAAAACCATTTATGGTGCTGTTAATACTCTATAACTCTATTGGGTGTTGGGTATGTTGAAGAAGAAAAATAATTTCCACTCTACCTTTCTAGGTTTTTGGCTGTATGCTTGTTGTATACATGGGAAAGAACTAAGAAAACCAAGTAACTCTCCAAAATGGCAGAAACTACCATCTTAGATACTATCTCCAGCTAGCAATAGAAAGATGTTGGTGTCAGGAGGGCAGAGGGAGTAGTTGTAGAAGGTTGTCAGGCAGAACACAGTAAAAGAGGGTGTAGTTATACAGATTTAAGTCCCTGCCTTCTTCATTGATCACAGTCTCTAGAGATTTAGATCATCTTTCTCCTCCTGGTATAGAGAGGAAGACACCATTACATATGGAGATTTTCCTTGTAAGTGTAAATATCTTTTATAAAAGTGTAGCTTCTCAGTTTTCAGAGCTTTTCCTATGTCTTCCATTTCTTAAAACTAACCAGCTCAGGAGGCTCCTGGGTGGCTTACTCAGTTGAGCATCCAACTTGATTTTCGTTCAGGTCATGATCTCAGAGTCGTGGGATCAAGCCCCACATCAGGCTCTGCATTGAGCTTGGAGCCTGCTTAGAATTCTCTCCCTCTCTCTCTCTCTCTATCTCCCCCCTTTCTCTTTCTCTATTTCTCCCCCCCTTCTGCCCCTCTCCCCAGCTCATGCTCTCTCTCTCTCAAAAAAAAAAAAACCTCAAAATAATCTTTATGCTGACAAGGCATATTTTTGGGTGTATATTCTGCTCTCCTTCAAGTATATAGGAATATATTTTTTTTAATTTTTTTTTCAACGTTTATTTATTTTTTTGGGGACAGAGAGAGACAGAGCATGAACGGGGGAGGGGCAGAGAGAGAGGGAGACACAGAATCGGAAACAGGCTCCAGGCTCTGAGCCATCAGCCCAGAGCCCGAGGCGGGGCTCGAACTCATGGACCGCGAGATCGTGACCTGGCTGAAGTCGGACGCTTAACCGACTGCGCCACCCAGGCGCCCCGGAATATATTTTTTAAACTTAATATTTGTGCCCTTTAATGTAGTATATTATGTCTAAATTTTTAAAATGCTCTTTCTTTTAAAATCTGTTCAAAATCAAGTGTCTTGAATTTTCTATGTTTTAGTTTAGAGAGATTGCTTTTATTTGTTCAATGACATTTTAATTTCTTCTTTTGCAAATTGCTCATGTCACATATTTATTATTAATTTTCCCTCCCAACTTTCTTGTAATTAGATATTCTAATATATGTAGATTTTCACAAGTTTAGAATACATAAAATGAGGGTAAAGTGTTGGTTTATTTTAAAGGCAGGTTTAGGGGCGCCTGGGTGGCGCAGTCGGTTAAGCGTCCGACTTCAGCCAGGTCACGATCTCGCAGTCCGTGAGTTCGAGCCCCGCGTCAGGCTCTGGGCTGATGGCTCAGAGCCTGGAGCCTGTTTCCGATTCTGTGTCTCCATCTCTCTCTGCCCCTCCCCCGTTTATGCTCTGTCTCTCTCTGTCCCAAAAATAAATAAACGTTTAAAAAAAAATAAAATAAAATAAAGGCAGGTTTAGTGTTTGGTTGGTTATTTTCAAATCTGGCTCTGCTATGTGTTCTCTTCATTTTTAAAATGGAGATGATAATAAATCGGGATAAAATTGGGATAATAGTACATACTGCTATAAAGTTTTACCATTAATTTTGTACATTTATTTGCACAAACATTATATATATATATGTGTGTATATATATATATATATATGTGTGTATATATATATATATACACACATATATATATATTTGTATTTCCTTTCCCCATAATTGGAATAGAAACATAAATAACAATTAAAAACATGCATATTTCGGGGGGCCTGGGTGTCTCAGTCAGTTAAGTGTCTGACTCTTGATTTGGGCTCAGGTCACGATCTTGTGGTTTATGAGTTCAAGCCCTGCATCAGGCTCTGTGCTGACAGTGCGGAGCCTGCTCAGGATTCTCTCTGCCCCTCACCCACTGTCTCTCTCTCTCTTGCTCAAAATAAATTAATAAACTTAAAAAAAGAAACATGTATATTTCTAGGTGGAACTATTAATCATTTTACCTTGATTTCTAAAACACAGCTTTCCCTGTGTTCATTAGGGAACAGCATTTCCACCATTAGGGTTTTAAGTCATTACTATGTTTGAAAAATGCAAATAATCCTGTGGCCAAGTAATTTGGGGATGTGTGGGTGAAACACTGTTCAAAAGGCTTTTTTAATGAGGATATGACTGAAGCCCTAATATGATAAGGTGCATTGTACATACGCACATGGAGTATTTGGACTATACAACATTTCTGAACACTGGTTTAAAGGGGATTTGAAGTGAAATATCTTAAATATTTGAGGTTCTGAGAAGGGAACTCTAGAAAATCATGTCCCAGGTGCAAAATTAGCAGAGTGGCACATAGAAATGTGTAAATCAGAGCACAGGCAATGGTATCAAAAATAGCTGCCTTCAAAATTATCCCCGTGCAACTGTGTGCACTGGGGTAAGATATTCAGCATCTCTAACCACCGCTCACACAGCAGAGTAATTAGAGCAGAGTGGTTGACTATAGGAAGCTCATGGTAAAAGCTGTCTTTATCACCAATATCATCATCAATCATCATCATCATTATTGTCTAAAAGTAATATTTGTTGAGTTTGGATTAGATATTTGTTCTGGTTCCCATTTACATTTAAGGAGGTCATTATGGAAAGCCGTTAATTAAAATAGTTGATTTGTAGTTTTCTGCAGATTCTCAGTAAACTGGAAAGTTACATCCATTACATGAATTGTCAAGATTGTGCAACAAGTCACAGAATTATCTAGACTAGTTTGGGTGTAGGGAGAAACAATCTGGCAGAAATGCACATTTAAAAATGTTATCTAGTTTTGAGCATTGATAAATTGAAAGTGATGTTAAGTATGTTCACATAGAAGTTAAAAAGTTACATAGACTGACATTACATTCACTATTTTTCTTCATATCCATATTTATATAGTAATTTTATTAAAATTCCTTCTCACAGCATGATTTCTCAAAACTCTCTGTAATTCTTTACTCCCTGAATGCTTTAATTTCTGATTACTTCTTTTGAAAATGTGGAGAAGAAAGCTGCTTTCTCTCTCAAATCTCCTCGGACTTCTTGAGGGGCCACTAGTCATTATTCTGTGCTTAAATGTATATTTTATCATGTACATATTAGATTTAATAACAATAGAAACACCATATTGTAATTGCTTGCTTAAGTATCAGTTTTCCTAGTCAATAAGTTTCTTGAAGTCACAAGCATTTTTTGAGTGTTTATGTTCCTAATGCATACTATACATTATAGGTACTGTTCATCTTTCCAGAAATTCGTTGTTTTCCTTCCTTGCTTTACTTAAGTATACAAATTTGATTAGTTCATAACTTTTTTACACCATATCGTTTCCCAGGTATATAAGCTTATTTTTTAGTAAAGATCAGTATATATACTTCTATCATCTTCATTTCTTTTTTTAAAGTTTATTTTATTGATTTTGAGAGAGAGAGAGAGAGTGTAGGGGAGGGAAAGAGAGTGAGGGAGAGAGAGAAATCCAAGTAGGTTCAGCGGATGCTGTTAGCGCAGAACTCAATACGAGGGCTGGTCACATGAACCGCGAGATCATGACCTGAGCCAATATCAAGAGTTAGCTGCTCAACCGACTGAGCCACCCATGCACACCATCTCCATTTCTAATTCAAGAAAGAATAGCTAAGTCGAATTTACTTGTAATTCTGAATTGTACTGTGATTGTGTTAATATTTTTATTGAAGACACACACATGCACATACACACAGATCATAAGGGTAAAACTCAATGAAGTAGAAAGAGTGAATATCTCCATGAAACCTCTCAGATCAAGAAATGGAAAATTACCAGTTATTCCCTTGGTAAATTGTCTTCTTCCAATCACAAATTCCCCTACCCTTAAGCCTTTATTTTCACTTCAAAATGAGATAGATTGATGGATTCATTTCACCTGTCATTACATTGCATGTAGATGGAATCACATGCTATGGACTCTTTAATGACTGTCATCTGTTACTCAACATTATGTTTGTGAGTTTTATTCATGATATTTTAGCAGTGATATTCTAGTCATTCTTTTATTTACAATGTTCCATAGTCATTGCATTTAGGAATACATCACCATTTATTTATCTATTAACTGTTGATTTTTTGGAGAGGCTTCTATTTTGATAGTATTAAAAGGAGCACTGCACACTTGTGCGTGTCTTATGGTGCATAGATGCAGTCATACCTAAGAATGGAATTGCTCTGTCCGTTCAAATTTATGCTAAAGATACCACTACATGGTTTTCTCATATGGTGCACCAAGTTACATTTTCACCAGCAGCATAAAAGACCTACTTCAGACTTGGTATTATCCATCTTTATTTTACATGTAGATATATGATATGTTTATATGTTATACCTTTTTTAAAATATGTAGATACATATTTTGTATCTCTATATACATATTTTGGACCTATATATAAAACTACAGTTTCTAGGAGCATAGCTCCATGCATTTTGACAAAGCTAACACATTCATATAAATAGAACTCAGCTCAAGAAGCAGAATGCTACCATTACCCCAGAAGCTCATTTGTGCCCTTCTTCACAAACTAATCAGTATTCTGAAGTCAGTATAGCTATACCAGCTTTTCATTTGGTTAATGTTCACATGGAATATTTATTCTATCTCTTAACTTCAAACTTTCTGTAACTTTATTTTTAAAATGTTTTCTCTAACTGTCTACTTTTTTTTTTGTCAAGAAGGGATCAGCATACCAATTTATGTTAGATTTAATATGGCAAGGTTGTATAGTAATATAAATACTAAAAGAATAGTAAAAGCATGTAGTACTACCATGCTGTAGAAGTGAAAGTGAGATGAAATAATAAAAAATAATTGACTCATCAAAAGGGATACGAAAGAGGAGAGGAAAAATAATAGACCAATTGGGAAAAATAAGAACCACGTAATAAAACTCCAGATTAAAATTCTAATATTTTAATAATTACACTGAATATAAATGAACAAAACACACCAACTGGAAGACAAAAACCATTTATTCTCTAGGTTGCTGTGTTTGACTTTGTTATTTTTCATCTGGAACTTTGGTTTCTTTAAGTTGTTCTGTTCTTCAATTCTTAAAGTTCTTTCTTTTCTAGAGATGCCTTTCCTGTAACTGTAGACTCTGCATAGAATGTTCTGTTGGTTGTCACTGGCTACCTATGATTTCTACCCCCTAAAATGTCACACAACTGTTACTTCTTTTAGTAGTACGCACATTTCTGGGGTGCCTAGGTGGCTCAGTCAGTTAAGCGTCCGACTTCGGCTCAGGTCATGATCTTACGGTCCGTGGGTTCGAGCCCCGCGTAGGGCTCTGCGCTGACAGCTCAGAGCCTGGAGCCTGTTTCAGATTCTGTGTCTCCCTCTCTCTCTGACCCTCCCCTGTTCATGCTCTGTCTCTGTCTCAAAAATAAATAAATGTTAAAAAAAATTAAAAAAAATAGTAGTATGCACATTTCCAAGAACTTCAACATATTGAAAGATTGTTCAGAGAATATTATTGTGTATTGATTAAATTTAACATTAATATAAATAATATTTTTGTAATAGATTTCATGGTTCTTACTAAGAAAACATAGCTTGGGGGCGCCTGGGTGGCCCAGTCGGTTAAGCGTCCGACTTCAGCCAGGTCACGATCTCGCGGTCCGGAGTTCTAGCCCCGCGTCAGGCTCTGGGCTGATGGCTCAGAGCCTGGAGCCTGTTTCCAATTCTGTGTCTCCCTCTCTCTCTGCCCCTCCCCCGTTCATGCTCTGTCTCTCTCTGTCCCAAAAATAAATAAACGTTGAAAAAAAAAAATTAAAAAAAAAAAAAAAAAGAAAACATAGCTTGCACCTTCAAGTAGAAGGCATCTCACTGTAAAAAGAAGGGTCTATGGATTTTTAATATAATATATACTTTGTATATCCCTCTCTCATCAATCTATCCATCTATCCATCTACCTGTCTATATCTAACTATCCTGTGTTTTTAATAGTGGTAGATCCCATCTGTGGTATTCTCTTAGAGAGGCTTTGATTACAAACCAGCAAAGAAATTTAAATACACTTTGGTTCAGTAATAGAGACTGGCCAAATTTTATATTAATCATTAGCTATTTCCTAATCAACAATCCCTCTCAGCTTAAACTCTATATATATGTTATAAGAATTTTAAGGACTTACACACATACATAACTGAATAATATATTCAGTTTTTAAATAACCATACATCTCATCTAGACAATACATTGACAGAAATAAAAGTAATTTTAATTTTTAAATAATGCAACTTGTTCTAAAAAATGAAAATGTGATTACGCATTGATATGGCAATTCTGAATTCTGCCCTCAGGCAGCAGCTGAACATTGTGCTTTATTAGCCAGCCACAATTTGCTGTACTGTTGATGATTTAAGGACAGCAGTGTTAATGCTAATGTTCAAAGTGTCAGTCTGGAGGGAAGGCATTAATTGACCTCATGAGATTAAACTATAAAAATGGTATCTTTTATTTTGGGTATTAAAATATTTCAGACAGAGCTTCCAGTGCTCCTAGTAAAGTGATTAGTAACACAATACAAAACTGTTTTCACTCAAAGTTTACCTTAGAGAAATTGTTTTCAATTAGACTTTAAAAGTGAGAAGAGAGCCGCAGGAGTAAATACAGAACGTCTTTCTCTCTCACCTTTCTCCTTCACAGGGTTCGCCCATGGACATGTACCTTGCTACATCCCCATGTATCCCTGGTGTATATCTCCTTACAGATCATTTATCTCATTTTATTAAATTTTACCTTCCATTTGTAATATGAGAATACTTAAATCATGGAAAATGCATATGGACTACAATCCATGATTAACTACAATCAATCATTGATTCTACTTTTTTTTTTTTTTACATTTCTGAATAAGCTCTGGACAGTTTACTCCATAACTTAGTTATTCGAAAAATTCATTTTTAAAAATAGATTCCATTTCTCCTCCCTCCTTTCTAAAACAGTGGACAGTGCAGGTGGTTGTACTATGTCCGTTTGCCTCTTTGGTTCCACAAAGGATATGAGAAAACATCTGTCTGTGGTTTTAAAATTTCTATAAGTAGCCGATATAAATTCTCTCATTAATTACCATAATAATTTGTGAAATAAATATTTTCATCCTAAAGTAATAGCTAAGAAATCTTATTTGCCTATAATACCTGAATCTGAAAACCTGGAAAGCTCAAGTTTAGGTAGCTAGTAGATACTAAGATGGGAGCCTCAGTCTGGTCCATCTGATTCTGTAAAGAGTTTTGCT
This sequence comes from Lynx rufus, assembly GCF_022079265.1. Lineage (NCBI taxonomy): Eukaryota > Metazoa > Chordata > Mammalia > Carnivora > Felidae > Lynx > Lynx rufus. The sequence continues at coordinate 49,446,028 of NW_025814827.1, forward strand.
ATGAAAGTGCTACAGGCAGTAAAACATTTAATTCTGTACATTTATATAAAAACATATTTATATCATTGAACCTCAAGCCATGCTGTTTAGCTTTCATGCTCTGTATTTCATTTCTCTTGTTATTCCTTATAATTTAGATAATAACAGATACCCAGACATACCTTAAAAGCCATTTGTTGAAGCTGAACCTAATTACACACCAAGATCTATAGAACTATTCTAGTATTAGAGAACTAATTGCTTCAGATGGTATTTTGGGGGCACATATACTGATAGTAAATAAAAAATAAATCACGCTGTAATAGAAGGGAATATCTCCCAACACAAAAGGGAAAACCCAATTTCTGAAACAGTAGAAGATGGACGTTGACAAATTAAGCTTATTAAATGCAATTGATAATTGGGGAAATGTTTAGAAACCCTGAAAAATGGGCTACAATGGAGTATATATATTTTTTTAATATGAAATTTATTGCCAAATTGGTTTCCATACAACACCCAGTGCTCATCCCAACAGGTGCCCTCCTCAATACCCATCACCCACCCTCCCACCTCCCACCTCCCATCAGCCCTCAGTTTGTTCTCAGTTTTTAAGAGTCTCTTATGGTTTGCCTCCCTCCCTCTTTAACCTCTTTTTTTTCCCCCGTCCCCCATGGACTTCTGTTAAGTTTCTCAGGATCCATATAAGAGTGAAAACACATGGTATCTGTCTTTCTCTGTATGACTTATTTCACTTAACATAACACTCTCCAGTTCCCTCCACATTGCTACAAAGGGCCATATTTCATTCTTTCTCATTACCAGGTAGTATTCCATTGTGTATATAAACCACAATTTCTTTATCCATTCATCAGTTGATGGACTTTTAGGCTCTTTCCATAATTTGGCTATTGTTGAGAGTGCTGCTATAAACATTGGGGTACACGTGCCTCTATGCATCAGTGTTCCTGTATCCCTTGGTTAAATTCCTAGCAGTGCTATTGCTGGGTCATAGGGTACATCTATTTTTAATTTTTTGAGGAAACTCCACACTGTTTTTCAGAGCAGCTGCACCGGGTTGCATTCCCACCAACAGTGTAAGAGGGTTCCCATTTCTCCACATCCTCTCCAGCATCTATAGTCTCCTGATTTGTTCATTTAGCCACTCTGACTGGCGTGAGGTAATATCTCATTTTGGTTTCAATTTGTATTTCCCTGATGAGGAATGATGTTGAGCATCTTTTCATATGCCTGTTGGCCATCTGGATGTCTTCTTTAGAGAACTGTCTATTTCTATTCATGTTTTCTGCCCATTTCTTCACTGGATTATTTGTTTTTTTGGGGTGTGGAGTTTGGTGAGCTCTTTATAGATTTTGGATACTAGCCCTTTGTCCGATATGTCATTTGCAAATATCTTTTCCCATTCAGTTGGTTGCCTTTTTGTTTTGTTGGTTGTTTCCTTTGCAGTGCAGAAACTTTTTATCTTCATGAGGTCCCAATAGTTCATTTTTGTTTTTAATTCCCTTGCCTTTGGGGATATTTCAAGTAAGAAATTGCTGTGGCTGAGGTCAGAGAGGTTTTTTCCTGCTTTCTCCTCAAGGGTTTTGATGGTTTCCTGTCTCACATTCAGGTCCTTTATCCATTTTGAGTTTGTTTTTGTGAATGGTGTAAGAAAGTGGTCTAGTTTCATCCTTCTGCATGTTGCCGTCCAGTTCTCCCAGCACCATTTGTTAAAGAGACTGTCTTTTTTCCACTGGATATTCTTTCCTGCTTTGTCAAAGATTAGTTGGCCATACTTTTGTGGCTCTAGTTCTAGGGTTTCTATTCTATTCTACTGGTCTATGTGTGTGTTTTTGTGCCAATACCATGCTGTCTTGATGATGACAGCTTTGTAGTAGAGGTGAAAGTCTGGAATTGTGATGCCTCCTGCTTTGGTCTTCTTCAAAATTACTTTGGCTATTCGGGGCCTTTTGTGGTTCCATACAAATTTTAGGATTGCTTGTTCTAGCTTCGAGAAGAATGCTGGTGCAATTTTGATTGGGATTGCATTGAATGTGTAGATTGCTTTGGGAAATATTGACATTTTGACAATATTTATTCTTCCAATCCATGAGCACGGAATGTTTTTCCATTTCTTTATATCTTCTTCAACTTCCTTCATAAGCGTTCTATAGTTTTCAGCATACAGATCTTTTACATCTTTGGTTAGGTTTATGCCTAGGTATTTTATGCTTCTTGGTGCAATTTTGAATGGGATCAGTTTCTTTATTTGTCTTTCTGTTGTTTCATTATTAGTGTATAAGAATGCAACTGATATCTGTACATTGATTTTCTATCCTGCGACTTTGCTGAATTCATGTTATCAGTTCTAGCAGACTTTTGGTGGAGTCTGTCGGGTTTTCCATGTATAGTATCATGTCATCTGCAAAAAGTGAAAGCTTGACTTCATCTTTGCCAATTTTGATGCCTTTGATTTCCTTTTGTTGTCTGATTGCTGATGCTAGCACTTCCAACACTATGTTAAACAACAGCAGTGAGAGTGGACATCCCTGTCATGTTCCTGATCTCAGGGAGAAAGCTCTCAGTTTTTCCCCATACAATGGAGTCTATTAAAGGTTGTCTGCTTTGAAAAGAGGCACAGCAACATGATATTAGTCGCATGGCATTTGAAAGCATGTTATGTGTTGGACCAATTGGACATTGAGATTGGCTGCTAAGATCTATGGATAAGTGTTCAGATCTTGGTTCCATTTAAAATCCAAACTTTCTATCTAGGTCAAAGTCACAATTCAAGTATTGTAAACATAGTTTTAATCAAGTTTCCAAGGTGCTTTTCCAACTCAAAGTGTTGTGCAAGTAACAACAACAACAACAAAAATTCTCCATTTGAATTCATTGTAACCATTTTTGCTATTTTTGAGGGTTTCTTTTCATGCTTCCATTTTTGTTTTTATCTCATGGAGGGTTATTTTACCTTTTAGAGTAAAATATAAAAACAAGCTTACATTAAGACGTAATGTGGCAAATCTTCCCCCGGAAACTTAGGTAATGTCGATGTCGATGGTGTTGGGAAAGACGGGTATGCAACCACAGCACGGCCTGTGTACAATATGCGTTCAGACTCTCCTATGTGTTCTGCTCCACATATTTTAAAAGAGCTTAATGTAGGTTTTCCAATTCAATCTCAGTAGAGTTCGATGTATATTATTGTTACTAAATCTCGTCTTCCTAATAGTTCCTGCGTTACGTGGTCTATTGGAAAGCACACATTTATATCTTTAGGAGGATAAATGGGAAGTCACGGATCTAGAACAATAATCAACTTGAGCTCACGCTGCTAGCGCAGGTATGGATTTTTAATATCATCTCAGGCAGGGAAATGCTTCAGGCATGTTTTCTCAGTCGGGAGTTGAGGAGAGCATATGCACAATGGCAGACATAAGCAACTAGCCTTTGGCTGGTGAGAGAGAAACTTACTGTAAACCTGGGTTTTAAACCAAATGTTGTGCTGGATGCCGTCTGGACTTATGCTTAGAATACACACTATGTTTTAGAAGGAAGGTTGACAGTCATAGAAATAAATAAGTTAGCTATCATTTTATATTATGTATTCTTTATAATGACTGAAATTTGATATTCCAAAGACATCAGTTTACTGACCTTGAGTTGAAATTACATTTGTTTTGAGCAATTGATGAACTTACCTATGGATGTGTTTTTTAAAAGATTAATAAATAAAAGAATGGAAATTATATAATAAAACTTTAGTTACTTGCTACTGATTGCTCTTTTACTATGAAGACTAGGGGTAGAATCTTTTCCTATTTTACCTAAGAAATATGGTTGTTGTCAGCAGTGATCTATCTATCTATCTATCTATCTATCTACATATGTATAACCATGTAACTCTGAAAAATGTCCACATTTCTTAGATATCAGTGCTCAGACCCATGCAATTTACCCAAGAAAATAGGATTGTCTAAAAATGTGTTAAATGATCATTTAAGAGGAAAATGCCAGTTAAAAATGTTTTGTCCATCAAATAAGCATCAGTGGTAAGTTTACCTACAACATAAGCTATATATTAGTAAGCGCTTATTTTTTAAATTAGTAAAGTTATATATATATACTCTAAAATTACATATATATATATGTGTAATCTTGTACTCTAAGTTTAGATGTATAAAGAGAAAGCCATTCACACTTGACAAAGGTCAAGGTGTGAAAGATTTTCTCATAAAGTTAGACTCTATACTCATTTTCAAGGACAAGGTATGAAAATTTTGATTAAGAGCTGAACTAAAATTTTATTAGTATATTCTCATCAATATCCTTTATGTTTCTTATTTAAATTGTCAATATGCTAATTGTTATTGAAAACTGACTAATCTTTTATTTATTTTAAAATTCTGTTCTGGATGTAATTTTATTCTATGAATATTTAAAGTACTTACAATGTGAAAAAAAATCAATGACAAAGACAAAATTGAGACTAATTTTATAAAATTAAGTCCCTTGAACACATCATAGAATTAACATGAGAAAATAGTTTAATCATGCCAGTAATAATGTTAGAAGTTTGTATGTGGGAATTGGTATAAATAACATCCTGAAACACAGATTTCCTATAGTTAAATACTTTCTTCAGCGTCTATTCTAATTAGGCCCAACCATACCCAGATCTGATGATGTGGGATAAGATGAAAATCATAGGTCCCAGCTAATGAATGCATAAATGTTATTATCAATGTTTTTTCATATCAGTTATCTAACACTCACTGTAGTCCTAAAAAGAATTTAAGGCAATGCCTAGTAAACGATAGAGCCACATAAATGTTAATGACTCAATATTGTAAGTTATAAAGTCACCGTTTTCAGATAAAATAACTATGGCTGAAAGTCTAATCTGATGTAATACAGTGAGTTTGGAATCATGGTGTAGAACTGAGATGTCCTAACTTCACTGTTTTTTTTTTTTTCACTCAATCATGCATCCCTAATAATTTAGGATAATGGCTCCTATTAAAAGCCCGCTTTAGTCTCCTCATACTTGAAACCTAGTTGAAGGCCAGAAGATGAGATAGAAATAGCATACAGGACATAATGTTTCTTGTGCTTCATATTAAATTTTGTTTACAGCGCAAAGTGATAACTTTGTTTTGTGATAACTTCATGTACATAAGCCCATTGCTTGTAGCTTTGCTGTGAACCTAAAGGAAGAATTTCCTGTCTGGAGCATGTATGTTTTTGACTCACATTTAGATAACTTTGGGTCAAAATGATGCTTTGGAGAAATAATATGAAATATAGGAGCTTACCTTTATCAATGTTACCTTTTTATTTTTCTAAAGAGATTAGAATTTATTTTATATGGTTGTTAAATTCCGTGTACAGTATTAAATTCTGCTTTAAAGAAATGCATTCTTAATTTTCAGATATAGGATGGTTCTCTTTTTCCTGCCTTTAACTTTTCCACAATTACAGTGACCTGTCAGAAGCAAATACACTACCAAGACCACTGAAGCTTTATGAAACATTCCACAGTGATGTGATACTATAACTTACTTTGTCTGTCAGCATTATCCTTTTATTTCTCATAGACCCTTGCTCTTGGGAGAAATAAAATGGTCTGCATCATTAATTTCTATGCCCAAATAAAGAGTTTCTCAGCAGGTTGCACATGAGCTATTTAAACTGGAGTGGCGGTAAGACAGTCATTAATTATCCAGAAATGAATCTTAAGAATGTGAAAATTGCATTCGTGAGAGTACATATCCTCTGAGAGGGGCTGGCTAAAAGCTGGACAATGATGTACAGGCACCAGCCAGCAAAAAATAGAGTGTTATTTCACACAGCTAGGGAGTTTTAGGCCATAGGTTCGCCATTTAAGATGATCTTAGAGCAAGGGGTGGGAGTGGCCCATGTGTAATGCATTTTATCTCTGTCTAACCAAAAGCCATGAGTGTGTGTGTGTGTATGTATATATATATACACACACACACATATATATATGTATACACACACACACACACACGAGATTAAGTAATAAGATTCAAAATATACAAAACGAAAACAAAACAAGAATACTGATTAATTCATCTGGAATTCCTGGATTATGTATCTTTTTATCCCTTGGAATAACCAATATTTGTAGTACTTAATGTCTGGCCTTTCATTAGCACTTAGCATATATTAATTCATTTAATACTCAAAACAATGACACGAGCCAGGCATCTAAAAACATTCCCATTTAACAAGTGAGAAATTAAAGCAGAAAGAAGTTAAATTACTCATGAGAACTGAAATTTGGACCCAGGTAGTCAGGCTCCCAGAAGCTATATTCTTAACACTATGCATGGATATATCATTTGAGCTTGCTTCTGTAGGCATGACTTGAGGGTCTTTTGGATCTCCTCCCCACCTTTACTCATCTTTTGTGTTCAGCAAATCATTAGTTCTAAGCAGTGAACATTATGAATCCTCTGGTAAAAATGATCATGTCAGAGACAGAGTAGTAGAAGATAATTTACCTCAAAAAAAAAAAAGGATTTAGCAATTTCTGGGGCTCCTTTGCTTTTTGATTCCATTTTTTCCCTCTTCTTGTCTAATAAAAGGGGGCAGAATTTCTTTTGAAAACTTTTCTAGTTACAAGTCAAAACTCCTCTAGGTTTATAAAGTACCTTGTCAACTTGCTGCTAAATGTTTTTTTAATCATTCTTTATTTTAATTTCTCTGACAGAAGCCTTGTAAAGAATATACAGATGTAATGAATATTTCATAAAGTTATGATTTATTAGGACTTCTCTGCCTTTGCTTCAAAAACTATCCATCCTTCAGAAAGCGAATATACAAAAACTACCTGCTGGTAGAGTAACTAAACCAAATCCCCTGAAGGCAAACCCAGATTTCATAATAACTTCTGGGCCTTATAGACCATGGAAAAGATAGTTAGTCAATGTTCTATTAATATTTTAGCTGGCAAAGGAATATAGTTCTAAGCTACCACATGTGGCTGTCAGAACTGTCAGGTCTGACTGTAAAATTATTAATGGTTTAATTTTTTATGAGCTGCATATCTTTCTATATGAAAATAAAATTGATTTAAGGTCTTGAGGTAAAAAAAAATGCTTATAACAGTTCCTTAGGGTACCTTACCAATACTGCCAATTCCTTTCCAAATGTTCCCTTGTAACTGGTTCCTTCTCCACCCTTGGAAATTACACATATATGTATCTATCCTATTCATGTATGAATAGAGTTGCCTTCAAATGAACACATTGTACTTTTGCTACATTGTTAATATTATTTATTGCGTGCTCTCAGTTATATACAGTGAATTCGGGCATAATTTGTCACCATTATTAATTATTATTTATAGAATATCTGCTAGATAAATGCCTTAAAGGGCAACTGAAATACCTAAGGCACAAATGAAGACAAATAACTGTAATCTATCTCATTCTTCTTTTGTGTGACTCTGATTTAATATCTGATTCATTCTCAGGTTGTGGTGCACATCACTCTTAGCAAAAATATGCTATCGAGGGGCGCCTGGGTGGCGCAGTCGGTTAAGCGTCCGACTTCAGCCAGGTCACGATCTCGCGGTCCGTGAGTTCGAGCCCCGCGTCAGGCTCTGGGCTGATGGCTCAGAGCCTGGAGCCTGTTTCCGATTCTGTGTCTCCCTCTCTCTCTGCCCCTCCCCCATTCATGCTCTGTCTCTCTCTGTCCCAAAAATAAATAAACGTTGAAAAAAAAATTTATAAAAAAAAAATTAAAAAAAAAATATACTATCGAAAGCTAAATTTCAAAGTGCCTCATTGGTGCACGTAATAATTCTCTTTTCTCTTTTTCTCCATATGCAGTTGGATGTATTTATTTGTTACAAATACTTTTTTTAAAAAAGTTTATTTATTTTGAGAGAGAGAGAGGGAGAGAGAGAATCTCAAGCAGGCTCCACGCTGTCAGCACGCAGCCCAATGTGGGGCTCCATCCCACGAACCAAACCCTAAGATCATGGCCTGAGCCGAAATCAAGAGTCAGACACACAACAGACTGACCCACCCAGGTGCTCCTGTTATAAATACTTCTTAAGGTAGTCATTTAGTTAATGCGTTGGAATACACAATTAGTGATTTTGTTCTGATAAAGGAAGAGACCTATATATGTCACTCTTTGGACACCCAAAAATAGTTTAGAATCATCTTGATGTTGAATATTAATGATTCAAATACTGCTTATGCTTGCTATTTGAAGAATTCTACTTTGGCCTTTTAATTCATAATAATTAATTACTATTAAGTAATAATAGTAATTTAATATTTAATTAATAATAATTACTATTAAGTAATAATATTACTGAAAGCACATAAAGCGACATTCCTTAAAAGCACCAAAAAAGAGAAAAAAAATAGATGTAAAGCATTTGCTACATTTTGCTGAAACAGAATATGCTAAAATTATATTCCCCTTAGGCAATGGTTCTCGCACTTTAGTGTGCCTGAGGATATTTTAAAATACAGACTTCTGGGCGTCACCCCCAGATGTTTAATTTCTTTCAGTCTGAGCTGTGGCCCAAGAACTTGCATCCCTAGAAATTTCCAGGTGATATTGGTACTGCTGGTCCTTTGAATATACTTCGAGCACTGCTGTCTTAAGAGACTGGATGTAAATGCCAGTTGTTCTTCTATGAAGAGATAAATGTTTCCATCACAACCACAGATACTGACATTACATAAGTACCTTGACACGATAGGACAAGAAAAAAATGAAATTAGAGACTCAAATAATATTGTTCATGTCTTGAACGTCACTGGATAAGAAAAGAAATCAAGTTAAATAGGGAAAATACACACAGAGACTTAATGCATGCCATATTACTAGCATAAAATAAGGACATTAAATGAATATGTACTAGGAAATACATTTTTTTAAAGATACAGGCTTCACATTTAGATATGGAAACTGAAGTGAGATATTCAATTATGGTTATTTTATGTTTCTTGATAGGCTTTTTTAATAAAATCAATTTGAACATAAAGGCATGAGAACAACACTGAAACAAGGAAGATCATTTGGTACGTAAGATGAGTTTTGTGAAAGAAATGCCAATTTAACAATTAAACCTGCATCGTAGAGATTGGCTCCACACGTTGTAGGATTTTTCACTTAGCAAATGTGCTCCATCCATGACCTCTCTGCAAAATCTACCACCATAGGGTGTAGCTAATATAAGTGCAATGTAGTTGTGAGAAAGACCACTAGTAACCACTCATGGGTGGCCAACTCATTCTCAGCCACAGCGGGTTTCTAAAAAGCTATTACTATTTCTACTGACCAAGGGATCACTTAAATTTCTAAGAAAGAGCTCTTTAATGTGTCACTTCTCCAGTTTTGTATAACACCATTTCCACTCCGACCCAATTATTCAGCATTTTTTTTTAAACTATCAAATTGGTAAGCTCTGACTTTTCTGTTACTGAGCAACACAACTTTCTATTACACCGGTCGGGGAAATTTTAATATATTAATTTTATCATTCATATATCACTCAAAGACCTGGGGAAGACAATGGCAGTTTGCCTCTAATCTGGGTCTAACCTGACTTACTCTTGTACTTATTCATACATTTATTCAATCAACCTAAATGTGAAAAATACCTATTTCCTGCCAGTCTCCAATATAAGCAGCGTGTATGCGTGGATAAATAAAGCAGGAGGACAATGTGCTTAAACCTCAATTAACAAATGGTTTCATGGGGCCACAAGGAAGATACAGTTTTACAGCCCACTGTATTGTTAGACAGGGACATGTGACTAATTCTCACCAACAGGTAATGCTCAAAACCGAATTGGTTCATTTGAATTCAAATGTTTGCAAGACGCTTCAAAGTCCTTTCTGCATCATTAAAACAAATACTTGTATTACATTTTTGAAATAGTCAAATCAGTTCTTCTTTGATCTTTTCACTTGAAAATTACAATTCCAAGGTCATTTTAACTTTGCAGAGTGTACAGTGAAATAGAAATCCTTGATGGCCAGTCTGTCCCACCATAGGTGAGCCGTCAAGATCTGGTTTAATACAATCATTGTGTTCTGCAAACATTAATTCAGCCCAGAACCCAACTTCTCCTAAATTTCAGACCTTGAAGTGGAAAGGGAAACCTTGGTGGGTAGAAGCTGCCTTTGCATTTAACTCTTGGACAGTCCGAAAAGCATGCTTGTGCTGATCTTGTTGGTTCCTGTTACTGTTTTCCTTCCCTGTTCTTGTGTGCAGAAAAGGTGCTTGGAGTGGTGTCCCTGCCCCCTCCCTGAAAGAAGCAGGAGCCAAATCAATTTGTAATGCTTTTCTCAGAGTCCATCGTGATATTTCTAAGAACAAGATAAAAGGAAAAATATGTCCAATAGTATATAATCCTAGCTTTCCAGAAAGAATACAATTTTCAGTAAACAAATCAAAATTTTGTAACATATCATATAATTCTATGATATAATTATGACTGTCATTATTTTAAAAGCAACACACAAAATATAAAGTAATAAAAATTGCTTTAAGAATGGTTAATATAGGGCCACCTGGGTGGCTCAGTTGTTTAAGCATCTGGCTCTTGATTTTGACTCAAGTCGTGATCTCGTGGGTCATGGGATCGAGCCCCGTGTCAGGCTCTGCACTGACAGCACAGAGTCTGTGTGGGATTCTCTCTTCTCTCTCTGCCTCTCCCACACTTAAAATAAATAAATATATAAAAAATATAATGAACAAACTGGAAACATGTGGCGGAAACATGAAGCTCAATTGAAGTTAGATCGTTGAACTAAAAGCACCTGTCATATCAAGTTTGTAGAAACACAAATATTGCTATCACTATTTTATTGAAAATCCTTTTATGACTTCCCATTTTGTACAATATAAGAACCAAAAGTCTGAACGTGGCTTCAGAGCACTGAATGATGCAGAAATTGCTGATATTTTCTGCCTTATCTCACAGAACTTTCCTTCCCCCTGCCTCTCTAGATATGCTGCCCTTACTTCACATTCAGAATTACTCTGCGGTTCTTCCTTTGCTGGGAATTTGCTCTTGTTACTATCTTTTTACTGGAATTCTCTTACTTTAATACTCACCATCCCATCCTTGCCTGGAGAATACAACGTAATTAAACATGTCTAATACCTACTATAATGCATGGTAACTTCTCATTAGGTCTGAATTAATGAGTGTGTGTATGCATATTATATATTGATCTGGGGATATGTGCACTTATGCGTAAATATATATACATACATATGCATGTGCATGTATAATTTCAATAATCAAAAGTAACAATTAATCCTTAGGATCTTAACTTTTATATTCAAATTTCATGTGTTCGAATCAAGGTTCCATCACTTTCTAGCTATGAGGGTTTAAGCTGTTATTTATTGTATTTTTATCCCAGTTTTCTTATTGGGAAAATGAAACCAATAATATACCGATCTCATAGGTTTTAAAAACCAGGTAGTTTAATTCATACTTAGAATGATATCGAGTTCAATATTGAGAGTTCAATAAATAATAGCTATTGTATGAGGATAAAGCACAATATTTATTATTCTATTACAGTGTCCTCAGAATAGCCTTCCTCATCTATACCCAGGCTTTTCTTCTTATATCATATCCAAAAATCTTATGGTTTTCCTTGAAGCATTATCACTATTTAAATAATATATTTGTGTGTCACCTGCTTACCTCACCAAACACAGCAAAAGACCCATATAAGCATTAACCTTATTTGGTTTGTTCAAAAATATATCTCTAATGCTTTATGCGGTGCCTAGTAAGTCCTCAATAGATATGTGTTATATAGCTATATTTGTTAAACTTCAAATAGCCATAAAAACCCAAGGAGTTCATAAATCTACCTTGAGAAATTTTATCACATGTTGAAATTGCATATCTTATAATAAAGTGGATGAAAGGTACGTAAGCACCTAAAAGTAATCAATTTGATGATTAATTCGGCAAAGAAAAAAGGTTGTCATACCCTGTAATTTCTTGCTTAATTCATTCTTTCCTGTTCCTAGGGTTCTATAAATCTGTGTCATAAGTAATTCTCCATTTGTTTCCTTCTGGATTGGATTATAATTTCTGGATAAAAAAAATCCCAAAATTTATCAGCTTAAAATTACAATTACTTATTACTACTAACTAACCACCAGGTTGGCTGGGGACAGCTTATCTTTGCTTCCTTAGCTGTAACTGTCCTACTTTGCCCTACTCCATACATCTCTCTATACTTGGACCAACTTACTTGCCTGGTATGTATGTGTGTGTGTATATATGTGTATATGTATGTGTGTGTATGTAATATATATATATATATATAATATATATTTTAATATATTTTATATTATATATATTTTTATATAAAATATAATATATTTTATATATATACTAATATATATATTACATACACACAAATTGTGGTCAAAAAACATATAAATTTGCCATTTTAGTCATTTTTAAGTACATAGTTCAGTGTTGGTAAGTATATTCACATTATTATGAAACAGACCTCCAGAGCTTTTTCATCTTGCAAATCTGAAATTCTAATACCCATTAAACAATTCACCTTTTCTCCTTTCCTCCATTCCCTGATAACCACCACTCTGTGTTCCATTTCTATGGATTTGACTGTTTTGGATACCTCATAAAAGTGCAATCAGACAGTATTTGTCTTTTTGTGACTGGTTTATTATACTCAGTATAATGTCCTCAGGGATCATCCATGTGTTAGAATATGTCAACATTTCCTTCCTTTTTGAGGCTGAACAATATTTTACTTTATGAATATTTTGTTTATCCACTCGTCCATTGATGGATATATGGGTTGCTTATATCTCTTTGCTATTGTGAATAGTGCTGCTATGAACATAGATGTGCAAATATCTCTCTGTGACCCTACCTTCAATTATTTTGGATGTAAACCTAAAAATGAGATTGCTATAATACAAGGTAGTTCTATTCTTATTTTTTTAGGAAATTCCATACCATTTTATAAATGGTTACACCATTTTACAATTCCACCAACATACAAAAGTTACAATTTCTCCACATTCTTGCCAATGGCTATTTTGTTGTTGTTGTTGTTGTTGTTGTTGTTGTTGTTGTTTTTGGAGTCATCCTAATGGGTGTTAGGTGATATTTCATAGTGGTTTTGATTTGCACTTCTCTAATGATTGTAATGTTGAGCATCTTTTCATATACATTTTAGTCATTTGTATATGATCTTTGGAGAAATGTCTATTTAAATCCTTTACACATTTTTAATCAGTTTATTTCATTTTTGGTTGTTGAGCTATAGGACTTCTTTATATATTCTGGATTTGAACCTCTTATCAGATACGTGAGTTGCAAATATGTTCTCCAAATATGCAGGTTTCCTTTTCATTCTGTTCATGGTGCCTTTTGATGCATCAAAGATTTTAAGTTTGATGTAGCTTAGTTAGTTTATTTTTACTTTTGATGTTTGATTTTTGTGTCATGTCCAAGAAGTCATTGCTAAATTCAATGTCATGAAGATTTCTTCTATCTTTTCCTTTAGGAGTTTTATAGTTTTAGTTCTTGTGTTTACATCATAAATCCATTTGGGGTTAATTTTTGCATATGAAGTAAGATAAAGGTCCAACTTTATTATTTTTAATTGGAATCATCAATTTATCCACCAACACCATTTGTTGAGGAAACTGTTCTTTTCTTCCATTGACTACACTTCACAACCTTGTAGAAGATCATTTGACTGGATATAAAAAAGATTCATCTCTTGGCTTTCTGTGGTGTTCTGTTGGTCTAGAGGTCTGTCTTTATGCCAGTTACACAGTGTTTTGATATTGTATATTTTTGATATGTTTTGAAATCAAGAGGTATGATTCTTCCAACTTTGTTCTTCTTTGTCAAAATTTTTTTGGGGTCCACAGATGTGAATTTACATCTAATCCAAGTCTACTCTCAAATAACACTATACTAATTATAGTTTAGTTATTCCTATCTTGGCATTGAATCCTGGGGCTGTTTTTGGTTTCCACCTATGAGTCTCTGCTCCAGTAAGCAATGACTCTTTATATTTGCCTGTCTGTCTCTCTAATCTTTTGGGTAGTGGTTTGTCCTCTGTTCTCCCTTGTGGTATGGATCCAAGAAAAGTTATTGATTTTTCAGTCTGTTCACCTTTTTCCTTGCTGTTACAATAGAGTGGTGACTTTCAAGTCCTTATATGAGGAAACAAAACAAACTCAACAGTTTTATTTTCTTTCTAAATTGTGCTTGTAAATTGGCCTGTTTTTGTTGTTGATGTTTGTTTGAGTGTACCTCCATCTTGTAGAACCTAATCATATGTGTGTAAAAGAAGCTAATTCATGGGGTACCTGGGTGACTCAGTTGGTTAAGTGTCCTACTTCGGCTCAGGTCATGATCTCACAGTTTATGAGTTTGAGCCCCACATTGGGCTCTGTGCTGACAGCTCACATTCTGGAGCCTGCTTCATACTCTGTGTCTCTTTCTCTCTGTCTCAAAAATAAGTAAACATTAAAAAAATTATAAAAAAAAAAAGAAGTTAATTCACGCTTTCAACATTCTGCCTGGCAACGGTGTGGCTCAGTTCTTTAAGTACAATTTTAGTTTCTGTGAGTGACATAAGACAGACTTTATTTTTCAACCCTCCAGTAAGTTTTACTATGTTTTTTCCTATCTTCACTTGGTCTCACTTCTAAAGCCAACGCTACATATTTTAGGATTTTATTATGACAGCTATCCATTTCTAGTTGCCAATTTTAGTAACGGTTGGCTATTGATACATAACAAAACACTCCCAAATTCAACTGGAGGTTAGTTGATCCAAGATAGACTCCTTCGAAATATATCGGATCCATATTTTTCTTATACTTCTTACACTAACAAGCTAGACCATGCATGATTTTACTCAGGGTGAAGGCAGAGATTCAAGAGAGAAATCTCAGTAGTACATGTATTTTTAAGGCTTTGTCACTTTATATCTGCTGTATTCCACTGCCAATTGCAAACAACACGACTGATCCTAAAGATCAAGTTTGGGATGGATCTTCTGCCCAGAGATGGAGGATAGTTGAAGTAAATATTTGTGAATAGTTATCAAATCTGCAACAACTTTTTTCCATATTGGCACATATGCTTTTAAATACAATATTCATTTACTTGTCTGTCTCTATATTTTTTTATTAAAAATTTTTAAGTTTATTTATTTATTTTGAGAAAGAGACAGAGAGAGTGAGCAGAGAGAGGCAGAAAGAGAGAGAGAGAGAGAGAGAGAGAGAGGGAGAGAGAGAATCTTAAGTAGCCTCTGTGCTGTCAGTGTGGAGCCCAATGTGGGGCTCAAACTCACAAACTGTGAGATCATTACCTGAACCCAAACCAAGAGTTAGACACTTAACCAACTGAGCTACCCAGGCACCTCTGTGTGCCTCATTCAATAAACACACATACAGGCAAGCACACACACACACAGAGCTATTACTAGCCCATGTGCAAATTAGAATACAGGGGTTCTTTCTTGTGAGTGGACACATTTCTAATGTGCAAGTTTTGGGAAGTGAATTGAGTGCTAATTTTAGGTCGCTCTTACCTTCTTACTGATACGTCCTCACGGACTGAATAAGTTGCACTGCCAAATATAGATATCTTATGTGAACACAAATCTAACGACAGAAATTACAAGTGTATTCTTAACGACTCATAGCCTCCTAGACTTGTGGCATGTAAATTCCTGTGCCAGCTTCTCTAAACTACATTTTTTTTTTCATGTGAATCACCAGTAACACATTCAAAATAGGATCTTTTACATTGAGAGAACATTATGTTTTGTTACTATGGAAACTATCTGCTCTTCCTGAAAAGCTTTCATAGTTCCTCCCTCCCCAACCCCATTCTCTGCATGTTTTACCCCTCATTCTCTAGCTGTCACTTTGTGTCCGTCTTTGCTCTGACTTTGATTGAGTGGAGTTTTATGACCTTTATATTCCTAGTATAATCATTTCTTTGATCTGAAATTGTGCTTTCTTTACCAAGAAAGGAAAAGTTTAAGTAGTTATTTATCATTTACTTCTACTTTAATTTTCAGGTAGAAAATTTTACACACATAATCTAAATAAATCATTTGCAGGAATAAATATTTAAGTAAATAAAATAATTGCCAGTCATTGGGCTCAGGTCATATTTTCACTTTTCATCTTTCTTTAGAATAATAAAGCATTAATCAGAGACTTTAACACAGCCAAGAAAGCCCCTGCGATCCATGATTTTCCCTACGGCATTTTTGAGTGATATAAATACTGTTAGACATTATACCAATGGATTGCTTCAAAGATTTGAGACACTCCAAGCATTAAAACCTAAGAATACTTCAGTAGAGTGTTTTGTCTATAAAAACAGCTTACTTGGGAATAAGATGAGAGCAATATGTGCATCAACATTTTTGGAAAGAGAAAGGATCTTCCACTTTCTTGCCTTATATAATGTTTACTTGTGAAATTTTTTTGTGAAATATTAGATCATACCCTGAGTTGAATTCCATTTTCAGTTAAGAATTAGTTAAGTATGAATAATGTAATGTTGATGGGGAAAAGGTAAAGAATGTCAATTCCATATTGAAATAGAGTTGCAATATGCTTTTTAATTTTTCATACACTTTTTTTGGCCATGGTGACTTTCTGTTTGGAACACAACAGCTTGTAATGGTAAATTTCCCGTGTCAACTTGGCTAGCTTATGGTGTCCAGTTGTTTAGTTAAACAGTAGTCTAGATATTTCTGTGAAGGTATTTGTACTTGTGACTAACATTTACTTAAAAAAAAATTTTTTAATGTGTATTTATTTTTGGGAGTGAGAGAGAGACAGAGTGCAAGTGGGAGAGGGGCAGAGAGAGAGGGAGAGAGGGAGACACAGAATCCAAGGCAGGCTCCAGGCTCCTAGCTGTCAGCACAGAGCTGGATGCGGGGCTTGAACTCAAGGAATGTGAGATCATGACCTGAGCCGAAGGCAGACACTTAAGGACTGAGCCACCCAGATGTCCCAGATGTGACTAACATTTATAATCAGTTGACTTTAAATAAAGGAGATTATCTTTAATAATGTGAGTAGGCTTCATCTAATCAGTTGAAGGCCTTCCAAGCAATAATTGGGGTTTCCAGGAGAAAAAGGAATTTTGTCTTAAAACTATAATGTAGAAAACCTGCCTAAATTTGCATTTTGTCAACCTGCCTTATGGTATTTGTATTCAACACTGCAATGTCAACCTTTGCCTGAATTTCCAGCTTGCAAGCCTGACCTTCAGATTTTTGACTTGTTAACCTTCAGAATCTCATCAGCCAATTCCTTAAAGTCTCTTTCTCTCTGTATGTTTACATATCATTGCTTCTGGGTTTGTTTTTTGTGTTTAGGGTTTTGGTTTGTTTTTTGAGAAGTCTTAACGGAAAAAATATTCTGACACTCTTTAAAATGGAACACTTTATTTAAGACTAGTGCAATAGGGGAGAGAGCTCAGGCTCAACTCCAAATACAACCAGGACAAGTGGGAATTTATAGTCAAAGAACAGGATGAGAGGGTGAGGGACTCAATGGATGGAAAGTTATTAAGAAGAGACACATGGGCAGGTGGGTGGGTTTTTTGCTGAAGCAACTTAACAGGATCTTTCCTGAAAGCATGCTAGATGATTAGATGTAAAGCGTGGTGGGGACTTTTGCTAAACTGACTTAATAAAATTCCTGCTAACACTGGATTTGTCTAAGACATAGAAGCCCAATGTTGAGGCCTAATAGACAAGAGGGCTAGAGGAGCCTAACTAAACTGAACGATACTGATACAGTGAGTGTTTTTCTCCCCAAACATCTTTTATTATGTAACTAAAAAGTATATACACTTTTTAGCCACACTCTCTGGAAGAATATGAAGTATGACATACAACTTAAATCTTATTCAAAGAGTTTGTGTGTAGGCACTAAGGTTTGAGAATTCCAGCTGTAAATAATTGGCTAAACATAGAAATATTTGGGCATCCACGAAGATATCTACTTTCCCACAATGAGTAGAAATTTAGTATCTATGAGAGTAAATGCAGGATAATTTTACTCGTTTTTTTAAGCCCTGCATATTTTAAATATATGGACCAAGTTTTAATCTTATTGTTTGGAATGGTAAACTCTGTTCTCTTTCTTATTATGCCAAATAATGGCATTTATATTATTAAATATTTCTTTAAGTGGCAGCAGCTGGCTTACTGCTGGGTAAAGTGCAATCTCAGCTACATCCATTATTTTGAAATTGCTGGAATTGGAACTGAAAGTAAGAGCAGATAAAACTTTATTAGCAAATACACAAAAATGTACTCACTTAAATATAGGCACATAATTCTAAGGAATGGTTTAATGGTGTATATGAAGACCAACTCAGTAAGTGCTGAAGCTGTAAATACTCATCTCTGCACCACTATCTATAACAATGAACCATTTCTATTATCAAGATGAAGAGGTAATAATGGTGTCAAGGGATTCTATGTAAATGAATCTCATAGGCATTGTAACAGCACATAATAGAAATGACTTTCTCACCTGGTAAATGACTTTCTAAAAGGCCAGTAGTGGCACAGATTCAATTACTGCAAATCTGTGTTTCTTTCCTCTCTCCTAGTTAGTATGTCTTTTTTGTTTCCTTAATAATAGGAGAGTGTTTGTAAAGTAGTAATGGAGAAAAAATTATGGTTGGCTGATATAAGGAAGTGAGAAATGGAATATATCTCATTATATAGCAAGTTTGCCTCTCTCCTTTGAAGTGATGGAGGTTATTTCTAAGACAACAAATAACCAAGAGCCTTTGTGTGTGTTTATCATATGATGTTTAAAGAGAGTACATGAATAGATGACTTTTCTGTCAGCCTGGTACTTTCCTGTGCAATATTTCAGATCCCAAATATTTGCTAAAAAATGACAGGACTTTGCAAGTGATATGAGATAAAGTCACCATCCACAAGTCTTAACGTATAAAGCAGATCACTGTGAAACACTCCATGGAAACAATAAGCCATCCACTTTTATACTACAAATAAATGAACATTTAATATATTGATATACATTATGATTTCCAAATAAATATAACTTGAAAAATTTCAGAGGCTTTATTCTTTAACCATAACTTCTCCTGATACAAACATCTAAAAAAAGTTTTTTTGACATTTATTCATTTTTGAGAGACAGAGACAGATCGTGAGTCGGGAGAGGCAGACAGAGAAGGAGACACAGAATCTGGAGCAGGCTCCAGGCTCTGAGCTGTTAGAGCCCACTGCGGGGCTTGAACTCACAGACCTCAAGATCATGACGCAAGCTGAAGTCAAATGCTTAACCCACTGAGCCACCCAAGTGCCGCTCATGATACAAATATGAAATAATTAAATGTTACATACTGCATTATTATAGCTAATTATTGGCTTCCTTGCCTGTAAGAAGATGACTCATTCCTATTAGGAGCTATGTAAGTGGAAGAACCCACTTGTGAAAAGAAGGTATATTCTTGCCCAGCTGAATTGATCCTTAGTGATATGACTTGTTTTGTCCAGTGAAGTTTGGGTAGAAGTGATATAGGCTTAGCTGGAGGAGAAGTTTTTAGAGCCATCTAATGGTCTGTCTATGTCCCCTTTTCTCTGCCAAGAGGTCATGATTGTTTGAAGTTATTCTTTTAGCCTGGATCATAGAATAACGAAGAATCTGGAACACAGCAGCAGGCAGTCCTCAAAGGGTGTGTATTATTAGAAAAATAAACTCTTGTTGTAGATTGCTAAAATTACTAGGTTATTTGTTAATACAACATAAAATATGTTGGCTGCATGTACTTTCGGAAAAATTTATCCTAAGCCAATGTTTGTTACTACAGAGCATCAAAATTTACAAGTCTAATATTAAAAGTCTAATAATGGCGTCACTATTACTACTATCATCCAAATGTATATTGACCTTGTAAGTTTATCTTAATATTTTAGGCTCTAGTTATCATACAGTGTCAAAAAGACACAATCTGGCTTTAAGTAGATTCAAGACAAATAGAGAATATAATTTTTGAACAATTGGCATAAATAAGCTCAAACTTATACACACAATATTTTTCATTTAGTATAAATATGTAAAAAGTGATATCTATTAATAATAAAGATTTTGTATCAGTAGCGGAGATGGTATTATTTAACGTAATTATATAGCAATAAAATTAGAAACAAATCTTCTAAAATAAATATTAATAATTAACATACCTATCATATATACAGGTACCTAAAACTTCAGTCAAGAAAATATTACTAGAGGCACCTGGGTGGCTCATTTGGTTAAGTGTCCAACTTGGACTCAAGTCAGGATCTCACGGTTCGTGAGTTTGAGCCCCTGCATCAGGCTCTGTGCTGACAGTTCAGAGCCTGGAGCCTGCTTCAGATTCTGTCTCCCTCTCTTTCTGCTCCTCCCCTGCTTGCACTCTGTCTCTCTCTCTGTCTCTCTCTCTCAAAAATAAATAAACACTAAATTTTTTTAAAGAAAGTATTTCTAAATAGCTGGTCTGATGGCAACTCCATTCTCAATCTGATCCAAATACTTTTAATGCTTTCTCTTCTCTATATATTAAATCGTAGAGTCATTGGCCAGACACCTTAGGCATTAGTTTTGAACTGTTTTTCTGAACCTAATGGAAAAAATTTTCTCTTGTATTACTTTTTACGACTCACATTTTTGGTCAAACTAGAGATTTTCTTGCCGATTTAAGGCTTTCTGATAAAATTCAAAATCCAATTCTTGATATCATTTTTTTAATACTTTTCCATTCTCAGGATGTCCAACACTTAATAGGATGCTTGCCATCCATTTCTCTTTGTCTCATTTTATTTTATTCTTCATGTCTCAGTAGCAATATGACCCACCCAATGAAAATTTATTTGATTCCATCAGCTAGAAGCACCAACTGCATGTGGAAAAATTTTTTTCTTAAGGACTAATAACTTTTCCCTTGTATTATAATCTTACCTACTTGCCATCTATTCTGTTATGCTACAATTTCCTTCAGGGTAACAGTTACACTTTACATTGCATTCAGATACTTGGCTATAATTTATAGGATGAGTTCTATTTTATTCATACCCTGTCTTATAATTCATGTTATGCATGACATACATATTGAATAAATGAATGAATTAGAAGTCAGCGTGCCTTCTGCAAAAATGTTAATTTTATCCTTTTGTATATTGTACCACTGAAAAAGGTCTAATTTGAGAATTCACTTTACTGGAACATAGCATCTCATACTGATTCTACAATTTTATAAGTTAAAAAAATGAATTTTATACATATGATGTTATAAATTATTTATTCAACGATTAGATCTTAATGGGCTTTTTATGATCTTACTATGCCTTTCCATATACTTGATGAAAACTACCAGATATAGAAAACTTCCTTTTACATAATAACTAATCATCAGCTGTGAAGGAGGAAAAATTTCCTGAGCTTTGTTTTATTCCCTTGAATGAACATAGGGAAAGTTATATATTTATCTCTGAAACATTTTTCTTTGGCTAGTAATAGTGTATAAAACATATCATTCACTTATGTGAATATGATAATTTTAGTATTTCTCTACACTTGTTTATTTGTTCTGAAACAGAAAACCTGAACTTGCTAAATTCTGGAAAAAATAGTTTTCTTGTTCAAGTATTCAAAATATCCTCAAGGGGAATCATTTATTTAACAATCATATAAGGCAATGAACAACAGCTTGAGTTTTATATTCCGTTCTTTTATTTCAATTTTCCTGTCATGGACATCAACTCAATTTAAATGTAAGAGCACATATTGGTAATGTTCTGCCTGAGAGATACTGAATGAAAATCTAGCCATATAAAAATTAAATAAATATAGTTAAATAATATTGGTTATCTATATTTGATAATACTATAAGAACTTATTCTAGTTATATTCCTAATATTATCAGATATAGGCACAAGAGATAAAGTGTTTTAATTTAGAGTTTATTTCTAACACATATATATTGTATCAGCCAATTGACGAGCCCACCATTAGAGTGTAAATGAACAAATTAAAAAAGCAGTGCAAACTGAAAAATGATTAAACAGTAGAGAACGGAGCAGGAGAGAAAACAAAAATCCAAATGAGTATGACATGTTGACAGGAAAGTAGTGAGCAATACAACCAGTTAAACTATTAGTCCTTCAGAAGGGGATTTTGGAAGGAAATAGGAATTTTAATAGTGAACTTATTTTGTCCATTTCTTTAAAAGCAGAAAGACAATTAGAAATACTGGAAAAATCTTCTTAGGGCTTCTTTGGAATTTGCCTATAGTAGTTTTCTGTCACTGCCATACAAATTGTATGAACTTGGCAGCTAAACAACACCCACCTATTATATCACAATTCCGTAGCTTTGAAATCTGACGTGGGTCTCACCCAGCTAGAATCAAGATACTGTAGGCTTGCCTCCGTACTGAAGGTTCTGAGGAAAAACAAAATCTTTTAGGTTTTTTGCAGTTATAGGGCCGATGTCCTCGTTTCCTTGCTGGCTGTCAGTCAGAGACCTTGCTTAGCTACAAGAAGCTTCTCTCCAGTCTTTGCACCTGGGTCCCTACGACTCAGACTCAGCAATGGCAGTTGGAATTCTCCTTATGCAAGGAATCATCTTGACTTTTCTTTTTGCTGTAAAAGTTTCCAAAGACTTTCATTAATTTGGAGACCAAGGAAATAATGTACCATGAATTTAATCTGAAGGGTAGTGGAAAATTCTAGTGTTCATGAGAATAAGCCCACTCTTATCTGGTTATTTAACTATGGGACACAAGCATTGCTGCAGCAGCTATTTAAAAAAAAATCATTCCATATTCTGAACTTGGTCTCAATATTTCATTTAATAGATAAAGGAAGAGAGATTAATAAGTGCACATATGAGCAGAATAATTGATAAGCTTAATTAAGCCACATGCAGAATCTGCACCTAAGAAAAAGAAAATGCCCAGAATTGTATAAACAGAAGTATTCAACTGCTAGAATTGTTTGAAGAAAAGTAGATATTCTTCTCTATTTGTGTCATTTTGTTTTGGGGGTATCTCTGTTTTGATAGTATTTTCAGAAAATTATCAACACTGACAGATTTGGATTTTTAATAAATATCAATATCTCTATTTTTTTAGTGTACTTTCATCAGTGTTTCCATCACACATCAGGGAAAAAGCAAATGGACTACTGCATCCATAATTCTTTACCATCGAACACCAGAATCTACTATATTCCTTTACTTTAAATTAAACTTTGACCAGATAACTAATAGAAGATGAGTAAAGGAGAGAAATATTTTATGTCAGAAATGGTCATTTATAGTAAGAGTGTGACAAGAGCTTTAGAGAATATGGAGAGGACTTTTTATTTGGGGCTTTGTCTTTTGTTTTAATCACGTCAGTTTTATAAGGCAGCTTTCCCCAGGAGGTAATAAATGATCTCGTTGTTTACTCCTTAGAAGAATGTACATGGTATTGCAGAAGCTAAAAATGTTTATAGGGTACTCAAAGTTACTGATACTTAAAAGAAAGTTTTATTATATACATTAACCTGTGTGATCCAGATAAGTTTAAAGCACATATCAATGTGATAAAATTACAAGGTCTGAACAAGTGATAATTACAAATTTGCTAAGAATCAATGCTCCCCAAACCCACAATTCTGATGTGATTTTAATGAGGCAAGTTTCACTTTGCTTTTATTCCCTTGATTAAATATCTATAATGGATTAAAATGAAATTAAGCAAAATCATCTGTACTATTTATCATCATGATAAAATATTTCATGAATACCCTCAAACCAAACATGCAATCATATAGAACAAATGTAGACAATTGGCTTTCACTTCAAATCTGGATTAGTTTCTCCATCTAACAAAATGGAATTAACATGGAAGTTACAAAGTACCTTTTAAAAAATTTTATAATGTGATTATCACCATGAATCCTAGAATAAATCTTACTATCTAATGAGGATTAATCACTTGAAAGTTAGAAGAGTTGATTTCAGGCAGAAATGGGACAAAATTATAATCAGTATGTTATTTTAAAATATTATTTAGTAAATAATTCCTATATACTTCTTAGAAATAGTGTTATTTTTCTTGGAAAATGGCAGGAAGAAGAGAAAAAAATTGAATATAGGCAGAATTTTAGAACATGTGTATACATGGGGTTACTCATCTTCCTTTAAAATTCTCCCCTTAAGCACAACCACATATATACACAAACACACACACACATATAGAAGTTATGAAAAACTATATTTGTTGTTAGAATCTATTATGGGGGGTCAGGTATGGCTATCCACATTCTTCTTTTTTTAAGTTTTTAATTTTTTTTTCTTTTTCTTTTTGAGAGAGTGCAATGGGGGAGGGGCCGAGAGAGATGGGGATAGTAGATCTGAAGCAGGCTCTGCACTGACAGCAGTGAGCCCAACGTGGGGCTCGAACTCACAACAGACTGATCCACCCAGGTGCCCCTCTCCACATTCTTCATGAACACAAAACCAAGTATAAAGGAGAGAAGGAGTGAATCTAGGACATCTATATCTGGCCTGACTAATATTTCTGAATCCATATTATTTGCCTGAAGCCCTCGCGTCCACAAGTTAAAATGAAAAATCTTTCTGGAAAGAAGCTTGTCAGCTTTAGGGAATGGTAATACCACTTGCAACGGTTAGCCCAAAATGTTGGTTATCATGTGAGACTGTATTGAATTTGAAACAGGAAGTCATCTTCCTTTCATTAAAAAGGAAAACCATATCATCTTTGAAGGGGGTTTGGTTTCCAAGTACATTATGACTTTGCATGAATACATGCATACAGGGTGGTATGTACCGTAAGTGGATTTTCTAGTCTAAACCTCGTATTCAATACGTTCAATACGTTTAAGTAGTTTTGTTATTATCAAGCATAATGATAAAAAAAAAAATTAGATTTCTAAGAAATCTACAGGGTTCAAATCTGAAAGACACTACACAAGAAGGCAACATTTTCAGAGCTCCCAGACTTGTGCCAATATTAATGTTAAGGGGACTAGAAGTGTCGTAGACTCTAAGTCTAAAGTTCTCTCTTGTCTAGCAAAAGAGCAGACACAGGATTGAAGCGAGACATAGCTAATGTCCGGAAAAAGACAAAAGCCCCGAATGAGGGTCTTTGCCCCGTTTTTATTAGGATCAGAAGGCTTACAAACATGGCGATGGACATGCACAAAGGGACAATGAATCTGTGAACGTTAACTTGTGGACGTGAGGGAAAGGGGGTCTTGAAGATATTTGTGGTTAGGGGTTTGGGTTAATACAAAACAAAATCTGGGCACTAGGCAGTCAGGAGGAAGGTTGTTTACAGGGAACATGAGGTAGCACCTCTGTTTATCTTAGCCTAAGGGCTGAGACAGATAGGGGGAGTAACCTCAGGATTGACAAGACACCTTTTCTTTTGTTAATCATCTCCACTCCAGGCTGCTTTGCCTGCAGCAGTCCATAGTCCAATTCACCAATTTACCTAACCTGGCCCTATTCTCCTATGAAAGCAGCTTTCTGCTATAGTACTAAATTTGGGGTGCTCTCACCCTGAATATCTAATCCTGTTATTCCTATGTATTGGGCACTTCTGCACTGTTTCTATTTCAGGCCTTTGCCTCTCCCTCTCTATTTTGGGGGCTCTGCACCCCCTGTCTATTTTGGGGTGCCTTTGCACCTTCCTATTCCTGGCACCTTTGTGCCTCCCTAATCTTGGGGTGTCTTTGCACCCCCCTGTTTTTGGGGCGCCAATCTGATTTATCCAAACTCGTGTGTAAGCATTTTATGACTGTATTTCTTTATGCCTTGTCAACCCATTGGTGTAAGCCCGGGGGATTCCTAAACTTATCCCCCACATAGAATATCACATGCAATCAGATCCTACACACACAGATTATAATAAAAAAAAAGGAATTGTGATATCAGTTATTATTTAGAAATGGGGTATTTGTACAATGTAATTGAAAAATATAGAGCAACCCATGTGACACCCTAACCTAAGAAAATTCCTTACAGTATCATCTACATACAAAAATCATTATCAAAATATGAAATATATTGCTCATTCCTGGAGGAGAAATGAATTTTGGTGACAATTAGTATTGTTAAATAACATGCATTTAATTTGATCAAGTAGTACATTGGTTTCTTAAATAGATAATCCTCAACAGATGAGTAGATTGCTCTTAAGAAAAGATTCCTCACTGGAAACAACAACAACAACAACAACAAAAAGAGTTCTCACTTAGGATGTAATAAACCTCCTTGGATTCACATAATACTAATATAAAATGTAAGAAACCTGAGTACAGTGGCAAACTGAAGATTATTTGCCCTGTGTATTAAATTTATCTAATAAGGGATATGAAAGCGCAAGCAAACAAACAAAAGACCTAAGAAAACTTAAATCTGAGAATTAATTTGGCCCTTACTCATTTTATCCAACCCTCTCCCAATGGGAGAATTTTCTTTACAACATCCTTAATTTTTTCCATTTGCCTTCTCTCTCCCTGATTTCTGTTCCTTAAGAGATACAGGCTTCCAGTTAGGGGATGAATAAGTCACAGGAATAAAAGATACAGCATAGAGAATATAGTCAATGGTATTATAGTAATGTTGTACAGCGCCAGATGGGAGCTACACTTGCAGTGAACACAGCATAAGGTATAACCTTGTTGAAACACTATATTGTGCACCTGAAACAAATGTTAACACTGTGTGACAAATATACTAAAAAACAAAAACAAAAACAAAAAAACCCAGCTTATACAAAACCATTTTCACAATCTTTATTTTGGTAATGCTTCTCTGTCAGTGTTTTTTAAAAATATTTAAGAAATGTAAGATATTACAATAGGAATGGGTTATAATCATACAGACATTTTCTGAGGGGTACAGATTTCAGTAAAGTATCACTTCATATGACACACAATACTGTTCCATTAATTGGAATAGAAAACATGCCATTTACAGCCACAACTTCCTTTTAAGCTAAATTGGTCCTGTTAAATAAAAGCCTCTTTCATTTTTCTGACACATTGAAGAGTGTGGGTATTGCAGTTTGGGGAAGAGATCTAAGCCAGAATTTCAAATTGTGAACAATAGAGGAAAAATAAATGAAGACTCTCAAGGCATTTGGGGAAAGCGGTGTCATGGAAAAAAAAAAACAGGGGAAGAATTAAACAAAAAATGACTGATAATTTGGTGCTATATTGGGTGCAAGAAAAAGAGTAATATTTCTATTAATACTTCTAGTTTTATTTTTATAGAGAAAAGTTACTAATATATATAATAAAAGTATATGTATTTCCATCCAGCCAAATGATCAAATGACACAGATAATATTTAGAATTTCCATTTGTAATGACATACACGCCTAGAAATAAATCTGAAAATGTTGTAAAAAATCTCTATACTGAAAACAAAATATGACTGAGAGACATTATATAACTCCCAAATAAATAGAAGTTCATTTCACATTTGTGCATTAGAAGACTCAACATTTTGAGGTGTCACTTCTTCCTAAATAGATGTAGAAATTTAAAGCAATACCATTCAAAATCTCACAAGAGTCTCTCAACTTTTTATGTGTTCTTTTTTTAGTTTTTCTTTTTCTCTTTCTTCCTTTCTTTCTCTCTTTCTTCCTGTAAAAATACAAGAGACTTACAAAAATAATATTGTAAGAGAAAAATGAGGGAGGAACCACACTATCAAAAGTTAAGGTTTAATACAAAACTACAGTAATTAAAACAGGGTGTTATTGACAGAATAATGCACAAGAGACAACACAAATAAATAGAGTATGGAAATTGACATATATACACAATCACTTGACATGATAAAATGCCACTGTAGATCACTAGGGAAATGAATTTCTTCTCAATACCTTGTGATGAATAAATAAGATATCTGTATAGAAAATATGAACCTTCACACTTTGATCACTAGCTCAAAAATTAACTTGTGAGAGACAAAGTTTTTAGAATAAAAACAGTAGATATCTTCGTGAGCTTGGGATAAACATTAATTTGATAAATAGGAAAAGAAATCCTATAAAAGAAAAGGTTAACTGGACTTCATTAAAATTTAGATCTTCTGTTTGATGAAGTACATCATTCATAAAACAAAATGTCAAACCAGTTTTTGTGACTAGATATTTTCTAGACATTCATCTCCTAAAAGCCTTGTAGATAGGAGAAACAAAGAACAGACTCAGCTCAATAACTTCACAATATAGTATATCCACATGATCAAGAAAAATGTTAAAAGGTGTTTAGTATCATTAGCATAAAGAGAAATTCAAATTAAACCCACAAGGAGTTTAACCCCCACCCTAATGACTGATAAACAACAGCTACTGCTATACCTACTACTAACTACTACTACTAGATATATTAGTTGTTGGTGAGATTATAGAGCAACTGGAAATCTCATAGATAATTGCCCAAACTATAATTCCTGTGTTCACTTCAAAGAGCTATCCTATAATATCTACAAGTAATATATAGCAAATGTAGTTTTAGATATACACTCAAGAGAAAGCAATGCATATTTGCACAAATGATACATAAAAATGTGCATAGCGGTTTTATTCAAAAGAGCCAAAGACTAGAAACAATCCAAATATTCCTATAGTGGAAAACCAGTAAATAAATTGTGGTGTATTCATGAAATGGGACACAGAACAGTAATCAAAAGTATACTAGGGGTACACACAAGATGAACAGTTTTTTGTTTTTGTATTTTTTTTTACTATATTTTGAGTAAAAGATGCTAGACACATGAGATATGTTTCCACGTACAAGAAGTGCAAGAAAAGACAAAATTAATCTATGAATATAGAGGTCAGAGTAGTGGTTACTGACCAGGGGCCCAAGGGAACCTTCTGGAAGGGATGGCAATGCTCAGTGTGTTACTGTCTAAGGTGGTTATATGTGTATATGCCTGTGTAACACACATGCAGCTATGTATTGAATTTGGTGCATCTTACTGTATGTAAATATTATATCATTTAACAAAGAAATACAGTTAACTCTTGCACAGTGCATGAGTTTAGGGGCATTCAACCCCCACCCAGTTGAAAACCCATGTATATCTTGGCCCCAAAACTTAAGTACTAATATCCTATTGCTGGCCAGGGCCCCTACTGGTAATATAGTCAATCAGCACATATTTTGAATGTTACATGTATTAAACATAATATTTGCACAATACAGTAAGCTACAGAAAATAAAATGTTATTAAGAAAATCATAAGAGAGAATACATTTACAGTATGTACTATATCTATTTTTTTTTAAAAATCTGTGTATAAATGGACCCTGTAGTTCAAATCCCTGTTGTTCAAGGTTCAACTGTACTCTAAAATGTAGAGATTATAAATAGGTTTGTGAAAGCACATTTTCTAATTAAGCTGAATCACCATATTAGGAAAATATAATACTTTGAAATATATATTTAAAGAAGTAGGAAATTTAATTCTATAACTATTAAGTAATTGAAATATTAATTTTTTTTTCTTTTTTTTTATATATATATATGAAATTTATTGACAAATTGGTTTCCATACAACACCCAGTGCTCATCCCAACAGGTGCCCTCCTCAATACCCATCACCCACCCTCCCCTCCCTCCCACCCCCCATCAACCCTCAGTTTGTTCTCAGTTTTTAACAGTCTCTTATGCTTTGGCTCTCTCCCACTCTAACGTCTTTTTTTTTTTTTTTTTTTAATTTCCTTCCCCTCCCCCATGGGTTCCTGTTGAGTTTCTCAGGATCCACATAAGAGTGAAACCATATGGTATCTGTCTTTCTCTGTATGGCTTATTTCACTTAGCATCACACTCTCCAGTTCCATCCACGTTGCTACAAAAGGCCATATTTCATTTTTTCTCATTGCCACGTAGTATTCCATTGTGTATATAAACCACAATTTCTTTATCCATTCATCAGTTGATGGCCATTTAGGCTCTTTCCATAATTTGGCTATTGTTGAGAGTGCTGCTATGAACATTGGGGTACAAGTGCCCCTATGCATCAGTACTCCTGTATCCCTTGGGTAAATTCCTAGCAGTGCTATTGCTGGGTCATAGGGTAGGTCTATTTTTAATTTTCTGAGGAACCTCCACACTGCTTTCCAGAGCGGCTGCACCAATTTGCATTCCCACCAACAGTGCAAGAGGGTTCCCCTTTCTCCACATCCTCTCCAGCATCTATAGTCTCCCAATTTGTTCATTTTGGCCACTCTGACTGGCGTGAGGTGATACCTGAGTGTGGTTTTGATTTGTATTTCCCTGATAAGGAGCGACGCTGAACATCTTTTCATGTGCCTGTTGGCCATCTGGATGTCTTCTTTAGAGAAGTGTCTATTCATGTTTTCTGCCCATTTCTTCACTGGATTATTTGTTTTTCGTGTGTGGAGTTTGGTGAGCTCTTTATAGATTTTAGATACTAGCCCTTTGTCCGATATGTCATTTGCAAATATCTTTTCCCATTCCGTTGGTTGCCTTTTAGTTTTGTTGGTTGTTTCCTTTGCTGTGCAGAAGCTTTTTATCTTCATAAGGTCCCAGTAATTCACTTTTGCTTTTAATTCCCTTGCCTTTGGGGATGTGTGGAGTAAGAGATTGCTACGGCTGAGGTCAGAGAGGTCTTTTCCTGCTTTCTCCTCTAAGGTTTTGATGGTTTCTTGTCTCACATTTAGGTCCTTTATCCATTTTATTTTTGTAAATGGTGTGAGAAAGTGGTCTAGTTTCAACCTTCTGCATGTTGCTGTCCAGTTCTCCCAGCACCAAATCATCAAGACAGCATGGTATTGGCACAAAAACAGACACACAGACCAATGGAATAGAATAGAGACCCCAGAACTAGACCCACAAACGTATGGCCAACTCATCTTTGACAAAGCAGGAAAGAACATCCAATGGAAAAAAGACAGCCTCTTTAACAAAAGAAATATTAATTTCAAACATCCCCCCCAGTGAAATTTTGGTGATCATGAGGTGTCACCAGTGAATTATACTATAATTTTTTTAAAAAATTGATAGAAACAAAAGGGAAATAATCTAAATCATTTTATGACATTCATATTACCTTGATATAAAAACCTTAAAAGGAGCGCCTGGGTGACTCAGTTGGTTGAGCATCCAACTCTTGATTTTGGCTAACGTCTTGATCTCACAGGCAAGATGGAGCCCTGCATCAGGCTCTGTGCTGGGTGTGGAGCCTGCTTAAGATTTTCTCTCTCCCTCTCCCTCTGCCCCTCCCCTGGTTGCTCTCTCTCTCTCAAAAACAAAACAAAACACAACAAAACAAAACCAAAAACTTAAAAGGAAATCACAACCTGGGACACATTCAAAGTAGAGATCCCTGGGTCACCGAGGTGGCTCAGTCGGTTAAGTGTCCGACTTCGGCTCAGGTCACCATCTCATGGTTGGTGGGTTCGAGCCCTGTGTTGGGCTCTGTGCTGAACAGCTGGAAGCCTGGAGTCTGCTTTGGATTCTGTGCCTCCTTCACTCTCTGTCCCTCCCCCACTCGTGTTCTGTCTCTCAAAAAAAACAAAACAAAACAAAACAAAAAAACAAACCAAAAACAAACAACAAACAAAATTAAAAAAAAAAAAAGTAGAGCTCTCTTAGGATTATATACAAAAAGGCAAGAAATCAGAGCAAAGATGTTTGAAACATGTAATGTGAAGATTGG
Source organism: Lynx rufus (assembly GCF_022079265.1). Classification (NCBI taxonomy): domain Eukaryota; kingdom Metazoa; phylum Chordata; class Mammalia; order Carnivora; family Felidae; genus Lynx; species Lynx rufus. The sequence continues at coordinate 49,477,814 of NW_025814827.1, forward strand.
GAGGGTGAGGAGGAGACAAACAATCCAGGTGCAACTCAGCTATGCCACACAGCTATTCTCGTCAAAGTCTGGACCTTAATCCCCAACCTTTATACATACAACAAGGGGCATGGTGGTGAGGTCACAGGGTAGTTATCTGAAGTGGATCCATCTGTGCACCAGAGGATCTTTACTAGGATCTTGATTTATATCAAGTGGAGCCTTCTGTGTGCCACTAGGGAAGATCTTAACAAGCCTTCACCCATTGCAGTCAGGGCATGCATTAACTCTCAAGGGGCCTAGAACACATAGCCCCAAGGGAGATCATTACGTGTGCATGAACAAGGTGGAGGGCCAAAGATGGAGTCAGTGTGGTTAGTGCTCCTACAAGGTTCTAGGTCAGTTAATATATTTAAAAATGACTTGGAAGTTGGGTGTTGGTTTATGAATTGCTGCTGAGAGAAAAAGAGAGGGAGGCAGGGACAGAGACTTTGGATTTGTCATTTTCTTCATTCAGTGGTTTAATCACGAAACTATTATCCTTTTCATGTCTTTATATTTTGACTACACACCCACATGCATACACACGTGCATACATATGCATATATATATATATGTGTGTGTATATATATATATATATATACATACATATGATATTTAGTCGGTGTTTTTTAAATTTTTATCAATTTCTGTAGATAAAATGAGTTATGATATTTGACTTTTTCATTCAACATTAAATTTCCTAGATAACCTATGGGGATACATATAGATTTGCCTTATGGATTATAACTGCTAAATATAAATATAGAAATATACCAAAATATATTTGTTCATTCTTCTAATTATAGGCAGCTCACTTATGTCCAGTATTTCTCCATTACAAATAATGCTGCTACAAACTTCTTTGTACATGACTCTTTGTATGTTCTCTGGGGCATAAAATTAGATATGGAGTTTCTTGGCTATAGCATAGGTCCACTGAAAACTTGATTAGATATCGCAAAATTTGTCTCCAAAAGGATTTTATCAGTTGCCTCCATAACTAATAATGATTGAAAGTTCTTATTCTCCTATATGCAAGCAAGAGGTATTTTAATGGATTGGAGGGAAAAATTGCAGATTGGAGTTTGAAAAAGATAAAGTGGGACATGAAATGTAGAAACATTGGACACAAATATTTACTTTGTGATAGATGCCCTATGAGAGAGGAGAAAGTTATTTATATTATTAGTTATTCTCTAGGTATTGAGATAATAGCAGTGTTTCTGCTTTTTGGGGGCTTACTTTGTTGTCAAGGACACACAACATAATCAAATAAATATATGTATCTTAATATCACTAAGATGTTATAAGGAAGAATAAAATATATAAGATGGAGATAAGGGATATAGATTATTTACATATGAGGCATAGATGTGGGTGATAGAATGGCCCAGTAGGGCCTCAGTGAGGAGGTGATATGTGAGGGAATATACCTAAATGTTGTGACTATACCAGACTATACCAAGTGACTATACAGAGGACATTCTAGGGAAAAGTAATGGTGCATGCAAAGGCTTTAAGGCAGAAACATGTTTGATGTGTTCAAAGGTATATGACAAAAACACCAGTGTGGCTGGATTGATGACCAGGGTAGAGGGCCTTATAAATGAAGCTAAAGGCTTTGTTTGTAAGTCCTTTGGATATATTACTTCATTTGGAAGTCCTTTGGATATGTAATATATCCCTTTATATACTTTATATATCCAAATATATACTTTATATACTTTATATATCCAAATATAGCCCTTTGGATATATTGCAGACTTCAAATGTTATTCCAAGTGTGAACTAACATCGGGAAAGAGTTGAAAGCAACTCATGATCTCTTTTCCTTTTAATAACCTTGCATTCAAGGTAGTAGAGAATAAATTATAGGGACACCAGAGTAGAAACGAGAAGAAGCTAGGGTAGATTCTATTACTATAGCTGGGGGGGGGGGATCTATATGGCTTAGAAAACAATCAGAAATGGAAGATGTAAACTTGACAGAATTAACAGCACAGTTTCATAGTATTTGCTGAAGGATTGGTTGAAAAGTTAGGACACTAAGAGAGGAATAGCTTTTTGTCATGAGAGTCTGGGACAAAGGCAATGACAGTGCCTTTGGTGGGAAGGACTGGTTCAGGGGATTTGAGGAGACAAAGAAGGAAGGAAGAGTTGTAATTTACATGTTGAATCTGAGATGTCTCTTAAGCATCAAAGGGAGGATGTCAAGTAGAAATTTAGATTTTAGTCTGGAACTTGCAGGGGAATGGGGATAATAATCTGGAATAATGGGATTATTTAAACCCATTGGGAAGTAGAGATCCTCAAGGAGTGGGTGTAGATAGCGATGGGAAAAGGCTCATGATGAATCCCTAGACTCTCCAAACTGCTGGAAGACAAGAAGGGATAGCACAGGCTCTGAGAAACTGTTACTAGGAAAATAGCAGTAAAACCAAGAGGGCATGGCACCCTGTGGGCTAAGGAAAAATATGGTGTTTGTTTTACTCTTGGATATCTCCTGTTTCTTTCTTGTCTTTGTTTCTACCTAGCCAACAGCCTGTGAGTTCTTTAAAGGAGGTTTGTGTCCTTTAACTTGGCATCAGTGACTTGTACCTAGTGTCTACTCAATTTATGTTGAATAAATGAAAAAGCAGATGTCAAGTTATAAATAATTCTGGAAGGTGTAGCACATAATTTTGAATGAAGAATGGAAATAGTATGCAAAGTGTCTTAAGAACTTAGCCTAGGAAACATGATAGAGCTGAATGAAGATGTGCTGCTGTGGGAGAAGAGTATAAAAAAGGGAGCCTGAAAATTGTAAAGGCAAATTTTACACCCCTCACAGCTTTGCCTTTGGCTAACCTGGGGCTGAGACTGTTCGATTTAGCAAAAAAAAAAAAAAAGGTAGCAAGTATTGGAAGTTTGGAATATAAATTACGAGAAGCCGAGGTAGTTATAGATTACTGTAGTTTTTTTTTTAATGTATAATATATCTTCCATGTTAGTTACCTGGCAATTTCTTAGAGAGATAATAAAAGCCTTGATTTTCTACTTTGACACTTTGAAAATGTATCAGAGATTCATAAAGGTTAGTAGGTGATGCTTTCCAATAATATATGCATAATAGATAACCCCAAATCTTATAAGTAAGATTTTTTTCCAGGCAAAAATATGATTAAACTAGATTCAGCCTAAAGCAAAATTTCACTTATGATTTATTGATATTTTTGGTTGGTTAAATCACTGCAGGGGAATTATGTTAGAAAAGCAGTTTGTGTCATATCCTAGTGAAACTTAACCCTCTATCCAATAAATGACAACCAGCACTTATATTTCACTTTGCTATGTACCAGAAAGCTGGGATCTATAAACTGTCCTGAATATAAATGCTTCTTTTACCTTGGAGCAATACTGAAGAACATAAAGGCTTCAACATACCAAATACAATAAAATATGAGGTTCTATTTTAATTAGTGATCTGGAATCATCTAAAATGTTTTTATGTCAAGGAATAACTGCGTATAACAAGGTAAATAATGAAATGTTTTCTTTTGGAATGTCTTCAGAAGGGTTAAAATCACAAGGCAATTTCATTCTTTAGTGCTCTTCCTACATAATAAAATTGAGTGAATCATTATCAGTGAACTATAAAGTATGTATAGAATTTTTCTGAACTTACTAACAAAAACATTTTTGTGTTATGTTAATCAGTAGATTTTAGTTTTAGAAACTTAATATTTCGAAATGCAGCCATGAATGTATAAAAGTAAATGGTGAATATTTACAACATTTCGATAAAGGTAGGTAGCCATATGCAAACACTTAAAAACATAAAAAGTATGAAGGGAGGAATATAGGATATAAAGTAAAACAGATCAGCATTTAATTGTACTATCACTAACTAAAGTCTTGAGAAATTATTTGAGTTTCAGTTTCCTCATCTCTATTTAATGGGGGGGAAATTACATATATCTTTCAGTTAAATGAAGATAAAGTAAAATTGTGAGGTTAAATTAACTAGAATTGACTAAAATATAGAATTAACTAAGAAAGTATGTCTTGTAAAGTGCCAAATTTCATTTAGTATTGCAAAGCATTAAATGATCTTTGGATTGAAATTGATTTTATAGTTTCTCTTATAGAATATTTTCCCAAGTGGAACTTTGCAGATAAAATCTTGGCCTGTAGGAGTTCGCAAACTTTGTTATGTGTCTTCAAATCAATAAATGGAGGTCAGTGTGTGTTATTAAGGAGCAATCTTGAATTACTGAGTTTTTAAAAACCTGTCCAACTATTGATCAAGTCTATGTTAGAGCATAGTTTTGACACAGACTGTATATAGGATTGTCTGCTAATATTCAGAATGATCACTTATATTTGGATTTCAGGTATATAATACATAATTTTTTAGTATAACTGTGTCCCATGAAGTAAGGACAGAGTTATACTAGAAAATTATTCCTCATTTATCTGAAATTCAAATTTAACTGGGTCTCATATATTTGCTAATTCTGGCAGCCCTAACTGGAAAGTTTCCAGATTTTAGAGACCTTTTTTTGTTTGTTAATTTAGTTCGAAAGAGAGAGAGAGGGAGAGAAAGCTATAGAAGGGGAGGAGCAGGGGAGACGCAGAGAGAGAGGGAGACAGAGGATCCAAAACAGGCTCCATGCTGTTAGTGAAGAGCCCAATGCAGGGATCAAACCCACAAGCATGAGATCATGACCTGAGTTGAAGTCAGACGATTAACCAACTGAGTCACCCAGGCGCCCCATACAGTTTTCAGAATTTAGAAATAATAAATGCAAGATAGTATTGTAGAATAGTTATAATAATGCAGAGAATAAATTCTTTTCTTCCTACTCTTAGTGGACTGATCTAAATTGTCTGAGTCATGTTCACCCTATTTACTGAAAAATAGTATAGTGATTAAAAAATTGCAAATGAGTATGTCCTTTTTTTTTTTTTTTTTTTAGATGCTTATGTCTTGATTGATTTTGGGGATCTAGAATTCTGTAAAATGTAATTAAAACAATCATTCAAACATGTGATTTCATGCCATATAATTCTCTTTTTAAAAGCACCATAAGTGGCGCCTGGGTGGCTCAGTCAGTTAAGTGTCTGACTTCAGCTTAGGTCATGATCTCACACTCCGTGAGTTCAAGCCCCGTGTTGGGCTCTGTGCTGACAGCTCAAAGCCTGGAGCCTGCTTCAGATTCTGTGTCTCCCTCTCTCTCTCTCCCCCTCCCCTGCTCATGCTCTGTCTCTCTCACTCTCAAAAATGAATAAATGTTAAAAAAAATTTTTTAAAGCACCATAAAATTAATCTCAAATATTATTTATAATAGTTTTTCAAGGCTAATATATTGGTTTGGAGGTTTCTTCACCAAGAGTTCTGAACCAAGAACATTGAAGCATGAAAAAAATTGAATTTTATATATTTCTTTATTATTAATAAAGAGAAATAGAATTAACATTATTTTAAAATGGGCTTCCAAATTAGATTCTCAAATATTTTCTAAACAAACATAATGTTCTAAGAGGTATTAACTCATGAGAAAGATCAGTAGAATGATTGCCAAAGCCCTTAAGTAGAATTTTACATTATATAAGTCAATACAGAAAGAAGTATTTGAATTTTGACAATTTTTATCAATGTAGAAAGAAATTAAAGAAGATCTAAAAGTGGAAAGGTATCTATTTTTCTTTCATAGACTAGAACTCTTGACATTATTAAGATGGCAGCTTACCCCAAATTAGTCCTCAGAGTCAACACAAATCCTTATCAAAATCCCACTTGTTTTGTTTAGGTTTATTAAAAAGTTTTCTAGATTTCATACAAAAATTCAAGGAACTCAAAACAGTGAAAATTATTTTGAAAAAGAAAAATGAAGTTGAGCATTCACCCTTTGTGATTTCAGACTTTCTACTCAACTACAGTAGTCAAGGCAGTCAAATACTTGCCAAAGGATAGACACATGGAGTAATAAAAAAAGGATTGGGGCGCCTGGGTGGCGCAGTCGGTTAAGTGTCCGACTTCAGCCAGGTCACGATCTCGCGGTCCGTGGGTTCGAGCCCCGCGTCGGGCTCTGGGCTGATGGCTCAGAGCCTGGAGCCTGTTTCCGATTCTGTGTCTCCCTCTCTCTCTGCCCCTCCCCCGTTCATGCTCTGTCTCTCTCTGTCCCAAAAATAAAAAAATAAAAAACGTTGAAAAAAAAATTTTTAAAAGGATGGAAATTTCAGAAATAAACCTATATATCCATGGTCAATTGATTTTAGAAAGGGAGTCAAAACAATCCAATGAGGGAAAGAAAAGTATTCTCAACAAATGTTGCTGGGACAACTGGATGTCTACATGCAAAAGAATGAAACCAGATTCCCAGTTCACATATGCAAAATATAACTCAAAATGAATCATAGACCCATATTTAATATACAAACTATCTTAAAAGAAACTATCGAAGTAAGTCTTTGCAACTTTAGATTATGCAATGGTTTCGTAGATATAATGCCAAAAGCAAAAGCAGCAGAAGAAAAAAAGAAGAAGAAAAGAAAATAGATAAATCGAATGTCATCAATGTTAAAACTCTTTGTGCTTTACAAGATACTACCAATAAAGTGAAAAGACAATCCGCTGATTTGGAGACAATGCTTGTAAATCATATATATGACATTGACTCGTTTCTAGAATATATAAGAAGTTTTACAGCTGAACATTAAAAATTGGGCAAAGATTTGGACATTTCTCCAAAGAAGATATACAAGTGGCCAATGAGCACATGAACAGATGCTCAGCATCATTAGTCATTCATGAGGGACATGCAGAACAAAACCATAAGGAGACATAGTTTGAACCCACTAGGATTGCTATAATAAAAAAACAAGTTGACAATAACAAGTGTTAACAGGGACACGGAGAAGTTTTTACCTTAATAAATGATTGGTGAGAATGTAAAATGATGCATCCACTTTGGAAAACAGTTTGTCAGTTCCTCAAAAAGCAATACAACAGTGGCACTCCTAGGATTATATACAAGAGTTCTAAAGACATAAACATACCAAATCGGGTACACAGATGTTCATTATTAACAGTAGCCACAAGGTGTAAAAATCCCGAATTTCCGTGAACTGATGAATAGATTTAAAAATGCAATGTATCCATACAATGGAATATTATTCCGCAACAAGGGAATATAGTAACAAAATGTGCTACAACATAAATGAACCTTGAAAACATTACATTAAGTGAACAAAGCCCAATACGAAAAAACACATGTTGTATGATTCCATTGATACCATATCTACAATAGGCAAATCAATAAAGACAAAAATAGATTGTTAATAGAGAAATAAAGGAAGAGTCGAGTTCTGGGAGAGGGGATAATGGAAAGTGATTGCTAACGAATACGGGGTTCCGTTTTGGGGTGCTGTAAATGTTCTAAAAGTAGTGCTCATGGTTGGACATCTGTGATATATTACAAACCACTGAATTATAAACCACTTTAAAAGGGTGTATTTTATGGGTTAGTATTTTATCTCAATAAAACTGTTATAAAAAAATAGAAAAGAATGATTTTCGAATGGAAGTTGTTCACTTAGTGAGTCACTGTGCACTTCGCATAGGTGTGTAGAATTCCACTTGAGAATTTGGAAATCAATACATCTATGAAATTCTTGCGCAACAGGAGACATGTTAAACTTAACCGTGCTGCATAAACACGCTCTTGGGAGGGAGCTGTCTCTAGGTCATCTTTTCCCTGTTGACTCCTTGTTTTGTTTTGTTTTGTTTTGTTTTGTTTTTCTCATAGCACTTTGCATTTGTACTTTAACTACCAGTCAACCTCATGGATGTTTGCACTTTAGAGGAGCAAAATATATTACAAAATAGAAAGATAAAGTTAGACAACCTATTTGTATATGTTTAATCAAAATAAAAATTATGCTTTACTAACATTTAATATGTAGGTTGTATGGACTGAATGTTTGTGTCATTCGTATGTTGAAGATCTAATCCTCAACGCAATGTTATTTGGAAGTGAGACCTTTGGGAGATAATTAGATCACGGGATTGGATTCCCCATAAGTGGATTACTGCCCTTATTAGAAGAGACATGAGAGTGGATGATCTCCCAGCACCATGTAAGGGTAGGAATCTATCTCCACTAGAAAGGTCCCACTGGGACCTACATTGGCCAGTACCTTGATCTTGGGACTTCCAAGTCTCCAGAACTGTAAGAAATAAGCATCTGTTGTTTAAGCCACCCAGTCTATGATAGCTTGTTATAGCAGCCTGAGCTAGGACAGAGTGCAACACCTGCACCTTTCTTGTACTATGTCTGAGAAACCTTCAGATATGTAAATATATAAATGAAATTTCTGCAAACATACTCTCTATATATCTTATGTAGATCTATAGGTCATAAATCTTATATACATGATATATATGATATAAAAGATCTACTTAAGATATATAATATATCGTATATACTCTATATAGAGTCATAAATTATATTATCTAGTTTTTAGCTAAACATTACCAAATAGAAAAGTGGTATAAAAATATCTCTGTACAAAAGCTTGGATTAGGGAAAATATTAGTAATGTAATCAAAAGGAAACATTGACAAAAAGTAAGCTTAACTCTACTATTCCTAGAAAGAACTCTTGGTTAGCCAAGATTATAAAATATAAGCAGTAAGAATGCAGCATAGCATTAAAAATATAAAACTTACAACTACTCTATAGTACAAATGTGATAACAAAAGAGATTATAAGGGTTTTTTTTTAAAGAATAACCCTTATATTACAGATATTTTAGAAATAGTTCCATTATTATATGTTAATATAGCCCAAGGAAATATAAGGATGTCACCATTTTACGAAATCTAAAATTGAACATTAGAAAGATATAGAAAATATTTTTAATCTTTTAAAAAATCTTCTAACCAACGGGATTCTGCCAGTTTTTTTTTTAAATATAAAAGCCAACACTGTCCAATCAGTTTTTAAAAACCACTGATTTACATTTGGAAATTGATACTCACTAGTCAACTTTCAACAATAATAAAAATCAGTAATTGGTTGGCATGATTGGAAAAGTGATTATCATAAGTAGTCACAGAAAACAATGTCCCTTTACAATTTGACACATCTTTGAAAGAGCATTGTTTTCATTAATGGTAAACTTAAAACAGGTCTAAAAAGAAACAAGTTTTAAAAAGAAAAAAAACCACATCTAAAACAATGAATTTAGACTTAGACCCTTAATAACTTTTGAATGAAGAGTTAAGAAAAGAAACAAAATCAGTGATTTATTGTCATCATAAGAATTCATAAGGATGAATATTACCTTCATTTGATAGAAGGAAATCTAAGCTTCAGATACTTTGAATAACTTTCCCAAGTTAACACAGTGATTGATCCGGGATTCGAACACATGCCTGACTCCCAGCCAGCCTTGCTAAACTTCCCTTGGGAATTATTGTTCCCTTTGAATAGAAAATATTTCACTTTGTTATGTAGCAGTTATGTAGAAGTATGTTTTCCCTCCTGCTTATAATTCATCTTCTAGGTTTGTGAGTTCCTATCTCATTGACTTTACGCTTGGCCACACGACATGCTTTGGCCAATGAGACGGTTGTAGAACAGCACTGCACCATCATAGTGAATGCTTTAAATGTGATTGTGTGATCCCGTCTGGCTCTATTGTGCTCCTTCCCTTACCACAAGGCTAGTATGCCTAGAGAGTCATTGCTGTTTCAGGCTGGGTCCTGCATGAGGAGACACATAGATCTTGATAGGGTCCAGGGGAACCACAGCCAATATAGTGAGACCTAATATCTGATTCTGCTTAGACAGAACTGATTCTGCCTTTTACAGGTAAAGAATTTTATCTTTCAATTATACTATTTATGATAGAAGAATTTAGAAAATAGATGGCTAAGGAGTGCCTCGGAGGCAGAATTGAGCATCCAGCTCTTGATTTCAGCTCAGGTCATGATCCCAGGGTCATGGGATTGAGCCCTGCGTGGGGCTTCATGCAGAGCATAAAGCCTGCTTAAGATTCTCTCTCTTTCTTTCTCTCTTTCTCCCTCTGCCTCTCACCCCTGGTTGTACATGCTCTCTCTCTCTAAAACAAAAATTAAAAAAAAAAAGAAAAGAAAATAGATGCTTAAATATTTGTTGAAATTTTTGTGTTTAGATCCCTATAGAGAATAAGCATCTTAGGCTTCTATCACCTCTTTTAGTGTGCGTAGCAAGATTTGTTGTCAGGAATATCTACCCTTCCCTGCAACCCTCAAGACTGAGTGAACAAGTATGCAAACAAAACTTTCATGTGCACCTGTTGTGTGTGAGAGGACAAAAACAATAGATATATTCAACAATATTTAGAGAAAGTAATTTCCATAAAGCATTCTGTAGTTGAAATTTACTTACTCATTGGTTGCACTCAGATCAGCAAAAGCTGGTTATTCAGATCTCACTGGCCTACTAACAGAACTGTTTATCCAAAGGGTAATTCTACATGATATTGCCAATTGATATTAAGTGCCATTATAAGAAAAAAAGATACAGTCTCATGAAACTCATTCTACCTGTGTCTCTTTTAAGAATAATTTGAAGATGCTGTTTATTGTACAGCAGAGAAATTTCTGTCTGCAATTTGTACAAAGAATAATATACTTCTCATTAGTAAATGGTTTGTTTTGATCTTATCTTTGCAGTAAACTTGTCTCTCTAACCATGTTCCTTTTGTTTCTTTGAAACTAAAAATCTTTAAGCCTAAATTTGGCACTGATTTTTCTCAGCTACATTTTTCCTATACTTCTATCGCATGACATTTTTTGTTGTTTATTTTCTTTTAATTTTATATATCACGTTATTTTAAATATCATTGTAAATTCGTTGAAATCTTTCTGGAACAAATTATAGCATCAATGTAGAAATACATATTTTTGCAATTCTGACATGAATCCATATACATTTTTAGCTGCTTTCTCAAAATACCGATAACAATACCAGTCAGTGACAAAGCCATATATCTTTAGTTTTTTTGTGTAAAAATAGAAGTATATAATATCTAAGGTATTTTTTTAAGATCAAATAATATAAGACTCTATGAACTCTTCCTCTTAGGCAAAAGCAACCGTTACCCAGTCTTTTCCATCCACACCTAATACCAATAAGAACTAATATAGGAACAAATAAACCGTTCTTGTATAATATCTTCTCCATCACCTTGTTCTCAATAAGATTGTGTTTCTCTCACTTTCATGTGCATGTTAGTTACCCTAGGATCTTCAGTTTCTGATTCTGTCGTTATGGGGCGGGGGGTCTGCGATTCTGCATTTCTTATGCTGACACTGCTTGTCAGCAAACCACACATGAAAGGGATTATACTCAACTAAATGTTGTGGGAAATAATACGATGTTAGCAACTCAAGCAGGAAAGATTTTACAGGTGATCTCAAAATTGAAAAATATATCAGGGACATGTCGTCACATTTTCTGTCCACAAAAGGGTAAAAATGCTACATTTAACTGCCGACTGGCCAGTAATTACCCTGTTTTCAATGAAGATGTTTGTATTGTGTAATTTATAAAACCAAAACAATATGCAGAACGGGAGCCTAAAGAATAACAAATGAGTAAATGTTCTTCACCTTGAGAAAAAAAGGAACAAGAAAAGAAGTTGCTAGGACCAGAATCAGAATTTTAATTAGTAAATTTCAGCATATTATAAAAATAAGTTCTGGAATTTAGGTTGTATGCTTAGCTTAAAGAAGACATGATTGTTTATGCATTTTGTTTTGGTTGAAACAAATCTGTTGGCATTCTGCAAAGAGAAACAGAGACAAATGGTTTAAACAGAGCTCCGCTCTGTGTTTCAGCACACTGCCATAAAACAAGTTAGATGAAATTAAGCATGCAGTAAGACGGAAAAATTTTGCTGGCGTTATCACAAGTGCTTACCATAAATATATTATAGTACATGCAAAAAGACTGCAGGGAAAGCTAGTGCTATCAAACTGTGAATTGATTTCATCCATACTTTTTATACTGGCTGCTTTTGTTTGTTTATTTTTGGTTTGCTTTGTTTTGTGTGATTATCATTCACAATTGAAATATGCAGAAAAACACACCATTAATTCTCTCCATTATTTGTGAAGCATTAATGAGGAATTATGTAAACATTGATATTTTTAATGAAGACAGCTTTCCTTTTAGTGAATTTATTGGGGCTAGGGGGATAAGAGTGTTTCATGTTATTAAAAATAAATCTGCAGAAAAAATATGCCTGCTTTGACACTAGACTGTGATCTTCTTAGGGGATTTTCATTTTATTCATCTTTGGACCCTCAGAGCCTAGCATAACTGTTGGTAAGTAATTATTTGCTACATCATTGCTTCTTCATGCTGTATCATATGATAATAAGAAAAATCTTATTAGGTCAAATTAATGCTATATTAAACTCAGTTTTCTGTTGTTTAGAGTATTATCTAAGCTGAATTATAGAAGAATAGAATGGCAATGAAGGAGGTTAGGACAGAAACATGTTGCCACATGATTTATTTTTTATTATAGAAATGAATTCTATAATCAGTGGAAAAATCAAACCCTTTACTTCTCTTTTTAATTTCACAAACTATATAGGACCATCTTGGCTTACAACAAATATATTATGATATTATTCTCACGATGATTGGGGTTCTGATTCTGTCCTTTTATTTGATAACCATAATGCTTATAGGTTCAGGGAATGGAGACCTTATAGTCATACACTCAAAAGTTTTGTCTCTTTCTTTTCAATTTTATCAACCAGTTTTCTTCCTCTCTTAATGATTAATGTTGGTCATGTAGACACAGAATCTGCATATATTGTACAGCTGATTTTTTTAAAAAAATATTAAATGTCTATTTGGTCCAATTACTGTACCAGTGAAGGAGACCCAAAACTCCCTTTAATAGTGAACATAATCAATCGAGTGGGGTACTATCAGAGATTTCATTGTTTGCTGAACTTGTGGTGCACTATCTTGCTAAAAGCAAAAGTCTAACTTCATAATTCCACCCATTTTCATTTCTTTATTAAAATTTTATACTTCTTTGTATTAGCACTTGTAACAATCCCACTAATTTTACACTGTAACTCACATTGGACTTTAATATTTACTATATACCTCAACATTAACCACAATTATTAAGCAAAACTCTGTTGACTGGTGAGTTGGTCTGTATTCGAGCTATAAAATTAGATTCACTCAGAGAGCACTTAAAAATATCTATGCATGACAGACTTCACAAGAATGTCTAAAATATATGTGAGGAAAAACTATAAAACCCTCCTGAAAGATAAAAAACTGGAAGTGAAAGTTGGAAAAGCCTATGCTGTGCTTGAATAATGACAGATAGAACAGATGTGAAAATATTTTATGATATCCCCTTAATCAAAATTAATTCATTAATAGATCAAATGGGCAAGGATAGAATATTGAAAAATAGATTGAAGTAAACATTTTACATATGAAAAGTTAGCAAATAGATCAGTGGGAAAGGAAGGATGTTTTAAGAGATTTTAGATAATTAAGTATTCATATGGAAAAATTAAAATGTGATCTGTTTCAGATGCTACATAAGAAAATAGATAATCATAAACTAATTTATTTTAATATCAAATATTTATAAATAAAATATTTTAATTTATAAAATATCATAATTTAGTTAGTAACCATAACTTAATTAATAACTTAATACATTTAATAAGTGGATTAGAGATTTACAATAAAAGAAATGATTTATGATTACTAGAAAAATTTAAGTGATTTTTTTTTACACAAAATGGCTGTGGGGTAATGTCTTCAAATAAGGATCAAAGTCAGGAGTAATAATACAAAAGAATTAGGTACATGACTAAATAGGAATAAAAATTACATGGAAATACACCAAGATAAGTGTAAAAAAAACCACAAATGGAATGAGGAGGGAAAATTGCAATGACATTACAGAAGTAATATGATGAATATATTTTAAAACTTTGAAAAATGATATAAAGGGGCAACTGCCTGGCTCAGTCTGTTGGACATTTGACTCTGGATTTCGGCTGAGATCATGATCTCACAGTCATGAGTTGGAACCCTGTGTCCGTCTTTGTGCTAACAGCGTGGAGCCTGCTTGGGATTCACTCTCCCTCTCCCTCTGCCCCTGCCTGCTTGTCCTCACTCTCACACACTCTCTCTCTCTCTCTAACTCAAAACAATCAAATAAATAAATAAATAAATAAATAAATAAATAAATAAATAAATATAAAAAGACCATCATTTATAGAAAATGGATAAGATATAGAAACAGAAACTTGGGGCGCCTGGGTGGCGCAGTCGGTTAAGCGTCCGACTTCAGCCAGGTCACGATCTCACAGTCCGTGAGTTCGAGCCCCGCGTCGGGCTCTGGGCTGATGGCTCAGAGCCTGGAGCCTGTTTCCGATTCTGTGTCTCCCTCTCTCTCTGCCCCTCCCCCGTTCATGCTCTGTCTCTCTCTGTCCCAAAAATAAATAAACGTTGAAAAAAAAATTAAAAAAAAATAAAAAAAGAAACAGAAACTGTTCTCATATATAATTTAAGAAATGAAATACTACCTCTCACCCATTGAGACATTGTCATTAACAACATTGTCATTAACAATGTTGATGACCTAATGGGAAAACCAGTATGCTTCTATGGTATTGGTGGCAATATGAAATGTTATAATCTCCTGCGGGAGGTGAATTTGGCGATATCCAACAAAATCACACCTGTATTCACCCTTTAATCCTACGTCTAGGAATTCATTCCAAAGACACATTGCAAAAATTCAAAATGACTATAGGCTAAAGGCTATTCATTACAGTGCTATTTAAAATAGCAAAAGACTGGAAAGAACACAAATGTTTATCAATACTGGAATGTATAAGAAATTGTTATACACAGACATCATGGTACCAGCTTTAAAAGGGATAATCTCTAGGTAATACTTTGGGTTGATCTCCAGGATACATTGTTCCAAAAAATATAGTTTAATGTCTTTTAATAAGACATTAGTGGAATGAAAAAATATATATGTATTTGTTTATAAATTCAAATAACTCATTGAAAGATGAACAACATTAATAAAAGTAGTTAATTAAGGGAGTGGAGGAAATAGGCTGGAGGGGATATTTTGGAAGTTAGACTCTCTGAATGTATCTTGCATAATACTGACATTAAGATCATGTAAAAGCTTTACATATTAAAACTGTAACAGATGAAAAAGAAAACAACTCTGTATATTGAGATAGTAGCTTAACTGCATAAAGAATTATTTTCTGTTTCTTTAAAATGCAGAATTTGATTGAACATGCTGGTAAAATATATCCTAGAGATAATTAACAACTGTAAATAATCTCAGTCTGTATTCAGAATTCATTTTTTAATAATAATATTGTTATGTTTAATCTTCATTAAGGTATGTGTGTATATAACATATAGTAGATATCCACTGCCTGTGTTATATATACAAAGGTTATTTTTATGTGTCAACTTGATTAGGCTAAGGGATTAAGATAGCTGTCCTAACGTTATTTCTAGGTGTTTCTGGAAAAGATTAAGATTTGAATATGTGACCTGAGTCAAGCTGATAGTCTTCCCTAACATGGTGGGCATCAGCCAATATGTTGAGGCTGAATAGAACAAAAAGGCAGAGGAAGGGCAAACTTACCATCTGTGCTTGAGCTGAGACATCCATTTCTGCCCTCTGACATCAGTACTTCTGGTGCTTGGGCTCTTGGACTCAGATGGGGACTTAAACCATCAGGCCCATAAATCTCAGGCATTTGGACTAGTCCTGAATCACACCACTGGCTTTCCTGGTTCTTCAGCTTACGGATGGCAGATCATGGGACTTCTCAGTCTCCATTACTATACAAGCCAATTCCTATCATAAATCTCCATATATATATATATATATATATATATATATATATATATATACACATACATATCCTGTTGGTTCTGTTTCTTTGGAAAACCCTGACAATATATATACAAGGTAAACACACACACACACACACACACACACACATTGCTTGTACGTAAAATGAATGATTATACTGACATTGTCAAAGATTTTTAAGCATAACACTGTAATCTTAACTTTGCTTTGGATATATTAGTATGAATTCATGCAGTATTTTTCTATTTCAAAAAGTTTGTATTCTAATCTCTATTTCCTTTAAAGATGTAGATGCAGTGACTAACCTTTTAGCAATGAGCACCTTTAGTGCTTATCTTATGATCTCTAATTACTATTTCTTTATCCAAAAAAAGAAACAAGGCTCCTTAGAGAAATAGTAGGACATACACAACATGAAACTGGAACTTCTTGTTCTAGAAACTAGAAACAAAGGAAGCTATTAAACATTGCTAGTATTGTGCCCTGAGGAGACAGCTGCCAATGTAAAGAGGCTTCCACTAGCTATACTATTGTAAAATGAAGCCCATAAAAACATCTATGGAGTGTTTTTGCCAAAAAAAAACAAAAAACAAAACTATGATCTAGTTTCTAGATAGTTTACAAAAACCAGATAGAAGAGAATGTTAAGTGACGCCACAGGTATACAATCAGGAACATGTGAATATGGAGTATTCTATAAGACAAAAGGATAAAAAGGAAGCAAATCTGTTATGGAAGAGATTTAAAATGCATGCAACATTTGAGACATGTTTGATCTATGAGTTTAAAAAACTTTTATATTGCATTCCTAAGAAAAGCAAAGCTATGTGAACTTGACAGGATATTTGATGCTGTTAAAAACATTATTGTTTAAAAATTTAGGTGTGATACTGTTATTGTGGTACTGTTTTTAAAAGTGTCTTTATTTAGCAACAGGTATCAAATTATTTATGAATGATGTCATTTCTAAGATTTGCTTTAAAATTACTCAGCAAGCGTGTGTGTGCAGGGGTTGGAGAGGAAGAAAGATATAACGATGAAATAACTATGACCATATAATAATGGCTGTTGGAGAAGAGTACTGGGATTTATTGTACTGTCCTTTTGATTATAGCATTATATAAAATAGCCAAGATATGGAAGCAACAAAGTGTCCATTGATATCTGAATGGATAAAGAAGAGGTGAGATACATATATATATATATATATATGTATATATATATATGGAATATATATGGAATATTCCATATATGGAATATATATAGAATATATATGGAATATATATGGAATATTATTCAGCCATATAAAAGAATGAAATCTTACCATTTGTGACAACATGGATGGAGCTAGAGGATGTTATGCTAAATGAAATGAGTGAGGCAAAGAAAGACAAATCCTGTATGATTTTACTTATATGTAGAATCTGAAAAAACAAACACACAAAGCTCAGAAACAGAACCACAAAGACAATAAACAGACTGGTGGTTGTCAGAGGGGAGGGGATGGGGGGTGGGCAAAATGGATGAAGGGGAGTAGGAGGTTCAGGTTTCCAGTTATGGAATGAGAAAGTCACAGAGATGAAAGGTACTGTATAGGGACTATAGACAGTGGTATTATAATAGTGTTGTATGGTGACAGGTGGTAGCTACATTTGAGGTGAGCACAGCATAATGTATAGAGTTGTTGAATAGTGTGTCTCTAAAACTAACATATAATTGTATTGTGTTCACCATTTAGCAGAGCTCATGGAACACTTTTTATAATAAGTTATAAAAATGTAAGTAAAAGAGATATCACACTTGCTTATTTGCCTAAAATCTGTTTATGTGATATCTAAAAGAACTAGAAAGAATGAGAAATATTCAGTTTTAATACTATTTTTATGAACTAAAGTAAAAATTAAATATCCATTAAATGTCTAAGAATTCTTAACATAAGAACATTATATACACCCCCTATTCTATTAGGCTGTGTGGGTGAGAGAGAGGGTGGAGGGAGAGGGAGAGAGAGAGAGAGACTGAGACTTCATTCAGACATTGAAGGAGAAAATGTGGGAGGGTATAAAGCACACCTGGGTCTGGATCTCATGGAGTTACATAGAATGTGCTTCGGGCCTCTCATCGTAAAAATTCACAAAGGGTTGATGGTGGGTCTGATCTCATATATATGAATCTCTGAACTACTGTTCCACAAAGACACAGAAAAGGATCAACCAAAGAACAGCAGAGGAACCATGCTGACATTCAATGAATGCACTAACTGCTTTTTTGCAGTGTTCTTCAATGTGTTACTTCTATCATGCTGAGACCGGCATAAAAATGAAATGTCATACTTCACTACCCTTCCAGCCAGTGGTACAGTTTATTTTCTTGTCTTCTGATAGAGTTCACAAATTTAATAACTGCCTTTTATCCTGGTCTCTATACTCCCTTTCAGCTTCCTATTCAGGCTTCTCTCTCTGCAGGCTTGCAGGAAATGCCTCATTTTAGGTTTTCTATAAAGGACATAATAGACAAGAAAAGCAAAAAAGGAGAGGATATTATCTATCATTTAGAAATGGACAAGGGGCAATCAGACCATTTTAATAGAGACAGAGTAGGGGGAAAAACTCCTTGCTATTGTAGCACTTGCCGTGTTCTTTTGGATGAGACAATTCGGACTGGAACGAATTGAGTAGTTTGTGTTGAAAAGTATATTATGATTCTTCTGATCAATGTCCATTTTGAAAAAAAAAGTAATTGATCCTTAATCAAAAAAATAATAGGGTTGTTTTCAGGAAAATCTGACAAAATGGGACTGATTTTTCAGCTAATTAAGAAATACAGTGATGAATTTGAGTGTTTCTGCTTTGATTCATGTGGCTATAATTAATAATGACTTTGCAGGTCTCCACATGTTTCCTAAATGACGATGACAATATCATTAATGATGTGCATTATTGTACAGATTTTTTTGGAAGTCGGGGAATAATAGAGTAAGGTTCAGGCAATATTTCTAAAGAAATATCATCTGCTGGTGAAACCAATAATCCTTCCTTTACATTCTCATTAAGGTCTGAATAGGCAGCACACCACATTTGAGTTCCTTTTAAACATGCAGGCAAGCACATTACTAGCAAATTGCAAGAGTGAGTTTGTAACTAGACATCTTTGTTCCTGTCCCATGCTCTATACCTTTCACCTCTTTGATTAAAAACACAGCATGTAGGAATGAATCATTGTTAATCTCAGAGAAAATGGTTTCTAACATTGAATTATTTAAATGCTAATTGCAGTGCATTGCCTACAAATAATCAACCGGAACTTTTAACTAGATGATGTTTAATTCTCTTTTGAAATACCAAGTGGCTCTCAATGCTTCCATAGTTCTTCTTGCATCCCAATAAGTAAACATCAAAGTGTGTCCTTTAGAAAAAGTATGAGATTGACAATTGCTGGAATTAATTTTCTACTATATCCTATTCTTACTCTGTGGCATTAGAATTCAGGAACATAATGTTGTCCTATGTACTCATAAAAATTCCAATACTGGATACATTTGATATTAATGTACTCTTACTCTAATCTTCAGAATTTCATCAGAATGCATTTCATACCATTTTATATTTTCTCTTGCAATGCTAAAGACATAATGGGCTTTGTAAGAAAATTATGAGGGGCTCACAGTTAAACCATTGTCTCAATGAAAATTTTCAAAGAGTTGGTAAAAGGAGATATTTTTTATGTTAGAATGCTAAGAAGCTGTTCTTAAATTTTGGTATGCATAAGGATCATCTGAGGTGTCTGTTAAAAATATATATTCCTGGGCTGCATCTGTAGAGATTTGGAATACTTTGTCAGGAAGCCCCAGACTTTGCATTTTAGTTGTCAACATCTTATGTGATTCTGTTAGGTTTACAAAAACACATTTTGAGAATTTGTTTTTTCATTACAATAGCAACACTTATAAATGTCTTTATTATCTTTAATACCATCATCCCATTTCCAATTCTGAGTTTGCTAAACGGTTTACTTCATTTTATTCTTCCTTCCTCTAGTTTTAAAAGTGCTTCTTCTCTCATTAAATTAACTTTTGTTTAATTTATGATGTATTTTTTGCGCTTATATAACTACAACGCCTACCTGGTTGACTTTCCTTTGCCATCTTGCTCTATGTCAATACATCATAAATATTGCCATTAAAATAGTTCTTAAATTGATTTAATATCTGTTGAACCACATTACTCTCAAAGCAATTATACATAGATTAACACAAATGCTTTCAAATTTTGAGACTATGACTCACAATAAGAATGCCATTTATAATGTGATGCTGTGTGTGTGTGTGTGTGCACGTGTGTGTGTATCTGCAATACACATACACAAATACGAAATTTGTTTTACAAAGCAGTATTTACCCTAATTATATGTGATTCAGTTCTTTTATACTGTTTTATTCCATCTTCTCATCCTATGAGTTTTTAAATTATTGATAAAAATTTACTAAATTGGCCCACAAAAACCTTTTGACTTGCATCTTGACAATTGGCCATAGATATCGTGACCACCTTCAAGAGTCATTTTCTATGTGGAGACCTTTATTTGCTATTTATTGGTCAGAAAGACTTTGTAGGGAAATATAAATTTATTTGATGGTGAAACGGTAGGCTTCGTTTCGTCCTGGTTTTCTAAGTACTGGAACACTGCAAGTATATTGTAAGTTTCTACTCCCTGAGATTTATTCTGTAAATATTGTAGCATATTATTCACAGATGATCAGATTTCTATTCAAAGGGAACGTGATTTTATCACTCACCAAGAACCTCATTCCTTTGGTTACATGCTATTCTCAGCCCTTTAATTTACCTAAAGTAAATACTTACATCTATTTTTACTAATAAACACTTCTCCCCAGGAAAGCAATATTGTAGACATATATAATCTGTATTTCGTAGAATTTCAGAGTTTGGGGCACCTGAGAAGCCAACTATTCCTGTGATTCATGAGTTTCTTCAGAGATGTCTCCAACAGACATTGCTTGTAGTTGAAACACCTCCAGAGACAGAGGAAGGATTGATCAGACAGAAAAAATGAGTTACCTGAAAGAGACTAGAAAGACAAAATAGAGTCAAACTTGTCTGAAAAAAAATATCAATTATATATTTAAAAGTAGGGGTTTAAAAAATGGAAACATTGGATTTAGAAAAATAACCTATAAACAGATAAAATTAAGTGGATTTGGAATCAACATTGTCTTTTCTGTCTTGTCATGTTGTAGGGGATCCTTGGATCCATCACTGACTGGCTGACATTTTCCATCCTTCCACCAACCTTAGATTTTCATATTCAGATATGAATCTCTGAAGTAAATTCCAGGAATAAATACACAGACTTACTCTTAATTAAAATAGTATCTCTCATATAATGATTAGTGTGTTTCAGCAAATTAACTAAACTGGCAATAGACTTTTCATTTCCAATTCTTTGAACTTGATAGCCTTGGTTTGCCTCATCACCAGCCCTGCCTTTGACTTTCAGTGCTTTAAGATTTCTGTCAGGGGCTTGTGAAAGTTGTTTCTTGTGGTTCATTCTTCAGGGCTCTTGGGTGTAAATGTTTCTCTGTCCTCCACCTGAAATTTCTGGACTGGTATTTTTTTACCTACTTAATTTCAAGATCGGAATTAGATATCAACATTCTGTAATCATTCCTGTGAATTCAACTGGGGAACTTTTATCTGATGGAGATATTCAGCCTATTTGCAGTATAATTGTATCTTTCAGCATCTGAAAATGAATTATAGTGCATGATAATCCTGGCATTTCCACTGGTAGGCAATATATTCTTTCCATCTTAATTATTTTAAGTAATACATTGTTGACATTTACTGCAGTGAACAAAACAAACAATTAAAAAGGCAAAAAATAAAAAAACAACATTAGAGGTACAGAGTGAGGTAATATAAAATCATTTGAAACCATCATCATAATATTTACAAATAAATTATTCATTTACCTTAACTATTGCCCTCATGAAGCAAATATAATGATTCCTCAATTGAATTAAACATGAAAATTCTTATTTTAAAATGTTGCTAAGAAAAAAATGACTTATTATGAAATTGTCTAATGAATTGATTACCCTTATACTTCAATAATATTGCAGTTTACTATATTCCTTGGCAGCAAAATAGTATTTTTCAAAGGTGAAGCCTGAGTAGTTTTTGAATCAGTTACATAAATTCCTTATGGGTTTACATATTGACCTCATATAAAATGCATTTTACATTAGGCAAAGTATCAACAAGGATTACAAATAACCTAACAGTTGATATTAATGATGTATACATAGAATTTAATATTTTAAAATATTTATTAACAACTGAGTCTTATTGCTAAATACATTTCTAATAGATGACTAAACTTCTTTGCAATATCAAGCCTCCAAGTCATCTCTTTCAGCATACAACACACACAACACACACACACACACACACACACACACACACACAATTTGCAATTCGTGCATTCAAAGTTTTAGCAGTTTTCATTATTAAAGTTTCAGAAGACTGAGTAAGATTATGAATTTGTCAGATTAATGCATATGCATATATGATTGATGAATTATATTTTCTTAACTCTTTCAAGTTTAATTTTTCCTTCTAATGGGGTGGATGGACTTTAAGCTCAAAAATATTTTAAACATAAATGAATATAAATTCATTTTAAACCACCATGTGTTCAGCAGTCATTCTCATGACATCTCATACAGTTAAAAATGTTTCCAGTGAAGAGTAAACAAGCAGGCTAACAAACCACTATGAAATAATTCTAAATTGAATTTTTAGTTACTCAGCTGTTGCACTCATGGATTTTGATGATTGAAGTTGGAAAGTCTGTATATTTATGATGCATATGATTTTGGTTAAAGAAAAATAATCAATTTAGAGTTACAGTAGGCTGTTCAAAGGAATCATTTCATTCTTGCATATGAATAAAACAAATAACTTATTTTAGATCTGATACTTTAACTCATGTGGACTTACCATATATTCGTTATCCCAATTTTCCATGCAAAATGAGTTGGACTCAGCAGTGGCTCCCAAGAGAAGGGTGGTGTAAGTGGTCTGGTACCATGTAGGGGAGTGGTGTTCTATCAATGACATTGTTTAAAACTGCCAAGCAGAGGCTGTCTTTTCGTTGATTTTAAAATTGTTTTAAATTTTTCAACATAAAACACTCCTTTTTACGTGTACTCTTGATACTTCCCTCATGTATATTTCATCGTTGTTAAAATTAAAGATATTCTGATGTTGTAGGTGTTTTTCTTGTTTCAAAAATACCAAGAAATCCTAGACATAAGTACAGTTTTAATATTTGTAATATTTTTCTTTTGTAATGCAAATATATGTTTTTAAGTAAAAACCCAAGATTGCCTCCTTTTGTTCAATTTTAATTGTAAGATTGCTCATGATTCAAAATATGTTCCGAAGATACCTAAAAACAAAACAATGTTTGCCATTTCATCACAATGAAAATAGTTTTGTCCTAAACTTTTCAGATAGTCGGCTCCTAACCAATATATGTGCTATCACTTTAAGAGTTAGGCCATAATTTTAGAGGAATAATTCATTCCTGCTTCAAATAGTTGTAAGAATTTAAGTATATAATCACAAAATTTTAAAATGTGTAAGTTATAATATATTTAAGGAGATAGAAACAAAATTTATTAGTTTATTTTAGATACTTTTATTCTTATTGAATTTTT
Organism: Lynx rufus; assembly: GCF_022079265.1. NCBI lineage: Eukaryota > Metazoa > Chordata > Mammalia > Carnivora > Felidae > Lynx > Lynx rufus. Next base: position 49,501,524 of record NW_025814827.1, read on the forward strand.
AAATTTTAAATCGTGCTTTACAAATGAACCGATTAGGGGTGCCTGATTGGCTCAATGAGTTAAGTGTCCAACTCTTGATTTTGGCTCGGGTCATGATGTTACAGTAGTGGAATCGAGCTCTGCATTGGGCTCCATGCTGGGTATGGAGCCTGTTTGGGATTCTTTCTCTCCCTTTCTCGCTGCCCCTCTCCCGCTTGTTCTTGCATGCGCATGCACTCTTTCTCTTTCTCTCAAAAAAACGAAAAGATTATGTAACTAAGTAGTATATAAATAACACGTACATTTAAAATAAGCATCTCTATGTCTACTGATGACTGATGATATTGAATACCATTTCATATGCCTATTGTTAATTCAGATAGCCTCCTTTGCTAAGTGCCTCTGGAAGCCTTTGGTCCATTTAAAAAACTAGGGTGTTGATGTTTTATTGGTTGACAGGAGTTTATATATATTAGGATATGTGGATGGATATGAGTCCTTTCTCTCACAAACGATTGGAAAATATATTCCTCCATTTGTTGCTTTGCATTGTCAGTTTCTTAATAGTGTCTTCGAGGAACAGAAATTTCATTTTAACCAAGTACAATTTATTGGCCAAATTCTTTACGATTAATGTTTTTTTTATGTTTTTCTAGCCTATTTATAAAACCTTTACCTAGCCCAGTGCTAGGGAAAAATTCCATCTATCTTCTACACACATAATTGTCTTACTCCAAATTAATTTTATAACCCATATAAATTTATTTTTTTGGTATGGTATTAGATGAAGTCAGTTTTTTTTTTGTATGAAGAAACAACTGTTGTGGTTAGCTTATTAAAAAATCATCCTTTCCTTCTTGTGCTGTAGTAATATCTTTATTATAATTCTGGTGATCTGATATGCATGGGTCTGTTTCTGGACTCTATTTCTTGTATTGGTCTATTTGCCTCACTTTAAACCAATATCTCGCTGTTTAATTTGCCTTAAAATAAGCCTTGATATTTGGTGGTGTATATCATTCAGCTTTGTTCTTCATCAAATGTGTCTGATGCTTTCTCAGCTTTCCATTGCCATATATATTTTAGCATCAGCTGGTGAATTAAAAAGTTGCTGGGATTTTATTTGGAATTGATTAAGTCTGTAGATCAATTTGGGAGAAGTTTTCATCTTAATAATATCAAGACTTCTAATTGATGAACATAGTGTGCTTCCCAATGGATTTATGTTGTTAACTGATAAAGTCTTTTTTTTTAAAAAAAGGCTTTTAATGGTTACTCTAGAATTTACAACTTGCATTAAGGGTCTACCTTAAATTATAACAGTTACCAATGCCAGACATGGCAAAAACCTTAAAACAGTATAAAAGTTCTTCCCTCCTTTTCTCTTTTGTACTATTACTGTCATAAAATGTATTTTTACATATATCCTAAACCCAAGATACAGTATTATCAAACTAAATGTATTTACTGAATTCCTAATTCTAGCCAGGGTCGTAAGATCTAATATACGTGTAAATATTCAATTCCATCACTTGCAAATTCTACTTTTTACAAAAGACTTGATTACAAACACAATTCAGCCAAGTTTTTGCCACTTTATAACAACAATTGCCTTTTCTCCTTTGTCCAAGAACTTGTTCCTCACTCCATCTGAGACCTCGTCAAAATGGCTTTTACTAGGCTTATTCCTACCCTGTTTATACATGATTATGTATTCTCTGAGAAGCTGGAAGCTTTCTCCATAGCTTTTCTCTTTCCCTTCAGAGTTCTCACCACAATCACTGTGTAACGTCCTGTCACAACAGTCTGTACCCATTATTGAATTCCAAAGTCACTTCCACACTTTTAGTTTCTTATAGCAGCAGCCAACTCGTCAGTGCCAATTTCCTAGTCAGCTTGGCCTGCTGTAACAAGTTACCATAGATTGGGTGACATAAACAGCAAGCATTTATTTCTCACACTTCTGGAGGCCGTAGATTTAAGATCGGAGTACCAGCACACTTGGGTTCTTGGTAAGCGCCTCTTTCTAGTTGCCAGACGACTATATTCTTGCTGTATCCTCGCATAATGGAAAAAGATCTAGTGAACTTTTCTTACCAAATATCTAATACCATTCATGAAATCTCTATCCTCATGACCTAATTACCTCCTGAAGGTCCCACTTCCAAATACCATCACATTGGGATTAAGGTTTCAGCAAATGAATTTTGGAAGAAAGCAAACACATAGCCCACTGGCACATGTTTTCAAAATTGTGTATAAGTCTAAATAATATGCCATTGCATGAAAATACTACATTTTGTTTATCCGTTCATCTGTTGATGGATGATTGGGTTGCTTCCATTAGGTATTGTGAATAATGCTACCATGGACATGAGTGTACAAATGGATCTTTGAGACTCTGCTCTCAGTTAGTTGGGGTGTATACCCAGAAGTGGAACAGCTGCACCATCTTGTATTTCTATTTTTAGAAATAGAGCCATCATATTGTTTTTCATAGCAGCTGAACTATCTAACATTGCCACCAACAGGCAACAAGGGCTCTAATTTGTCAGCAACACACTATTTTCTGTTTTTTGGTTTGTTTGTTTTTGACGGCAGCCATCCCAATGGGTGAAAGTGGTAGGTCATT